>NC_091127.1:61547890-62747890 GCF_040183065.1 Periplaneta americana | reverse complement strand
ATTTATTACTGTCTTTCAATTTTAATTTGCATTTCTTACATTCCCGTTTCTATTCATTCTACTGATGTGCTCGTTTCAACTAGATTTTATTCCTAGCAGCCTATTTAATGACGCTGACTGTATTGCAAATTAAGTTCAGATAAGTCCAAATGAATTGAAAATATTCAATGATGTTGTCCTCTTTTAAGTATAAATATTTTGAAAACTATAAACTCGGCAGCGGTATATGCATTGGAGTGGAAAAGGAACTAGCTATCCTACCACATTATCTAAATTAAAAATTTAATTTAAAGTTTATTTAACGACGCTCGGAACTGCCAAGGTTATATCAGCGTCGCCCGTGTACCGGAATTTTATCCCGCAGGAGTTCTTTTACATACCATTAAATCAACTGACATGAGCACACTTAAATGCTATAGACCTGGGCCGGGATCGAATCCTCAACATCCGGCACAGAAGGCCAGCACTATACAGACTGCGCCACCCAGGCCGACACCCCATTATCCCCTGACTTAATTACCTTATGAGTGATGCTTCATTGGTGTCAGTTATGAGGTTCAAACCTCTCTTTGGGCAGTTGACTAAACAACAAAAATATGGCGTCGTAGTAGCCCATAGAGTGGGCTGTCTTTTAACTACAACGAAAGAAAATGGCATGTGGAAGTAACCCCAAAACACGGGGATACTTTGACACCAAGAAAAGGGGCGTTTCTATATTTAATATTACTTTACGGAAATCATCCCGTTATAAACTCATAGCCGAAGGATCATTTGGCGTGACTTAAAACATTTTGCATTTTCAACGAAAGTTACAAAAGTTACATTTAAAAAGCTCTTAAAACTATGTCAAAGTAACTCCGGTTTACGGTAGCTAACATGGTGCAGGGTCATTGTTTTACACTACACAGGAAAATATTCGACAGGAGATACTAACCCAGTCCTTCGAGGAAAAAATACTTGCACATCCTTGCCGAATTTCGAATCCGAGACAGATTCGTAGTGCACAAGTTCAGATAGCGTATGATGGTGGTGATGATGATGATGATGATGATGATGATGATAGTAATAATAATAATAATAATAATAATAATAATAATAATAATAATAAACTCTACGCTACTTTTCATTCGGAAATGGCTCGACTAGAATTGAATTTATTTTAAAATTTTATGCATAATAGAATGGTCGGTAAATAAATAATAAAACCAAGTAAATAAATAGCCCTAATTATGAATTCTGCTTTCATTACCACAGGTGATAGGCTGCAACAATTTTATTGTTACTATTGTGACTTCTATACATGTATTAAAAACAAATGTTTATCAACAGCTCATTTGAGAATTCAAACCTTTTTTTAAATTTATTTAATTTATGTCGCTTTAACTTAGGAAGTCATATCGCTACAATACATAAACACTTCTTACAGTTTACATAGAGTTTACAGTATTACAATAATAATTTTATATTTCTAAATGTTGATAGCTTTCAGTAATTTAACTAAGTTTGAACTGAATGATGGGTTGTTTAGAACTGCTGATAAGTCTGTTGGTATATTGATCTCGATGATATAGTGGACGTTCACAAATTAAATGGCGTACAGAGATCCTACTATGGCAATTGGTGCATATTGGAGGAAGAGTTCTGTCTAGAATATAAGAATGTGTAATTTTGGTGTGTCCAACTCGCAGTCTGGTGATTATAACTTGATCTTGACGTTTAAAATTCTGTAGTGGATATTTCATTCTGGAATCCTGTACTATTTCGTGAAGTTTGCTGGATGATGATTCTGTCCATGATGGTTGCCAATGGTTGTGCAGTTTTCTGGTTATGTATTTAATGGCGTCTGTATGAGGAATAGACGTTAAGATATGCAATGGAAGTCGTGTAGCTTCTTTTGCTGCAGCATCTGCAATTTCATTACCAGGATTGCCCTGATGAGAAGGGATCCATATTAGAGTTATTTTTCGTCCTTCTTTCATCAGGTCAGTAAGGAGCAGGTGTATTTTATTGAATTAGTGCGTTGGTAGAGAATATATCTTGAAGAGATTTTAAATTTGATTGAGAATCAGTGTGAACAAGATAAGATTTATCAGTCTGTGTTTCCAGAATATATACTAAAGCTTTTTTGATGATGTTTAACTTACATGTGAAAACTGAATAAAGAGACGGCAATGTGTACAACAGCGTGTGATCAGGGTAAACTACAGCACATCCACATCCTTGGTTAGTCTGCGATCCATCGGTGTATATGTGAAGGTAATTACAGTACTGATCCCATTGTTCTCTACAAAATTGTTGGTTTTGTTTGACCAAAAGTACGCCTAATAAACACATTTTAATGTGATACATTTAAAGCTATTAGCTATATGAATTCTGTTTACATTACTGAGCTATATTTTTGCTTTCTTTTGATATTACAATAATTTAGATGCTTAGCAGTGCATGAACAAGCTAAGGACGAGACTTAGACCATTGTTGATGTAAGGAAAGTGATAACGCTCTAGCAGGGGAGGGGCATGTTTCAAAGGAAAGAAGAAAAGGATATGTATGAGAAAGGGAAGCGAAAAAGACGTATGTAGAAGAAGAGGGATGGAAGCTAATGAGGGGGAGGCTATAAATGAAAATGGGAAGAGCAATGATGATGATAGCGGGGACACACGGTCGGAGTAGGCTCTTTCGTCGAAAAGGAATTTCCACGGACATCTTTCGTAGCTATATACAAATTGTGCAGTACAGCGGAGAAGCAGAAGAGGTTATGATCTGAGATTTGAGTGTAAGACGCATTGAAAGCGTCTCTCTACTCCGCGTGGGATTTCGTGGATTGTAATGTAAACTCATTAAGATTTTAGTAATTCTTATATCTGGCATATTAAAAAGTGAAGTGAAAACCAAAAGAAAAAATGAGTAATATTAAGTTGAAAGGAGAGATGCCGGCCTCGGTAGCTTAGTTGGTATAGCGCTGGCCTTCTATGCTTGAGGTTGCAGGTTCGATCCCGGTCCAGATCGATGGCATTTAAGTGTGTTTAAATGCGACAGATTCATGTGAGTAGATTTACTGGCATGTAAAAGAACTCTGCGGGACAAAATTCCGGCACGCCGGCGACGCTGATATAACCTCTGCAGTTGCGAGTGTCGTTAAATAAGTCATAATTTTAAAAAGGAGAGATAAGAATGTAAAATAAGCGAGTAAATAAAATACGTGTATAAATAAAATTGTAGTCGGTAATAAATAATAAAGGGGAGTTTGACGTTAACAGTGCCAAAAGTTTCAAATATATTTTTTTATTCTCTTATTTTATATATATATATATATATATATATATATATATATATATTTGTTATTAGATTATTTTACGACGCTGTATCAAGATCTTAAGTTATTTAGCGTCTGAATGAGATGAAGGCGATAATGCCGGTGAAATGAGTCCGGGGTCCAGCATCGAAAGCTACCCAGCATTTGCTGAAATTGGGTTGAGAGAAACCCCCGGATAAAATCTCAACCAGGTAACTTGCCCCAAACTGGGATTCGAACCCGGACCACCTGGTTTCGCGGCCAGACGCGCTTTATCCTCTTATATTAAAGAGTATTGTTTTCTGAAATTTTTATGTATAAATTTATATCCATTCCGAAAATATTTGTATTCAATAAATATGTTTATTGATATCGTGGTGGCATAATGACCAATTATATAGGTACCAATACATTTAATTTTATATATTATTTATCGAAACCTTCATTTTCCGACTTATCAGAATACTTCGCAAAAAAAAAAATTGAGCCAGATATGTGAAATTGCCTTAGGCCTACCAGATGTACAGTTTTATTAAAATATATTAAGATTATTCTGTCCTATATTTCATTATATGGAAGAAATTTGTTTCCTGATTAAAAATTCAAATGTGCCCAAAGATCATAATATTTAAATGAACCATATTCTGTCTAGCAAGAGATCCTTCTACTACTTCGAAGTCTGCGTGTTTAAAATTTCTTTCAAATCTTAAATGTAGAAAGAGAGAAAATTGCCCTGTAACTTTATTATGAAAACTTAGGTATAGTTTTTTAAGATGTAAATCAATGTATCAAAGCAAATCTATATTAAGCAAAAAATAGGCCTAATAATGAAGTTGTGGGCATTAGAATCTAAGTTATGGAAAAAAAAAATGTAGTTTTATTTTCATAACTTTATCATGGCCTAACAACCAACTCCTCTTAAAGGATGAATAGCTTATAACCAATAAATAAAGATCAATAAAATGAGCAATTTTCTGAGCTCTATATAATTCCCCTTCATTATCATCTCTGTCTCTAGAAGAAGGGTATCTTCTGTGTGTACGTGACGTCGAATCGCCGTCCGCCATATTAGGCGTTCCTCGCGGTTTTCCAAAGATTGGTTGATGGTAATGGTGATGGATTATCGACGATTTATTGGAATGAGTAGTGCGGCGGATAGTGGGAAGAGTTTAGTCGGGCAGCATAATCGGCATGCAACTCATTACGTCGCAGATGAATAAAAATCGTATTTCGGCTGAAGTGCCTAAAGCTGTTTGATGTCCTGTTCGATAAGCATCTTTATACATCTTGACTAATAAATATGGAAATGTAAGACAGGTCTACTAAAGGTGAAAATAATTACTCTTATTAAAAGCTGTTAAAATAAAGGAAATGAATAAAGTAAGTGATATAAGAAGAAAGTAGAAAAGTTCGGCGCTTAAAAGAACGAAATAATGGAAGCCAAAGAACTGCTGGATAGAAAATAATTAAAATTTTATAGCGTTTATAAGGAATAGGGAAGGAAACTAGAGTGAAAATTACGTAAATGAAGATTAAGCAGCTACTTTTAACTCTTATATCAGGTGTATTAAGTGATTTTGTAGTATATTTCTACGACGACAAAGTATAATATGTTATTGTCATGAGTATATTTATTTACGAGTGTCAGATAATATTCCCAATGGGGTACGCGCTAAATTTGCCGTCTCTTGGAACATTGACCTATTTTTAAAGAACTCACTCACACCCAGACATTAAAATGTGCTTCCTTTATATCAGAATTTTAGTGCCGAGCACTTTAGAGAACAGCACATAATACTGCTGGAGCGAAGGAGTTTTATTATGTAAATAAATCAAAGTTGAGCACATCACAAACTGGCATCAAGAATCGCGTGTTTGTATATGACTCAGGTAGGCCTATAACCACTGGGAATTCCCGAAATTTTGACATCATGAGCTGAGGTAGTAAAGGAAAGCACATTGAATGAATATGATGGCTGGGGAAAGGTTAAGATGTGGGACGAGAAGAGGCCTATTAATATGCTGATGTAAATGAAGAGAAAAGTGAAAATTGCAACCATGAAAAGAATGAAGAAAAAAAAGGAAAATGGTTATAGTAATGCTAATAATGAATTATATAATCATAAAAATTAAAGTGTTGTTTAATAACGCTGTATAAACTGTGATATTAGTATCGATAAATTTTGTGATAATGATGTGGTATTTTGGCGAGAATAGACCAAGAATTGGGTATGGATTACCTGATATTCTTCTTACAGTTAGAGAAAACTTCTTAAAATAAAAACCATGCAAGAGAAAACTTCTGAAAATATCAACCATACAGTCGGCGGAAAAGGGAATTTGGACTCAAGACATACTATAATGATGAAATACTGTAGCCTAATACCAATATGAATATAGTAATGATACAAATAAGAAGATTATGTAGAAAATACACAGATGAAAACAATTTACTTAGAATAAATTTAAATCAAATGAAGATAAATTATGATTAAGTACAAAAATGAGGAATAATGGGTATAGTGAGAAAGAAGAAGATATTAAAATACTGAATAGGAAAAGAGATGACAGCTATAAAGAAAATGAGGTGAAAATTGTGAAGAAGGTGATGATGAAGTTGATGTAGGAAACAAAATATTGTGACTAAGAAGAAAACGCTGATGGAGGAATGAAGTTAATTGAGACATATATATGCTAAAGAAGTAACGAAGTAATGAAGAGATAAAGATGCTAAAGAAGAGATGAAAATGGAGAGATAAAGATGATGAAGAAGAGATTATTATGGACAGTTAAAGTTGCTGAAGAGGACATGAAGCTAATGAAGAGATAATTATGATGAAGAGATGAAGATGATTGAGAGGTAAAGATGTTGAAGAGATGATGGTAATGAAGAAATAAAATTTTGTGAAGAAGTGCAGAGGATAAGGTGACCAGACATCCTCTTTTTTCCAGACATGTTCTTCTTTTTAGGCCTTTATCCGGGGTCCGGGCGGATTTATGCCTGATATTTTGAAATTATCTGATTTGACGCCTTTCTCAAGTAATTTGCCTGTAGATGGCAGCAGCATCGACGGAATATAGGCTACTGCTTACCAGCGATCATAACTTTCTTTGCTCCTATTGCTTGTCGTTGCTTTCATATGTAGCTAACTGTAAAATCATTTTATATTATCAAGTTTTATCATAAGTATGCTGTAATAAAATAGATATTGATATAATTTTAAGTATAATATAGGCCTAAGCCTAAATATAAATAGATATTATCTGTGCTCTTTAATAATTATAGTTATCTTGACTTTCACATGTGTAGCTAACTGTAAAACCATTATTATTAAATTTTGCCATAATTATTTTGTAATAAAATAGGTATTAATATACTTTTAAGTATGATATAAGCCTAAATCTGTACTGTAAATATTTTGTAATAAAATGCATATTGACGTACTTTAAAGTATAGTAAGCCTAAATCTAAATACATGTTTTCTGTTCTCTTTTTTAGAACAATGTCCTCCTTTTTGAAGCTTTGTGTCCTCTTTTCTGTCGATGTGAATCTGGTCACCCTAGCAGAGTATACTGAAGAGATTAAGTTGAAGATCTGAAGATGGTGAAGTGATGAAGATAGTAAAGAAAAGAGGGTTATATGAAGAAGTATCACTTATATTAAGATAATGGAATAAATTGAGGCGACATAGGTCTATGAAAAAAAAAAGAAAAAGAGAAGACTTTAAACATAAATTCAGTAATTTTTAATTAATCATATTCTAACAAAGATTTATCAACTGTGAAGATATCGAGCGTCTATGAATTTGGTGATAGCGGTATGGTATTAGGCGAGATGATTCCGATAATTCGCCATAGGTTTATCTAAGATTTTGCTATGGAGAAAATTTTGTGAAACTTGACCAAGTAATCAATTAAATCTAAACCTAAGCGCAGCCTAGGTTCACGCATCCATCCGTCCTACACCAGTAGCTCTATTAAGATGAAGAAGAAGAAAGTTAATATGATAAAGTAAAAGAAAGAGTAAATTGAAGGAGATGGGGAGAATAAAGGTGACGGGAAAAAATGTGGTTCGAGATATATAGATGACGATTATGAAACAGATGACTGCAACATTAAAGGCGATGAAAAGTCATGTAGATACGAAGACGATGCCATTGATGATAGTTGTGGTGGTGGTGGTGGTGGTGGTGCTGGTGGTGGTGATATAAACATGGTTATGATTAATATATGGCGATATGAAGAAGACTATAAAACTATTACGATTTTGATAACGATATGAAGACGATGGTGATCCTTTTTTTTGTTGGTTATTTAACGACGCTGTTTTAACTATCAGGTTATTTAGCGTCGATGAAATTGGTCATAGCGAGATGGTATTTGATGAGATGAGGCCGAGGATTCGCCATAGATTACCTGACATTAACCTTACAGTTGGAGAAAATCTCGGGAAAAACTAACTAGGTAATCAGCCCAAACGGGAATCGAACACAAGCCCGAGAGCAGCTCCAACTGAGCTACGCCGGTGGCTGGTGATCTTAAATCGGATGAGACGTTAATGGTGATGATATGAAGACGATTACTGTGACCATTAAACTTTTACTCCGTCATATACTTTTGACCAATAAAACGGCACGAAAGGTCGTCTTTCAACCAATCATGGTTGCTTATCGCACAATTTTATCGCTTCCCTAGCATTTGTTTCTCTGTTTGCCAACATTTCAAACTGCTAATTCTTTACGGTACTATAAAACATGCTTTGTGATCATCATTTGTTTACAGCATAGACAGTCAATTGAAAATGGCTGCTCCTTTCAAACGTTTTGGTGAAGATAACATTAGTGAAGTAGAATTTCAGTAAGTCAATTAATGTTTTGTTGTATTAGAGTACTTTATGTTTTCTAATCTTTATATACTTTCTTCTAATCCTATAATAGCCATTTAAATCCCACTCCAGTTTTGATTTTCTCTAGATAAATCAAAACCTCTAGTGACATTACTGTTGAGAGTATGAAGGTGGTAAAGATTTAATAGAATTGGAATATTAGTGGAGAGACTTTCATAACTTGATGTAAACGACAAATTGAAACTTTAGACATCATACCGAAACGACTACAACAAATCTCTACACGAAATTGAACCTAGTGACCAAAGATGTAACGATTTATTGATAAAAGCAGTTGTGGTAAGGTATCACAGATACATAGACAGTCAAAAGAAAAACAAACTAACTAAAATATTATATCAACACTAGTTTCAAGAAATTCATTTATATCATAAAAATGCTTTTTGAATAGTTGATGTAACACTGACTACATTTATTACAACCATATTTTTAATAAATTATACTAAGTTCATGAGATTACTTAGAAAATTTCGCACTCTCTTTCTATGTTGTCATAATATTCTGTCAACTGTAAATCGTCTGATACGCAGAGATACTGGGCGAAACACCCACACATGTAAACAAAGTTATGTAGGACAAAGTCATAAAGCAGGGTATAGAGTATAAACGTTCCAAACTCAACGCCCGATTTCAATCTATTTCATAAGAGCTTCAGAAATTCCAGTTTGAGTTTACGCTTTTAATACGGAATATAAAATCACAAAAAAATGTGAAGCCGGGGACATGCGAACAGATAACAATTCAGATCATAAAAATGCAACGGCTGCACGCAGTTTGCTGGTCGTAATACCAGGAACAAGAAACAATAAACCTAACAAAATGATGACAATATAGCACTTCAATTTTGTAGCCGCAATAAAACAATTGCTCTTACATAGAAAGTTATTCGCTTTACAAATATGTACACGCGTAGTTCTAGAAGTGGATCGAAAAAAGACGGGTACTAAATTATACTGTTATATGTATAGGGTTTATTAATCCAACTTAGGCAAGCATAGCATACATGTGCGACACTAGGACAAACATCAAAACATACGTTTCCGATTATAATGTATCACTTGAGTCCTGGAACCTTTAAAATCAGCTTAAGTGGGCATCGGAATCACTAAGAAAGAAGTGAAAACAATAAATTAATGGGATTATGACAGGGGTAATGGAGCACGCCGA
Source organism: Periplaneta americana (assembly GCF_040183065.1). Taxonomy (NCBI): domain Eukaryota; kingdom Metazoa; phylum Arthropoda; class Insecta; order Blattodea; family Blattidae; genus Periplaneta; species Periplaneta americana. The sequence continues at coordinate 62,738,525 of NC_091127.1, read as the reverse complement.
GGAAACTCCATTGTGTACATACCAAATATATAGGGTGATCCATTTAGTTCTGGATAAAATAAAAACACCGTAAAACATTTACTACTGAACTTAATTTATTGAAACTCTGTGCATACAACACTGAAAGATGGGAGATCCTCAGAGCTCAACATGACTCCCATTACGCACCCTACATAACTCATAACGGTGATGAAATTCAGCCCATGTCCATTGTAACATAAGAGGGGTGATTTGTTGAAGAGCTTGAGTAATTTTTACTCTCAGATCATCAGTATTTCTGGGTTTCTGTGAATAGACAATGTCTTTAACAAAATCCTACACGAAGAAGTCAAGAGTTAGATCTGGGGAGTTTGGAGACCAAACCAAGAGATAGTTTGCTTCTCATACTGTGTTTCGCCTGCGACCTCCTGCATTTTTTTTTAACACAGAACCTGTTTCTATAAATGTTCGATACCACAACGTTATGGAATCGTATTTAGGTACAGAACTGGCAAAAAAAAAAAAAAAAACGGACCGACGGAATAATCCGAAAATAATAGTCCCCGAAATGAGCCACTGCGCATGCCACGCCCGCATTCGTAAGATAGCGAGTAATCTATTGAAATTGTTGTAGTTTCGACTGCTGACGTAGCCCATTTCGAAAGCCATTAGAAAATAAGGTGGTAAAATTCATGTTGTGGGAATATAAGTAGTAAAATATCGCTGCAATCGAAAAGTATTGGGAATAAATTTGAATAAGGAACAAAAAAAAGTTTCCTTCCCATGCAGGATTCGAACCACTAAAGCCTTAGTTACCAGTCTATTGTGCTGTCACTGTGAACAAGGCTCTGAAATCAGCTACAAGGGTCGGTCCGGTTTCTTTTGCAACTACTGTACATTACACACACCACACTCACTTCGAAATTCCCTTTGAATTCTTTTAACACTCTCCAAATTTAGCATACCAAAGAACACATTGTGCCCGCTGTTGATTTGTAGTAGCCATTCTAATCATCTACGATTTTCATTTGTCCTTTCAGATTATGTATTGTTGATTGTCATATATGGAAACTCCCATCTTTTAATCATAATATAACCAGCAAGAAATTTTTTCTACTATCATAATAGCTTTATAATAATACATTAATATTATCCATACCCAAACGGATCAGACTGTATTATGAAATTTTACATACAATTGCAGATCCATATCTGCAGTTCCCCCATATACACACACCACACACATACGCACACACACTCTCTCTCTCTCTCTCTCTCTCTCTCTCTCTCTCTTAGGCATTTCCTTTTTTTCAAATTAAAGCTCCCTGAAATCGGATCCTTGGCTTTCGCGTAATTGTCTTCTGTTCTCTGGAGCGACTATACTCGAGCATCACTCGCACAGTGCAAGGATTCGGATCCCTTCTCTTGCGAGAACTGCGACGCCCACGATCCACGCTCTATATGCAGGATCTTAACATCTTTGGCGATCCTCCCTCTTGCTGTTCTGTCGTGCTTCGTCTCCCCCTTAACACCTCATGTGGCAGCAGTAATTAGGTTATGTCCATTTTCAGCTTTCTCCTTCAAAATTCTCTAACGTTCCTTCAATGTAACGGCGAACATTGGAGTCAGACAAGTGGCCTACAGACTTGGAGGTCGCATAAATACATCTTATAAACCCCAATTTGCCTTGCAAGGACATGTTTTCGCGTACATTTGAAATGTTTCTCCTATTTCCCTATCCATTCATCGATGATTGGCTTTATGATCATTGATTATAAGTGATCTGAAACGTCTTTCGCTCACTTAGCCTATACCTGTCTATCTGCCTAGTCTATCTCTGTCTGTCTGTCCTCTCGCACGCGCGCCCTCTCCCCTGCCTTTCTACTCTGTCTAATTTATATATATATATATATAATATATATATATAATATATGTTTTTTCCATTACTCTTTCATCGTATGATGACGCAGAATATCTGCATGGAAATATCATATGTACTTCGGTACATTAAAAATATATATGATATGCGTAAATCACTTCGTGATTTAAGACGGCGCTTATTCCGTCGGATCCCGGCCAACTAGTCGCTCATAATGAGTGCACCTCAGCACATGTGTGGACTTCAGTCCTACGTTCATAGACATCTATGACGTAGTGCAGAGGGCGGCCACTAGAGGGAACCCAAGAGTTGGAACTTAAACTGAGACGATTCTGTCCGACACCGGGATGGGTATCCGGTGTGGCTTAGTGGATAAAGCATCAGCACGTAGAGCTGAAAACCCGGGTTCAAATTCCGGTGCTGGAGAGAATTTTTCTTCGTTCCATTACTCTTTCATCGTACTGTCTAATTTAATCTATCTAATCTAACCTATCTAATCTGTCTGTCTGTCCGTTCTGTCGTGTCCCTGCTGGCTGTCTGTCTGCCTCTATTCAAACATTCTCTTGCTCATTCACACATATGATTATTTCCGTTTACCTGACAAGGCTTGTGACGGTGATAAGTATTTTATCAGACAGGAGAATTTTTTTTGAAACACTTAATGTTCACAGTCACTCGATGTAATGTGTAGAGACTCATAAACCAAGTAGTCAGTGTAACTAATTTTCTTTTATTGTGATTTATTGTGTTATTACAATTCCCACCATTTATTTATGTATTTATTTATAGATGTGTACATATGAAGGTCCACACGTGTGGAGTAACGCTCAGCGTGTCTGGTCGCGAAACCAGGTGGCCTGGGTTCGAATCCTGGTAGTGGCAAGTTACCTGGTTGAGAGGTTTTTTCCGGGGTTTTCCCTCAACCCAATACGAGCAAATGCTGGGCAACTTTCGGTGCTGGACCCCGGACTCATTTCACCGGCATTATCACCTTCATTCATTCAGACGCTAAATAACCTGAGATATTGATACAGCGTCGTAAAATAACCCAATAAAATAAAAAGACATATGAAGCTTTGAATAGAAAAAGGAGTATTTTCTGCGGACGTCTGGAAAAGAACTAAGGAAGAGACTAATCAAGTGCTTTGTATGGAGTGTGGCATTGTATGGGGGCAGAAACATGGACGTTACGACGAAGTGAAGAGAAGCGAATAGAAGCATTTGAAATGTGGATATGGAGAAGAGAGGAAAGTGTGAAGTGGACAGACAGACTAAGAAATGAAACTGCTTTGGAAACAGTGGGTGAAGAAAGAATGATGCTGAAACTGATCAGGAAGAGGAAAAGGAATTGGTTGAGTCACTGGCTGAGAAGAAACTGCCTATTGAAGGATGCACTGGAAGGAATAGTGAACGGGAGAAGAGTTCGGAGTAGAAGAAGATATCAGATGATAGACGATATGAAGATATATGGATCATATGAGAAAATGGAGAGGAAGCCAGAAAATAGGAAAGATTGGAGAAAACTGGATTTGCAGTGAAAGACTTGCCTTTGGGCAGAACACTAAATGAAATGAAATGACATACATATGCTGTGTCCAGTTATAACGTTCATGTGTAAAACAAGTAGGCATATTTATAACTTATTCATGTAATCTGGTATTAGAAACGGTAATACATGGAGACAAAAACAACCTTTACACATTTCTAAATGAACAGAAGTAGAAGCATCAGAGCCGAAATAATTGTATGACTTGTTTCAATATTAACTCATTTTTAATTGTGAATATTCAAATATCAATCCTTTCAGTAAATTATCTTATTATTTACCTCTAAACTCATTTGGATTAGATAAAATATACAGTATTTATTTATTTTAAAAAGAGCAATTTAAGTATCCAAATATCTATAAATAGACAAAAACTAACGAGTATTGGCTTTTACTTTTTGGGTGAAAAATTCATTATGTAACAAAAAAGTAGGTCTATCTAGACTCTAGATTCGTTTCACTTATTGTGAGAATACTCTACTGTTGTCCATAATAATAATAATAATAATAATAATAATAATAATAATAATAATAATAGCCTAATGTGTCCCTTGAAGGGCAAAGGCCTCCTGCTAGAGGGTAGCTCTGTTTCACTAACGCGGTGAGCTACTCCGCGTTAGGTTGTGTCTAGTGTTTCTTTGTCTGGTTGGAGTTGATTTCGCTGTCACTTTGATTAATTTGATTTCACTGACACTTTTATTATATTGAATGCACTTTCACTGAGTCAACTTGGGATGTTGTTTCTGGCTGGCATTGTCTTCATTTGTAGTCGACTTCCAATTGTTCTCCATGTTCCCCTGCTTCTTGCTATTCTGGACCATTGCTGGCCTGCTTGTGTTGTGTAGAAGTCTGCCCACCTCTTCCTTGGTCTGCCTCTGTGCCGGTCTCCTGTGCGCGGGTCCCACATGGTGGCTCTGTATGTCCATCTTTCGTCTTTCATCCGCGCGATGTGGCCTCCCCACTTCCACTTCAATTTGTTTGCTCTTTGTGTGACGTTTGTTGTTGATGCCATTTGGGACAGCGACTCATTGGAAATTCTGTCTCTCATAGTTATTCCCAATATCTTTCGTTCCATTTTCCTTTGGCATATTTCTAGCGCATTCATCTGTCTGTTTGTTGTCGACCATGTTTGGCATCATAAGATGGCTTTAAATAAATATTTTGTTTATTATTTAATGCACATGACAGTATTTTGTACCTGAGTAGCATTCACATTGCCCTGAACGAATAAGCAGATGTAACACACGAAACGAAGTGGAGAGACGAGTCAGAGCCCCCCCCCCCCCATTGCAAGCGAAGCTAGTATGATTCATGTGCATCTAAATTGTGCTCAAAGTAACCAAACGCAGAACTGTACTGATACGTCCGGTTAGGATAAAGTAGCTGTATCAGGATAGGCATTCTTGATCCGTGCATTTTGTTCACAAACATTAACTGCTCGGTCCCCCGATCGCCGGCTGGCTGCGCACGGAGGGGGCTGGCCTAGGTATGAGGGGGAGGGGTTGCCTGCTCGACACCTGGGTACGCAGCGAACCTTAGTGTAGTCAGCCGGTGTGGATTTGGGAATGCGCCTAGCTTGAGGGTTAGCGCAATAGACCTTAACAGGTAGCAGTGCTGGGCCATAGTGCCCTCCTCCCGTAAATTCAATTCAATTCAATTTATCTGCTGGGAAGGATGTCCCCCACCCCCTAGCTAAAACACCAGTGAATGGACAGCTTTAGTTAATGTTTGTAAACAAAACGCAAGGACCAAGGATGCCTATTCTGATACAGCTACTTCATTCGAACGGTAGTAATAAGATATAAGGATGGAGTATTTTGTTGAAGTGATAGTATAAAGTTGTGTACTCTAGGAAGTCTTTAAGAATACCTTACTTTACACCTCGATTGAACTCGAACCTGTCGGGATTTAAACTCCAGTCTCTCGCTTTTTAGCCTTCTAGTTAATCGTGAACACAGCGCGAAACTCGCTGTACGAATCCGAACAGTCCGTTTCTGTGTTTTCTTTGAATTACATCTTTATGTGTCTTGGATAACAGTTTATCTGTTTATGTAGTATTCATTTATTGATCTAGCTAAAGTGGTTGCTTGTGCATAACATTTAGAGATTTTTAAATACCCATAGTTGAGTAATGTTTAATAGCGCTCATGTTACATGCACGACATGTCATGTGTGAATGGATCCCCTGAGATCGTGTAATACATTTTGTTTTATTTACATGTGTTCAACAGGCGCATTAACTTTCCCATAAATACAGCTAAAAGGTGAGATAATTTTCAATTTGCAACAATGTAATTTCCTCCATCAAGTGTATAATAATATTAGTTAGCTGATGTTTTGCGTTGAAACAATTTACTGCATTATAAACTACCATTTAATTCCGTTACACCGCGCGCTATATTTGACAGTGCATGGAATTTGACAGCAGATGGTCCATTGACAGAAGTATCTAAGCCGGAGAAAAATTAAACAATCGATGCTTTACAAGGGTATTGTGTTCTAGATAAATGGCAGATTGTTCGACTATATATTGTATAGTCTAGATTCTAGAATAATCTTGTTTAGTTTTAGGTCAACAGAAATATCCCAAAGAATCTGAGTTTTTTTTACCACTTCTTTTGTTTCTCTTACAGAGACACTTTTCTATTCTATTATGTCTTTATTATTATTATTATTATTATTATTATTATTATTATTATTATTATTATTATTATTAAATTTTGTCGCCTTCAGAAACAGTCTATACTACGATGAGGGATCGGTGGAGCGGAGAAAAAAAATTCTCTCCGGCACCGGGATTCGAATCCGGGTTTTCAACTCTACGTGCTGACACTCTATCCACTGAGTCACACCGGATTCCAATTCCGATGACGGATTGAATCCTCTCAGTTTAAGTTCCACCTCTTAGTTTCCCTTTAGTGGCCAACCCTCATGCACTGTCTCACAGATGTGTGACAATGGCACAATCTCCAACACACAAATGTGACTACGAGTGACTAAATGGCCGGGATCCGGCAAAATGAGCGCCGTTTTAAATCACTAAGTGATTATATACGCATATCATATTATTGCAATGTACCGAAGTACATATGATATTTCCGTGCTGGAATTCTACGTTATATGATGAAAGATCGGTGAAGCACTCGTAATGAGTACACCTTTGCACATTAGTGTGTTGGACATTGTGCCACTCACACATCTGTGACACAGTGCATGAGGGTTGACCACTAAAGGGAAACTAAGAGGTAGAGCTTAAACTGAGAGGATTCAATCCGGCAATGAAAATTGCTTCCGGTGTGGGTATGTGTGTGTATCTAATACCTACCCACTTCACTTGCGTGATTCGGTTCCACATACCGTGGATAGATGGCAGGATTATGACCATTTTCAAGTTGCACACCACTTCGGCGGGCCACGTTATGCATGAAGAATTATATCGTGTACTAGGTTGGGTATATATGTAAGCGTTGGTGTAAGTGTAATTTAGGAAATGGGTGAGAATGATGAGAAAGGGAAAAGGGGAAATCCGGTGCCGGCACGTAGCCTACTCCTGTCGAATAGCACCAAGGGGTCCGCCAGGCTTAACGTCCACATGACGGACGAATCACTATCAACAGTGGCATATGCCTTCTTCTCTTCATATGCACTGAGGAGAGATTTGGGATTTAACTCAGGCGTATTGATGCACAATTTAGTGATTAGAAGCTATACACCGCCATCTCTCCTAGTAACCACATAAAATTGAAGAGACAGGAAAGCCCACGCGGCTTTAAGTCCCTTTTTGTCATAAAATATTACTTAGCTGTTTTCTAACGTACATTGTATACACCGCTTTTTCAAGAGAATTTGCATAAAATATTTATGTTGAAGGTTTAACTATTATAGTACTCTTAGTTGATTGAAAGGAGGGATAATATCATATTACAAACGACTAATAACACATTTCTGTAAATTTTAGTAACTATTTTTATAATCGCATACGGTAACTGGTTACATTTTACGAGGATCTTTTGTTGGAGCTCGTGAAAAGCAAATGATACACCTTTATTTAAAATGTTATAATTTCTAATTGAAATAAAATATTCTACTTTTGTTCGGATAGAGAAAATAAAAAGTTTAACTTATATTTTTGCTGCCATGAACATTAAATTATTGACTTATCTTTTCGTTTTAAATAGTACTCGCAGAATGTAAACTAGAAAAATAGAATATCATTGCTGACATGATAAAAAAAAAAAACTTGTGTGTTGAAAATTCGAAAAATGTGGGATGTAAATTATGTGTTATCTTAATGAAACCTATTTTCTAATACTAGTGATACTCTTAATGCTATTTCTTCCTGGTATGTGATATTAACTGCATCATATTTTTTTCTTAGTTTGTTTGACACTTTATTTCATTACTCTGATGTAGAGTTTATACCTGCCTCCTAAAATTGTTATTAATCAGTGGAAAATAAAATAATATTTTAAGCAACAAAAATTAGATTTCTCAGATAAGTAAATTTAATAATGCAATTATGAAATACATAAGAAGTCAATTTGGACGTACACCACGATCGCAAAAAGTAGCAAGATATTCATAGAACCGCGATGATTGCGTACAGTTTTATTAAATTTTATTTTATTTTTTATTTATATTTTTTTTTTCCATTGATATTTTTTATCGTTAGGGATTTGGTTTTTATTGTTTAATTTTTTTTTTGTATTTAGTTATCGATTATTAAGAATATGGTTGAAGTATCTTTATGTAAACAAGATGTACATTATTAACATATATTATTTTATTCGACATAAACATTAATATATGAATTATGCTATTATACCACACCGCACACTGCAGTTTCTTATTACTCGACAAATAATGCTCGTCGTTTATTCACTTGGAAATAGATTACGAACCACTCGATAGATGGAAAAACACTTAGTCTACGCTTTGCCCAAAGTCGCTAGATGTCGCTGTCGAACAGCTCTTAGTCAGGTCCTCTCATCCCAATCCACCAATGTATAAGCACTGGAAAGATAAACGATCTAAAACCTTTATTGGAATGTCTTGAGCAATTTGGGGCTGCAGATCCAAGCATTTTGAAAACTTATTTTATGAAATATATAAATCTTAACACAAATTCCTTCCACAACCTAATGTAAACAAATCGAATATATGGCGCAAATATGGCGACGTGCGGAGATCTGACTTATCGACGGAGCTTGGCTTTGGCATGCGCTGCATATTGTTACTTCATGTTACTCGAAAAATGTGTCATTTTCTCGTCAGTTGTACCGCAAAAATATACGTATTCACGTCAGAAATTAAAGATAGAATAATTAGAATGGCTATCAAAATTATCATTTCCAAACAAATTTGGAATAATTATTACAAATCAACGATTTTGATATCTTTGGGTAGACCTGCGGAAAAAAATGGAGAGAAAATTTATTATGTGGAAGAGATTTATGTCTAATTTGTTTACTGAAAAATATCCAATTTCTTTGTGCTCTCACACTTCAAAATTCAGTTAGTCCCTGTCTGTACTTGTCCATTCCTGCGTTCCCGCCAACAATTGACAACATGAGCCAGTAGTTTAAACTTGAGGAATGTCTTCACAAAAGCTTAATTGTAACCCTCTGTATCGTATTGACCACTACTGTCACTAGCATCCCTGGCTTATTCGTAATCGTCATTAGAGAAGTGTGTTTGTTGGATTTATCCCGCTGTGAAAACACGTTACAACAGGCTTGGGTCAATTTGATTGGTCTCCGGCAGCATGCATAAGTTTATTAAACGTTGAATCGTGGATTAACACTGACGTCTATAAACGTTGAATTTACGATGGATTGTTGGGAAGGGGGTGTAATTCAAATATCCCATCAATAAATAGGCATTAGCAAACGTTTATCGTACACGTTTTGAATGCTAGTGTACGGCAGAATGAGAATGTAGAAACAATTAAAATTAAGTTGTGTTGTAAGTAAAATCACATTGTGGTTTATAATATTATTGAAATAAAACCTACATTAGCCTATAACAACTTAGTGATATCCACCGCTGTGGAGTAACGATTAGCATGTCTGACCGTGAAACGAGTTGGGCCGGGTTGAAATCCTGGTTGGGACAAGGTAGGGCCTACTTGGTTGTGTTTATTCTGGGATTTTCCCTCAACCTATTCAGAGAGATGCTGGGTAGCTTTCGGCGTTGGATCCTGCATTCATTTCGCTGGCATTATCACCTTTATTACACTCAGGTCCTATATAACCATCGCAGTTGATAAAGCATCGTAAAATAAACCAATTGAAAACAAGTAGCAAGACTACATGTTTATGTATATAATCGACCAACATTTACGCTGTGATAAACATGTTCTTTTTCTGTGCAATAGATTAAGAAAAATTATTCACTATTTTGTCATCCTACGAAATTACTTGACTGTCCATGCTTTACGACTGATTTACCTCGAATTAGTACAAGCTAAATTACAATACGGCATTATAGGATGGGGTAGTGCTTAGAGTACCTCCCTCATGCCAATAACTCTGCTACAGAAGATAATAATAAAAATATGCCTTAATAAACCTCTTGATTATCCTTCAGAGCTTCTGTATTTAGAATTTAAAGTATTCGACTTCCATCAAATTTATAACAAAATATTACTGAATTTCGTACATAAAAACCGAAACATATTTAATTTATATTCACCAGTGGCGTAGCGTCAATGTAAGCTAAAAAGCATAGCTTCCTCAGCTAATAATAATTTCATAATAAACCTGCAGTTTATGGACAAAATTATTTATTAATTTTAATAGAATTTATATTTACGCGTTAAGTATTATGATGCGGCAGCTCAGGATGATTTGTGATGCAGCAGTAAACAAGAAGCCTGCACACACCAGCTTCCAAGGAGACTGGTTTCTTCCTCGCAGATTTCCCATCCCTTTCTAACTAAACTACCCTAGTCGCAAGGCTCGCAAGAAGCTAGCTTTAACATTTAAAATAAGTAGTTACCGAGTTATCCCTTTTCGTCAGTTGTGTTCAGTTGAAGTGTTAGTGTGCATTGTGGCTGATATAATAAATCATGAGCGAAATAACAGTTCCTGACACTGATTTACTTGAATTTTTAGGACAATTGTATTATCAAGGCTGACTTACGAAAAAAAAAGTGTGATTTAGAAAAGAAATGACCGATTCCCTTGCTGTCAATGAAGGGCACAACCAAAAGACAGACGAATTCTTACGTAATGATACTAATATTGTGATTTCTCTAAGTATGACAGGGAGTGAGCTAATGTTATACTTATACGTGTTTATTTGTTAAGAGATATGTGTAAACCGTGAAATCATATTTTACTACGTACCATTTGAGGTCATGCCTTATTGGTGTTACCTACGATGTTCCAACCAATCTTCGACTGCTGACTTGACATTGACTACTATTTATTTTAAGACTGTATTTTTGTAATACGTTTTCTCATATTGCATGAAAGACAACTTGAGTTAGCTTCCCCTGCTCAAAATTTCATGCTACGCCACTGATATTCACATAAATATAAAACTAGATCAGACAACATATGCTTGACAGTTCATAAATGTACTGCAACTGTAGCGTATCACAGTAGCAACTTCGGTCCAAGGCTCTGTAACATATAACAAGGCTCCGTTACGTTTTCGTTATTTTCACTGTAAATTTAAAGTAACTGTAAGTACAGAATACATTGGCTTAATGACATTAACTTATGAACTGACATAATATATAGCTGGAAACAGTGTTCTGTCTACTTACTTTTTAGTTGTATATTCATAAATTTTGTATAACCTCTTCAGCGCTCTTGAAGTGTGATTAGAATGTGTCGAAGTTCCTATAGATGGACCGACTGGAGTTCCCATGAATGGACTGTATTTTAAAATGGATCATTTATGCAAACCAATTCCAGTCGAAATGAACTTGACAATTTCGTTCCATCTCAGCCACTCTACGTAAATTTCTTCCACTGGAGAAGAAAATTAAAGCAGCGAGCCCAAAAAAAGACAATGAAGAAACCTTCAGGAAGCAATCAAAATCAAGACTCCTGGTTTTGTTTCATGTGTGAAGAAACCGTCGAGGAAAATATGATTCATTGTATGTCTTGCAGGAAATGGGTACATGAAGCTTGTGCAAATATTAGACGGAGTCAAAAGAAATAGTTTGTGTGGCATGTGTATCTTGAAAAGAAAGACTGTTTTATCTACAATATAAGAATAATCTCAGACTTCAGAAAAAAATTTTATATGTACAATCACATGATTATGTTGCTGTCTTCTAATTTGAAGTTGTCTGCTAATATTTTTAACTGCTGTATTATCTAATTTGAAATAGCCTAAAGCTTTAAAATATTGAAATGACAAGGACTGAATTTTCCATGATTTTCAGTTTCAAAATACTATTATAATTAGATTAAAAGTAAGTCAAAATCCATTAATCGAATCTATGTTTCTTCATTGTTATGATTTGTCATTTGTAGACATTATTTTGAGAGTTTTGTTCCTTTGGTCCATTCATGGGAACACGGTGGTCCATTCATAGAACCCTGTCGGTTCATTGAACCAATAGCCGAATTTTAAATGAGCTAATCTTTAAACATATATAAATAGGACATAGCCCTGAAACTTAATTTTATCATTCCTTATCAGTTATGTAATTATTTAAGCCTACGAACGGAATTTTAAAGCATTGCTTTTGTTATATAAAATAAGAAATCGTTAGGTGGTCCATTGATGCTACTTTCCCCTACCCACATGAAATACTTGCATGGTATCCACTCGAGGACTGAGACACGTGTAAATGTTATGACAAACACAAGCGGTTTTTAAACGCCAGACGGGTGTTAAGCAATGCCAGCGAATTGTGTCTCTTCGGGTGATGATTGAAGTGCGTGCGGTTGTCTCTTCCCTTTGTCATCTATTTTCCGCCGCTCTGTAGTCGTGAACAACAGAACGTATTATTTGTCCCGGGTACACAAAGCAGAGGGGTTGTAACTGGCCGTTACGCACTGAACCGTTCCAAGTGCATGCGCCAGGCAATTCGAATGTGCGACGCAACACAGACAGCGCTGTCGTCACTACCTCTGTTTGCAATCATAGCACGCAGAAATATACGACGTTTATGCAGGACGTCATTTCAGTTTTTGCTTGGAGGGGATATTATTTTTAGGGTAGACCTTACAGAGTATAGGCTATATCCTGGCGTACTCCTTCCCCACGTCCTCCGAAATGAACTATTTTCCATACCGTTAACTGGGGTAAACTTGACCTTTAAAAAGAATGATTTCAGCTATGATTGGATGCACTCGACATATTTTTAAAGTTCATTATTTTTGCTTCATTTCTTAAGTATTTTTTTTATCTATAATTCAAAATTTGGACTGAATAACTTTATGATATCTTTACTGTCTTAACTTTTGCAATGTATCTGGCCAACTAATTTCGAAGTGGTATTCTTTATTGTCGGAAGTATAGGACAATGACTAGGCTTCGGACAAAGAAGGATACCACTTCGAAACTAGTCAACCGGGTAAATTAAAAAAAAAAAACACAGTAAAGATATCATAAAGTTATTCAGTGATTATAAGTGTTAAAAGAGTGTATCGAACATGAATAACAATCAAAATTGGGGCTAGACGGTTCAATAATTTTTATTCCATGGTCAAGTTTGCCCCACTATATACTATATTTTTAGTTTCCAAATAAAAGCTCAGTTTTAACTTCTTATCCTACTTATACGATAGATAATTTACATGCACTTGGTGCTAATATGACGTAGCTTCAAACAAATATTGAACACAATTTTATTCTTAAAGAAGTTTTAATTTCAATGAACAAAATAAATATTTGTACTTCTATCTACATTAGGTAACAACTTCTAACGTCCCTGGCCGTGGCTTAAGGCATCCTGCGTAGACCGACGTTATGGAACGCGTGCTGGTTCGGGTCCTCATAGGGGAGGACAGTTTCTCTAAGTGTATGGGACCTGTGCTCACCCAGCATCGTGATGCACTTGTGAAGTTACGATAGGTAGCGAAATCCGGCTAAGAAAGCCAGTTATAATGGCTGGAGGGATCATCGTGTTAACCATATAGTACCTCCATTCTGGTGGATGATCGTACACCTCTGCTTCGGAATGTAGAAGTGAGGCCAGCAGCCGACTGGTCGGTCTGGGACATTAAAGTACTGTAGCGCCACGGATTATTTTTATTATTATTATTATTATTATTATTATTATTATTATTATTATTATTATTAACAACCACTAATGCAGCAAATAGTAACGCCTTTAATATGAGTGAAGCCATTAAGTAGCTCGTATTTTATTTCTTAAACGTTTATAAAAGTGAAATAATTTAATATTAAAGTACAGTTTGATATGTTTTTCTTTAGTAGTAGGCCTACTACTACTCCGTTATTAATTCCTTTAAGTCTTAAACTCAGGGGGAAGGGGTCAGTACTTCCCTTGCCCCCCTGAATGATCCCCTACACCTGCTTCCGTTATCTTTTAAAATTATCATTACCGTAATCAAAAAGAATATCCGTTTAGAAAGTGCTTGAAGTGATCATTGCATTATAGTGAAAACTTGAACTGATCATGTTTCGAAGGCAGTATCCATCTTCGACTTCTAGTGAAAAAAATAAATGTATCCGATCCGTTGAGATCGTTAAAAATGGATGAATCCACTTGATTGGCTCCTACAAGTGATGGATGGTGCTGGTGAGATGATGGATAAATGGATGGATATGTGTATGTATGGATTAACGGATTGAATGAATGAATGAATGAATGAATGAATGAATAAATGATTTGGTAGACGGACGGACAGATCAGTGGATGTCTGTGTGGACTGAAATGTGCATAACTAATTGGATGGATAGATAAGATACTAAATGAATGGGTGGTTGGGTGAGCAAGCACAGTAGATAGACGGTTGGAAAAATGGGGAGTAAGAACGACCGATGGATATATTGTCCGTCCGATAAATAATGAAAACCAGTAAGCTGTAGATCTTCAATTTTTTCCTCACTCAAGTAGCGGCAGCTTCGATCAGTTACTTTCACTCCTGCCTACTAGGCCTAAAACGTACAAGTCAGGCATTAAGGGGTTAGGTACAGCTTACAGCAGTAAAATTTTGGAAATATTCAACATTTTTTTCCTCCATTACTGTATCTTGTACAATAATGAAAATTAATATGTGTAAAACACTGTCCTTCTGCGATATGAAAAAATATTTTTACGATTAAAAAAAATTATTTACATTTTTTTTCAAAATTCAGTTCAATGTGCAGTGATGAAGCGTTTGCCACATAACTAAAAAAACTATCCAACATTCTGTGATGAAACTTTTTGTGTGTATTTATATGTATCATAACTACAATATGATGCAATATCACTTCTCTATCTTTGATAGATTGTCCGATAAAAAATAAATTCCTTTTTAAAAATAGTCAAATATCAGTATTTTCTTCTAACATAAAATCAAAATAAATATATTATTTATTAAGGAATGTAATTGAAAGATCATGATATTGTAAACATGAGTTTCAGAAATGACATAAAAGAGACAGAACATGAAAAGGTTAACAAGTTTATGAGTTATAAGGGAAACGCTTCATTACTGCACAGTGAAATGCCACCATTATGAATTTTGAAAAAAAAAAAAAAAAAAAAAAATAATAATAATAATAATTTTCTTATATCGTAAAAATATATATATATTTTTTTTTTCATATAGCAGGACGGTGTTTTACGCATACCATTTTTAATTATTGTACAAGATAAAGTAATGGAGGAAAAACATGTTGAATATTTAGAAAAATTTTACTGCTGTAAGCTGTACCTAACCCCGTAAGTTCAATTATTGTTTGCCAAACATACAGAGATAACAGCTGGGGATCTTCTGTGATTTGAAGAGCAGACCGGTTATTGGGAATGGGTTCTTAGAAAGCAGTGGCGTGGGGAGGGGAGAAATTCTAGTGACGGGAGTTGGTACTGTCATAGGAATCAAGAACGGTTCGGCGGACTTTCTGGACGGATGAATGGATGCATATGTGGTTAGGTGAATAGGTTGAAGATGGATGGGTGGATGGATACCTATGTAGATAGATGGACTTGAATGAACGTGTGAATATATGTAGGTAGGCTTGACGAATAATCATAATATAGGCTTAAATACTTTATAAAATAAATCTGTAATAATCTAAGTAGGTCCTCGTTATGTTTAAATCTCAACGCGGCGGCACATTAACCCTGATGAGATGAGTGGAGTTGGACGGGATTGTAGTGGAAATTATCGGATAAACCTCGGCGTCTATACAGCCTGACGTGTCATTACTCGACAAACTTTAGCTTCTAAATCTCAACCTGTCGTTATAGCGGTTACCAAACTTCACTCCAACAATCGTCATTACCAACCACGACTGGAGGGACAATCAAATCCTACAATACGTCATTTCCTTTGCCTCCAGCTCATAACGTATAATTTAACGTAAGGGTGATTATAACCGGAGATCAGCATAGTAAATTCGCCTTTACGAACACAATCCCCTGTATAAGAATGAATGGGATCAGGTGTGCTGACGAAGGGGGGTTGTATGTGGGGGTGGCTTTAATAAGACCAACCCCTGTTACTCTCTCACGTAACGATTACACGGGGTGGTGTTGGTGTGGGTGAAAGGGATAATGGTTAGAATATCATTGCGTTGATAAGTGGGGTAGTCCTCTCACCCCCTAATTTTACACCACCCCTAATTCTCTTCACTACCGTCACACTTCACAGTTACCTTCTGTGAACGAATAAAATGGACTTCAACTTTTACTCGTCTTCAGTATTTTTGCACATGACATTATTTTGGCAATTATTTTGAAGATTTTGTTTCTTAGAATGCGTGCGAGTCGAGGCATGAGTATGTATAAACAATTCTTATAGTAGTGAATGCACATTTTAACCAGAAAAATACAGTGTTTCCACTCTAGATATTAGGGATCAAATCTGACGAGAGCAAAATAATACAAAAGTTTTGGTAAACAAACACAGTGTTATGAAAAGTTTGCTCGAAAGAATCCCCTTGTTGTTTTACTACACCATCTCCAACACAATTCAATTTCCATCGCCTTCGCCTTTCCATCCAGGACTGTAACTGTTTAGAAGTAAACCCTTATCTCTGATTAATTCTTTGAGTACCGGTATTCATTTGAGAATGTAACAATTAAGAATAGTAAAGAATGGAAATGACATAGAATAGATACCAGTGGCGTATGCAGAATTTTATGAAGGGAGATCATTATTAAAATTGTTTATAGTATGGTATTTTTAATTTTGTGTATTATTATTATTATTATTATTATTATTATTATTATTATCATCATCATCATCATCATCAGCTGAGTTTTCTCAGGAGGATGTGAAACTAGTTCCAGGAAGAATGTTCTCGACGACATCGTCACGCTGCGGCTGCGAAGAAACATTTACCGATGTGAAATTTTCACAAACCTCACGAGAATCACTATGCGATTTTATACTTAAAAAATTGTAAATTTGAGCTTTGCGGTCGTTTAGACATATTAAAGAATCCTTAACGATAATGTGAAGTTTATATTTTATATAAACTTTCAAATGCACAAAACGTTAAACTGACGTTTCACAATAGTCAGAACACAAACTAACAAATGGGTGAATACTGCTCTCAAAATGAGTTTAAAATTTAAAATGCACAATATTTAACATCTGCACTGCAGAGCTGTCAAAACATCCTTTTCAATACTGTATGTTTCACAAGTTAAATTTCATTTACATTTTATTACAAGGTTGGTAGGCCTACTAGATGGTAGATCTCTCTATAATAATGATAGCATTGTTACAATTCTAACATGCCGCAGCAGCAAGCATAAGGAGTATATGGAAGGAAGGGTAGGAGGACTATGCCTTATGCCGATGTAGATTTTGTTACTCTGACAGTGAAAAATTAGAGAAGGGAAAACGATTGTGGCTAAAAAAAATACTCAAATCTAAATGTCTTTTTTTTTTTTTTTTTCAAAAGTTCAAGGGGAGGGTTCAAACCCGGTAACTCCCCATCTTGCGTACACCCTGGTAAATACCAATGGGTAAGGAAATGGTACAGAGTGGAATGTTTTAGAATAGAAAAAAAATGGAATGACAGAATATAAACGGACGCAATTTCTTTAAATAGAAGAATATACATATGAATGAAATTGAATAAGGTTATAAAACTTACAATAAAGTAAAATGAATTAGTATACAATAGAAATAAATTTATATATATATATATATATATATATATATATATATATATATATATATATTGGATTTCTCTAGACTAGAATGAATGGAATAATATAAAATTGAATGAAAAGAATTCGCATGGAATAGAATGTAATGGCGTAGATTGAAACAGAATGATGTGTGTGAGAGCAATGATACAGAATAAAAGGAAATGAAATGGCATAGGGTAGAATGAAAATGGAATGAATTTTATTATAATGGAATGAAATAATCGAATCAAGCTTATTGCAATGGCTCAGAATCTAAATATGATAGGCCCCACATGGCATAATTGTTATGGGATCGAACAGCATAGGTTTCAATAAAATGAAGCAGAATATATCTAAACAGAATGAAATAAATTAGACTGGAATAAAATGAATTGGATTAAGTTGGAATGGGAAGTAAAAAAAAAATACCTACAGAGTTATTTGACAGTCACTAAAGACATGAAAGTCCTCTAACTTTGTTAAGAAGTCAGTTTATTGAAAAATGTCACAGTTTTCCTCATAAAAGAATAGGGTATATTTCAAATATTGAGATATGGCCGCTATTTTTGTCCTTCATCACTAGTATGTATGTATGTATGTATGTATGTATGTATGTATGTATGTATGTATGTATGTATGTATGTATGTATGTATGTATTCACACTGCAAATGGGTATATACCCGGTGGCAGTGGTAACTAATTACACTCAGTAATGACAATTAATAATAAACGCAACTAATAAAAATAATTAATAATGATAATAATAAAATAATAATAATAATAATGATAATAATAATAATAGTAATAATAACAAGGAGCATCCTAAATTTAATGAAGCATGGTCACTTAAGATAACATTTAAAGTAAATCTAATTTATATCTTAACCCTAAGTTCGAACTAAGACCCACGAGTGTGACATGTTCATACCTGCACAAGTACCTTTCGGCATTACACTTATTTCGCTGTCAACTCACTCAGTGCACTGGTTCTACCTGATTTCACTAACACTTCTAGCCATTTCACTGTTCAGATACTTTGCAGAGCCACTTCACTGACACCAACAAACTTCACTTACACAATAGACTTCACTGACACTACACACTTCACTGACACAACACACTTCCTCACTGATAGAATACTTCAAATAAGATATCAATTACACGCTTTAAGTAGTGTGTATAATATACTACCGTCTATTAGTAAAGTCCTTAAGCCTATTTTTAAATGTAGAATCTCTTCTAGAGAATGAGGAACATTTCAAAGAAAATATTGCGGAAAATTGTAAATTTTTTAATAGGAATTTGCTAAATGACAGAAAATTGCCGGGTCCGTATTTTAATCTATTTCTGAATCCCTTCAGTGAGCCTGAACTATCTCTTTTACATTCATAGTAAAAATGAATTCACATTTGTAGAGGCGCAGAACCATTCTTTTACGGAATGAATTTGCAAATAAATGAGTGAATGAATAAATAAATAAATAAATAAATAAATAAATAAATAAATAAATAAATAAATAAATAAATAAATAAATAAATAAAATAAAAAAGAAAACACGCACTTTAGTAACATGCTCAAGAATGACTTTAATTGTCGTTTACTTATTTCATTTTAATTGAAACAGGAATTTCTGTAAAAATAAAGTAATCTGTCCTGACGTTTGAATAACCCTATAAGCTACATTATAATTTTATTGTCTCAAACGGAATGTATCGAAATGGAAATGAAGTGAAATTAAATTTAACAGAACAACATTTAACGTAAAGGAATGAAACGGAACGTTATGTAACAGAGTGAAATTGAATAGAACGATAGAGAATAAAATTGACATGAATTGAGTGGATTGCGATATAATAGAACAGAACGGAGTATAAAAGGCGCTATGTGAGAAAATGAAATGTAATTGAGCTGATTGAAATGGAATAAAATTAAGTTGAGATTGAAGTGAAATAAAATACATCGAAATTGGATCATCAGACATTTGGTACAATCCATATCGTCCACTAGCAGTAATGGTCCATTGACATTTGGTACAAACAGAAAAATCCAGTGACATTTGATATAATCCATATGGTCCAATGTTAAAAAAGGTTCAGGATTTAGTTCAATGGTTTTTTCTTGCAAATATATATGCGATATAGCCTATGTGTACTGATTGTTGCATTGTCTCCAATTGACTACAATCCGGCAACAAACAAACATAAATTTGCTCATTTAGTGAGATACAAATAAAATTCTATACTATCCTAGCATTGAAACACGTTTGTTATGATGTTATAAGTCGTGTATAATTGGCCTAATTCTGGCACTGGTATCAGAAAAGGTTACCTAGCAACTAGTATTCCATGATATCGCTGCTCACAAAACAATTTTATACAACGTACCTGTAAGAAAGAGCTTCAAAACAACAAAAAAAACATAACATTGTCTTAGAAATGGTTACTTAGCAACCGTGCAATATACCACATCATATCCGATACTCATGTCTCTACTACATAATAACATTACATTTTGTAAATTTATAATAGTTTTATTACATATTTTAATGCTAGATTAGCATAAAACATTGTATGTAACACGTGTGTAATCTTCATTAGCCTATAAACACTTGTGAAAATTAGCGTGTGAGCGTTAAGCATTCACTCGTGCCATAATTACCAAGATTATACACTTACTTATCTTACTTATGGCTTTTAAGGAACCCGCAGGTTCGTTGCTGCCATTACATAAGCCCGCCATCGGTCCCTATCCTGAGCAAGATTAATCCAGTCCCTACCATCATATCTCACTTCCCTCAAATCCATTTTAATATTATCCTCCCACCTACGTCTCGGCCTCCCAAAGGTCTTATTTCCTCCGGCCTCCCAACTAACACTCTATATGCATTTCTGGATTCGCCCATATGTGCTACATGACCTGTCCATCTCAAACGTCTGGATTTAATGTTTCTAATTATGTCAGGTGAAGAATACAATGCGTGCTGTTTTATAAATTCTAACTTTCAGATTTTTTGACAGCAGACTAGATGACAAATTTCAAAGTAAATGGTATTGACTTCAAACACTATAAATTTCAAACAAAGCTCTTAATTAAACCATTGAAAACAAGTTGGCGAGCGTTTTCATTGTGTCAACTAAATTTTGTATATTGTAATATTTTACATATTTGTTTATTTATGTAATTTATTTTGATACCAACTGAATATTGACACGTCATTATTTTTCTGTTCCAAACTCTTAAGATATACATAATACAAAATTGACATTAATATTTAATATACATTATCTATGTCCTACCATATTCTTTCTAACATAGCTGTGGTTTTCTGTTTTTCACAATTTCTGCTACAATATGTATACATCACTGGCACATATCTTATCTTGTAAGACCTGGTCTTGTTCATCCTTCCTGGCAATGTTCAAAAATTCCTTTTCAGTGTTTAGCAGTCAGTTTTTTCTGGACTTTCCTACCACTGTGATTAATATGTTCTTCACTATGTATTCTGGCCTTTTAAGCAACGTTTCTTCTATATTCCGAAAAATAGTTTGCTCTTTTTGGAATACACTCCACAGAGCTTCTTCATTATGAACACACATGTAGTAGTGTATCCTTCTGCATAAAGGGCGGTAAAGAATTTTTCTCCGGTATAGCCAACTGCTGCCTGTTGATTGCAAAAGAACTGGAATCCAGCACTTCAGGTGTTTTTACGATAAACAATATTGATGCTATGTGCTTCAGAGTACTTAATTGTCGCTTCGGTTAATTTTCTGCTGAGACTGAAGTATCTGTGTGCGAAGTAATCATTGAAATACTCAACTCATTTGGGTGTTTTTGTAATCAGCGATTCAGTTGTGGATTATAGTATATTATCGCTCAGCAAATTGTGATGTTAAGTTCCCTATCTATCATGTATAAGAAACATTTGAGCAGTGAAAACATACGCTAGACACATGGCGTTAAGCAATAAACGAAGAAATAAACCAATTAATTCGATAGGCTAAGCCTCAGATCACTAAATTAATAGAAAGTATAATATATTGTACCCATATGTTACATTGGATTATTTATTACAATCTTCAGCGCCACTTTTATATTTACATTTGGCAAGTATACTCACAGCCGTAAGATCATAGATGCAGTGACCAATGTTGTGATGTTAACTTGTAATTTATTTTGAAAGGCACGAGATTGAGCTGCAATGTTCGGAAAAATTGTCACTACATTTACAATCAAATCTCATGCTTAATTGGGGAGGTGTGACTACATGAATTCTTGTAACAAAGGCAGCAGAGCAGGTTTAGCGTGGCTAAGACTGGGAGCACGGAAGGGTAATAAAATTGTCACCGAAGAAGGAGAGCATCTCTGTCTTTTGTGTGGGGGAAAAGGACTCCTGGAGACATAGTTTATCCCAGTGTGACGAAACGGAACATATCCGGACAAAATATCTTCCAGCCTCGATACTAAGTCAGAATAGGTGTTCGCTAGCATGTCTTGACCTCATGGGGAATAGAGAATGGGAACAAACGATCGGATTGTTCCTCTTGAAGGCGAGAGTTTAGAACTGTTGACGTTTATGATGCAAATTGACGAAGGGATAATGGTAACTATTCAATTATATACTTTTTTGCCTCTTTGTATGTTAGGTTAGGATATATTATATAACGTGTTTTGTTTGAGTCATTTTTATATTAATCTGTGTGTTCTTTTGGAGAGTGGTTGTATCTAATCATAGGTGAGGGGGTTGAAACCTACAAAGTAGGACTTGTTTTTATACAGCACGTACGGTCAGAAGACCCGTGCATTGAATTTAATAGAAAATTATGATAGTGTAGTGCATCTGCATGTATAATATTGCTGAATAAATCCACCTATCTATCTATTTGTAATTTATTGCATTAGAAATATTGATTTATTTTATGGGTTTCATTAATTCTTCTTATTCGTGACATAGTCCTCACGACAAAAACTCGTCATTATGAACTAATGCAGGTAAATCCGCTCCTCACTAGAATAGAATGGCTCGCGGACATAGTGATAAAGTTCTAAACATTCTGGAATTACATATTATGAATGTGATAATTTAATAAATTATAAGTTGTATACGTTAGAAGGAAAAACTGAATATTTTATTTAAAAGGTTCTTAGCTAGTTGTTGACATGAAGAGAGTGTACTGTAGGCAACAAGTATAAAGAAAAGACGGAAAGAGACAGCGGAACAGAGAGAGAGAGAGGGAAAGGGAGAGAGAGAAAGAGACCCCTCTTAATTGAACTCAAAGTCGTGTGGTCTCTGAGTATATCACTGAGGTTAAACTTCACACAGTGCTGGCAACTTTGTGACAAGTGCCAGAATCTAACTAGGTTTGTTTGTGTAGATAAGTTTATTTCTGACATTGAAGTTTCTGCGAAGTTTGATAATTATGGTATATATTACAGACTACAATAGAGACCTTCTTCGCAATTCAGTTAAAGTTGCTTTCAAATTAACCTACATTGACTATATAATCTCATCATAAACAGACGAGAAATGAAACTAAGGGAACTTGAAAACAATTTAGAGGCATAAATTACTGTTTCGTTTATACTCGACCCCTCTTGAAATGAAGGGAGATAAGACGGTCTCGTCCAAATGACTAACAAGATCCATTCAAGTGGAATTTATGTATTCAGAAAATCCGATTCGGAGAACACTACAATGCTTAATGACATTTATAATACTTCGAAGGAAATCGGAAGAAATTGAAAATTTCTTCACTGTAGAGTTCCACAGATTTTACCTTCATTTTCTGTTTATTATTATTATTATTATTATTATTATTATTATTATTATTATTATTACTATTATTATTTCATGCATATTAACTGGAGTCTTATTTGAGTCAACTTGGAACATAAGCCTGCCTTGTTTTCAAAATTTTTAGGAATATATCAGTAGTCGCGTCTATTGAATTGAAGCGTATATTTACAATAACTATTGTAGATATCGTCCATAACACACAAATTAAAATTTAGAATTCAATTTTTGTAATATGTGCGCTTCCAACTAGTGGTAACGTTTTACGTAACTACGTATTTATTGGAGGTACAAACGGGGAAAATGTCGTAATAGGAAGAAGTGACGTCATAGGAGAGAATTCATATCATAGGGATACATTTCGTAAAAGAAATAGCAAATGAAACCACAGGCTAGAAGGAATTAATCTACTTCAATGGATTAAGGCTTAAGTTGCCCATGCACTTTATATAGTGCACCTTTTTCCTCTTCCTGATAGTTTCAGCATCATTCTTTCGTCATCCACTCTTTCCAACACAGCTTCATTTCTTATTCTGTCTGTCCACTTGACACGTTCCATTCTTCTCCATATCCACATTTCAAATGCTTCTATTCGCTTCTGTACACTTCGTCGTAATGTCCATGTTTCTGCCCCGTACAATGCCACACTTCACAAAAAGTACTTCAGTAATCTTTTCCGTAGTTCTATTTCCAGATGTCAGTAGAAGATACTGCTTTCTCTATTCAAAGCTTTCTTTGCCATTGCTATCCTCCTTTTGACTTCCTGGCAGCAGCTCATGTTACTGCTTGTAGTACACACCAAGTATTTGAATCTGTCCACTTGCTCTACTGCCTCATTTAGAATATGCACGTTTACCTTTTATGTGATTTTTAATTGTACAGATATTAATATTAGAAAAGAAGTAATATAGTCACCCACAGTTCAGATTTAAAAACATAGAGGATTTATAATATTCGTGCTATGTTAGAATATATCACAGTTACACGTTGTTTACTGTTATGGAATTACAGCTCGCGGAAATAATTTACAAAATGGTATAAGCAAGGCGGTATTATGCAATATGGAAGGACTTTTTATTCGGGACCACGCTGGCAGGCCTCGGGCCTATTCTATTTTGTTGGAGCCGATCAAATCACCTGCTACTCATCAATCGATTGCCTATGAAAACAACTGACAGATAGCCGGCAGCCCTCTGCAAGCGATATGCGATGAAATTTGATATCCAGCCTAAAGTTTCATAATTGAGATGCACGGGGCGTTACTTAATACGGCCATATATCGCGCTGTTCTTCACTTCATGGTGGTTTGTTTGTTGTGATGTAATACAGCCTATGTATATATTATAATATAGGTACTATATACTGTAATTATAATATAAATGTGATTAAAAGGAACAATGACACATCAAAACACAGTGCATTTTATACCCATATGCACTTACACAATAAAATAAAGCGACACTATAAACATATATAACAAAATGTCTATATATATATATATATATATATATATATATATATATATATATATATATATATAATTTGAACTGATAATGGAAATTACGGGAAAACGGCTGAACCGATTTTAATAAATGACCCCTCATTTTGAAGCTTGGAACCCAAAGTTTTTCAGAAAAATAGTAGTTTTCAGTGAAATGTCAACTTGCCTACATAATTTTCCTATTTTCCAAAATCCATCTGTCGTCAGTTTTGAGAACTAATGGCTTTTCAGAATAAAAAAAAACACACACACACTACAATAAACAATATTACACGAAGGCCATGACCTGGAGGATTGCGGACATATTTAGAGCTCAGATTATCCTACACCATAATTCCAATAGCTATGTCGATCTTCATTTGTGTAATTTTTTAAAACATCTCAAGACTTACTAAAAATAATTTAAAGGTCTGATTCTATGGTGCGTAATATTCTGAATGCAGCTGTGTATTGGGTTTTAGAAACTACAAAACTTAAGAAGGTTTGATGACATTATTAAATTAAAATTTGAATATTATCACAGTTTATGCCATGATTTATTTGTCACTAATGCGATTGATATATCGATGATATGAAACTGAACCCTTTTGGGGTTATATAAGTATTCGTAGAGAATATCTTAAATTAGTTCTTAATATATATAATTTACAGAGTAACGGCTATAGTATATACCTATAGAGTTACTGAAAACTACATAACTTACATAACATAACAATATTGCTATTAAAAATGAAATATCTTTACAGTTGTTACTGAAGTGGTGTGGATCTTTCTGATATATTTAATGGCTGGGCGGTGTAGATACTTATATGTGTGACTTTCTAATTTTTCTGGGATGTAGTGCAGTAATATTGAAGAGGCATTAATAAATTGAGTCATGCTCTCCATTTTAGCAGCATCTTATCAAAATTAATTTCATATTCCTTTGGTTTAATCGATTAGATCTGAGATCGCTGCCAAGCATATCATTTTGTTGCAGGGAGAACTCAAAGAACTGAAGATAGATGTGTTCAAGAAGAAGTATTTAGCATAAAAAACATTAAAGAGGAAGCTTTTTAAAAGAGATATTTTTGACAGGATTATTGAGTTATTACGTTGCTTTAAATGTTACATCTTCATCATTATGGAAGCAAATAATTTCAAAATGTCTGATAATCTTTCTGGAAAATAAACATGAAAAACTTTTATTTGAACTTATAATTAACTAAATTTGCAGCATTTGTTGCACAAGCCACTAGTTGAAGTATAATGACAATTTATAATCACAAAAATACCAAGAACTAAGTATGTAGACACATATATACATACTTGTTGATTTGAATACACATTTTAGCTCATTGTGAAAAAAAAAAAGAACAGAACATCTCCGGAGAAAATATCTACCACCCTCGATGTTAAGTCGGATTAGAGGTTCGTTTGCATGTCTTGACCTCATGGGGAATAGAGAATGCGAACAAAGGACTGAATTGTTCCTCTTCGAAGCGAGACAGCTTAAAGTTAGAAAATCAGCTGGTGAAGTTTGTAATATGAACTGACTAAGGGATAATGCTAACAATTGAATTATACACTTTTATGCCTGTTTGTATGTTAGGTTGGGATATATGATATAATAATATGTTTTGTTTGTACAATTTTCATATTAATCCGTAAGTTTTATGGAGAGTGAGGGGCGAAACCTACTAAGTAGAACTTGTTTTGTAAAGCACGTACGGTCAAAAGATCCATGCACTGGATTTAAAGGTAAATTGTGATAGTGTAGTGCATCTGTATGTACTCGTATAGTATTGCTGAATAAATCTATCCATCTGCCTTCCTGCCTGCCTGTCTGTGTCTGTGTGTCTACTTGTTGATTTTGTACGCGCAGTTCTATAGGGACCGATGACGGGCTTATTTGAGGGTGGCAATAAACCTCCGAGTTCCTTAAAAGCCATTTTTAAGTAGCCTAAATAAGTTCTTACCAACAGAAACTGAAATCTGCACTGATTTCCTCTAAGATACTAATAACGTTAATTTACCATGCCATGTTGTCTAAAGCAACCGAAACCGTACCAACATTACTATATTTCTCGCTAGCTATTTCCTTTCCAAGTCAGGTATTATCATGATTTAATTTTGCGAGTTTTTAAATACATTTCTCATTCAATAATTAGTGGCAACATTTGAATTAACAACAAACAATTCATTTTTGGAACAGTCCCATTGTTGCAGTGCTCAGAAGTAATCTCTTCCAACATGAAGAATACGCTTCCACACTCCAGGTAGACGACGGGTGCCATCCACAGCGTCTTGTTATATTAATCTTCGAACAGACTGCTCTACTGCTACTATAATTGTCTCTGTGGTTCTAAAGCGAACTCCTTTAAGTGGTAATTTCATTTTCGCGAAAAGGTCAAAATCGCATGGGCTCATATCTGGGGAGTATGGAGGATGCTCCAGAATTTCCCAGGTCTATCTGCGAAGTAAATTACCCACAGAGGCAGCTATGTGAGAGGGAGCACCAATCATGTAGCACAATAAGATGAAAATTCAGACGCACATCTGGTCGTAAATGTTGTTCCAGAAAGTAGCTGCAATATGCACCATTCACATGATTTCCCGCAGGAACTCAATGAGTGACTTTAAGTGGATCCTGTTCTTGCCGATAGGGGAATCATTGTGTCGCCACTCATTTCATTGTCTCTTCAATTTTGGTTGATAGCATCGAACCCAGGTTTCATGTAAAGTTATGATACGTCGAAGGAAACGCTCGCCTTCACGTCCATGCGTTCAAAGTACAATCTCGCCGTTTCCATTTTCTGTCACATGTTTTCCTCTTTAAGATTGTATGTAACCCACCGAGCGCAGATTTTCCTCACCTTTAACTTCTTAAGTATGTGAAGAATCGTACAGAAGCAATCCAACTTCCCTTGCAAGTTCAATACAAGTTCAACGACGGTGTTCTTTCAGCAGTGCTCTTACAGCATCTGGACCTGTTGCTACCAGACGTTTTGTCTACTACTGCAGTAGACATCATCAGTGGCGTGAAAGCCTACATTATAAGATCAACCTTTACAGTATCCAACTGCGTTAAGGTCATTGAAGAAAACAAAATTAGAAGTGTTTTGGAACAGTTACTAAATGGACTCATGACTGCGAAGACCAAGACTTCGATGTTTAGATAACAAAGAACAAGATATGAAGTTATTAAAATTTTATGATTGGTAGAAGACCTGTTTACATTATTATTATTATTATTATTATTATTATTATTAGCGAAAAGAGGAACTGTGATTAAGGATGTTCGAAAATAGGGTGCTTAGGAAAATATTTGGAACTAAGAGGGATGAAGTTGCAGGAGAATGGAGTGAGTTACACAACGTAGAACTGCACGCTTATTCTTCGTCTAATAAACATAATTAGAAACATTAAATCTAGTCGTTTGACATGAGCAGGGCATATAGCACTTATGGGTGAATCCAGAAATGCATAGGCTATTGATTGTTAGTTGGAAGACTTGAGGGGAAAAAGATCTTTGTGGAGCCCGAGACGTAAATGGGAGAATAATATCAAAATGACTTTGAGGGAGTTGGGATGTGATGCTAGGGACTGGATTAACCTTACTCAGGATAGGGCTCGATGGCGGGCTTTTGTGAGGGCGACAATGAACCTCCGGGTTCTCTAAAAGCCAAGTAAGTAATTTCTTTCACCGACGACGAAAACCAAAGTGAAATAGTTTGGATAAATGTGGTATAGCCTATTTCATGAAATGTTATATCCTTTATAAACAATATGTTTCGATTGTAAGAATAATACAATAAACTACAGTGTAGAAAAATTAATTGAGTAACGAAATGATCATTGGTTTCGTTTGTTTTTAATTGACAAACAGAATTGTATTTAAATAACAGTATGCAGAATATTCTGGTAAATAATAAAACTGACAGAACAACGGGCGGGGAGTGATTGCTTTGCAATGTCCAGCCGCAATACTGTATAAAATAATTGATGCAGAATATAGAAATGAAATTATATTCAATTCTGATGGATCTCTATACAAATTGAATACGACACAGGCGCAAAGTAAAAAGTATATCAAAAAAGTCTACGGGCGAAGTGTTTTAAATACATTTTAACAACGAATGTCCGTGTATATCGTTTCTAGTGGTTGGTATGTTTGGATGAGAGGGGGGCAGGTTTATGATGAAAACTCTCTCCGGAGCTGCCATGAACTTTATGCGAACTGATAAGAGTTGGTTACATCGGGGGCTGGCTGCGTAGAGATAATCAAGTGTATTGTTAATGGTCATCGGCTGCAGTCGATATGCGACTCCCTGCGGGGCACTGAGCAGGTGACGGGGTGCCACCCGAAGTGTGAGCAGGCTTAATGACTCCCCGTATTGGCACAGCGACAGAGCCCACACTTCCGTAACCAGCAATATTAAAACCGAAGGAAGGAAATACATCGATTGATTTAGCTGTCACGGAAATTGATTTGAAGTCAAATGTTAACACATTAACGTAAATGACAGAGATTAAAATGCCGTTCTATCATTTGTGCCGTTGATGTAATGCAATAACACAGTGCAGAGTGATTCATAAAAATATCGGGGTGTACATCAATTGCGCGCGAAAGGGTTAAAAATGCATCAGTTGAGCGCGGGGTCAGTTTTAGTTATACATCAGTTGTGCGCGGCGTCTGTTTTGGGTATACATCAGTTGAGCGCGGTAGTCAGTTTTCCCTAGGCTTAGAGATGACACGTAGCGCGTGAGAAAATTTGTGTGCAGTGTATGGCAATGCTGATCGTAGAGAATTTGAATCCTATAGATACAAAATCCTCTATATCAACTTTCACAAATTGAAGAATTTTAACAGTAACCGGTGGCAAATAGAGGGAATTTTCAACTTAACATTGACTTTTAACAAACCTTTTGCTTCAAATTCAGTGGCTTTTTGAATTCAGACTGTATAAATCATTCGAATTCATTCTTAGCAAGCAATGTGTGGGCGTAAATCAATTATGAAGAAAATAGTCTTTAGAGGGCTTTGAATCTAGAGGATTCATTTGTGTTTTAATGTATGGTAACACGCTGAATCGTAGAGAATTTTTGTTTTGATGTATGGTAACATTGGGCAATAGCCTCTTGTTTTTGTTTCACCGCTCCTCGTATTTTTTTTTACGGTTACCACTTTAGTTTGTAACCAACCTGTTAATGAAAGGTATCATAGCCTTTACTGATTATTTGGTACCAAATTTCATAGGAGTGGAATTGTTATTTCCCCCTTAAAAATGGGTTTCCGATACTGTTAAATCAGACAAGCATTCTAAAAGCGTTCTCTCTCAAATTTTAATAGTGGGCATCCTCATATATACAGAGTGTTTCGAGGTGGTGTTACAATCTTTCAGGGATTGTGGCGAAGGTCACGTGTATTAATTTAAGATATGGAACCATGGTCCCGAAATGACTGAGTCGAAAGTTATAAGCAAAAATAGTTGTGTGGAAATGGAATTGTAATTTGGCACCACTTGCCCTCCTTCCCTTAACCTTTGGAACAGTTGTGGAAAGATGGTATGGGCCGGATGTCTCCTACGTGGGTACTTGCACCGTTACAATCTATGACCTTGTCTACTGTTCCCATTGGCTCATCCGTATTCGAAAATCTGGTCTGCTTATTCCGCTCTCGTGTACTCCTCCATTTCACTAGGACTGATCGACTGGACACTGCAACTTATACACAAGCACTGCTGTCTATAGACGTGCATATCAGGACCGACCATGTCAGTTACACATTACGCTATGTGCATTGCTCTAGTGTAGTTTCCTGTCCCCATCCCTCAGACAGCGCACTGAATGGAATACTGTAAGTAGACAACGTAAACAACGACAGATGAATACAGTATGTGTAAGATGTACAGATAAATAGACATAAATAAGGTGTACAGAGGAATAAAATTGTTTCATTTCCACAGAACTATTTTTGCTTGTAACTTTCAACTCGGTCATTTCCGGACCTGGGTTCCATCTCACATTGATACATGTGCCCGTCCCCATCATCCCTGAAAATTTGTAACACCACCTCGGAAACACCCTGCATTATTTTGTTTCTTCAAGTCATTATTGAGACACAAACTAGCATAGGCCTATATACTGTATATTAAAATGAATGACAACGGGAATACTGTTAGAGCCAATCCTACATATAAAAGGAGGGAACAGTATACAGAATAATTACTTTGTAGATATAGTCGCAGAAATATTACTAGATTTGGTTTCCTACAGAGAGTGACCACTATTATCCAAGAAAGTGACCTAGATATTAAACATTACTGCCATTGGAAAAAATATTTTAAACTCTGACAAGTACTAAGTTATCGTTACGAGCACTTTAAATTCTGACAAGTACCAAGTTATCGATACGAGCATTTTTACGAGAGTCCTAAGTGTCTACAAAATGGGAAGGGAAATTGCTGCGGCTCGTGTTAAACTGACCGCCGCGCTCAACTGATGGATTCAGTTTACGTAAAATTTTCTCTTGCGCTCAACTGATGATCCCCCAGATACCGGACTTTTTTGTGGATAAACTTGGCGCGACTGACAAATAAAATTTATAAGTATTAGTTCATAGTAATATTTTATTCAGCAATAATTTCTCTGCAGTGGTCATTCAGCGTGGAAATTCAAAGCAGACGAGAAATAACCGACAAATTTTTCCTGGAGCACTCTATCAGGCACAGGATTCTATTGCGTGTCATAAATATTATAGGACACACGCAGAGTCCTAACTCGGTCCCGTTGAAAGGCTAAACAATCAAAGTCGGTCCCAGAAGTTTTATGTGAACAACCAAATTGAGTCCCGAAGTTTCTTTAGTACCCAGTTTATTGTTTTAGATGAGTAGGCTTACAAATTAGTTTTTGTGACTTAACAACACAGAATTCTACTAATGAATATTGAAAGGTGAATCATATTATTATCATTATCATTACCATTATCGTCATTGTAATCATAACCACCACCAACACCATCATCATCGTCAAATTCACAATTTAAACTTCAGGTGCCGTATTCATAGACATTTTTAGCGCGGGCTTTCGGTGGATTATCAGCGTTTTTCGTATTCATAAACCAGTGTTAGCGATAGGATATGATTTGAATTCTGTACTAGTAACCAGTGGATAGCTGGGGCTAGCTTAGTACGCTCGTAGCGCGTGCTGCGAAATGTCTATGAATACCACCCCAGTAGTTTTGAGAGTCTCATATTTTATAGACTTTAATTTTCTCATTTTCATTTTGTTCAAGTTTAGATCTTATAAAATATGAAATGTCTTAGACCCATTGCAGTCACATCGATGAATAATTCACTATTCGTAATATGCGTTTTAAAAGGTTACTGATATAAATGATTATTTATTTAATGATACAAAAATATGAAGCTAATTGAGTGTATACATTTTATCTTTCCCCGCTCGCATATGTGCAGCTGCTCCGTGCTCTACATCTGCGAGCAGGGGAACACCGGGTGTAGAGATGAGAACGGCTGTAGCTTTTCTTGGTCTTTCCTCGTTTACTAGGCAACCAGCAATATAAAAAGCCGACGGGGCGGGGTTTAACTCGCAGGCTCGCAGCACTACTTGCCTTGCATTGCTCTGAGCATGTTTATTGACATCTAAAGACTCACGAAACGGCATTTCCCAACCTAGCACGTGTGGCTAAGAAAATTCTGTATGTGCCAATCTCAAGCGCACCCAGCGAACGCGTTTTCAATATAGCAGGGTTTGTACTCCATGAGAGACGTTGAATTTTGCATCCTGGTAATGTTAATAATATGGTTTTCCTTGACAGCAACCTTTCTATTCCTTAGAAATCGACCATGTTGTTCCTGTATTAGCAAGGTTATGCTATTAATTGCTACAGATATAATAAAATAATCCTTTCCAATAATTATAATTCACATTGTAGCAAGCTTAGGCCTATATTTATGTTGGGTAAGGTAGTCAACATTTTGTTATAACAGTTTGAATTTTCGTTGCTTTTGGGAACGTGACAAATATTATGTATTGAATGAAACTTTAAGATGAAGACATTTCTACAAATTTGTTCAATTAAGAGCTTCTTTTAGAGAATGAAACTTTCAGTGCGTTAAATGTGAAAAGTTATTCTGGAAGGATTTGACTACTGTTCATGAATATTCTACCAGATTATTTTATTTAGTGATTTTCATTAAAAGCTAATTAGCCTATAGTTTTAAGAAAAGAAATAGATATGCAAGTACGATAAAAGCGTATATGTTATTTCGATTTGGAAAGCAACCTTTTTTTTAATTGAATAAATAAGGTAAATATTCTCCGTAAAATTTAAGGTTGTCATTTCTTTCTTTCACTGCCAGGCTAGGTTAAGCCTCGGTTTTTCTGAACCGACTCATGCGAGATGCGAGGTGTGAGGCCTGCGTCGCACAAATCCGGACTACACGAGAGTTGGTGAGTGTTTTCTATAGTTGCGAGGTGCGCAGACCTCGCATCTCGCAGTTATAGAAACCACTCACTATCGTGTAGTCCGGATTTGTGTGACGCGGGCCTCGCATGCGTCGGTTCAGAAAAACCAAGACTTAAGCCAATGTATCAGAAGTAACTCTCGAGGATAACCCCTACCGCAAAGCAATATGCTAAACATAAAGCTCGAGAAGAGCAGGGCCGATGAAGAGAGCTCGGCTCGAGCCGGGTTTTTGCTTAGGCAGATAGGAGAGCTAGCAGCTGGGCCAAGAAACTTGTTTCCTCATGTCTACCGGGAAGATAAAATGTATACATTATCGTTCTCAGATTAGACAAGTTTTGCAGATAGAATCTTTTGGTTCTCAAATTAGCCAACTTTTGTAGATGGATCCAAATTACCCCACGGTTTTCAGATAAACAGTTCATTATATTGATTCAGTCTCAGTTAAATGTGATATACCATGTTTTAATGAACATATTTATATAATAAATTCAAAAAGTGCAAACAAAATATATAGACCTCTCTGGTTCTCACTTTGGGACTAGATTATTGAGAGAGAAATCAATTTATTCATATTAACATATACAGGGTGATTCACGAGGATTTACTGTCCTTTTCGGAGCTTATTTCTGAAGACATTCTAAGCAAAAAATGTCATATAAACATGGGTCCTATTCTCAATATTTACAGAATTACGTTTCGTTATTGGAACGCATTGCTGTGAACGCGTGATCTTGGTGAGCGTGCAGTCAGCTGCCAGCGCGAGCGCTACGGAAATCAAAGATAGCCGTATGCAGTTACGTAGAGCGACGAGTGCCGTTCACAAGCGTGCGGCCAAGTGTACTCAAGCGGACGGCGACATTTTTTAAAATGTGTTGTAAACTCTCCAAGACTGTAAATCAGGATGCAAAATTGAACTGCAAATAATTAAGTCGGTGGAAGTGATGTGATTTGTAATAATTGTAGTGATAAGTGCGTAAGAATAATGTAATTTTCTAGTTAAAAATAGAAAAAGATGTCTGTACGAGGCAACTAAGGAGTTCACAGCACATTTTTAGCTTCACAATACTTGCCGATTAAAGAAATGATACTTCTGAATTGTTCATTCTCTATTTGTATTATTCTTTTAACTTCAAACTAAAGAAAAACGTATTTTACAAACAATTTTAAATTAGTGTAAATCTGAAAATATTGAGAATAGGAACTATATGGCATTTTTTGCTCAAAATATTTTCAGAAATAAGCTCCGTAAAGGACGGTAAATCCTCGTGAATCACCCTATATATATTTATTTTTAATAAATATTCTACTTTGTATTTAAAATATACGCCTAGATCGAAGTTGTATTACGCTTGTTGCGGATCCTGTCAACAATCTGATAGATAATATCTGCAGTGCTCGGAAAAAGTGACATAAGTCAGTTTCCACAAATCTTTTTTGATAATTATTTTATTGACAACTTACGCTAGTTTATGTCGATTTGATTTTTTTCTGTATGAATTATTGTAATGGGAGGAATACTTATGTATTTTTTTCCAAGCGAGCAGATGTTCCGTAGGTTGTCAATAAATTACCAAAAAAGGTTTGTGGAAACTGACTTGTGTCACTTTTCCCAAGCACTGCAGATATAATAGACTCATTCACACAGTATGCCATTTAATAGTCTACCATTATCTAAGTAACTGTTTTACTGCATTGAAATGGTTTTCAATGATATGTTTTTAAGTTGGTAGAAGTTGAGTGGCGTAATTAATTACACTAGCGTAAAGTTCCATTTTCTGAATTCTGTTGAAGAACTGTAACAAATGAAATTTGACATTATGTAAAATTAATGAACATTGTGTTACTGGACGTAGTAAACGCATACGTGTATATCGTGGATTCTAATCCCGTCCATGTTTGTTTTCTTTGTTTTGTTGTCTTTCTTTTCTTTTATTTGTTTTGTTGTCTTTCTTTTGTTTTGTGTTGTTTTTTGCCATACCAGTTCTGTATTATGATACTCTACAGCGAAGAGTTTCTTGGAAACAAAGTATTATTACAGCTGCAAGCACTTTGATTCCAATAAATTGACCTCAATCGTTCCATATATAAGCAGCGTGAAAGAATTTGGAAGTTAATTAACCATCCCATCCGTTGCTCTTGGTGAACCATGAGAAATATATCTACGTTGCACCAGGATTGTAATGGTCACTGATAAATCCCGTAGGGAAAACTTCCAAACCCACTGCATTAATTCAGTACAAATTCTGTGCGGTCTCTCCTGGATTTGAGCTCGGATTTCCGACGTAGAAAGCTTCAACCGTTCGGCTATAAACGCGGCTAAAATGTTCACTAACTTACTTTATCCACATTCACTTGCTTGTAAGATTAATATTTAACGTGCAATGACTTAGCGATGTATTTTTATGAGGACAATGTAATTAGTAAGTTAAGTGCGCTAAAATATTCAGGCAATTCTCATAAACCGCATTTACATTAAAGGTCCCAGATGGGGTGGTGAGTTGGTTAGTCTCGTGTGGTTAATACAACGCATTATCACTGTACTTATGCACAGTGGCCAGGTGACTGATGAGCCAGCCCTCCCAAAAACGTCACGGCAAAATTGATCGATTTGTATTGATGAGCATCGAATAACGTACTTGAATTGGCTTCTGAACACCCCCATATGATTGAGTACCCACTATTATCGATGTCTCTTCACATAATGATCTGTCCATCCCTTTGGATTGCAACAACTTTGTCAGCATTGTTATTTACGCGGTTGATAAATTTCATCTTATGCATGTGAAAGAGTTGCATTTTTTATGTATTGGGGAAGAAAATAGTGCGGAATGAAATAAAATAATAGAAATACTTAATTAAAAAATCTCTATATTGAATTAAATAGAGCTGAACGGTATATACCAAGCGAAGTGTACTATGTTGTGGCAAATTTCAAATGTGAAAAACAATAAAGGATATAAAATATACACTAATGTGATTATTACGCTATAAAACTGCCTGTTCAGTCTGTTCCATTAACATTTCACCATTGGAGGGAGAATGTATTAAATTAAATTTAATCTGTGATTTGGACAGGAAACTAGTTAATTTATTGACAGACCATACGTTGAGCGTATGTTTTGCTTTATAATCTTCCCGCTACGTATTGATACAAATGATAAATTTTTGTCCTGAGTAAAGTGCAACTTCTGTAGCTAATTTTGTTTTCACAAGTAAGCGA
Source organism: Periplaneta americana (assembly GCF_040183065.1). Taxonomy (NCBI): domain Eukaryota; kingdom Metazoa; phylum Arthropoda; class Insecta; order Blattodea; family Blattidae; genus Periplaneta; species Periplaneta americana. The sequence continues at coordinate 62,701,851 of NC_091127.1, read as the reverse complement.
GATTATGACTTTTGTCTTTTTTATCGTATGATCGTGACTTTGGTCTAATAAAGAGTATGTTCATTATGTTAAAATGTTGTGGTTTATTTAACGACGCTTGCAACTGCCGAGGTTATATCACCGTCGCCGGTGTGCCAGAATTTTGTCCCGCAGAAGTTCTTTCACATGCCAGTAAATCTACTGACATGCACACTTAAATGCCATCGACCTGGCCCGGGGTCAAACTCGCAACCTCGGGAATAGAAGGCCAGCGCTATACCAACTGCGCCAACCAAGCCGATTGTTCATTATGTCCGGCTGTATTTATACATGTGTATCTTCACTGATATTGTCAGCAAACAAGAGATCAGGTTCTTTCATTTATTCATTTATAGTTTTTTTGCCCAAGGACAGCCTTTCACTGCAAACCCAGCATTCTCAGATCTTTCCTATTTTCTGCCTTACTCATAGTCTCCTCATACGAACCATGATGTCTAGGGCATCAATCCCTCCATTCCCTATTACTACCGGCTAAAAAATCTTGAAGTAATCGGACTTCTGTTCGGAGCAAGAGGTACCGCTACTCTCTTCATGAAAGATGTGTTTGAAAGGCTTAGAATACATACAATCTATTGTTCAGATTGTAACTTCAGTTGTTTTGAAAGGATTAATTGCTCTACTAAAGCATCACCTATATTCGAAATGAAACTAAGTTCATTAGCTCTTTTACTTTTTCGTAATATTTATCTCGCTCTAAAACTGGTACATTTCACTAATCTAAAAATGTATTTGCAGTTGTGTATTTGTAGGACTTTCATTTTTCAAAACAAAATCAATGTTTCAATGAACTTGGAATCATATTTTTATGTTTAAAATACTCTTTGTCCTTTGTGGCAGCTCACAAATGGTGAGAAGATTTCTAAAATAAATTAATAGTTTGTGTTGATATCATTTGCTTGAAACTACGGTAGACTCAGTGTTAAGGAAAAGTATTTCCCATCCATTTAGGCAGTTGGTATGGCGTTGGCCTCCTATGCGCGAGGTTGCGGGTTCAATTCCGGCCGAGGTCGATGACATTTAAATGTGTTTAAATGTGACAGGCTCATGTCAGTAGGTTTACTGACATGTAAAAGAACTCCTGCGGGACAAAAATTCCGGCACATCGGCGACGCTGATATAACCTCGGCAATCGCGAGCGTCGTTAAATAAATCATAATTTGAAATTTTCCATTTAGACTTGGTCCACTCTTTCAATATAAAAACTCACTGATGGTGAACATTCTAGTATGTGCTAACATGTGGATACATTGGTGATATCATCTATCAACTTTCAAATCCACTAAATAGGATGTATTAGAAAGAAGCACACTTTTTACTTTGCATTCTTAACATCAATCCGTTTTGTCAGCACGTGAATAGACACGTACCTGAAATAGAAAATGAGTATGTGAATTCCTGTGTTGAATACTACGTACGTGTAAGATTGGGTAGGAAACTCGTCATTGATTTCAATCGAGTCGGTAAGTTGTCATTGTTTTTCACATATTCCGTAACTGGCCATTGTTTTTCATCAATACCATAACTCGAAATTATTTTTCGTCGGGTCATGAATCCGCCATTGTTTTCGTCGGTTGTGAACCCGCCATTGTTTTTCGTCGGGCCATGAACCCGCCATTGTATTTCGTAAAGTTGTGAACTCGCCATTGTTTTTCGTAGAGTCGTGACCCGTCATTGTTTTTCGTCGGGTCTTGAACACGCCACTGTTTTTCCTCGCGCTGTGAACCAGCTATTGTTTTGTATTGGTAAACTGGTTATCGTCTTTCAATGTAACAAAAATAATTTTATATTTTCCTACATACCAACGGATGTAAGAAATTTGAGTTGTTCTAGAAGGAAGAACGTGGAAAAAAGTTTTTCACAATTCAAAACCATGTTAATGGGAAAATATTGAAGTGTTTGGGATGAACTACAATTGATTGCTGATGTCAGTCAATGAAACTACTATAATGTAATCTTATACTTACTTAGAATTCGTGCTGTTACAGAAAATACGATTTAGTGATATTTTAGTAGGTAGGCCTACCTATATTAATATTATCATTTACTATTTCAGTGTTACAGTTCCATGCACATGTGATAGAATGACAGGACATGAAATGCTAAGTCTTATTAATAAACTGCTGTCCCTATATTTGATGCTAAAATTCCAAAAGTCCATGAGCAACAAATACTGCAGAAATAAAAGTTTTAAATAAAATAGACTTTACATCTTACATATAAAACCAAAGGCAATTTTAAAAGTATCTAGAAATATTGTTATATTTATTAAAAAATATAATTTTCCGGCGTTTTTCTTTCTTGACAGAATGAAACATGACCTCGCATATCTCACGCAGCTACGCACTTTTGGTAGTAAATAAAAAAAAAACACTGAGCAACCTTCTACCTTCGGGAGTCATATTTCCTCAACTCTATGCATACAATAGAAGAGAGAGCTGCCTGCACGGTTTTACCCAAAGATGCAGCCAACTTGAGTCGCTGATGTAATTAAGATATTGACTTCTTCTTCCTAGCATCCTAGAGAAAGAGAGAGAGAGCGAGAACTTTGACATTATCTCGCAGTACCATGCAGAAGGCACTGTAGTGTCTATGCTATAAACTGAAATAAGGAACTGCACCCCCATCCTCAAGGCTCTTGGATTTGGTTCGCCTCAATAACTCTCTGGCTACTTGCCAGTCTGTTTTCCTTGTATCTCCTCTTACACTATTTATAACGTTTTTACTTGTCTGTATCTTTACGCCTCGTCTTTCGATGGAAGAGACGGTGTTAATGAAGTGCGCTTGTTTGAGAGAATTAGGGTCGTACATTCAATAAACACAAGGAAAATAGTTTTAAACATTTTACACATTTTGTGCTGTTTTGTAGTGAACTTAATCGTAAATACTCTGCGAAGAATGTTAGTTTAGCTTTAGAGCATATCGCAATGTTGTGTTTTTTATATGCAATATAGCCATTCGTTGTAGCTAATGAGGGCCTACATTATATGTGCATAAATTCTGGATGAATTATCTTGTTCTTAATTAAATTTAATATTAACGAAATCCTTGTATAAGTTTCAAAAAGAAAGAAGCGGCACTAAGACCTTTTCGGTCTGTTTTGAATGCTACGGAGAGATAAATATATTAAAGCCTTGGTTTTTCTGAACCGACGCATGCGACGTGCGAGGTGCGAGGCCCACTTCGCACAAATCCGGACTACACGAGAGATAGTGAGTGGTTTCTATAGTTGCGAGGTGCGCAGACTTCGCATCTCTCAGTTATAGGAACCACTCACTGTCTCTCGTGTAGTCCGGATTTGTGCGAAGAGGGTCTCGCACGTCGCATGCTTTGGCTCAGAAAAACCAGGGCTTTATAATTTGAGGATGCGAGATTCCGAATGTTTGTTTCAAAACTTACAAGTTTCATTTTAACACGTAAAAAAAAATTATTCTCTAAATAAGATAGCACTAGAACTATTTTCTGCCTAATTCTTACTGAATAGCTTGTTTAGAATGACAGACACTACTACTGTGCGGTCGCTCGAAGCTTCGCCGCAAAAATGATTGTGTTTATGTAGGAGGATGTGACGTAAGTGACGACAAGTGCGCATCGACGTACTCTAGAACCACCCTCAAATTCTAAATAGACATATCTAATTCTCTGCAGGAAAGATATTTAGACTCCGAAGAATTCACAAACCAAGACCGGGTGAAAGAATCGGGTATAGTCATAGACGTCCTCAACCGGTACCGGTATTATATTTTTGTGAGCGTTCCACAGAAAGCATTATTTTTTTTCTAATGAATTTGAATTTTAAGCAGAATTGGGCTTCTTAGCTTCACCCATCAACAAGCGATATTTTTTGTCGCAAATATGAAAGAATAGTAATTTCTTCTGTAATTAGTACGAGGTAAAAGTAAAGGTATTCCTACAATTCTAGGCCATGGAGGCTCACAGGATATCGTGAGGTTAAGGCTGCATTATTAGCAGTCAGGATGTCAGTCCTACGTTGGAACCTCATTTACCTCCAAGAAAGGATTATCAGATGTAACTTCTGGAATCGAGGACATCGCATACTAAAAGCTAGGATAATTAGAATACTGATGTTAAAAAAATATGATGTAAGCTTACATTACAAAATGTTTATTTTCAAACATTCAACATTGTCCACAGGCAATATAACAAACATTTTAATAATAATATTTCTATGGTGTCAGTTAAGAGACGATTCCTTTCTTTTGTCCTGTGGGTGTGTGTTAAAGAGAATATTGTTTCAATATTTGCATTTTGGGCTGGAATCGCACTGAACCAGCTTAATATTTCTGAGAAAACTTCACTATTCACAAAATTGCTGAAGTACCTTGACCAAATATTGTGAAATATTGTGTCCTTTGCATTTAAAGTCCATTTACTATTTTCATTCTTGTAATTTGTTTGTAAGTATAATAGCTTGAATCTAATCTTAATGATAAATACTATGTAATAAATATTCGAAATTCATTTTCACTTAAGAAACTAGTTACAGTTGATATATTATCGTTAGAAGGTCATATTTTCAGGATATTTTAAGACTAGATTTAGGTTTAACCTTGCTATGTTCCCATTAAGTTGAGTAGGTGTATATGAATTGTGCAAGTAGTATTTAAACTAGACTTAGGTGTAAGTTTATTACATACATATTATTTTACAATGTTATGTAATTTATTTTTAATGGTTACCGCCACAAAACAAAACATATTTATTTGTACTGTCCTAGGTAGAACAAATCTCATTAAGAATTATTTGAAAATAAAAAAAATATAATGTGAAAAAAATACTAGAAAGTTAATTTTAATAATAAGCATTCATTAATAGCATGAAAGTATTAAAAAGGGACCGATGATTCCAAATGACGCTATTGCACACGAAACTGTGACTTTAACACTGTATGATGGTTCCTCATGCACTTCATAAGGGTTAGTTGGTGACCATTATCGAAAGTTTAGTTGATTGACGTATCCATAGATGTGAAAATGAGCTTCATCACTCATCAGCATATTGTGGATTTTGTGGATTTCACAGAACAACAAGTTAACATTTATATCTAAGCATTTTTGGCAAAAAATCATACGGTTTACTTTATCAGCATCTTTTAATGTCTGCACTACTTGAATTTTGTATGGATGTACGTGTAAGTTCTTATGAAGTATTCTTCGTATACTGGTGTTCGACAAGCCAAGTGAAATTGCATGACGACGGGCAGAACGTGTAGGACTACGGATCATAGAAACTCTTATGGCGTTGATGTTTTCCGGAGTACCTGGAGACGACTTCTTTAACGCAGAACCAGTTACTTCAAAGTTATGAATCCAGATTTTTATTGCATGGGCTGATGGTATCGGATCATCGCGATGGATATTGTAATGACGTCGAAATAGCCGTTGTGCAGCAATGAAACTATCATTATTTTCGTAATATGCCTTAATGGCAAAATCACGTTGTTCAACTGTTCAGCGATCCATTATAAACAAACGCTATCGAATGAAGAATAAATTGTTTCATGTAACAAATACCCGACAGCAGCCGAATCTGAAAATCGCCCGTTTCATTGGCTCGCCTTGTACAATGCGAAGAAGTAGTAATGTCTGTCCATTTTCTTAACTTGGTTTTAAATTAATCTTCAGTTGTCTATTATACAACCGACCCTTAGCGTAATTACTTTAAACAGTCGTAATTCTGCATCCTTATTCATGATGCAGAGAGAAATAGTGTTTTCAATAATGATTCTGGCAATAACATGCAGAAAAGGCCGTAATACTCATTTGTGGAAATGTACTGTCATTGCACTTAATGTTCTCACACTTAGTAACGCAATTTAGCATTCTGGCTCTTAGCCGAAGGCATTTTGCCATCTGGATGTGGATGAAGAGACAACTTCAGTGTATTTAGCAGATAGATAATGCTCGGTACAATACAAGGCTATCTTAGTTGAGCGAATCATCATTCTAATCCATGATATTTTATCATGGTACAATAAATTTAAGAAACTTTTATCCTCTTCTAGAAAATAGTTTTACCCTTTCCTATCCTTCTCTATTACAATACCGATCAGAAGGTAAAAAAAAAAAAAAAAAAAAAATTAGAAAGACCTAGAAGAAGATGGGATGTCTGCTTCAAGTTTCCTAATGTCGGAGTAGGCCAATAGACCTAATCCATGTAGCAGATGATGGTTATGATGATGAATTACATGCTCTAAGCAATGATATTCTATCATAGATGGCTTTATGGTTTGAATCTAATGGTTTTGTGCAAGAAAAGACTATCAACATAACTTTTAGCCTAAATCATGTAATAAAAAAGGACAACATACAAAACTATACCAAATTTCTAGGACTTTTTTTTAACATATGTATGTATGTATGTATGTATTTATAACATGAGAAAACATCGTGTGTATATATATATATATATATATATATATATATATATATATATGCACAAAGTTATCAAGAGTTATGTATTTATTAAAGAAATTAGTGACTTGCGTTTCTCAAAATTATTTAAGATGTGCCTACTTTTCCTTCTTTCAGTCGATAATTCGGTAGGCTTTAATTTTCTGGGGAAATGGTAGCAAAATTGGGAGTGTCTTGATTTTGCAAAAGAAAGTCTTTAGAATTCTATGTCAATCAAACTATCTTGAACATTGTCGACCACTTTTCAAACAATCACAGATATTAACTGTCATAAATTTATACGTATACGACCTACTCCTTTACACTCGATAGAATATAGACAATTACTCGTTAGTAGCCAATATAGGCCTACATGATCATGAAAGTAGAAATAGTGAACAAATTAATATTCCATACTATAGATTACATAAAACTAGTACAAATTTTTCTATCGTGGGGATGAAATTATATAATAAGCTTCCCAATCAATATTATAAGTTACCAACCAATAGTTTCAAAACTAGATTTCATAATTGGCTTTTATTTAGTCCTTTCTACTCTGTAGATGAGTTTCTTAACATAAATTCGTAAGAAATTGTTTTTTTAATAAATAAATTTATTTACAATTAGTTACAAATGTTGCATTAAGAGTGAAGTGTTTTCATTAATTTTTAGAGTTTCAAAATGTTTTGTGTTTTCATTCTAATTAAACTTTACTGTTTTCAATTACATGTGTATTTTCAAATTATGTTTCCCCCCCTTCTGTATTGTGGCGAAGTCTATCGCTGTATGTTTAACGGCTTAATAAATTGAATTGAATTGATGATAATGATAGTAAGTAAGCGAAGCCAATTTAACGAATTTTTCAAATGAAAGACAAAAATGTGTAATCCCTGTTCATGTGTTCATAAGAAAGATTGTTAAACAGTTTCATTTGTACAACGGTGGAGTGCGAATATTTCATTAGGACAAGAACAAAAATAATGTAATATACAGAATGTTTAAAAAATACGGGGCATAATTTCAGGTATGTATTTCCCACATGTAGACACTCAAAATAGTTCATTACAACATGTGTCCGGAAATACTTTATTTCCGAGTTATGGCGTTCACAACATTGAAATTCATCGGAACCATACCTCATGTTTTAGAAGACACTCCACTGACCAATCGTCAACACATTCACTTCTTGCATGATGGCGCTCCTGCACACTTCAGTCGTACGGCTCGCCGGTACTTGGATCGAAGGTTTCCTGATCGATAGATAGGTAGAGGTGGCCCAATTGCTTGGCCTCCACGCTCACCTGATCTGAACCCTCTCGATAAAATCATTGGTTTATTCGTCTTCGGTGCCTGATTTGGAATCCCTTCGGAATCGAATTGTGGCATGTTCTGAGGACATACGCAATACTCCTGGAGTTTGGGATCGTGTTGGCAGGTCAATGAGACATCGATGTGAGGTCTGTATTATTCAAGCAGGAGGTGAACATTTTGAATATCTTCTGTAATGACAACGACCTGCGGAAAGGAAAAACGTTCCGGTGAATTTCAATGTTGCGAAGGCCATAACTCGGAAATGAAGCATTTCCGGACACATGTTGTAATGAACTATTTTGATTGTCTACATGTGGGAAATACATACCTGAAATTATGCCCCGTATTTTTTAAACACCCTGTATTCTTTCATCAAAATATGACCGACTGAACGAGTTTATTTTGTGCATTTTCCTTCACTTTAACTCCGCAAATGCATATAGTAGCCTAGTAGTGGCTTGTTCACCCTGACCCTCATAATATTAGGTCTATTTCTTCATCTACAGACCAGTGTTCTGAAATCGTTTTTTTTTTATCCTTAATGGAATCATACCAGTCGAATACAGGTACAGCTCAAACATTATGTCCAGACACTCCCCCTCTCTTCCTGCAGAGCTGCGCACGAAATCGGATGAGTCTACTTACGAATTATAGGGGAGTGGGTTAGCCTTTGCCTTGAACTCAGTAGACACACGCTCGACCATCCCTTCTACTCCTACCCCTTGCACAGAAATGTTGTTTCCCTACTGCGCATCGCGAGTGTCTCGACAAAATGTATGTGCTGTACTGGTATGTACCTGTAGTGAGCTGCCCATGTGCTGACGATACTCAAATATTCCGTTTAGACTTTTGTATGTTTTGTGAGACACAAGCACTGAGTTTGCTCTTTAAATTTGTTGTTTCTGGAGACCCTGATTGGCCAGAATTTCAGTGTGCAGAGAGCGTGCTTAGGCAATAAATTTCAATCAACGCAACAACGAAATGAAAATATAAACATATTTATTTAAACAAATAATAAAATAATGAATTCTCATAAGAATTATGTATGAAGATTCACACACTAAAAAGAGTCCGAAATTTCCTTCCGTTGGCTCTCATGAAAAATTTAGTACAATCGCTCTTCGTGCCTCAGTTCGATTACTCTGATTCACTCACCTAAACATGAGACTGACAGAATGACTACAGCATGTTCATAATGTATGCGTTCGATTTATTTGTAACATCCGCAGATCTGACCATATCTCACCTTCATTAAATATGCTGTCCTGGTTCCGTTTCAAAGAGCGAAGAGTTATTCACTCTCAGATTCTTCAGAAACTCTAACCCTAGGTATTTAGCTTCTCGTTTTCAACATTTGTCCTCATATCACGCAATAGATACTTGCTCACAACATCGTATCACACTCTCCATTTCTAAACATTTCTTCTACTCTTTATCTTTCACCGTCTTTGCGAGCTCATCTCTGGAGCTCTCTACAACAGCTTGTCGGTAATTATCAAGTTTAAAAAGTAAACTAAAATTGTACTTTTTCAATTCACATTCACTTGAATTACAAGCCTTTTTATCTGCGACAGTTTTGTAAATAATATATATTCATCTTTTTTTCTCTTTTTTTTTTTCACCAAAATTGCAATCTCTTGATCACCATATGAAATTGTTTCATAGCCTTTTACTGTGGCTTTTATTTAAATTTCCTTATTATTATTATTATTATTATTATTATTATTATTATTATTATTATTATTATTATTATTATTTCATTACATCCCATTTGTCTTAGTCTTCTTTACGTTTTTCTTCGTAACTATTTGTACTAATTGAGTTGCTTATGTTATATTCCAGTCTTTTGATTTCTATTTTTTTTTTTCTGTTATGGTATTATTTTAGTTTTTATAGTGTCAATTTTGTTATGTTATTATTTTCTGTAACATGTTAGTATTTTTGTTCTTTCGCTTTTTGATAAATTTAACTGCTTGTGTACTTTGTGATCTGATAGTCTAAGAGAAGCCTTAACTCTGCCAGTAGAAATAATAACAATAACAATAATAATAATAATAATAATAATAATAATGATAATAATAATAATATAAAAATAAAAATGAAAGAATTAGACGAAGACCAGAAGAAGTCCGTTGTAGCGAAGAATAATATTGCATTATGGTATCTATACTTTCAGTAGGCCTATTTATTATTGAATTGTAGAACTAGAATGTTTCATTGCTTTGTCGTGTTCGTTCATTTTAACGATATTTAAATAGATATAACGAGAAGAATTCCACTGTCCCTAGAATTTCACGATACCACTATTTGACTATGTATCCTATCCCATGGGTGTCCAAACGTCTATAGACCCAGGAGATATAGCACGTCAAGCATGCTCTGCTAAAGTCAATAACTTTCCATATGAAATAGGAACGACCTTAAAGAATATGCGCTGCGGGTTGCTTACGCCAGGGTTTACCTCGTACGACATCTATGTCCTATCCTATCCTATCCTATCCTATCCTATCCTATCCTATCCTATCCTATCCTATCCTATCCTATCCTATCCTATCCTATCCCATCCCATCCTATCCTATCCTATCCTATCTTGTCTTGTCGTATCCTATCGGTTTTCTACACTATTATATTCTATTGCTATTCAACGTTTTATGTCTTGTAACCCACATGTATTTTCCTATTAGTATATTAACTGTAATAACTGTATACTATATCTCAAGTGAATTAATCGTTGAATTTATCTCGAGCAGTTTATGTCTTATAAATTGTATGCATATTCCCCTTATGTTATGTAACTGATTTTGATTATATGTAATTTTATACTTTATTTTATATTCCCCTTATATTATGTAACTGATCTTGACTATTTGTAATTTTCTACTATATTTGATGTAATTTCTGAGGTAGTCTGTCTTCTTTTTTGTGTTGTTTTGTAATCTATCACATAATTTTGTATTTCATGTATATTATTGAAACCTGGTTGAGTGGAAGAGAAAGCCTTATGGCCATAACTCTAGCAGGCAAAATAAAACTACTGCTACTGCTACTGATGCTGCTGCCACTATCACCACCACCACCACCACCACCACCACCACTACGACTACCGCTGCTACTGCTCCTACTACTACTACTACTACTACTACTACTACTACTACTACTACTACTACTACTACTACTACTACTGCTACTGCTACTACTATTGCTACTGCTGCTGCTACTACTACTACTGCCGCCGCCGCCGCCGCTACTCTTCAGTTGGCTTGGCCTCTCCCGTATTCTTACCTATTTTTCTTTATTTCTTTCATATTCAGTTTCTGCCTCTGGCTCGATCTCTCTAGTTCATATTGTTGTCACCTTTCTTTCCGATCAAGTTATATTCTGGAAGTCGAAGTATTATGATCTCGTTATTACAACACATCTGTACACAATTTTAAGGGTGTGGTGGAAGAGAATTAAACAGCACTAGTTGAAAAGTTCATTAAAACGTGAATTTTAGTTCTAAAATAATTTAAACGCAGGAGTGAAAAAGTAATTTTTGAACCTCTTACATTTTGAAATACTCGATGCAGAGCGAGCTCTGACAACATTAAAGTGAAACGTTGCATGAGGGTATGAATACTAACACGGTTATAATATTATTTTATAGCTAAACACTGCCATGTTTTAAAAGCACCCTGTATGCGTAAGCTGCTCCGTATTCCTCAGCGAACGCATTGCCTCATAAAGCAAGCCATATCTCTTGGAAAAGCCCTTACGTAATATATAAATTGTATAATTCCGCGATACACAATGAGTTTTCCGGACCATTAGCTGGCCCCTACATGACTACTGGACGTCATACGAGCTTCGAAGCAAGAGTGACTTCAGTGCACTGAATGAATTATGAGATTGTATGACTTTCAAATATACAAATTTTGTATTCACTTATTTCACTATTATTATTATTATTATTATTATTATTATTATTATTATTATTATTATTATTATTATTATTATTATTATTTAGTTAATACAGTATGCTTGCTTTCCAACGAAAGTATGAGAAGTTCCAAGCGAGGGTGAAAAACAAAGCCGGCCACACACATACATACATACATACATACATACATACATACATACATACACACATACATACATGCATGCATACATACATACAGAAAATAATAAACCCAATTCAAAGGAAATAAAACCAGTAAAATAAGGAATTACAAATCAAACCAACAAAGACAAAAACAATAAAAACACAGTAGCAACATAATAACACAAATAATTAGATAAAAAAGGAAATGTCTGCTCCCTATACATACATACATACATACATACATACATACATACATACATACATACATACATACATACATACATACATACATACATACATTCCACACCTGTGGAGTAACGGTTAGCGCGTCTGGCAGCGAAACCAGGTGGCCCGGGTTCGATTCCCCTTCGGGGCAAGTTACCTGGGATTTTCCCTCAACCCAATATGAGCAAATGCTAGCTAACTTTCGGTGCTGGACCCCGGACTCATTTCACCAGCATTATCACCTTCATCTCATTCAGACGCTGAATAACCTGAGATGTTGATAAAGCGTCGTAAAATAACCTACTAAAATAAAAAATACATACATTCATTTAGATAGGTAGGCAGGCAGGCAGGCAGGCAGGTGGATGGATGGATAATCTTTAAAATTAATTTAATTATAATGTGCTCCCCATTGAAGGTAGCACTTACGGACTCAATATATCCTCAAAAAAATAAATATATATATGTAAACATAGATAATTAAATTTAAAGAAAGAAACAAAGAAAAGGGCATGAAAAATTACAATTGCTATTAATTTGGCACCATGTGATTAATCAGGATTTTTTAATACCGTTATCACAATGTCATCACTCGGAAATGTTGGCAGAGCAAATTTCCGTCGAAATTCTTTGAAAAAAGCTAGTATAGTCCCTTGAGCACCTATGAGCAAGCCGAATACCTCAACGTGAATTAAGGCACATTTCATCTTAAAATAGTTGGCTGTAGGCTCATAGATCGACTTCTTCTCATGGTGGACCTCGGTTAATTGATAACATCGCACTTCAGAACGTATCATGGGGTCTACAATGATGCCCTATTTAGTGTCATCATTGTACGCTAAAATATCGACTCGTACTCTAAAATATCTCGTATGTATAACATTTGATAATCGATCTGTTTTGTACTTATTATAATAATAATAATAATAATAATAATAATAATAATGATTTATTTTAGCTGGCAGAGTTAAGGCCGTAAGGCCTTCTCTTCCACACAACCAGCAAAAAGTGTATATGTCAGGCCCATGTAATTTTCTTCACATATGGTGTATTTTTGGAATAGTGGGGAATTATCTTCGTAAATAGTAGGAAGTATCGAAAATTTTAAAGAAAATGCCACAAGTTTCCATGTAATATTTTCCGATTATTGCTGTAATTGAATTTTCGCGCAAATGCAGAAATATGCATTCACAGTAGACTATCCATTCTTGATAAATCTCATTGTGTGTTACATTGATTATGGCTTAACGCTTCCACTAACGAGCAGAATGGATAAACTGCATCCATAAAACAGTCTCCGTGTCAGATCCGTGACAAAGTACAAACATATCAATATTTTATAAATAAAAACGCATTATCCAGTAGTAAACAGTGATTGTTTTCTTCTGTGAATTGGGAGAATTGGTTCAGAATTGAATTACTGGCTGTTTTAATTTGCATTTCAAATCGGAAAGGGAATAATTCATTTACTGATTGAATGAGTTATTTTGTATGAGTGCATTGTAACATTTAATGAAATTTTCTTGTTTCATACGTGTCACTAGGAAAGAAAGAGCGACACAATGAAAACAGAGTATTGCTAGTTAATTTTTTAATAATTTGTTGCTGACAGTAATTACCAGCACAGTACAGAATAATAAAGTAATCATTATTATAATACAGGCGAGGCATATATGTTACGGTGATTTAATCCACTCTTAAAAGAATAGCTTCTTTAAAAGTGTAATGGATTACATAATTAAGATACCGAGTTTAACCACTAGAGCGACTGACTACGCACTGAAAAGATCCTGATCCAAACCCAGAACAGCTTCAGGATTCAACAAGCTCATAAAAGATTTATTATATTGCCTCTCCCTAGGGACGGATCGTAGTTCTAACGTCTAACCACATATTTTCCTTTCAGATTTTACAAGATGTCGCGACCTAGCAATGTGCTGATGTAATGAAATCTGTATCGGGCTTTAGAAATAGATTACAATAAATTGTATTCAAACTTTTGTCTTTCGTGTATCCCTAGATAAAATTTTGTATCGACTTTGTATCACTAAAGTTTTTGGTGCGTAATTATGATTATAAATATAGCCCAATTACGAATGTTTCATCAGGTATTAAGTCAAATATTTGCGAAAACTATGGATGCAATATGTTTGTGCTAATCATGAATTCAAAGAAAAACTCTAAGGGTGCTATTCATAGACATTTCGCAGCACGCGCTATCGCGAACACTGGTTTATGAATACGAAAAACGCTGATCATCCACCGGAAGCCCGCGCTAAGAATGTCTATGAATATGGCCCTCAAAGTTTACTTTTCCATTGTTGTAACTCTGGCGCGTGTAGACAGACGGTATCACAAGCATACTTTCCAAATGATGGCTATACAGCTGAAAACGTTCGCAGTTTTAGGACAATAAGTGCATATATCCGTTACGGGCCAGGCCCTCGAAACGCCACCAAACCAGTGAATCTCATTATATTATACACTGTTGTTATAATTTATTTTAAATAGGAAAACAAAATGAGAAATAAGTATAATATTGCATTATATGTAGCATATTCATGTAAACTTATATACAGTTAAATACAGTATATTATTTTAAACCGAATATGTTACATCTGAATTATATTATTGATGCGATTTTTAATTACAGTTCAAGAAAATAATCTATTAGATAATATTATCATTTGGAGTATCATAAACGAAGTGACTTGTTAGGAAACTTTTTAAACGAATAATGGGAGAATGTGTTACCTTAGTAACACAACTTATTCTTAAAAAAAAAATAGTTATTCAGATTCACCGGAATTTCAGAGAAAAATGCTGGGCCTTCAACCTCAGTCACAATGAAAAACTGTCATTAGTTATGGTCTAAATGTAAAATGTTTCCTTCTTTTTAATCATATAGTAATTTTCTTGGTTATAAAATTAATACTCATTCGACACTACAAAATTAAATTTAAGACTAGTGTAGCAGCATCAATGATACTAACTCTTTTATATTTTATTTTTATAAAATGCGCTTCTGGTATTCCTTGGTAGTTCGTGTAAATTTCAGTTATGTTTTATGACAGAGAAACCTTAATATTCAGACTCTTATAGCTGTCACGAAGTAGGTCAACGGTTTCCAGAGCTCGGGGGAGGAACTAATGGGTATTTAAATGCGACAAGTTAAAACACTGCCGAATGCGTGAGTGCACATGAACCGTTCATTCATAAAGATAACTTGATTACTCTGAATGTAGACGACAACGCTGTATTCTCTCCCTTCGTTTTAAAATGCACGAAGCTTTGCTGTAGTCATTCGGTAGATAAGCGGCATATGTTATAAACATCAATGATAACACAGTTTACTGAATGGGATGGACAGGCGATTTTGTAACTTGTGGTTATGTTTGAAACTATCGATGTTCTTTATTTGGAATAGCAGTTTTGCATATAGTGCGGGTGAAAATTAGAATAAAATTAACACAGAAAGCTCTCAGTAATGATAAAGTTTACGTTTTATTTAACGACGCTCGCAACTGCCGAGGTTATATCAGCGTCGCCGGTGTGCCAGAATTTTGTTCCGCAGGAGTTCTTTTACATGCCAGTAAACCTGCTGACAAGAGCCTATCGCATTAAGCACACTTAAATGCTATCGACCTGGGCCGGGATCGAATTCGCAACCTCGTGCGCAGAAGACAAGCACTATACCAATTGCGCCATCCAGGGCGACAGTAATAATGGTGAAGGGAAGATCTATTTTCTTTCCAACTTTTTTGTAAGATCTTTGTCTCTGATTTATAAAGTCTCCAGATGTTACCAGTACCAGTACTGTACCTTAGTTCTGTAGACTTGAAATATGGAGTTTTAAGTTTCACTTTTGAGAGATTGTATTAGCGGAATTTGTGTTCATAGAAATATTTACAAATAATACACAGTAGAAATCATTATTCATACAAGTGAGTGGATCGAATCAGGAAACTTCAATAATGTAAATTTAATTCAACTGTCATATGAACATGTGTAAGCAGTGCAGAACTTGCGTGACTCTCTTGTTTCTTAAAATAACGACTGCTGTAAATTACAAAATATGTGTGTGTATCTAATGCCTACCCACTTCACTTGCGTGATTCGTGTTCCTCATACTGCGGATAGACGGCAGGACTGTGACCCGTTTTCAAGTTGCACACCACCAGCGGGCCACGATATGCATGATGTGTATCTGTGAAGAGTTGTGTCGTGTACTAAGGTTAATGTATGTGTAAGTGTTCGAGTAAGTAATGAATGAGTATGATGATGAAGGTGAGGAAGGGAGAAGGAGAAACCCGGTGCCGGCACGTAACCTACTCGTGTCGAATAGCACCAAGGGAGCCGCCAAACTTAACGACCCCATCCGACGGACGAATCACTATCAGTGACTTCTCTTCATATGCACCACGGAAAGATTTGGGATTTAACCCAGGCATATTGATGCACAATTTAGTGATTAGAATTTGTGCACCGTCATCTCTCCTAGTCCCGAGGTAGAAAGTTTACATTAAACTTTTTGACCCCGCCAGGAATCGAATCCAGGCCGGTAGTCTGGAGGCGGAGGCAGATGCGCTACCACAGAGCTAACTCGGCGAACGTAAGTTACAAGATGTCAAGTACTTGACAAAATGCACTGCGGTCTCAAATTAGGAAGTGATGTTATATTACGGTTCCTTACTCTGTGTGCGCTATTGAAACATAAGCTGAAAGTAAACTAGATGCTAATTTTTCAATCATGAAAATGCCGTCAACGTTAGAGAGAAAGATGGTCAGATAGAAAATTAAGGAAGGCAACACAATACGGGAGAAAAAAAGAGCGAATGGACGAACGAGTATTAAAAAGAGGAAGAAACTAAGAAAGAATGAAAGATAGATACAGTAAAGTGAAGATATACAAAAATGAAAGTTGTTATGAAATATTGAAATGATTGTTGAATGGATGGACAAAGGCAGAGAGTGGGGAAAAAAAGAAAATAATAAAGAGCGGAAAGAAATACATAATTAGGGTCAGATTTAAGTAATGAGAAACATGTAGCTCTCTCTGTCGTTATAGATGAAAGAAGGAGGAAAGAGAACAATGAAAGACGTAGAGTGAAATATATGTGGAAAGATACGAAGAAGCATAGAAAGAAGTTAAGAAATAACGAAATACAGAAGAAAATAAAGATAATAGAGATGGGACAAAATATGTAAAAAAAATCGGTTGAAGGAGAAATGAATGGATGAACTGATGGATGGCAGTGTAGAGTAACAAATTAAATAAAAAAAGAAAATAATATCATAATGTAATTTGAATATTTATCATGTTATATGTATACGTACTAAAATTGAAACAACTACTATTGATAACGAGAATTAATTGATAAATGCTTCCTTAGCTTATTCTTAAATTCTTTTGATGTCTGACAGTCTCTGACATTACTCGGTAGGGAATTCCAAAATTGAGGTACTGTTAAAGTAAAGAAGATGTATGAGGATGTACGATGGGAGGTTGTGGATAGTACTGAGAATAGAAAGGTGGATATAAAGAGAGCAAATGAGATAGAAGTATTACTCGACCAAGGCCAGTGGAGTCCTGCAGCCCGGAGCCGTAGCGCTACTGCTCCTGCGTTCGTAATACCGCATCGCGATAGTTCAAATTACGCCCGCGGTTCCACTCGCCTTGGTCGAGTAATACTTAATTATGTAAATAAATAACGGAATTTAGAAATAAACTTAAAATGGAAAATCTAAACCTAAACAAAATAAAATGGAAATACTGTAAGTATTTATGAATAAATAAGAAATTAGATCACATAAATACGTAGAAAAGAAAAAGAAAGGAAAAGCTACAAAAGACAAGGAGCAGAAAATTAACAGTTATTGTAATAATATAGAGGGAAGAATTAAGTTAAAAAGACTCAGTGGAATAAGATTGAAAGATTGAAGCAAAAACGAAAATCGAATAATAGAAATAAATAATAAAGAAAACAATATAATGAAGAGTAGGAGATATAAGGAAGGAAAAATTAAATTATAACTAGAGGGGAAAAAAACAAGGAAGTAGAGGACAATAAACAGACTAACGGAATTGTGATCGATTGGTAAAAAATAATCGAGAAAGGAGGGAATTTGATTATCATAACCAAAATAATAAAAGTACTATATATAGGCTTCCTGTAAAATCCAAAAATAATAGATACAAATTAATGCAGAGAAGTACTTTCAATAAGCCAACATTTTTAACGTTTTAGATGATGCATGTCGTTTAAGTTAGCTGACTATAGAAAGTATGCAAAATAACTCGTGTGTTTTCTTTTGTTTGCTTTCATTGATATATTTGTTAGGTTCATACAAGTTATGCAATATGTCATTACTATTTTAAAGTACTCATACATATTCTGATATGTAGGATACTCGTGCGTGTTTGGAATTGTCTTTGGTTATGAAAACGAGTGCAGTTTTATACAGACTACAACGGGTGGCTAAATTATTAGTAAAACGTGGTAGCATATGTCGTTGTAATATGGTAAACCTTTGGGGTGGCATAAATAAAGAGTCAAAATTGTATATTTTTTCATTCCTGAGTAACATTTCCATGAATTAAACATAGACACAATTCATGTGTCATGCGACATATTCTTTCCTAGCCTGTTGGCTACGTACTGAAAAATTAAAAAAACCACACCATACTGCGAGGAAGTTATATTTGAATTAAAGCCGTGGAACCGACAGTATAAACCCTCTGAAAGCCCATCTCTCCAGTGTGAAACCTTTATCTCACCTTTAATATCTCTATATGTTCTAGTAATATACATTACACCACAAAGGCCTTATAAAACATGAATATAAATTTTCTCTTCTCTCTAAACAGGAGAGTAATTGTATTTGATACAGCATTAATAAATAGGTAATGAATTGAGTTACGCATATAAACACTTCCCATTCACAGATGCTGTTATAATGGACATCATCATCAACCAAAACCATAGATACCATCCCAACCATATTATACACTAATCAAAAACATAGAGTGGACCTCTTCCACCTTATTATACAGTACTTCAGAAATTATATATAATCCAAATCACACTGTAACTACTTCCCCAATTCGAAAATACTAGTAATTTTCTCCTATCAACTTGAGCACCTCTTTTGCTCCTTTGTACTCATAACTTACAGAGTTAGATGAACTTTCAAAGTTATTTCATATAAATATCAGCAAGCCCTAAAAATTCTTGTTTGAGAAAGTTATCAAGTGGAGGTACGTATAGTTCTGTTCATATTACGTAAATTTTTAAACAACGTAGTACTGTACTCCAACCACGAGAAAGTCTCCATGGAATGAGACGCAGCAGGGTGATGCTGTGAATGAATGTTGATGTCATAAGATGTCATAAGGTCACACACGTGGGTACTCGTATCTCTATTGGCTATCTCTCACAGCACACTGATAACACTGATATACACATTTTTATACTACTCTAGTTACAAAATTAGATCACGGTTAATTTTCTGGTCTTTTCATCCCTCCATGAAGGAAATAACATATGCAGGAGAGCGCATGATTTTTAAACTGACGTTAAACGGTAATATTATCTATCTACTTCGCTCCAATAGACGACGCAATATAAGCACATTCCTCTCATGGTTTATCTCCTGGTTGGAGACCAGTATATGTTTGTTTTTTCTTTACAGTTCCGTAACAGCTAATCACCTTAATGTTCGAATCAATTCCTATGTAGTTTTGGCTTTGTATTCCTATATGTGTAAGCTTTAAATTATTTACTTTAAGTTTATAATTGTATTTATACTTCTGCAAATAATAACTAATCTCTCAGAAGTAGAGAATGTGGTGAAGGCTATCTTTTATTGGTTACTCAGGAGAAGACGAGCGGAAGAAATGTGACTTTCTTGACGGTGGCTACTGATCATTATAAACATCACGCAGATAAAAATCCCAATAGCCAGGTTATTATTCATGCCGAAAAAAATTAGTAAGAATATGCGTATGGAAATTAAAGGGTACTAATTAATTTAATATAACTGAATACTCCCGGAACAGTGGTCTAAGGTGCATTGTTCCTTGTACCTTACACCTTAGACCAGAATATTAAGCGGGAGAATTTATAGTTTTAAAATAAGATGCAATAGTGACTCAGAATCTCTTTTAAGCGTATACATGCATGCATGGAATGTCTGCAGACTATTTGAAAGACGGTACACTATGCCTGCTTTTGACGTCTCTGCCATACAACCTAAAGCCTTGGTTTTTCTGAACCTACGCATGCGACGTGCGAGGTGCGTGGCTGTGAGGTGAGAGGACTGCGCACCTCGCAATAGAGAAACCACTCACTATCTTTCGTGTAGCCCGGATTTGTGCCAGGCAGGCCTCGCATCTCGAATGTCGCTTGCGTCGGTTCAGAAAAATCAAGGCTTTATTTCAGATGGTATTCAGCTATTAATAATTGCTTATCTAATGCAAATTGTAATTTATAGCTTACAGCTATGATCAACAATTGATTGCTATTGCGTCATATAAGTAAGCATTCATGAATGAATGAGGGGGGAAAATGGGAGGAGGAACTTTAAGGTATGTATTAACGTTTGAAATGGCGTTTTTTGGCTAAAATTTTCTTTGTAATAATGTTAGCTGCAAAATCCTAGTACAGAGCATTGTACGCATAAACAGCAATAACTCAGTGAAATAAATTTCAAAATTGAGTAATTTTTAGAAAATATATGGCATTTTGAAGAAATAGAATAATTTTTAATTAATTATTTTTTTCAAGGAATCAAAAAGTGAAATTGAAGTTTCTGATACAGTATATGGTTATGTTAGTCTACTTTCATATGTTGCCTGATAAATATCTTAAAAAGGTTGGTTATAAAATGTAGATTTTCCTCCAAAACGTTAATACATACCTTAAAAGGTACGCGAAAACTCTTCCTTCAAAGAGAGTCGGGGCTAAGAAAAACTGAATACGTGAGCTCCAGTCCCGCTGGCCGCTTGTCTCACTCATTCATATTACTAACATACTTCCCCTGCTATATAATTTTCCGTCCTTCAACTACTGGCACTTATGTCAGACTACTGGCACTTATGTCAGAAATAGTGTCATATACAGCATGTAAATATATATTTATTATTATTTATGCACAATGGCTGGAGAGGACATCCTGCGAGTATAAGACCCTAAAACGGCCTCTGGCTCAAAGCCAGTAAAGTCAATAAACATCAACATTACTCGTAACAAACAATACACCACGTCCTTCGCAGTTTTATCTTACCTAAGAAATGAGAAACTTGAAGTGTAATAGTCGATTTCTAGTAAATGTTCAATTTTTTATGGACTTAAATAAAAATACATTAATCTTTAGTGAACATCTTTGTATATATTACGTATATATGCAACATTTCCGATTGATTTGATTGATGTATACTGAATAAGAATGAAATTCTTGTACTAGTTTAGGATAAGTAGCTGTACACATACTAGACAGAGGGACACCAAAACAACTCGTTCGATACCAGGGATATTAATAATGTGTGTACAGAGTGTAAGGGATATACGTAAGTGCCATTATTTTAACTGATGATTATTCATGTCATAAGGAAGAAAAAATGTCCCCACAATTTTTTTCTAATTGCAATATTTAACTAATTATTAAAGTTTACAATATTAGGCGTTTGGCAACGTTGCTGGATGGGGAGGAGGGAGTTTACAAGTATACAGTAAAGCTCAGGCGGATACAGACATACCGGTACAAAACAGATGCCATGTTCTACTGCCGGGGCAGGCCGTTGTTTGCATAAAACAAACAGAAAATACAAGCTTTCAATCTCATTAATAGAACTTCATGGTACATTTTCATTTTACTTAACAATATTTGCAACATTGGTCCGTTTTTTGTTGTAAGTCTAAAATAAACAACAATGGTTTACTGTACAAAATCACACGAACTTTATTTTAAATAACATTTTAATCTACTTCGTAAAAATGGTTAGTAAAAGTAAAATAAATTTTCAAATTTGGTTTCTCTTTTCTCTTGCATCACAGTTTTAGATCTGATTGAATTGAGTTGTTTGAAAACTAAGATTTTAGTTTAGATATAAATTGAAATATTTGTTACATTGTTTCCTTACTTTATTCAGCTTCAAGATTGATATTAATAGTTTATTTTCAGAGTTATATACAATTACTTCATTCAAAGAGATTAGGGCAGTACGTTTTCTCGCAAGATCTTCTCAAAATGTAGACGTTGAAATACAGACACTTGGATGGTTTTTATTCTAGAAATCCTAATATATGCATCAAAGAATTACGCCAATGTCCAAGTTGAGGTTTCTCTGTGAGATGAACTAGGATAGGGAATGAAAAGATGAAAGCCTCTCTTTATCCCTTTTTTACAGAAAAGATTTCCCTCTTTCCTTATGCAATGAATTGCAGATCTCTCGTTCCCTGTATGTCTACGGAAACTCATTCTCTCTCACCTTCACATCAGGTTCACTCAGTTGGGAAATGATCTGTCCCTTATGCATTTAGACGATCCCATTCATATCTCACGGATTTGCTAGTATGTATTCATTCGTTGATGTTAAATAGGTGAGGGGAAACTAATTGAAATATGTTTGATGTAATTAAATTTCAATTTCAAAATACGGAGAACTCGTATTACAACTAAATATCGAGTGGAAATAAAAATGAAGCATTTATTTCTAATTGTGTGAAACATATCACAAAACAAGTATCGTGAAGCTCCAAGGAAACTTGTAGCCAAGAATTAAAATGTCCTCTTTACTCTTCCGCTTCCTTGAATATAATGATCTTTGATATAATGTGAGTTCGTGTACTGTACTTCACTAGCAATGGAAGAAATCCAAGTTACAAGTACAGTTTTTCTGAATGACTACAATCACATATATTTAAAATGTGTGGTAAAAGATTACCAGTGAAAGTGTACTGTTACAATAATTAGGATGGCTGAGTGCTCTAGACCAGCGGTCGTCATCACACTTCACACTCGCGGGCTAGCGTCTCTTACAGCACCAGCGTGTAACCGTGGCTGCTGGCGTATATGCTGTCTCTTTATTCCTTCTGCACGACAGAGCATCATTTCTTGCACCGCTTGCATTCTACCCATTTCAGCGAGTGCTGATGACCACTGCTCTAGACCTTCGGCCTGTCACGCAGGCGGTGCTGGTTTAATTCCCGACAAGATCTGAAATTTTCATTCACATATCCATAGAGACATTTGTAATAGACAAAGTCGCAGTAGGAGTTTCCTCTGGGTACTCTCGTTTCCCACATTAGGAATCAACATTATTCCATTCGATCCCCATTCCTTTACAATTTCTTAGCAATCTCCGAACTCTGGCTGGCGATACGCGGTGAGGTCTGGTTACGGGATAAGTGAAGTTGCATGCACGTAAGATGGATATTAAGTGAACCTTACGTGTCAGTATTCTAAAGCCTTGGTTTTTCTGAACCAACGCATGCGGTTTGCGAGGTGCGAGGCCCGCCTCACAGAAATACGGACTACACGAGTGATAGTGAGTGGCTTCTATAGCTGAGAGGTGCTCAGACCTTGCATCTCGCAGTTACAGAAACCACGCACTATCTCTCGTGTAGTCCGGATTTGTGCGAGGCGGACCTCGCAACTCGCATGCGTCGGTTCAGAAGAACCAAGTCTTTAGATCAGCCGTGGCGAAAATGTGATCGTGCGCCGAGCCACTGTGTAACCTGCAACGTGCATAGGTGCTATGCTATGGAGGGAGGCGGACATCCGAAGGGAAAGGGAAGCAACTGTCTGACTTATTAACGGATTTTCATTTTTCTTACGTCAAGCACTTAAATATAATTTTATACAGTACAAGCTACAAACTAATGTTTAGTACGTGTAACGAAGAAAGAAATGAACAAGAAAACATAGGACACATTATCACAACCTAAAATTAATTGTCTTCAGAATGTCTCTGCGACAGAGTTTCAAAATCAGGAATTATGTCGCTTACTGCCAATCGTAGTTGATCACGAAGGTATTTATCTGTCCGTCGTGATCTAAATTTGGTTTTTACTATTTTCATTGTTGAAAATAATTTTTCACAATATTTATTTTTTGGTTAAGATTTTAAGAGTTCAACATTTGAAAAGTCCTTACATCTAGCTTTCATTGTAACATCACATTGTAAATCTGTGAATTTAAATTGAAGATCTAACCGCATTATTCGTACATCTGCTGAAAAAGAATCGACGTACAGAGATGATGATGATGATAATAATAACAATAACAATAACAATAATAATAATATTAATATTAATAATAACACTTAACCTTTTAATGTTTCGTGAGTGACATGTAGCATAGACCTAATGTCGTTTTATGTTATACAACCGTTTTCCTCGTAATACTTGTGAACAAATCTTACATTTAATTTTCTCATCATATTGGGGGGGGGGAAATGCGTCTTCCCATCCTACTTGAAACTTTCGTTTTTGTAGAGGTACATGGTTTCGAGAGAGACATTGCGACGATACGCCACTCGCAGGTCAAAGACAAATTCAAATGGAACGGAGTTTGACTACAGTGAGTGAGAGGGTGGGGGTTGGAGGAGGTAGGAAGTAAGAGAAATGCATAGCTATCATTGCGAGCCACAATGTACTGGCGAGTCACATTTTCGCCACGGCTCCTTCAGATGAACGTTGCGCTAGGATTCGGCCGACCCTTCAGAGTAACATAATAACACAGATGAGAGAGAAGATAGTTCAGTTTTAAATTTTGAGTCTCGAAATAGATCTTGAGTAGCTTAATAATATTATGAAGAAAAATTTTGGCAAAATATGAAATTTATTTTCGCAGAATGTGAAAATATGAAGTAAATATTTCAATGCTAAATACCTTCATTCCTGAACCATTTGGAGTAAGTTAAAACCATGATATACAAAATAAGCTTTTAGAGATTTGTAGTAACGTCTATATATAATGTTACTAAATAAAACATAATAAATCTCTATAATTTAGCAGTTTTTTCAGACATTGTGATCATTTTGAACATTATTATTTCTTACCCACTCTTTCTAGCACAGCTAAGCATTGCAAAATAAGGAAAGCATACTGTTGTTGAGTCAGCGGAAGAAGTGCTCGAAGATCTCTATCGAGGATAGATGTGATATAAATTTCTGTCTAAATAGGTCTCTTATGATGTTGACTTTAATCATGACTATTACACTTTTACTACATCATACTACTTTTGACCAATGAAACGGTACGAAAGGACGTGGTTCAACCAATCATTGCTTTTATCGCTACAATTTTATCACTTCCTTAGCATTTATTTGTTTTTACCACTTCTCTGCATTTAGCCTATTTGTCTTTATCACTTCCCTAGCTTTTATTTCTTTGTTTCCAACATTTAAAAATGCAAATTCTTTATGGTACTATAAAACATGTTTTGCGATCGTCATTTCTTTCCCGCATAGATAGTCAATTGAAAATGGCGGCTCCCTTCAAACGTTTTGGTGAAGCTAATATTAGTAAAATAGAATTTTAGTAAGTGAGTTAATACCTAATTTATTGATTGGAGTACTCCTTTTTTTCTTCTAATCGTGTAATAGTCAATTAAATCCCACTCGAGTTTCGATTTTCTCTAGTGAGATTACTGTTGATAATTGTGATAGTTCTATTAATAAATAGCTTTTGAATACTGTATTATCAAAATGAATCTTAAATTGTATCAGCCAAATTGAGTAAGGGACTCTGAACATCCGAGAAAAGAAAGGAGAATAAAAAGCAAGTTCAACATGTATTGATGATGATAATTATGATGGTGATGATGATGTTATTAATTTATTCTGCAAGTACCTTAATTCTTCAGATTGAAACAATTGAGCCTGTAGCCGATAGTTAGCTGTTGCAAACTTTCTTGTCACCACAAGTTTAATTTTGAAGGCCCAAAAAATCTCTGTTAGTGACTATTTTATGAAACTTCCTATGGTGCATGGTCCTTTCTGTCAGTGAAATATTGCACTAGCAATTGATAAATATGTTCAGTGAAGACCTGAAGTTTATGTTTACACAAGGGTTATTGAATGATATGCTGAAGGGAGAGGGTGGGAATGAATGGAGAGGCTTGTCCTATTTAATTCCAATCAGTCTGTTTCACAGGCGATCAGCTTCAAAGCGTGTACTATATATGAACTGCATTGAAACCAAATTGAATTTCACTTTCATGGATGCAGTGTACCCATCATTGACTATGTGGGGAACATTATTAAATTCTGCCCCCTCTTACCCTTCTCTGCATGTCTCCCTTTTCCCCCATTTGTTGCAGATTTTTTGCATACAATTTTTTTATTCTCCTATTTCTTGTTGTCCCTTCCAAGCTTGATGTATACAATGTTGACAGGCAAACAAGTGAAATTGCATTACTGACGTGTTTCAACTGTCAACAAAGCCTCCCCCACTCCTAGCCACTGTTTGTGCCGTCTTCTGTCACTTGTTTTGCCTATAACAACGTCCAATTCAGTAGCAAATTGCCCTTCGAAAATATCTCTAGTTAAAAATGTTTTAATAAACGTCGTGCAATTACACAGCAAAATGTTTCAAAATCTTGGCACATATTCTTTACATTCCAATAAAATATTTATCTTCTCGTAAGATCTACCAGTTCCATCATTATCATAAGCAATAATCCCACCGTTCTATATCCTGTGCCGTGCGAATTTTGGTCCCACATGAGCATTTACAAGTCGAGATTTGTTAGTCGTGAAGTAAGCAAACTCATCGCATAACAAAGACTAAGCAAGGCGACATGAGGGAAGTAGGCTATATTTCTACTTTTCTGTTATAGTTATAATGTGGGTCCGATTAATATAATTAAGCGCAGAAAAATATACGTTTAAGTGGTGCTAGAAGCACAGCTCGACAATATTCGAATCTCGTTTAAGATGTTAACGTTTTTACTATTTCCTTCCTTTTTCTTCTCTCTTTCCTTCGCTTTCCTTACTCCATACCGTATATTTTTTCCATATTTCCTCTAAGTTATATTCTTTCCTACTCTCTATCTTTTACTGTTCCGTTTTTGTTCTTTTGTCTTCCTTTCCTTCTTCTAGGTTCAATTTTAGCTTTACTATTTTATCCAATTCCCTATTTTTTTATCCTTCTGTTTTGTTTTAATTTCAATGCTGCTTTATTCTTCTTTCTGCTCTTCTCCATTTCTTCCCCTGTTCTCTGAATCTTCTGCTTTTCTCTCCCACTTCACATCCTCTCTGTTTTCTACATCTTCCCTATTTCTCTAAATCTGTCTTTACCCATATTCCTTTTTTCAGTTCCATCTTCTTGTTTTTGTTTAATTTTCTCTTCTCGATTTATTCTCTGTTTCATTTTACCTTTTATTTCTTCTCTTCTGTGTTTCGTCTCTCTTCTGTTTTTCTTCTACCTTTTGTTTCTTCTGCTCTTTCCCTTCTTCCCTTACCCTTAGTTTTCGATATCTTCGTCTGTCTCCTGTATTCTTAATTTCTTATCTTCCTCTGTTTCTCCTGTGTTCAAATTTTTGTCTGCTTCTTTTCTTTGTCTTCCTTGTGCCTTATCTTCAGCCTCTCTGTATCTTCCTTCCTTCCTTCCAGTATGTATCTTCACTTTTACCCTTTGTACCCTCTTTTCTTTTTTTTTAATCTTATCCTCTTGCACTGTATCTTCTTTTATTTTCTTCCTCTCTATATTTTCTTTTTCCTCTATATATCTTCTCTTCTTCCTATGTTTATTTTCTTTTCTTCTGTCCTACCTCTATATCTTCTCTTCTTCCTCTCTATCATCTCTTATTCCTCCCTATCTTCTTTTATTCTTCTCTGTAGTCTTTTATTCCTCTCTATCTTCCACTATTCCTTTTTATCTTCTCTTCTTCCTTTCTGTATCATTTCTTCTTCCTCTCTGTATTTTCTCTTATTCCTACCTATCTTATCTTCTTCCAATCTAACCACTCTATTTCCTCTCTGTATATTCTCTCCTTTCTCTCTGTATATTCTCTTCTTCCTCTCTGCATCTTCTCTTCTTCCGCTCTTTATCTTCTCTTCTCTGTATACTCCTCTTCCTCTGTATTTCTCTTCTTCCCCTCTATATCTTCTCATCTTCTTTTCTTCCTCTCTGTGCCTTCTCGTCTTCTCTTCTTCCTCTCTGCAACTTCTCTTCTTCCGCTCTTAGCCTTCTCTTCTTCCCGTCTGTATCTTCTCTTCTTCCTTTCTGCATCTTCTCATCTTCTCTTCTTTCTCTCTGCAACTTCTTTTCTTCCGCTCTTTGTCTTCTATTCTCTTCTGTATATTCTCCTCTTCCTCTGTATCTTCTCTTCTTTCCCTCTGCATCTTCTCATCTTCTCTTCTTCCTCTCTGTATCATCTGATCTTCTCTTCTTCTTCCTCTCTGCATCTTCTCTTCTTTCGCTCTTTATCTTCTCTATTCTCCTCTTCCTCTGTATTTTCTCTCATTTTCCTCTGTATCTTATCTTCTCTTCTTCTTCTCTGTATCTTCTCATCTTTTCTTCTTCCTTTCTGTGTCTTCTCATCTTCTCTTCTTCCTCTCTATATTTTCTCTTCTTCCATTCTCCTCTTTCTCTTCTTCCACTCTGCTCCTTATCTCACTTCTTTCAGTATTTTTTTCCTGTCTGTCTTTTCTTCTTTCTCTCTGACTCTACTTCCCTTTAGTTCCATCAATTCCCTTATTTCTAATCGTTTGTTATCCTCTTGCTTTATATTTCTTCTCTTACTGTCTCTGTCTTCTTTGTTCATATATATGTTTTCTCTTCTTCATCTCCATCCCGTCTGTTCTTCCTCTCTGTTTCCTCTCTTCTGCCTTGAATTTATTTTCTGATGTATTTCTTTCTTCTCCTAGTAATATATGTCTTTTCTTGTTCCTCTCTGCCTCTTTTCTTCATTTCCATCGCTCTCCTTCTTGCTCTTTGCTTTTATCCCCTTTATCTTTCTTAGCTTCTTCCTCGCGATGTCTTTTCTTCTTTTCTGAATCTTTTCGTTTTCCTTTACACCAGGCCGATTAAATCAACTTAGATTTTTAATCAGTCGGCCTGGTGTATTATGCGGCCAATACGAAGGAAACCACAGATTTCAACCATTGTGTGTTCTCTTTTTCTCGATCCTTGTCTTCTTTCTTTCTCTTCGTTTCTTCTGTTCTTTGTGTCTGTTGTCTACGTTCTGTGTGATTCTTTTTCTCTTCTTCTCTTCGATTATTCTCTTCTTTCTCTCCGTTTATTCTCTTCGTTCTCTTAGTTTATTCTCTTCTTCCTCACCTTTTATTTTATTCCTTCTCTCCGTTTCTTCCCTTCGTTCTTTGTTTATTTTCTATGCCTTTTTTTATTTTCTTCTCTCTCCGTCTAATCTCTTCCTCTCCTTTTATTTTCTTCTCTCTCCGTTTATTCTCTTCTTTCTCTCCGTCTAATCTCTTCCTCCTCTCCTCTTATTCTCTTCTTTCTCGCCGTTTATTCTCTTCTTTACCTCCGTTTATTCCCTTCATTCTCTTAGATTATTATCTTCTTCCTCTCCTTTTTCTTCTCTCTCTCCATCTAATCTCTTCTTCCTCTCCGTTTCTTATCTTTTTCTTCTTTGTATCTTTTCTTCCTCGGTTTTTTCTTGTCTTCCTTTCTTTATGTATCTTCTGTTTTTCTTTATTACTGTTTCTCTTCTTTTCATTTTATGACCTAATCTATTGTTTAGTATCTCCTTTGTTATTTGTCGTTTCTCTGTGTATTCTTCCTTCCTTCCTTCTTTGTTCAGTATTTTCTCCTATCCTTCTGTGTACAGTGCATTGTCTTCTTTTCTGTATTACTTCTTTGTACCATTTTTCTCTTCCCTCTTTCTCCTACTATCTCTCTTTCTTGTTCTCTCTCCTACGAATTTATTTTTTCCCCTTTTGTTCTGATGCCCTTCGTATATTTTCCAGCGGAATTTAATGTCTTCATTATTTTGAGATTGTTCCAATGATTATATCTCCCGTTCACAGACATTCACATACACACATACACTAACTGCCCGTTCAAACATGGTAATAATCATTGGTAGGGATCTTCACCATTGAGTCTTCTTTATATTTCAGTAGCTGGAGGCGCCGTTGAACCGACTATTCTGTATCCGATTACCGTTATTCCATATACATGAGTTCCGTAACTTAGTCGTCCTCCAGACACATTAATCAGAGACAGTGCCAAGAAATTGAGACAGGGAAGGGGGTTGAAGCCAGTACTGTGAGGATGGAGCATTAACCGCATCACATAGCGGAGATGATGGCGAATTCCATGTAGCTGACCCCGGGGCGGATCGTTTTGCGGCTGTGTGAAACCCGACCTACAAAGAGACATTTCAATATGTGCCCACATCACACACACTGCTGGACAAACAGAGCGCGACTGATCAACCGTCTGACTGACACAGCATACATGATCTGTAACGGGTCAAATACACGCATTACCCACTAAAAATTTTCAACATTATTAAGATCTATTGTTTCAGGCACCCAGTATCGCGATAGTAACAACGGAAACGAGGTTGTAATATTACTCTGCGAGTAGCGTCTGTGGCTCGGTGCTAGCGCTCTGTTCTTACATCCAGTTATCCCGGATTGAATTCCCGGCCTGTTCCTAATGAAATTTGTAGTGGAAGAGCAGACTTTGCAGAGATTTGGGAAGGTATTCCGTTTGCGTCGTACCTAGTGGACTAGGATTAAAGCGCCTCATCGGGTTATGGATTCAAACTCGGCTGAAGTCCACAGATTTTTCAGGAGCTGAGGCAGGATGGCTCGCCTGTCATCATCAGATTCACGAAGGCCACTTTAAGTCACTTACCGGACTGGAAAAACCGACGCATATAGGATGCAAAGTAAATCAATGTGGGTCTAAATACAGTACGATTATTTAGACCTGACAGTCGCCGGCAACGTGCGCCTGGGTCAGACGAGTCAATTAAGTTACGCCAAGGGATGTTCAGGTTAGTCGCCTGCCGTCAGAGCGATCGGATTTCACGCATGCGGTATAGCGTTGTGTTTCCAGTACAGTTAAGCTGTACTGCATTCCTTTACGCGACCGCTCGCCCTTATCTCTACTCCGGAGCTCTCCCCATTACTCATATTACTTCCCCTCTTTCGCGTCGCTGAGCTGTCAGTACTAAACAATCGGTCTGTACAATTCAAGGGGTGAAAAATGATCTATCTGAATTTTCTAACGTCCAGATTCGCCGCATTAAGCATGCTCAGTGCTCCAAAGTAGTCGTACACACGTAATCATTTTGGCAATTATTAAAATTCATTTTACTTCAATTTGTTGTCGTCACCCGAATGGTATTTTTGAAAAGATGCTACGAAAATTAATCCATTTTTAATAACAGATTAATATTTATAAATCGTGCAGTTAAATAGAATGATGGTAAACGAAACCTGCATTGTTAGTTAAAAAAAACTCTTTCGTTCATAGTATCCGAACCCTGATCTTTGTAGTCTGCGAGCAAGCACGCTAGCACAGAGCTATCGGAATGCTATCAAATTGTCACAATCGGGGTTATCGTTCTGTATCGTGTTTCTTAACATAGTGACTCTTAGACATTAACTTGATCTTATTATTTTCAGATTAATTTCGTGCTTTGCATTAATTGTGGAATGCCTTCCTTCAAATAATACTGGCAATGGAAGCTCACCAGGTAATAAAAGATTTTCATAACGATTTTTCCTCCTTAAGTTCCATTTGAAATAAGAAATGTTCCTATAAATTTCTACACCCGAAGAAGGACTAGCCTTCGAGATTTGATTTTATCAAACTAAAAGCTTAACACTTATATGTCTCATATCTTCATTGCCATCGTGAAGAAATGTTTAAGGCCCCAAATGTTTATGCATTACCTTCAAAATTATGAAAACAATTCCAAAGCACACAACTCCGATTGTTAAACCTCTTGATGTTTATGGCTTTAGGCCTTGGAAAAATTATTCCATTCGGAAGTTCTCTGATAGTATTTTGTTACTCGGAATTATATTGCATCAGAGAGATAATGTGATAAAGTTGCAGTCCTTAACGAATAATCAGCTTTAATCTCCCAGATATGTAAATATGTTTAAATATGGCTGGCATAAAGCCGGGTGCCTTGAGAACAAACGTGATGAATTCGTCACTCCAATCGAATTCTGGTAATTTCAGGTATGCTTACATTTCCTTATCCTTTCTTCATAGACAATTCTGTAGTAAATTTGAGGAATATTATGTATCTGGTATATCATTTTCATAACACATTTTATTATTTAAGGAGATTTTGAAGTATAGTATGCATGTAGATAAGATTTATTGCCTGATATGTTTATCACATAACACTGTTTGCATGAGCTGTTATAGCTCTGGATTGAAGAATTTGAATAAAATCATATCTCGAAAACTTGGCAGAGTAAAGATGGAATAATGGGAAGAAACAAGATAACGCTGAGGAAATCTGTCAGTAATCTTGGTCTTTCCCACCACTTCGACTTCGCAATCACTGGGATTCGTAGGGATTCAGCAGTCATCATAAACCTATGCTCTACCGACTGAGATACTAAGGATATATTTTATTCACTGTTACATTACGTTAGAGTTATCAATTGTTATAAGTAAGGATGTTTTCGTTGCTACTATAATTCATTCTAAAATAAAAAAACGAAAATGGTATGCATCTCTAATAAATGAAGTGATAGGTTTCAAATGTTTCTGATTCAGTGCATGTACTGTACGTGAGTATGGGCATCAAAGTTATTTACATGCTATTTCGCTGACGTCAATGATTTACATCCTGTTACTGATACTACAAATATCACATTTTTGCATTATTGACTATTTATTCTGTCTTCTTCCGATAGTGTAAATTAATACAAACTAAACTAAACTTACGTACAGGGATATGTGATGATCCTGCAAGAATCACATAACTGTCTGAATACAGCATGCAGAGATAAATCAACAAAACGACGAGTTTTACAGTCGCATTCCGGGAAATGTATACACGTGGAATGGTATGCAAACACAAATACAAAATTGGCGTTACTGAGTGACAGGTGGCTTCAGGATCAAGCCCAAAATATTTAGTTTTCGCGGTAAAACATTCCGTGGTAACACACAAAAACTCGTCGGACCGTAAAATTATTTGTTGGACACTGAAACCTGCAGCGTTTAAAGTGACGTCAGTTGTTCCATGTCAATACTAAATTTGTGTCAACTGCCTCTTCGTGGTTTTCTGTTACACGTACTACAACGTCGCCTGTCAGTTTCCTTAGTTTGCAGTGTTAGTTCTGTGTTATTTATACATATGTTGTAACTCATTATTGTCTCTTTTATCTTTGCCGGAGAACCAAATCTTGATGTAGATTTGGAGAATATTCAGTACGAGAGGAGAAAATGTGAAAGAATAAGTTTTATAAAATTTACGAATCAAGAGAAAAAGACACTGAAGACATTCATAAATTGAAATAAGCTAGATAATAATTAATTTAAAAGGTCGCCCAGTTAAAGAGTTTTGCTCTCGATCTAAGGCTTGCGGGTTCAAATCCCGCTGGGTTCGAAGTAGGAACTCTAATCCTGTGTATTCCTGCACGTTAAAGACATCCGAGCCTAAAGTAGAGCCTCGGGACTAAATTTCCCCTCTCTCGCGTCCTGTAGTAATACCACAGTTTAGTATATACAGGGTGTTTCCGAATTGGTGTTACAAACTTTCGGGGATGATGGCGAAGGGTACATGTATCAATTTGAGATAAGGAACCATGGTCCGGAAATGACTGAGTCGAAAGTTATAAGCAAAAATAGTTGTGTGGAAATGGAATTGTAATTTGGCATCACGTGCCCTCCTTCCCTTAACGTTTGAAACAGTCGTGGAAAAATGGTAAGGGCCGGATGTCTCCTACGTGGGTACTTGCCCCGATACAATCTGTGAGCTTGTCTACTGTTCCCATTGGCTCATCCATATTCGAAAATCTGGTCTGCTTATTCCGCTCTCGTGTACTCCTCCATTTCACTAGGACTGATGGACTGTACAAATTGCAGATTGAATCGGTGCAAGTACCCACGTAGGATACATCCGGCCCATAACATTTTTCGACCACTGTTCCAAAAGTTAAGGGAAGGTGGGCACGTGGTGCCAAATTACAATTCCGTTTCCCCACAACTACTAGGCTATTTTTGCTTATAACTTTCGACTCAGTCATTTCCGGACCATGGTTCCTTATCTCAAATTGATACATGTACTCTTCGCCATCATCACTGAAAGTTTGTAACACCAATTCGGAAACAGCCTGTATAGTCACGAAGCTCAACACGTAGTAAATGTGCATCCATAGATAGTTGCTAACCACTTGGATCGCTGCTATTGCCTCACTCCAGACAATGCGAAATAGTACCTGTACAGTCTATTGTTCCTAGTACCCTCATAAACTCAAGCTTCGTGACTGTATGGTACTAGATTTTAGTAATACCTTAGTCACCGGCGTAGTCAGTCGTCTGAGGCGCTTGTCTGCCGATCCTGAGTTGCGCTCGGGCGTGGGTTCGATTCCCGCTTGGATTACCTGGTTGGTTTTTTCCGAGGTGTTCTCCAACATTAAGGCGAATGTCAGGTAATATATGGCGAATCCTCGGCCTTATCTCGCCATATACGATCTCGTTATCACCAATCCCATCGACGCTAAATAACCGAGTAGTTGATACAGCTTCGTTAAATAACCAGCTAGAAAAAATACCTTAGTTGCATAGGCTACTAGTTGGCGTTTTAGGTAGTGAAGTTACCACTTGTCCGTGACCGCTGTCGGCAAATAGTGTAACTAAATTCCCAGTAGATATTGAAACCTCCGTTAGGGGGTACCTACTGTATGTTCCCACTCAGGAACTATGGGTTCAGTGAATGAATGAATTGAAAAATAAGGAGTACTAATAGCCTAAATATCCTCTAATATACAATTATTCAAAATATAGCATAGCAGGGGAAGACAAAAATAATATGCTTTGTCCTGTTGGAGTATCTTGCAC
The DNA here is from genome assembly GCF_040183065.1 of Periplaneta americana. Classification (NCBI taxonomy): domain Eukaryota; kingdom Metazoa; phylum Arthropoda; class Insecta; order Blattodea; family Blattidae; genus Periplaneta; species Periplaneta americana. Next base: position 62,666,763 of record NC_091127.1, on the reverse strand, counting down.
TTCTTTCCATTGTACGTTGCATGAACGAGTTAAGAGCATTGTAGGATAAGCAAGGTCATGCATGGATATAAAGACGCACGAATATAATGAGAATATGACTTGCGTAAATGGTGTATAGGAGATTAAAATAATTATGTAACTCGAACTGTAACGCCTATGTAGACAGAGCATAAAGAAAATTAATTGTAAAGAAACTGTTTGAAGTTGTATGAGTGGTAACTAATAAGTACTAATAAGTACGATATACTTTTTATTGCAGTAAAACTAACCTTGTATGTATACGGTACAATGGCCTATTATTCACAGTAGGCGTAATACAGAAACAATATTTTCTTTGTAGAAACAAGAAAGTGAAAATTAAAAATAAAATCATTAACCTCTCGGAATTAAAATAAAAGTTTCTTTTCTGTTTAAAGAAAGTGTGATCATTGAACACTAATTCACCAGGTTAACTGTATTGTCGGCCTGGGTAGCGTAGTCGGTATAGCGCTGGCCTTCAGTGCTCGAGGTTGCGGGTTCGATTCCGGCCCAGATCGACGGCATTTAAGTGTGCTTAAATGCGACAAGTTCATGTTAGTTGATTTACTGGCATGTAAAAGAACTCCTACGGGACTAAATTTCGGCACACCGGCGAAACTGATATAACCTCGGCGATTGCGAGTGTCGTTAAATAAGCCATATTTTATTTTTTTTTAATAATTGCGATAATTTTCTGGATTTTTAATATCTTTTTTTCGCAACCAAGTTTTCGGTATTCGGATGCAGTGACTGGGCGACGTTGAGTCTGAGAATGTGCGTTGAGTTTGTGTCTGATAATGAACTTCTGCATTACTATTATGCATTACGATAAGGATCACGACAAGGACCAAAACCGCGATATGGGCCACAACGAACTCAGCAACAAGGACCACGATAAATATCAAGACAAGGACCATAATAAACATCATGACAAGGATCGCGATATGAATAATGACGTGAACCACGACGAGGATCACGATGTGAATGCTGCGGGGAGCTACGATGATTTGACTCTCACCTTCGACGGCTTGGATATGTTTTTCCAGTGTCAGTCCATCGCAGTGGAGTAATTGTAAGCATGTCTAACAGTGAAAGTGAAACTAGCGGGTCCCGGTTCAAATCTTGGTTGGGACAAGTAACCTGGTTCAGTTTCTTTTTCCGGGGTTTTCTCTCAACCCATTAAGGGCAAATTCTGGGTAACCTTCGCGCCCGACCCTGGGCTCATTTCGCATGTCGGCATTATCACCATTTCATTCAGACGCTAGATAACCAAAGCAGTTGATAAAGCTTCGTAAAATAACCAATTAAAAATCTATCCATTGTCAATGTGATATTGTTCTTTTTCGGTGGCGGTACAGCGTCGCGTTGACCCATGTTACGGAAGTCCCGCTGTGCATGTATCTTTCTAGTGTATTAGATTACGAAAGCTTCAGAAGGCCATAGTCCATAGTGAACTGTCGCATATATGATGCTGATGACTTAGATTTATTATTATTATTATTATTATTATTATTATTATTATTATTATTATTATTATTATTTACTTACGTACTTACTTACTTACTGGATTTTAAGGAACTCGGAGGTTCATTGCCGCCCTCACATAAGCCAGCCATTGGTCCCTATCCTGAGCAAGATTAATCCAGTCTCTGTCATCATAACCCACCTTCCTCAAATCCATTTTAATATTATTTTCCCATCTACGTTTCGGCCTCCCAAAACGTCTTTTTCCCTCTGGCCTCCCAACTAACACTCTATATGCATTTCTGGATTCGCCCATACGTGCTACATGCACTGCCAATCTCAAACGTCTGAATTTAATATTCCTAAATATGTCAGGTGAAGAATACAATGCGTGCAGTTCTGTGTTGTGTAAGTTTATCCATTCTCCTGTAACTTCATCCCTCTTAGCCCGAAATATTTTCCTAAGCACCTTATTCTCAAACATCCTTAACCTATGTTGTTCTCTCAAACTGAGAGTCCAAGTTTCACAACCATACAGAACAACCGGTAGTAAAACTGTTTTATAAATAATAACTTTCAGTTTTTTCGACAGCAGACCTTGATGATAAAAATTTCTGAACCGAATAATAACAGGCATTTCCCATATTTATTCTGTTTTTAATTTCCTCCCGAGTATGATTTATATTTTTTACTGTTGCTCCCAGGATATTTGAACTTCTACACCTATTCAAAAGATAAATTTCCAATTTTTATATTTCCATTTCGTACAATATTCTCGTCACGAGACATAATCATATACTTTGCCTTTTCGGGATTTACTTGCAAACCTATCTCTTTACTTGCTTCCAGTAAAATTCCCGTGTTTTCCCTAATCGTTTGTGGATTTTCTCCTAACATATTCACATCATCCGCATTTACAAGCAGCTGATGTAACTCGTTCCATTCCAAACCCTCTCTGTTATCCTGGATTATTTATTGATATTATTATTATTATTATTATTATTATTATTATTATTATTATTAACTATTATTATTATTTACTTACTGCCTTTTAAAGAACACGGAGGTTCATTGCCGCACTTACATAAGCCAGCCATTGGTCCCTATCTTGAGCAAGATTAATCCAGTCTCTGTCATCATATCCCACCTTCCTCAAATCCATTTTAATATTATCTTCCCATCTACGTTTCGGCCTCCCCAATGGTCTTTTCCCCTCCGGCCTCCCAACTAACACTCTATATGCATTTATGGATTCGCCCCTACGTGCTACATGCCCTGCCCATCTCAAACGTCTGGATTTAATGTTCCTAGTTATGTCAGGTGAAGAATATAATGCGTGCAGTTCTGTGTTGTGTAACATTCTCCATTCTCCTGTAACTTCATCCCTCTTAGCCCCAAATATTTTCCTAAGCACCTTATTCTCAAACACCATTAACCTATGTTCTTCTCTCAAAGTAAGAGTCCAAGTTTCACAACCATGAAGAGCAACCGGTAGTATAACTGTTTTATAAATTGTAACTTTCAGATTTTTTGACAGGAGACTACATGACAGAAGATCCTCAACCGAATAATAAGTTAATGGTCATTTCCCATATTTATTCTGCGTTTAATTTCCTCTCGAGTGTCATTTTTTTGTTACTGTTGCTCCAAGGTATTTAAATTTTTCAATCTCTTCGAAGGATAAATCTCAATCTTTTATGTTTCCATTTCGATTATTATTATTATTATTATTATTATTATTATTATTATTATTATTATTATTATTATTATTATTATTATTATTATCATCATTACTCTTATTCTCTGTGATATAGAGAAGAAGTTATCCAACAATTTTTATTAGTCACTCGGTAAAAACATACTTCTAACACGGAGAAATGGTTACGCGATGCGAGTTTTCTGCTTTAGGAAGCCAATTATTGTGATAAGGTTGAAACCAAAGCAAATCTCTTGAGCTTGTGGCATTCCTACTAATTCACGCTCTTTTGTGGAGAATTATCACATGAACAGTAGGCTATATTAAAAAAACACCAGCAATAGGCCTATGCAACTAGAGCGTCGCTGACTCATGTTAAAACCTTTGCCGGTCCAATTTGAGTTTCTGTGTACAGAGGCTGTGTGAGGCAGGTTTACTCTGTACTACTTGCCAGCATCCCACCATATATCCCTTAGTTAAACTCTGATGGTACGCCACGAATTTAAACGTAGCTGGAGATGTGAACTACAGCTATGGTGCATTTTACTGGAAAGGGGAATTACACAAAGTCGAATTATCGAATATGAATGTATGTGCTGTTACAAAAGAGAATGCTTAACATGCCTATAAAATAATTGTCATTTGTAGCTATATAAAATTATATTTAAAAAAATCCCCTGTTGCATTGTATCTCAATAAAAGGACTGTTTTTCTTATGCAGACATGGTCGGACAGGCTGAAGGAAATGTAACACCTGAAGAGTGTCTTCAGAAGATGTATTTTGTCTGCAGAGACCTCGGGGAATATAGGCGACTTCCTGTGCAATATATCAGAGAGAAGCTTCTGCCCTCCCCTCCCCTCGCCCTCTGAATTCTATACATAATGTATTTTTACATAACGACCCGAGTAAGAAAAGCATACCAAAACTTTTCCAATGATTCTTCCTGGACTAAACTATGAACCTATGTTCAGTCGTTCTTATTTTGCACTCCGTTTAATAAGTTTAAATTATATTTCCAGAAAGTCAGTAGATCCGCAGGTAAAATAAAAATGACAAGTTACAAGTTAGATATTAATATATGCACAGTCGTAATATTTACACATCTTTCAACACTGTGTATCTGTCTGTCTTTCTGTCTGTCCGTCCCAATCTCTCTATATGTCTCTGTCCGTCTCTGTTTCTGTTTGTCTCTGTCTCTGTTTGTACCTATCTGTCTCTTTGTCTACCTATATATTCCATTTGTATTATTTGACTTCGTCTATACATATTTTTTTGAATTTATATAAACATACAGTATATTAAAAAATACATTCCTATGTGTTTCACTTATGTCTTACACTTTGTCTCTCCTGTCTATTACAGTCTAGTATATACAGTCACGAAGCTTGAGTTGTGAGGGTGCTAGGAACAATAGACTGTGCCGGTACTACTTCGCATTGTCTGTAATAAGGCGATATTAGCGATCCTAGTGGTTAGCAACTATCTATGTATGCATATTTACTACGTCTATACGACACTGTGTGTCTATGTACGTTTTTCAATCTGCTTCTTTATGTCTACCCATGGTAGGTTGTAGATCCCGTACTGTAGATACGAAGGACTATTCATAAAGTACCTTCTGTTTTCATACAGAGCGCGGAGTAATCGGCATACAAATAAACGTTTCAGCCAAAGACGTAGTTCAGGCAGCAGTGCGTTTGTCAGCTGATCCGATTTGCTCTCGGGCGTGAGTTCGATTCCCGCTTGGGCTCATTACTTTTTTCCGAGATTTTCCCCAACCTCAAGGCCAATTTCAGGTAATCTATGACAAATCCTCTGCCTCATTTCTCGAAATACCATTTCGCTATCATCAATTCCATCGACGCTAAATGACGTAATAATTGATACAGCGTAGTTAAATGATCAAGTGCAAAAAAAAAAAATTTCTGTCTCATGGAAATTTCAGCCACAAAGTTGTCACAGTTTTTCACTGCTCGGCGAGTTAGCTTCGTTACACAGTGACTACAGTTGAGTTGACTTTTCCGTTAAAACAAAAATGAGCGTGCCCTTTTCCCCTTGTAGTGTTGAATAATTTTTACCAGTAATCGGTGAAGGTTTGGTAATTTCTGATAGGCCAGTAACGTGTGGTTAATATGGCTGACAAGGGATCAAGGAAAATGCCTGTTTATTTATTAATTGAACATGCCACAAGCACAAACATAAAGACATTAAAAAGATAAATATAAACTGTACCGTATTCACGATATGGATTGACTATACGTCAACAAAGATGAGATTGTTAATAAGACGGGCTCAAGAAGTAGTTCACACAGTTCTACAATATCGTTAAAAGAATCTGTAGCAGGGAGCGGGATGCATGGTCCATAGTTAAGAGTTACACGCTACTTTAGAGAAGGTTAGTGGAGAGACAATAAACCCAAAATAGTATGACTTCATGGAAGTGGAAAGATTTCCTCTGTTCAATCCATATCGTGACTTAGGTTTAATACGGTGAAAAATAAGGAGAATAAGATAAAATAGACGGACCTCAAAAGCTGGATTCGTATTATTACGTTTGTATTTTCAGCCAAAGTATACGCACTAAGATGACGCTGATTCTTCACGAATTAATGGGATGTTAAAACAGTGAGATGCCAATTTTTGTAGCACTGTATAGCCTAATTTTGTTTTGCAAATCAAGCTTTCAGGTATAACTCCCTGTAAAGTTGATTTTAATAATTTCGAGAGAAAAATTTCGGTTGTCAGCCCACTTTGAGGTCTGTGGATATAGAGGGAAAAATTGGATCGGTGTCTGGTAGAGTTCCCGGGTAGCTAAGTTGGTAGAGCGTTGGTACGTTAAACCAAAGGTCCCGGGTTCGATACCTGGCCCCGGAACAATTTTTCTCTCGAAATTAATTTTGTATTGTTAAACTTCGTTTTTGAACTTTAGTTTGAATCCAAGCAATATCATAAAAAATCTAAAAAAAATTCATCCTTTTGTAAGACTCATCCAGCCCTTACATAGCGGCTAGAGATGAACAAAACTAACTCCCTCACTGTGTTCGTTGCATTTGTCTTTCGTCTCGTCTCGTCTCGTCTCGTCTCGTCTCGTCTCGTCTCGTCTCGTCTCGTCTCGTCTCGTCTCGTCTCGTCTCGTCTCGAGTCTCGCTCATCATTCTCGAAATAGCATTTGGTCGGCGTGAAAAGATTTCGTAACTCTGAATAACATACATTATTGAAATAACATTATAAATCTTTAAATGAGACAAGAAGACAAAACAGAACAGTATCTTAGTTATCAAAATGTTCTGGTTCTATTATATGATATTACCTATGGTTATACTATACAGGGTGTTTAAAAATATGGGGCATAATTTCAGGTATGTATTTCCCACATGTAGACAATCAAAATAGTTCATTACAACATGTGTCCGGAAATGCTTTATTTCCGAATTATGACCTTCACAACATTGAAATTCACCGGAACGTGTTTCTTTCCGCAGGTCATTGCCGTCAAAGGAGACATTAAGAGGGCACTCTGACAGTTCATTCCGAGGCAAAGGTTACATTCAGTGTTGTGTAGGCGTTAGACTGTGCGACATGTATTCAAATCAAGAGCTGGTAGAGATACACTTCATGTACGGTAAGGCGGACGACAATGCTGCGCTGGCTCGTCGTTTGTACCAGGAGAGGTACCCACAGCGACAATGTCCAGATCGGAAGACATTTGTACGTCTCCATTACCGTCTGTGCGAGTATGGAAAATTTAACTCTCCTGGTTTGGGAAGGGGACGACCAAGATCTACAACTCCAGAAGTACAGGAGGAGATTCTGGAGGCTGTGAACATGACTCCTTCTATCAGCACACGAAGGGTAGAGTTGCAAGTCGATTTCTACTTGCGGGGGCCATTTAAAATCATTGGTTTATTCGTCTCCGGTGCCTGATTTGGAATCCCTTCGGAATCGAATTGTGGCATGTTCTGAGGACATACGCAATACTCCTGGAGTTTGGGATCGTGTTCGCAGGTATGTATTCAAGCAGGAGGTGGACCTTTTGAACATCTTCTGTAATGACAACGACCTGCGGAAAGAAAAACGTTCCGGTGAATTGCAATGTTGTGAAGGCCATAACTCGGAAATGAAGTATTTCCGGACACATGTTGTAATGAACTATTTTGATTATCTACATGTGGGAAATACATACATTAAATTATGCCCCGTATTTTTTAAACACTCTGTATAAATAGAAAAACTATTCTGAAATAAATTTGCATTTCCAAGAAACATAAAACATAACGTTATTATCTTTTACTTGAGATTGCACACTTGATGTAAAACATATGAAAAGAAAATTCCTAGGCTTTTGATAAAGGCCTAATAATTAAATAAAGAATGGGGAACGGATTATTATACACTGAAAGGTAGAGATGATGTATTTCAAACAGGCTACTTGATTGTTTATATACATAATAATAGTTGCCAAAGTAGATAAAAGTTCAGTCAGGTATGAACAATACCAACGATTCAAGGCTGCTTGACGTTCGGGACTTCGGGAGTGATCAATCTCGGGGTCTTGAAATACTCACAAGCAGTTTTTACGTCAACGACGCGACGTGTAGAACATTGTCGTGCGGGTTTTCGGCTTTGCAAGGGCTGTTAATCTTGCTTTCTCGATTGTTGTTCATCTCTAATAACGACAAAAACACGAAAGTAAGTACTTTTTCAGTGCTAGATTAACCAATAAAAATCTGACAAGTTATGATAATTCTTTTTGTTGGTATTTTTCTTTGATATTGAATTGGGTTGTACTTTTCCTTATGACTACTTCACGAATATAGTGAATTATCTACGTACATTATGGAATATGGTACTAATAATTTTCAAAATATGCCACAGTTATGTTGTACAATGTTCATTAAAGCTTGGAGTTTATGAAACATCCTATACGCGGTACTGTGCGCCTGAGGGCCGCGCGATAGACCGTCCCGCCACGCACCGCTGCAGCGCGAGTTGCGTGTAGGGTTCAGATAGCGGTATTAAAGAGGGCTCTGCCATCCGTTATTAATTGTGTTCATGGGTTGAAAAAAAGAACATACAGGGTGGTTTCCCGCCTTGCAGCCTCGAGTTCGTGACCCGGAAATCATTTCGTTTATTTTGATGTATTCTGAAGCATTTTCCTTCTGTTGTTTTATATAACATTACACAATATATTACTGTCGCATTATCGGATACTTGCAAGAGAATATTATTCAACATTATGTCGAACTTCATTGCTAAGTTCGCTCGCTGACTATACTGTAAAATGAATTAAATTGTCTATGAAGATACGGAAAGAGGTACGGAATATATAACTGGATTTTTTAATACGCTATTCTAAATAAGAGTTGCGTAAATAATTCAAAAGGTAAATTATTTTGTATATCTGAGATAAAATTATTATTTTTGATGAACGAATTAGGTATAGCTCATAAAATTGTGAATACAGTAAAACAATTGAAGTAATAGAATATTCGAACCTTCTATAATAAAACGACACACAGAAACATACTGTACAGTATGCATCCTCTTGGACTCCCGAAAGTTATCATTCATTACCTTTCGCATGGGAAGAGATTCTTGGGCCGTCCAAAGAAGAGGTGGACTGAAAATTGAATACTGAAACTGCAACAGACCGTTGAACCTTATACTTGAGGAGGTGGAGGAGGAGGAGGAGGAGGTGGTGGTGGTGGTGGTGGTGGTAGTGCTATGAAAACGTAGCTGCCAACGAAAATTGTACAGACAAAAAATAGATCTCAGATGTATAGTGTACGTATAACTTTTCCTCGTACCAGTACGTTTGTTTGAGTAACCTTTCCACTTATTTATTAACACAAGCCAGATGTGTTACAGCAATAGTGCCAGTAGCAGTAGTAGTAGAGGTGATAAGTTTTTTAGTTGGTAATTTAACGATTCTCTATAAACTGCTGGGTTATTTAGCGTCGATGAGATTGGTGATAGCGAAGTGGTATTTGGCGAGATAAGAACGAGATTACCTGACATTCGCCTTACGTTTGGGGAAACCTCGGTATTCTGCTCAAGCAAGAATCGAACCCGCTCCCGAGCGCAACTTCCGATCGGTAGGCAAACGCCTTAGCCGACTGAGCTACGCTGGTGCTGTGGTGGTAATGGTAGTGGTAGTAAGTAATTTAAGTTGCATCTGGGAGTTAGACAAATTACGAAGTCACTCGGCCCACATTCTTTACATTATTTCGTTTTGAAAGACATGAGTTCTTATTTGATAAAATAAATCTTCCATTAATAATTTTATTTAAAGATATATGAAATGTAGGTAAGTAAACACACTGGATTTCTCCCATCATTGGAAAAAGCTATTTTTTAGCTCATATATTACGAAGAATTTACTACCTATACTAAACATATAGATATATATTTTTTATTTTATCGTATGAAAGAGGACTTGATTAAAACAACTTCTTTACTTGATGTAGTGATAATTTACTAAGTCAGATGTAAGACTTAGGAATGCGATAGTTGTGAGGTGAGGCTAACAGTAAAAATAAGGTAAACATAGTAGCTACCATTTCATTCATATTCCTTAACTGTAACATGTGAAGAACTTTAAAGGTTTTGGTAAATTTATACATCATTGCTTACAGAAATAATTATTCAAGAAACTCCTTTTTATGATGATTACATCAGTGTCAGCGTTTATGTACGGTTGTAGTGTTGCTAGATTTCATAATTTTGATTAAGTAATTAATTAATTCACAATTTTTCAAGAGTATGTCCTTCACTACAAACCCAGCATTTTCTACAAACTGCTTGAGACTAGTACAGTTCCCAGCAGTCGAATTTTTTCTGGACATGTATAAAGTAATAAACTATGGAGGAAGTAGGAGATATTATTCAGTATGCAGAACTTAGTACAACAAACACATGAAGAAATTCTTCACATATCGGTGTTCCACAGAAAAGACTACGGCAAGATTACATCAGCATGATTCGTTTCCTTTTCATGTGCAGCAGGTGTAACACCTTGAGGAAGGAGATGAAACTAGACGACTGACATTTTGGCGGTAGATAATAATTGATAATTCGCCGATTAGTATCATTAATACTGTTCACCGATAAACCTACTTTCACTCGTGACGGTATAAATAACACCCGTGACTTAGATCGGTGGTCCGACGAAAATCCGCCTTTTAGAAGACAAATATTATCAACATCGCTTCCTTGTGAATGTGTGGCGCGGTGTATCGGCAGTTGATTGGGCCTGCTGTGTTAACGAATCATCTGACAGGGTGTAGCTATTTAACCCTTCTGCAAATCGAGCTTCCAATGTTGTTTCAAGAGTTTCCCTTGGCTACAAAGATGGACATGTTCTTCCAGCATGACGGAGCCCCCGTAAATATTAGCCGCCACGTGGCACATCATATAAATTTTACATTCCCCGAACGATGGATCGGCCGGGGTGCTCTCGTGCATTGGCCATCAATATTCCTAGCGATTTTTGTCTTTGGGGGTGCATGAAAGGCGAAGTGTACGAAATGAAGTAAATGCAAATGTCGAATTGGTTGCTCGCATTAACAATAGTGCTGCCATTATGAAAGAACACGATAATCTCAGAAGAGCAACACTTAGGCCTACTACTCTGAACAGAGAAAAAAATGCATTGGAGCCGGTACTGGGAGCTTTTAACTATTATTCTGAGCTGTTGAATAAATGTAATCATCAAATCATTTCTTTCCACTTGCAACCACAGTTTAATATATACAGTCACGAAGCTCAATATGTAGTAAATATGCATCCATAGATAGTTACTAACCACTAGGATCGCTAACATCGCCTCGTTACAGACAATGCGAAATAGTACCGGCACAGTCTATTGTTCCTAACAACCTCACAACTCAAGCTTCGTGACTGTATATACTAGACTGTGCTTGCAAAGCTTGTTATGCGTAATATTCAGGATGCTGTATCTCCAAAACGATTTAAAATTGGACACATGTTTATAGGAATGTTTTCACTCAGATTAGACCAAAATATTTACTATTCCTCCTCAATCACCCTATATGTCTTGCCACTTCCACCGATCCAAATCGACTGATCTTTCTAGCTGCGCTCATATTACGCAAGTAGCGATGTGAAACGTCTGTTAGTTCGACACACTCGACATAATTTGAGCCCTAATGCAGCGTAAGAGCAAATTTGTCTTTTGAATATCCAGAATACATTCCCACGATAAACTAAATACGAATAATATGTCATTATTTATAAGAAGAGAGAGAGGAATGTTTATGTTGGAAATAAAATCATTATAAAGCGAAATATTTGCAGTGCAATTAAGCGAAGATTTTAGTAATATTTTCTCTGTTTTGATGGAGTCCTAAATTCAAAATGGTCAGCACAACACAAAAGGGTTCCATAAACTGGAATGTAACAGTGTTATGTTTGAACAACGTATTGTAAATTTGATGAACGAAAAATCCAACAGCCAATTTGATTTGGGTGGGTTAACATTTGAAACATTTTTTTCTACAGGCTAATCCGCGCCACAAGCAGAACCAATGTCGCATTTCGCTTTAGGGTGACCTGCCTAAATCGCTCACTCTCGACTACTGAATCCAAAATTACAAATTTAAAACCCACGAGAGAACAGCACTCATGTGGAAATCTTTATTTATTTGTGCCATTCGTTACAACTGCACAGATTTTAATTTTGGTATTTCTATCATGTTCATGATTCTTCCGATCACAATTTCCTTTGTTTGGAACCTCATTAAAAGGCCTAATGTTGCTTGGAACCGAAGAGTTCTTATCGTTCTCGGATATCTGGTAAAGAAACAATCTTTCAATTTATTTACACGTCCGTCGAAAAAGAATATTGAGGTTTACAGAATGAACTGAGAAATGTTCCGTACGTAACTGCGCAGTAAATAATATTTTTACGTTTCAAGTTGGATAATCATAATCGCCTAAACGTCCACCTTGTATTCGACAGATCCGGTGTTCGATCATACGGGTTCGGCTCACCACATTTGAGTTTTCATGGTCTCTCATTTACTCTCAGTAGACGCTGGGATAATGTTAAAGTACAAGGCCTACGACCTGCTTCCTTACCAAAACTACAATCTTTCAGAATAAAATTTCGTTGACATCTTCTCACCTTCTGCGACAGACCGGTATCATAATTGGCTGTGTGTGTTCCTCCTAACGAGAGGAAAGAGCATATAATAATAATAATAATAATAATAATAATAATAATAATAATAATAATAATAATGATGATAATAATAATAATAATGATAATGATAATAATAATAATAATAATAATAATAATAATAATAATTATTATTATTATTATTATTGTTATTATTATTATTATTATTATTATTATTATTATTATTATTCGCTGTGGGCTAAAGCAAGGAGATGCACTATTACCTTTACTTTTTAACTTTGCTCTAGAGTATGCCATTAGGAAAGTTCAGGATAACAGAGAGGGTTTGGAATTGAATGGGTTATATCAGCTGCTTGTCTATGCGGATGACGTGAATATGTTAGGAGAAAATCCACAAACGATTAGGAAAAATACGGGAGTTTTACTGGAAGCAAGTAAAGAGATAGGTTTGGAAGTAAATCCCGAAAAGACAAAGTATATGATTATGTCTCGTGACCAGAATATTGTACGAAATGGAAATATAAAAATTGGAAATTTATCTTTAGAAGAGGTGGAGAAGTTCAAATATCTTGGAGCAACAGTAACAAATATAAATGATACTCGGGAGGAAGTTAAACACAGAATAAATATGGGAAATGCCTGTTATTATTCGGTTGAAAAGCTTTTGTCATCCAGTCTGCTGTCAAAAAATCTGAAAGTTAGAAATTCTAAAACAGTTATATTACCGGTTGTTGCGTATGGTTGTGAAACTTGGACTCTCACTTTGAAAGAGGAACATAGGTTAAGGGTGTTTGAGAATAAGGTGCTTAGGAAAATATTTGGGGCTAAGAGGGATGACGTTACAGGAGAATGGAGAAAGTTACACAACACAGAACTGCACGCATTGTATTCTTCACTTGACGTAATTAGGAACATTAAATCCAGACGTATGAGATGGGCAGGGCATGTAGCACGTATGGGCGAATCCAGGAATGCATATAGAGTGTTATTTGGGAGACCGGAGGGAAAAAGACCTTTAGGGAGGCCGAGACGTAGTTGGGAAGATAATATTAAAATGGATTTGAGGGAGGTGGGATATGATGATAGAGAATTGATTAATCTTGCTCAGGATAGGGACCAATGGCGGGCTTATGTGAGGGCGGCAATGAACCTCCGGGTTCCTTAAAAGCCAATAAGTGAGTAATAATAATAATAACAATAACAATAATTGTTTATTTAAACTGGCAGAATTAAGAACATACGGTTTTCTCTAACACTTAACCAGGAGTAAAACTGCGATACAAAAAACACTACAAAAATTGACAAAATATAAAAAAAACACACACACACACAAAAGAAACTGAAATAGATAATCACTTATACAATGTAAACAGCAAATCAGTAGAAATGAGACATAATATAACGTATACAAAGAAAGAAAAAGGCATAATAAAATGTGAACAGTAAGTCAAAATAAATGAGAGATACAAAGTATAAGAATATGAGAATAATAATAATATAATAATAATAATAATAATAATAATAATAATAATTATTATTATTATTATTATTATTGGCAAACAACTTAAGATAAATGAAAGAATAAATTAATTAATTAATAGCAACTAAATAACTAAATGAATAAAAGAATAAATCATTATTTTTTTTTACCTTAGTATCACCTCTCCCTTTTAGGTTCATTTATACTACCCACGCTACACGGGCTTTACAGGGCCGCGACCTGTCGGGAGAGGAATTAACCTATTGGATAACATACATACTTTCTTGACCACACAAGGACATGGAGGGCCTCTCCGGATGAGAGATCAGCTCAATGCCAGGGCCACCTCCGATACAACACAAACATTTAAGACATTCCACAGCAGTCACTCACACATATGAAAGGATTAAGGGAAGGACTTTCAAGAGGTACATTCCCGGAATTTGCCTGAAATAGCTGAAGAAACCATGAGAAACCTCAGTTAGGATTGTCGGCCCTTGGGATCGAACCCCAGACCTACTGAATGCAAGGTCAGCCCTTTACCACGCCGCTATCCCGCTCGGTAAAAGCATAAATAAAATATAGATTGATAAATAAAATAAAATAAATAATTAAACTGAAACTATTCATAACCTACACATAGAAATCAACCGAAGGTCTCAATGTATAGAAACAAATCTGCTGAAAAACTTCATATCTACAAATAAGTACCTATAATTATAATACTAATGAAGTAGTGAACTTCATATAGAAAAAGCCTATACACAAATGAAGTTAAAACATATCTACACTTCCTTCTATGCATACTGAAACAGAAATAACAAGGTGATCCTGAAAATAATTCACAATACTGGAAAAATAATAATAGAATTGTATAAGTAATTAACTAGGAAAAACAAAATGTGAGTAGGATAATGAGGTAATACTGAGGGTACAGCATAATTTGAATAGAGGATTTTGTTCTGGAACAACGTGAAACGTTCAGCTGCATTCGTTTTATCTTCTTGCTGCACAGGGATTATATGTACTGGGAAATGACACGCTATCAACCCATTAAGGGGCAACAAGCTGTGATATTCCTTTTGATCGAGATCTGTATATGAGACTTTTTTTTCCCATTGATATTGGGCAATGACCTGAAAAACGAATGAATAGATTGATAGCAAAGAACTTAATTATGCCAGACAACTCACAACGGCAATTCAGTGCGGTTATTCACGGGCAGCCGCCTTGGCACTTCAGCTGGTAGAGCGCTCATTTTGCGAATTTCGTTGTCCCGAGTTCAATTCTCGGCGGTGGTGGACTTGCTATTGTGGTAGTCAAAACCAAGACTGAAAGGTTTTTTTCTCGGCATTTCCCTATTTCTTTTGTCTTCGTTCCACCAACACCTCCCACATTCCCTCTTCATTAGTAGACATACATGAAAAATAGGGCACCATCTGTATTTCCGCCAAGCCGAATCGATTGCCATGGTGATTTTTAACCCAAAAAAGAAGTACGCCTATATTACTATTAATAATAAAATTGAATAATAAATTCTTCCTCGCAGTGGTTCAGAGATTTATACATGACAGTGTTGGTGAATTCTAGACGAAACAAAGATAAGCATAATAGGTACCGTAGGCCCCAGATACAGTACATTTATTTAGTCCTGACAGTCGCCGACAATGTGCGCCTAAGTCAGGCGAATCCATTAAGTTACGCCAAGGGGTATTCTGGTTATTCAGTCGCTTGCATTCAGAGCGATCGGATGTCACAAGTGCGGTAGAGCAGTGTGTTTCCAGTATAGTTAAGCTGTACTGCATTCCTTTACTGACCGCTTGCTCTATTTCTACTCCGGAGCTCTCCCCACTACTCCTATTACTTCCCCTCTTTCGCGACGCCGAGCTGTCAGGAATAAATAATCGGTCTTTACTTACTTTCCTGAAGGGAACATGATTCTTGTAGATCTGTGAGGTACAGGAGACCATTACCAGCGATGTAGTGTATACAATTGTTGGCTGGACGGGAATTGTTGGCTGGTAGATGGTGGAGCCAGCTTAGCCGGACAGCAAAATAGATGGGCAACTCATTCTATCACGAGTGCACAAAAGCCAACTTGGGCCAAATTGCTTTGGAATGCTTCATATACCGCTTGATAAGTACCTCTATTTCTGCCTGTACCTCCACCTCTCTTGCCACTGCGTCGAGTTTCTACTGAATAGACGTTTGTCCATCTCCATAAGCTATTTTACATTCTTCTACTGTAGATTGGACGTGTTTCTTTATTAATTTATATTATGGATGTTCATAATTAAATAACATTTTGTTTTGTTTTACATTTAAGAGACAGTATTAAAGTCTTTATGAAATGGTCTGAAGAATCTAATCCCTAGTCGGTTTTGCGGTTTTTGATGTTTTAATAGCTACCATACCTTCATTAGAACCGAGCGTCGTGGGTTCGAACACGGTCGAGGTCTATAAATGTTGAGTTATGAAGTATCATGCCATGACATCATTTTGGAGGGAATCAAATGTGGTGAATGTGTTATTATATTGAGACTGGGTGAAATAATTCTCCATACACGAGATCTCTATACAAAACATAGTTCGGCCAACACATCAATCTCTCTATTACCAGAAACTCCAATATTCCACAATTCTGTAAAATGTGGATTTTTTCCTTTTCCAGTTGGCTTAAGCCATTCCTAAACATTTAGACCAGTGTATGGTGATCATAAATGACTTGAGGTTTTCCAATATAAACTAGCTGTCCGAGCATATATATATATTCATATTGTTTAGTAATTTATCCACTGTCTGTATGTCCCTGCGGTAGGAACGTGGTCTAAATCACCAGCCTGTCATTCAGGTGGTCTTAATTTGAAGCCAGATTAAGTAGGGATATTTTATTGAAAAATTCTTAGTGACACTAGTGACCGACAAGGTTCCAGTTCGAATCTTTTTCTGTATTGTCCCGCTTCTGTACGCTAAAAATCATCATCATTTGTTCCTATCTGAATTCCATTATCATTCCATAGCATTCTCAGATCACTGGCAGGCGACACGCTAAGTATCTGGATCAGCGTAATAGTTATCTCAGGCAGAAAATATTGAATATAAGCAAAAGTAGGAAACAAAATATTGAACATAGGCAGACACAGGGGACTTCAGTTCCTGTCATAGCATAAAGAATTAAGGGACAATAATATCATTGCAATAAATATTTTAAGTAAATAAATTCAAATATTGGAATAAATTAAGAAATACAGCTGTCAAAAAGGAAAGTGGCCGCACTCGTCAACAGCGAATAATTTCTAAGTCCACTTCGGATAACGGTGATGTTACATGATGCAGGCGTTTATAGAAGCAGTTTCGCAACCAAGACGTTTAAGCAGGAGTCATTCACATCTGCGTCTCGTAAAGCAGCGGTCAAGTTATCATTTATATTCTGTTGTCGTTCTTTAGTGATATAAATAATATTCAAGTTATCGTTCATATTCTGTTAACGTTATTTAGTGATATAAATAATATCCAAGTTATCACTTATACTCTCTTAACGTTCTTTAGCGATATAAATAATATTAAAGTTATCATTTATATTCTGTTATTGTTCTTTAGCGTTATAAATTATATTTAAGTTATAATTTTATTTTGTTATCGTTCGTTAGCGATATAAATAATATTTAAGTTATTATTTGTATTATGTTATTGTTATTTAGCGATATAAATGAAATTCAACTTATCATTTGTATTCTGGTACCGTTTTTGGCGATATAAATAATATTCAAGTTATCATTTATATTCTGTTATCGTTCTTTGGCGATATAAGTAATATAAATTTAATGTTAGATTTGAAACAATATAGTTGCATAATACTAGTGTTAATTTTTTAATATTACTTCATTATACTATCCTGTAACACATTAAAATGAAAAGGAGTAACAAGGATTTCAACCTGAGACGTTGACACCTAAATTCCGAAGTTCTTCCGACTGAGCCACGGGGACGGAAGTAGAGAAGTATAAGCGAAAAAATTGTCCCAATCCCTCTCCAAGATTTCGATATGATTTGTGGAAGCTCGTCCATGAGCCTGAGATTCCGTGGCTGAGAAATGAAAAGACTAGTCTACTTCTCGACTGCAAGTTGTGATCGAGATGGGAGGAAGATGGACTAAATATTGAATCGTGGGTTTTTCTTTTGTTTATTGAACTTTTAATTGTTTGAGTTTTCTAAGGCAGACCCCAGTAAGTTTGTTTTGTTTATGCTATGAAATATAATTTTGTTAAGAATATACTGTAATCTTTCTTTTTTTCCATTTCCAGCCATAATGTCATAATAAATAATGATAAAGTCCTGACATAATGCATTCATGAACCTGATGCTAATTACTAAAAGTCATAAAAGAGATAGAAGCAGTTATATTTTCTCTCACTCTCCCTTCTGTTTAAACGCACGATCTTACGAATACCAGCCCGAAACGTTACCGTTACAGTTATACCCAGACCACTTTAATTATAACAGTAGATATTAGACAACGTGGTACAACAACATGTAACATCGCCTGTCTCCGAATTATAGCGGAGATACCCGAAGGGAACTTTGTTTCTTTTGACAGCTGTACATGCAGTTTACTGAATAGGCCTAAATAAAATAGGGTTTAGGGCAAAATTTGTCGTCATATTTCGCTCATGATTAATTTCGGCACGAAATAATCTCAGTTTTTGAAAGAGTAATTAAATAAAATCTACTACTGCTGATGCTGCTGTCTCCGCGGGATGAGGTGTCCTCATCAGTCGTGCGGAGAATTGATATTTCATCGTATTCTTAGCACTTGATGGCATGAGATGCCTGAATTACTATTGGCTACTAATGACTGTATTTGAGACGAAGAGGATGTAGAAATGGTTTCACTAAATGCAGTCATCAGTACAATAACTATACACCTATATAAATAAATGAGAAAATTATATTAGTTTTGTGCAGGTGTATGTTTTCTGTATGGTTGTACAGTACTGTGACCGTCGCAACACGTTACGTAGTCTACATTCCTTCTAGAGATAAACTCCTCAGAATAAAACAATACTACTGCTACTACTACTATTACTTGTACTATCCCGCACTGGTTCGAGTCCTCATGGCGAAGGAATTTTGTCATAACATTTTGGCCTGTGTATGTAATCTGTGACAGTCTACCATCGTGATGAATTAGGGGAGCTACGTTAGGTAACGAAATCTCGTTTGGAAAACCAGCTATAACGGCTGGGGGAAATATCGTGCTGACCACATGTTATCTTTGTACTGGTTATATGATCATTTACCGCTTTTTCATGGGCTGTCGCGCCACGGATTACTACTATTGCCACTACTACACCCATTGATTCAGTAGGTATGGACTCAACGTTAAGCCTCCTTACCTAAAAACCGGTCTTGATCATCACTTGTTTGTTCCGGCCTTCTGCAACCGACAAATTGAATTATACGCAGTGTCTTAACGACGCGTTAGCTATCTCTTGTCTTTCATTTACACCCCCTCACTCTGTAAAACAGCCGTTAATTCGATTATAATTTTCCCTCTCTCTCCCCTTTACCTAAGTATATATACAGACCTTCGCGTACGGTATCGTTGTGTGGGGAAGATTCAATTTACCACCGTAACATCCAACATTGTATAAAAGCGATTTCTAACAAAAAGATACTTTTCAAAGAGGTTACTGCCTTTGCCTTTACTTCCCAACATGTTTCAACGCAAATTCGACTTCAGTACCTATGAATTCAAGGTTTATCAGACCGCGATATTAACGTAGAGGCCTGAACATTATTGGCTCATGTATTAAGATCCATTTTGCTGCCAGGGAGCTGTGAGCTTGGGAAAAGTTTTGGCCCCAGGGCCCCCTTCTGTCTAGCGTCTTATTCGCCTTCATCTGTTTCGGCATCAGAATCCATCATACAAGCCCTCTGAAAAGAGAAAGTATGAGGAGAAGAAGAAGAGGCGAGGATGTAATCAATCACAGAATTAATTTAAACCATGACGTCACATACGGAAGGAAGTTCCGTCTTAAGTTGATGTTAGGCTTTAAAGTCAGCCTATGAACTTATATAGAGTAACTTATTTAAACAAAGTGGAGAACTCAGATTTTTCTTCTGCTGTAGAGAAATGAAATATGATGTTGACTTTAAAGAAATCGTTCTAACCAGCGCCCCAAGATAGCGTCTGTCTGTAGTGTGGCTGTTACGTACACTGCATGAAGTTCAAAATCCATGCGCATATATATATATATATATATATATATATATATATATATATATATATATATAGGGTGGCCCACATGAAGTGTCAATATCTCTTAAATGAATAGATAAAACCGAATGCTTTGTCTTCTAATTTGTATTGGGGGAAGGGATCTTCCAAACTGTGATATGGACAGTATTTCCCCGGGGCCCCTTTAGGGGTCACCGGGGTGCACCTTCAGATTTTTAAATGAAACCATAGAATTAAAAAAAAATTCCCTCAATAAACTAAGGAAATTTTATTGAAACATTTTTTTTTATAAATTGTTGAGCAGTTACGGTGTGTTTTCATTGAAGTATACAGTAGTAGAAAAGATTACAAAATGAGTAAGGAAATCAATAAATAACAAGGTATTTACTTTACATTATGTCATTAAGTGTTCAAAGTAGCCTCCGTAAACATCCAAGCACTTGGTGATTCTTGTGGAAGGGTTTATCTAAATTTTAACAACATATAGGGGCTAATAGTGCGACTAGCTTCACTTATTCGACATTTGATATCCTCTTTGGAACTGAATTTTTTAGAAAAGATTTACAAGATAGATGTTAATTAAGGTTATTTTGAGCAATTAATGAAATTACATGAAGTTATAGTATGGTTTATTATTATTTATCTGTATCGGATATGTATCGTTTCAAACATCCTATACCACTTTTGAATTTCAGTAATAAGAAATATTTCAAATAAAAGTTGCTTAGGGGGTTAGGTACAGCTTACAGTAGTAAAATGTTTGGAAATATTCAACATTTTTTTCATCCATTACTGTATCTTGTACAATAATGGAAATTGGTATGTGTAAAACACTGTCCTGCTATATGAAAAAAAAAAATTTACGATTTAAAAAAATTATTTATATAATTCTTTTCAAAATTCAAAATAGTGGTAGTTTACTGTGCAGTGATGAAACTTTTCCCTCATAACTCATAAACTTGTTAACTTTTTCATGTTCTCTTCTTTTATTTTATTGCTGAAACTCATGTTTACAATATCATGCTCTTTCAACTACATTCCTTAATAAATAATATATATTTTTATTATTTTGTGTTAGAAGAAATTGCCGACATTTGATCATTTTTTAAATAATTTATTTTTTATCAGACAATCTATGAAAGGTAGAGAAGTGATCTTTCATCGTATTGTAGATATGACATGCATAAATACACACAATAAATGTCATCACAGAATGTTGGATTATTTTTTTAGTTATATGGGAAACGCTTCATCGCTGCACAGTGAACTTAATTGCGAAAAAAAATGTAAATAATTTTTAATAGTAAAAATATTTGTTTCATGTAGCAGAAGGACAGTGTTTTACACATACTCATTTTCATTATTGTACAAGATACAGTAATGGAGGAAGACAAATTTTGAATATTTACAAAATGTTACTTGCTATAAGTTGTACCTAACCCCTTAATTTGTTTAGGACAAACAAAATATCTAAAAGTTACGTCATCGTTCCATTTAAAATTCTGAAGTTACTCCCCCGGAACCTCACTTTGTGGCACGCTGAAATGTTGTCCATGAAACATCATGAAGGCCTCCTCCTCCGAAAAGTGTAGGCAAAGTCAGCATTTAGTTATATTGATCCATTTAAGAGATATTAGCTTGTAACACTTTATGTGAGCCATCTTGCTTGTGCATGTATGTATGTATATATGTGTGTTGACTGTTCTTCCCTTTCTTTGAATATTGAGAATTTTCATGTATACAAGATGCTGACATATGGCAGGACTCACTTGATTTGGGGCCATCTCGACGCCAGGACAACAACTAAGAAAAAAATGAACTTCAAATTAACAGCACATAAAAATTCATACCTTATACTTTAGACGATATATTTTGGTCAAAGGTCTTGCATTCTACACAAAATATTTTAGTTGATTAGCTGTATCAAGTACTAGGTCGTTTAGGGTCGATGTAATTGGTTATAGCGAGATGGTATTTGGCAAGATGAGACCGATACTTCGCCATGAGATTATCTCACAATCGCCTTATGTGAATATAAATTCAGACAAAAAAGCCCGAACCAGGTAATCTGCCAAAACGTGAATCGAACCCGCACCCAAGTTCAGTTCTCGATTAACTGGTTAACAGCCTGAACTACACCGGCGGCTGCCATACAAAGTTAAACCTGTATAACTCAGTCAAAGAAGAAGTGGAAAGTAAATGTACGTACTTCAAACTATTCCATTTTCGATGCACAACAATGTGAGTCGGTAATAGTCAAAACGTATTGGATACTACAGCTGTGTTTGGGAATGAAAAATATTTTAGATATGATAGGGATTTAATTAAGTAAAATTCGCTTCAACTGGTATTCTACTTTCAACAGATATTTTTATTGTGTGTAAAAGTACTAATAGCATATGGGGTGTTCGGAAACTCACTGTGTACTGACTCTGTGAACTCATAATAGATTTTGAAAGTGTTGTTGATGTGCATCAGTATATACGTGGACCCGCTTTATTTTATTTTCAAATATTTTCACCAGTTCTTGTTGTGAAATGCTCCCTGTATAAGCTATAACATTTCAGCTTACAATTCATCAAATAAACTCGCACAATCTCGATATATCGTACATTTTTCTGCTCACCTTTGATGAAAGTCTGGTAATGTCGTACTTTTTATGTACCTTAATAAATAAATTCATTTAATCTTCATCTAGTTTCATTTGATAGCACCTTCTACATTGTTTCAGTCAATTAATTTTGTGTGTGTGCGTGCGTGCGCGCGAGAATAAAAAAATCACTTTTTGTCTTCTTTGTTGTCTTCTCGCTTTACGTAAAGCAAACATATTATTGAGATGGTGGAAAAAATCGATATGGACATTTTCACAGAAAATATTTTCAATGTGGTAGCCTATTTCTGATACTACAGACGTGGACAAATTATTAGGCTACATTAATTATATGTGCAACAAAGCCGTATTTATCGGTAGAAATAATGAACAAAAATGTATTTTGCACAGATGTAATGAACAGAAAATTGAGTCTTGAGGCTACTTATTTTTTTTAAATAACATTACTGTATTCTTTATTAACACGTTGATTTTGTCAGGGATGCTGGAAACCAAGGTTTGGCACTTTCTTTGAATATCAGCATCATTTAGCCAGATATCAGACAGTGCTTGAATGAGTCCTTGTTTTGTTGTAAGCCTCTTTTTGTTCACTTTCTTCTTCAGTATAGATCACAGATTTTCAATTTCGTTCATGTCCGGTCTTCTTGCAGGCCATGGGAGAATATTTTCTGCAGTATATAATTAAAACACCAGTAGTACCAACATAGCCAGAAAAAATACTTAACCATTGGAAAAATATACCAGAAGATGTAAACAATCATATTTACAAAAATAGAGACTCACTGAATTATACTGATAGTTTATATGACGAATTATATTAAGTTTCCAAGAAAACGTTTTAGTCTAATAATTTGTCCACGTCTGTATATATGAATATGTGATGTGCATTTCATCTTAATACAGTTTGGCTATTATGTAATATGTTAGAAAGATTTTGTTTTTATTCAGTATCTACGAGTCACTATATTTGCAAATGCCCTTAAATTACAATTTTATTGAAAAATGACTGGATCTCTATTTGAAATCAACAATTCATAATGGGGATATACGATTTCCTTAGTTGAGCTTGTATTACAAAGAACAATCTCAACAATGAAACAGGGACCTATATTTTTAATGAAATGAAATTTTATAGGCCTATTCAAATAAATTAATACCTCCGATCAAACAGTCGCCCTTTCCTATAAACTAGAATAGTATTACTAGCATGATAAAGGAGCTGAAATGTAGCGAAACTCGTAATATGTATAATGATACTGATATTTAAGAGTTCAGTTTTCAGTCCAAAAAAAGATTAACGCTATGAAATTGCAATTTATTGCCTGTACCGTAGCTATAATACGACGCTGTAGCTCTTACAGTTTATTGGACTTTGTCCTGTACCTACCCCACAGGAAAAATCACTGGGGATTATGTCACGTCAGTTCTGGTCTTCTGCAGTCTAACGGCCAATCCAATGTTGAGAGAGATGCTAATTTTGAAATGGTCGTGCACCATCTAGTTAAAAAAGAACTCTTTTTTTCTCTTCCTGCAGGCACAACAGAACGATGAGTTTCGAAATTCAGCACACAAAAGTCTTTCTGAGCTTCCAATAGTATAATTTTCTATCAGTATTTTCAAACAGCCAGCGCATGCGCGTATGGTAGCAGTGCGCTTATAGGAGACATTGTCTATTGAGACTCATTGCATTCCTACAGCTTGCATACCTCCGAAGTTATACCTATTAAAATGTGATTTGTTTGCCACCATTGACAAGTTGTATTTTGGTTTCATATAACGTTCAGAATCTGTCTACAAATTTTGAATTACCGATCCAAGGAGACAGAAGACTAGGAAGGTCTTTAACACACCATTCATTTTATGTGTCGCAACAGACCACCTGGTCTAGAATCGTGAAGGATTATTAAGATGATGGATGGTGCAACGTTCACCGTCATTACCAATCTGATCAGCTTACTTTGTTTAAATATATTGCTAGAATACATAAAAATACTATTTTTGACAATATGTGAGTCCAAAGTTATCCTCTCTAGAGAAGAATATTTCTAATTCCGTAAAATTGAAATGAGTCTATTATCGGGGCTACAGATACATATTCAAAGCTTGTATTTCAATGCAAAAAGACCTTAAGAGGACACTGTACTGAAATTTTCAAGTTCCATATTTTTAAGAGTTGACAATAGTTAAACCAGTAACTACCATACTTATGAAGATATATTCATCAAACTTTGATCACGTGTATATCTGGTTAATAATGAAAAATGTACAAAATGACATCTGCCTACGTTCAGGGGTTTGCATTTATTAATATTTTATTAAAATATCGAATCGCATTATATAAAAAGTTTCTTGCGTCACAGTTTACATTATTCTTAATTGATATTCATTTATATGGATTCTTTTATACATGGGATCAAAACTTATAAAATAATAAAAATATAAATATTAATAGACAAAAAATTCCTAGTAATTTACCGATTCACTGCACAGAAAAACCAATAGCGTAGTAATATTTGTTCCAATGTATGTAAAGAATCATAGAAGTGAAGAACAGTTAAAAATAATGTAAATTGTAGCGCAAGGGACTTTTTATATAAAGCGAAACAATATTCTATTAAGATATTATTAAAATGCAAACCACTTATCATAGACAGATAAAATTGTGTACATGTGTTATTATTAACTCGTACACCAGCGATAAAAGTTTTGTGAATTTAGCTTTAAAAACATGGAAGTTAGTAATTTCAGTATATTGTCTCCTTAAAGTGAAATACTCCAATGTCTCTACAGTTCCTACACAACATCATATCATATACCGTAATAAATGAAGAATTACTCTACTTTTCTTGAAATATATTATAATACTAGCCGTATCCGTGCGCTCCGCTGCACCCGTTAGACATAAATATAAAGTAATTACATAATTAAAATAGGACATTTGATCCAGGGAACATTCGTGTTTGATAGAAGGATAAATCGTTTAATATGTTACTTAATTTAAATTGTATTAAATAATTAAAATGCGATAAATTTGGTCCAGAGAGCAATCATTTGGTGCAATGACAATTCCTTTAACATGTTTCTTAATTTTTATTACATGCAACCATAGTTTAATGAACATTGACATCATTTAGATTTAATGTGTATACTTTATTTTACTTGCTATATGTTTCCATTGAATTATGGTAATAACTTAATCTTAACCCTTGTTTTCTACGTATTCAGTAAATGGCGCTTGGCCCACTATGGTTCTGAACCCTTGAAATAACTTAAATTATATTATATTATATTATATTATATTATATTATATTATATTATATTATATTATATTATATTATATTATATTATATTATATTATATAAAAATTGTGTTGATAACGGATGTACTCGAATTAGAAAGATTTGTAATTTGTTATGGGGGCTCTTGAATCTCAGGAGGAACAAATTTTATTTTACAACAGCGCAACATAATCTGCTTGGCTCATTGCCATTTTTTTTGCATTGCATTTACTGCATATGTATTTTATGTATTTTAACACGATTCAATTGAGCATAGTTAAAATTTGGATTATAAAATAATGGAATGTTAAGCTAATATATTATTACTGCATACTAAATGAATACACTCTCGTTGTTCGTTAATTCTCT
This sequence comes from Periplaneta americana, assembly GCF_040183065.1. Lineage (NCBI taxonomy): Eukaryota > Metazoa > Arthropoda > Insecta > Blattodea > Blattidae > Periplaneta > Periplaneta americana. The sequence goes on along the minus strand of NC_091127.1, from coordinate 62,640,445 downwards.
GAGATAAACATTATTTTAAGAAATACAGGAAACGAATATACAGATAGCCTATCAAGTTTCCTGTGCATAAGAAGCTATTTTAATCTTACCTGTCCTCAATTCACTCAGAAGTTACTGTAATAACATTATAGCATTGTCCATATAGAGAAACTACACTTTCCAATGGTGAAATAATAATTAATTACACAAATCGGTTAATTTAGCTTCCGATATTACTTCGTACAAACACAGAAACATTCTCTGTAGGCCATCTTTCATAGCTTTCGATTGTTGTTGACCGAGGCCCCTTATAGACGAAGTCATTTGTTCTTTATTTCATTACACCGCCTTAGATGCCAGTTATTTTAATTTTAAAACTCATTTAACTCATTAAATATCAGTCCTATCAAAATTTTTTCAAATAATAAAACTTATCGGAAATGATGTTTAAAGACATTTTTGTTATGTAACATTTTTCATAAAAATCAATAATAAGTGAGATATTTCGATTTAATTCAGGCCCCCTTATAACCCCCCTTTAAATAATGTATTTTGAATGCCAAATTGCCTACAATCTAAGTTAAAACGAACTTAATTTATATTCCAATTTTCATCGAAATCCTTTCAGCTATTATCGCGTGAAAAGGTAACAAACATACAGACAGACAGACAAAAATTTCAAAAAAGCGATTTTCGGCTTCAGGGTGGTTAATTATATATGTTAGGAAAATCGAAAATTACCAGAAAAATTTCGGCTACAGCTTTATTATTAGTATAGATATTATGTAGCGCAAAGAAATGATCCAACAAACAGAAGGATATAGCTCCGCATATGTGCGAAACAAATAAAAATTCATTTCAGGGACACTACAATTGCGAAACAGTTTGTAGCTTGCAGGTGCCGCATACCCAGCAGGAAGTAACAAAGAGTGACAAGCAGTCTTATGAACGCACTCTGACATGTCACAGCTAAGAACACAACCCCGCGTAATCTTTCACACGTCACGATTCTGGGGCTTGGTTTTTATTATGCTAATGGAGGCTCATAACTTAAATTACATACGAATACACCAGCCCCATATCTCGACTGCAAAATTATGAACTTAGGGCACACTCAAGACCTCTGTTGTGAATAGGCTATATGTATAGCGGTCCTGGGATCGACTCACTTCCGTGAAGCAACGATTTACACCCCCCCCTCTCTCTCTCCTAATGAAGATACTGTGTTTTTCGTCTTTAGCTTTGACCTGGGTTTTCTTGCTGATCACATCATTTACTACTACTACCATTACTACTACTACTACTACTACTACTACTACTACTACTACTACTACTACTACTACTACTACTACTACTGCTACTGCTACTGCTACTGCTACTGCTGCTGCACAGTTTCATCGAATATCTTGTTCATAAGTTATTGATATGAATGAAGTGGCGAAATGTTTGAGACTATCAAAGGCAATGAAGATGATCATGGTTTTGTTGATGATGATGACTCACACAAATGAAAGTATTTTAACGTATAATAAATGTGTATATTTGTATATTTTTTCATACCGTATTATGATATACTATACTGAACATACTATCTCTGCAAATTGATATTATTAATAATAATCAATGGATTTTAAATAATGGATTCAACTAGAGATGGAAACATCATATCGGTTTTTAAGAAATACCGATAATTTCGTTTCGAAATATCGGTATCTAAATTTTGATTAAATATATGGTATAATATATCGTTTTCTCATAAATTTATCGTTTTTTGTAGAATTATTATTATCATTATCAACAAAAACAAAATCCACACTAGACAACTCCGATAATTCCCTGAGAGATGGCGCTAATGAAGGTGAACAGTTGCATAATTATGAAACCTTAAATATCAAATTCAATCAATACCATACTCTGATTAGCTGGACTAAAATTCGAATTCAAACTGTTTAATATGCAGCATCAAATTAAAAATGCAACATGTGCGAACGTAAGACTGAGACGGGAGGTTTATCTACTATTAATATTAGTAATAACGCTCTCCAATGCAGAAACAATTGCCACTCTGAAAAGAAGCCGTCTGATCTCAAGACGGCTATCAAAAGTTTTATTTCTGTGTTCTGAAATGGAAAGAGAAACAAGGATTTAATACCGGTATGACATTACGGCTAGGATTTAAATTTCTATTCACTTGTTTCTATTAGCAATTGTCTGCAATTGTTTGATCCAAAGTCTCCTCAAATTGATGTACTGAAGCATTAAAATTTAGCTTTGTTCAGTACACATACATTGTTATCAAACGAGGTCATTTTTACAAAACAATAATTTATAAACGGCAAAAGAGACCTGAAGAATCCAAAAATGGGGAAATAAGTACATAGTGCCATTAAAAGAACAGACTCATTGGCGCACACTTTCTAAAAGAAAAGCATAATATTTGAAACATGTTCAAAATATTCCTTCTTTGATACCCAACAACGTTTGTATGAATTGCTGTTTCTTCATAAAATTAGAAATAAAAAAGTTACAACCATTGTTCCACGCTTTTTACTCATCCTGTATAATGAATTACGTGATATTTTACGTGATGTATGAAGATTTGGTAAGATGTACGATATAATTATATGTGTAATGTGATTATATTATGACATGTTGTATAAGGTAAAGATTGGTAATATTGTGATAACAATAATATTATGAGAGTACTTTCTGAGAATTTTTTACAATTTTACTGAACGAAAGAAGGACCGGTTTTGTGCAGAAACTTGTCCACCAACATTTTTTGGCGCAAAAAACCTATCTTCCTCTCGCTCAGTAAAATTGTAACAAAATTCTCAAAAAGAACTAGCACAATATTATTAATATCACAATATTACCAACCTTTGCCCTACAATATTGTATATGACATGGTACGGTAAGTCTTTCTTTTACATATAATGGTTTAGTGCGTTCCAGTACCATCATTTATTATATTTAATTACCCAGAATGAGCAACACAATAAAAGAAATCAGAGGCAAAAATTAATATGAGTTTTCCAAATAGTATAACGCATGTTTAAACAAGCCTAGATTACCTGATTACTGCAAATTGCTGCTTGGATATCAAATTGCAGAAATAGTAAGATATTAAGGCAGTTTTACTTGAATTACATGATTTCTTTCCAAACATTGCCATTCTCCTTAATTCATTTACAATTAACTACATCGATCAGATACGAAAGAGAGAAACGTAAAAGAGCATGAGATTTAATCATAGAGAAAAATAACGACAGCAAAAAAGTAAAGCAATATAAACATATTACAAATTGACATGTTAACTGCCCTGAACAAAACTACCTAAAACGTACAAGAAATGTGGCCATTTTCAGCAGATAGACGTGTACGGTAAAGTTTCTGTAATGTGTTTATACAAAATTCAGTGAGCCAGAAATGTACAACCCTTCTTAAGCAAATCATTCAATATTCCATTAAATGTTGGTTGTCTATTATGAAAGCGCAAGTGCTAAATGTGAAGGCGGTAGAAAGTTACGTCAATAAAAAGACCAAGAGATTAAAATAAATAGTATAAAAAGAGAGGAAAACGGTAGAAACGAGGAAAAGAAAACCATTGGAAAGAGGAATTAGCAGTAAAGTGTAAATATGATCAAATTAATGGAAATAAATATACGAAGAGGGATAAGAGAAAATGTAAACGAGGAAGAATAACAGGGTGAATTAAATGGAGGGCGGAAATCGATTAAATATTTTGGACAGAGAGAAATATGAATACAAATTAAACCAGTAAACATAACATTTCACTTGTATAACGAGCGGTATGTATTTTAAAGTAGGATTGATCACGGTGAACAGTGTAAACTCAAATAGGAACTTTGTAAACACCTTAAACAGTGCATTACTTTTTAAGCAGTGCTTCAAAATTTAAATATATATATTTTTTTCTGATAAAAATTAAAAATGCAAAGACTACATTGAAACAAAAAGAACAGAGTTTCGAAGAATCTGTCTCAATAATTACAAGATTAAAATAAGCGATAGGCCTAATAATTAAAATACACTGGCAAAATTCTACAAAAGGTTATCTCAGCTAGCATTCATTTATGAATTGTACAATCTTAACTTTTTTATTATTATTCTATGGGGGGTACTTGACTTTGCGTCATTCAGTCAAGCCTTCCTTCTAGAAATGGTGCACCGTAAATGTAGATCTTTTTGTGGAAGACAGTCTACATAGCACCATATTATGATGATGATAATTAATGGATAAATGGTTGAAAACCGGTAAGGGAAACTGAAGCATCCCGTGAAAACCTACCACAAATTCCACTTGGATTCCCAGGAATTCGAACCCTAGTTACCAGAGATTCTTAGTATCACATACCGTATCACTTCATGGTAACCATAACAAATATCGTAGGGAATAACGTTATTTATCATGTCGCATCATTTATCACGTAAAATATTCCATAACATTTTATTCCATCTTATATCCTTGTACAATTATTTCGTATTTTAAAGTGACTATAAAATTTAGGAGAAACTTTATTTAAGTTTATTTTTCATGTAAAATAAACACGATCTTTTTTGTCAATTACTAACATTAGTTACATGTAAAATATTGACACAAAACCACCCCTCCATCCATTGTTGTCTCAAGGAACATATGTGTCAGATTGATGTTTATGTTTTTAATGGAAGGGAACGATAAATGGATCCTGATTTATTTGGCTTCTGAGAGGCAGTCAAGTGTTTGCCAATCCCGACAGCGTCTCTCCCTTCATCCACCATGTTTCTTAAGAATACGCTGACTCATCAGGCTACCATCACACATAAAGAGGAAATTACTTACCAGGGGAGAAGTTTAGGAGCTGCGAGGGCCTAAACGCGAGTTCTAAAGAGAAGAAATGTAGTAACTTGTACAACATCTTGCAATAATTAGTGCCAGCAAATGCCGAGTGCATGTGAATGGTGTTACAGTGTCTTGAACTTACACATATAATCTTGTTAACGCCTTCGCGTTCTTCGGGTATCAGAAGTCACTCACGGCAGTGAATATCGGTATTGTAAATCGTTGCTTGTTACCAAGAAGGTCAGAGTTTGAATTTCGTCGTCTGTTATACGATAGAAATGTTGTAACCAATTTAATTATGTTTATGGTAAAATTAGACATAAAGAAAATTTGAAATTGTTTATATCCGCCATTTGTCTATTCACAGTATAGTGTCATGAAAAAACACAGAAGTAACGATTCTACACCAAAAAAAAAAAAAAGTGGCGAAAGTAAAAATATACATTAACAAAGAAAAAATAAATACTATACCAGCAAGTAAATGGAGTGTAATTAATAGGCCTAACTAAGAAAATGTACAGTAACATAATAATACATAAACAAACATAATAAAACATAGAAAAATGCGTATAGCAAACAACTATGACATGAATAAATAGTAATATGCGTTACAAGAGCGGTATGTTGAAGTTTTCATGTTCGAGGAAACGTTTGAAAAAGCGAAACGTAGTTGAGCTTTTTTAATTTCAGGGAATTGAAAGAAAACATACCGCTCGTGTATCGTACATTATTTTGTGCTAAGATCGTTTATTACATACCTGAAAGAGGAATTTTAATTGGTTGCAATGAAATCTCCATCTTGGTTTCTGTTCAATGACGGCAAATTTGCAAAACAAAAATATCTATCTTCAACATTGTTGCTTTAAAATGTTTTCTGTGTTTACTATACTCCAGCAGGCCGTGATATACGTCTGTCTTCCCCCCCCCCCAAGTCTATAAATGCGAACTTAAAACAAACGGCTTCCTTAATGTTACATGCATCACGAATGCAGTAACTTTAGTGGAGTTGTAGAGTTTACTTAATTTTTGCAAATATTTAAAAACAATAATTAACAGTGCAATTTAGGTAAAATTGCAGTGGTAAGTTTCCAATTTATAATTATTACTATATTGAACGTCTCTAAAAATAATATGTTAAAAGCCTAAAGCAGTAAAATCAATATGTCACTTAAGCGGTAAGAAGAGGGAAATTGTTATGTGTGTTCGGTTGGGAATACTGAATGTGGAATTTTAGACTTACCGCGGATTGGTTTTGTACGGAAATCAAGCAAATACGCACGATCTCGCACAAAATAAAATAAAGTACCGATATATAAAGAAACTGAGAAGAATAAATACAGCATGTTATAAAGAATTCGATGTATACTTCCGACTTGACCTTGTAGGTCAGGACGCTGTAGTCGACCAGTTATCCGTTTATGTTACGATAAGATGCCATCACAGAGTTGTTGCACATATTTTCCGCGTCGCAATTTCGCTTTGTCGGATAGTACAATTGTGTTAAATAAATAAACAGACGCACAATAGAATAAATAACACATTAACTAAAAAAAATTGAATAAATGATTGGACAAATAAGTAGCAAATACATAAAAGACTAAAAAGTCAGATGAAGTCATAAATTGAAAAATACGTAAATGAGAAATATGCGTGGTAAGTAAACGAAGGCCACCGACATAGCTCAGTCGGCTAAGGCGCTTGCCTGCCGATCCAAAGTTGCGCTAGGATGTTGACTCGATCCCGCTTGGGCTGATTATCTGGTTGGTTTTTTTTTCGAGGTTTTTCCCAACCGTAAGACGAATGTCAACCTATGGCGAATTCTCGGCCTCATCTTGTCAAATACCATCTCAATATCAACAATCCCAATGACACTAAATAACCTAGTAGTTGATAAATCGACATTAAATAACTAATCAATTAAACGGAAATACAGTATTATAAATGAAAGAGTCATTAATAGAGCAGATGAATATGAAGGTACAGAAATAACAATTAAGTGAATAGGTACAAAATAAATTTGGAACAAAGGAAACAAGGAATAAAATTATGTATATAAAGCAGGGCTGGGCATCGGGAGCGCATCCACACTCGAAAAGGGGACGCTTAATATTCATCAGTCACGATATCAACGCTGCGCGGTATTCGGCGGGGAAGAAAGGGGATGAAGAGAAATCATATAGCTCCCCGGGAGAGAGTTTAATCCCCTCTTGCTGCCCAGCCCTGATATAAAGAGAGTTAATAAATAAGATTTGAAAAATATATAACATAAACCCTCTTAATGAAGTGTATTGTCTGTAAACTGTGTAAATAAATAAATAAATACATAAATCGACAAGTAAATATAAGCAAAAACACAAAATTATTTAGGAAGATAATAATTAACCATTAATAGGATTAATTATTTGAATAAGTCTATTGCTTATTGGTTGATTTTACAGCAGTTAACCAACTTTGAGCGGCAGCAGCAGCCAGTGTTAGTGTAATTGAGGGGTTAGGTGCAAGAAAGACACTTCTCTCAAATGCAAGTTTTGAGAAAATTGATGTTCAACATTCAAACTGTAATACTGTTACCTATTCACGTATTTACATTTTGGGTATTCCTGACCTCTATGGTCACAGTATTGAACTACAACTTGGTGATCATATGTACAACAGATCAGGGAACACAATAAAGCGTTTTACTCAAAAAGGGCACATCCTCTAAAATGCCCTTCTCCCACCCAGGCCCTCATTGTGGACAATAAAACTAAGAATGTAAATATAAATCATCAGGTCGGTTCTTCTGATGGTCAAGACTCGAGCCATCCCTGCCTAAGCAAGAGGCCTTGCCTCACTGGGGATATGTGGCTTATATTATTATTATTATTATTATTATTATTATTATTATTATTATTATTAATAATCAAAAGTTGCAGTAGAAAGGAAGTATAAATTCTAATCATTATATTAGGAATTGATTTGAGTTTTCAGCCTTTTATTCGTCTCGTGGCTTTTCCCCTTTGACTTCCGTTAACACTGTGGACCACGTAGGCTACATTTTCGTGATGTACCATTAGAAGAATAGTTTAAATTTCTCAATGACTATTTCGTTTATATGACGTCATTCCATTTTCGACCAATGAAGTGTAATGACATTTTGAATTCCAACCAATCACAGTCAGACTTTGCGATAATTTCTGCAGCTAGATTTATCGCTATCAATTTATCGCATGGTCGTTCTTTTGTTTAGTCGTTGTCGCCAACTCTTTCACCTTAAATTGATGATCATGAATACATTATGATGCAACTACACGGTTAAACTTTTCTTTCAACTTTAAAGCAATGAATGCAAGATTGATATTTAATATTAATTAATATATTTACGCAGTGAAGACCACGTTCAAAACGGCGCACCATGTAGACACAAAATCTTTATGCATCTTAATTGAACGTACCTTTTAAACTTGATTCTTTCAATATTCTTCCCATATTGCACGCATACGCAATTGGAATATTGAACTGTGTAGATGCAGCTTTAGTTCCGTTACACACTACAGCGAGAATGCGTTTGTCGAGCTATAAAAAATGCTTTCGTGTAGCACTCATTGTAAGTAACGGTCGAAACAAGGCACAGCTGACATTGGTCCTGCTTCTACAGGTAACATAAGCTATAAAATTGTAGCCTATAACATTTGTATTGAAATTAAACAATTAATAGACATTCAAATTTATGTAACATAATCGCATATCAAACTCATAGACCTTGTATAGTAATAATGTCTTTGATCAAACTGCCTTCCGTATGGCGTAATAAAATTCGTGTTTTAATTAGGCCTATCTATACAGAGATGGCTTCACTGTGTAGCAACATGTCTCGCTGTGAATACATAAGCTTCGCTCGTGGATTTATCGGCAGATCTCAGACCTCTCGTGACATTACTACAGATAATTTGCGTTAAGATTTTACTTTAACGACTCAGGCACTTGGTTCTATTTGCGGTCCTCATTCATCCTCCTTGTTGTCGATAGCGCTCCAAGAACCTTGGTCATTGCTCTCTAGTACTCCGTTGACTGTTTTTACTGACAGCTAAAAATGCTTCAGGGAATGCTTTGTTTTATTCCTTGATCAGAGGAAACAATTTTGCGGTAGAATAACTCTTAAAACAGCTAATATGTTTTACAAAGAAATGTTCGAAATTGTAGTGGTGTTTAAAGGAAGTAGTCTGCTTTAGAAATTGAAAAGCTAATTTTTTTGACATTAAGGTAATAAGAATTTCATCGTGTGAATATATCGCAACGATCAACAGATTTAAAGCTTTTTGATGATTCGTAAAGGAAGTTGATAGAACGTCGGTTTTGAACGTCAGGATGTCATTTCAAATGGAAGACAGTTGAAGTGGAAATTGTTGTGAGGACAGTCAAATTTTATCTAACATTATTATACTGTAATTCATCTTGTCATTGTCATCAGCAAATAACGAATTGTCCTCTGTCACCAACAGCGCAATATATTTTCTGGCGCATAGCAGGGGTTTCATATTCATCATGCATCATGCATTTCACCTAAAAGCAAATTGAGAGTAATATAGGCAACGTGGAAATGCTGGAAGTGTTTTGGTGGTTCGTGCGATGTTGAGCGAACTTTCTCGCAGTACAAGCATATTTTTAGTGAAAACAGAAGGAATTTCACTTTTTCACACTTAAAAATGCTCATTGTTATATATTGTAACGGTCTACAGTTTTTGTATCAGAATAATGTATGCAACTCGATTGCAAATACTTGTGTGTAATTTGACTAACTCGTCGTTGTTGTAAATATGTGTAAGTAATATTATAAAGATGTAAATAATCAAGGCATGTGCTACGCGCATACATACTATATGGCAGTGGTAACCTGTAGAAACGTTGCATTTTCGTTCCGCCGATCTATACCAGCAAACAGTCGCGTGCTGTCGCTGGACTGCTCGTATCAACTAGTAAACACAGGTACTCTATACACCAGTACCAGTGAACCTCGTGGCGAACTAGGACAAAGTGTCGTCCCTATATATTACTATTATTAACCCGCCATAAATTACACAAGTGCACTGGCTGGGTCTTCCAGACCCATTTTCTACATATGAAAAAAGTATATTTGAGTCATATAATAATAGCTTTATTGTTTTATACAGTTAACCTACAACAATTGAGTCGTATAATATATTTTTTTTTACCAATGTAGGAATTCGCAATCTGTGCTTTGTTGTTTTTCTTGCACTGCACTTAAAATGATGTCCAACGTCGGGGATAAGTTAACATTCATAAATGGTGTATCGTATTATGTCATGTCCGATATCATCAAATTTCTTGAATTTCGTAACTGTTTGTAATGCAATCTGAGTTTTTTTTTTGGAGTGTTATATTCGGTTATATTCATAGAAATTATTTAATTCACCAATGATCTTGAAATAGTTTTAGTAATTGGTGAATCACATTTGTCTTCTCCTTCATTGAAAAATAGGAATACATTTTTTATAATATGTACAGCTTGTCTCTCTAATGAATGACTTCTTTCAACAGGAAAAGTACGAACATTACAATTATTGTCGTCATCACTGTATTGTTCACTCTCTTCAACAAACTACCATGGTTGCCACATATCTAACTAATTTTAATGTACACTAAGAAAACTAAACAGATAATGCAAAGTACGTACACTGCAAGTCGTTACAGAACTGGCAACTATGTAGTATTTACCTCTGCGCGGAACGAAGGAAGCATTAGTAACTTGTGTGGCCTTCTGCATTCAGTCCCCACCCCCTGGTTGTTTTCCGAGCGAACGTTCAATAGGAGTCGGCTTCACCATTTGGGAACACAGAAAAAGGAATAAATTTCGTATTGAGTTCTTCAGCAAAAGCGAGAATTTAGTTAACTAAAAAATGAAGCTTTGTAATTTCTTGTATTTTTATTTTCCTCAATTTGATTCTAGCTCAAAAGGCTTAACTGATAACAAATTCCTATGTCGTATTCGAACGCGCGAATGTTTCTACCAGTATGTATGTATGTATGTATGTATGTATGTATGTATGTATGTATGTATGTATGTATGTATGTATGTATGTATGTATGTATGTATGTATGTATGTATGTAATTTTGTTTTTTTGTTATGTTTTATTTAACGACGCTCGCAACTGCAGAGGTTATATCAGCGTCGCCGGATGTGCCGGAATTTTGTCCCGCAGGAGTTCTTTTACATGCCAATAAATCTACTGACATGAGCCTGTCGCATTTAATCACACTTAAATGCCATCGACCTGGTCCGGATCGAACCCGCAACCTTGGGCATAGAAGGCCAGCGCTATACCAACTCGCCAACCAGGTCGACATATGTATGTATGTATGAACGTATGTATGTATGTATGTATGTATGTATGTATGTATGTATGTATGTATGTATGTATGTATGTATGTAGATTTATGCCACTATTGTAGTTAACGGTTAACTGATTCCTTTAGTAACTTCTATCTAGCAATTGCGAGAGTCTTTTAATGTCGGATCAGCACAAGAAAAACATCCCGGATGACTTCAAAAGCTCAGTCGTCTTACCATAGTTGTATCTTCTCTAGAACGATATTTCGCTATTTGAATTAAGGAACTATTTGCTCGCTTAAATATTTATGTACCTGTCTTCCTAAGTCTGGATCTGTGATTCCACCAACTGTAGGTAAATTGATAGTGGTGAACTCGTTTCACGCCAACTTTAATGCAAGAAGGAGGTTAAAATCGGATTTTATCGGATTTAACTCTCGAAGTAGTGCCCCTGGAGCAAGAAGTAGAATGCTGACACGCCGGGCAGTAAGAGGGGGATGTAACAGGGGTGGGAATGCGAAATGTTTGTCTAGAAATAATGCTAGGAAGTCCGCAGTTGATGCTCCTTTTTCTGTTAAAAGCTTGCTTTGCTATTGCTATTTCCCTTTTGACTTCTTGGCAGCAGCTCATGTTACTGCTCATAGTACACTCAAGCAGATAGAATACGTCCAAAACTCGAACTTCAGTGATTACATGCGATAGCCTATGAAGGAAGGAGACGAAGGAAAGGTATTTGGCATGAAAACAACAACCAGAGGTGGTTCCTGTACTAACATCTTCATCAATTTTCATAGTACCAGAGAAGTGTATTCTGAAGCGTCAGTGAAATGTGTCATAGTGCCAGTACAGTGAGTGAGATGACAGTAAAGTGACTGATAATTATCAGTACCAATGTGAAACTTATGTAGGTCCTAAATATATTTGGGTTGAAATGTAAAATTAGGTTCACTTATTAATTAGGTTATTTTATGTATTATTATTAATTGTAACTATTGTGTATTATAATTGTATTGTGTATCTAATTATATTTCATATTGTATGATTGTATTGTATATTGTTTATATTGTTTGTACCACTGCCATGGGTGCTTGCCCACTTGCAGTGTAAATAAATACACACAGAAAAGTCCCGCGGATAAAAATCTCAAGCTATGCTGTATCAGTAATGTCACTGCTGTTATCAAGAGCCAGTGAATAATATACGATTTTTGTTGCTTCTTTTTTAACCTTCCTCTTCAATATAATCAGGAATTTTCCAAATTCTTATCTCGATACTTGGTCGAGAAATTCGTAGTTTTTCAAAATTAAAAACTTCTTATGGACAAGTTATTGAAGCTATTTTAATAATTACTCTTTTGAGAAATTCTGTTCCATTAAGAGGCTTTAGAGCACGAGATATTTCAAACCACATTACGTAGCTGACGTCCTTACATTTATTTATCTAATCTTTCTCTATGATTTAAGACATGTAATTTCCTGGCGTTTAACAGTTCGTTGGCAGATAATATTGAATCAGTTTTTCTACAATATTATTATTAAATGAATAACTAATGAATAGTTACCCTCATCTAAAGATTAAGAAGATTAAAATTGAGATAAAACCTAATAATTTTATTCTTCTAGGGAGAAGATCTAAAAACATCAATATTCGTGCACGTACAGAAGAATTATAGAAACACATACTTAGTGGTTAATAATAATAATAATAATAATAATAATAATAATAATAATAATAATAATAATAATACATTATTAAGCGTGGCAATTAATGTTTTTCTATACTCCTAATTCAACTGTTGAGCAAAGTAAACATATTACATGTACTTTTTGTCCGACAGAACAACAAAAAAGTTCTCCTTTTCATTCTTTACGAAACCACTCACAACAATGTACAGGAAACTACTCGTACCCGTTTGAATGTCTGTGATTACAGGTGTAATCACGACACACGCTTTGGTCATCGCTGTTCTACTGCCTCACTTAGAATTCGTGAGTTTACTTTATTTACTTTTCTTCCTCTGCTTTATCAAAGTTCATTCTTGCAGCGAGATGGCGTTATTACCTGCAGTCGCAAATTCTATTTTAATGGATAATTATCATAATATAATATACATTTTAAAACAACAGCACTCCACTAAACTTAACAACATATATAAACGAATATTTCAAATTCAATTATCTGTACTTACTTTATGCAGAATACACTATTCACGCCACTTGACAATCAGCTCAAGCGAGCATTTCTTCACATAATAATTATCAAACTCACAGTAAAGATAGAAATCTGTTTCATTGTTGGTTCCAGAGGTTTAAGAAACCACACTTCTCTGTTTAGAGCTGCCAACACAGATTTTCACCTAAACATTTTATACAAGTTGAGGGGAAGCGAAGGCATTTCTTTCCCCTTCTACTTGCTCTGAGTCCGTCAGTAACAGAACGGTAGCTGTTACCTCTTATACCTGGACCCCCCCCCCCCCCCAAGTTCTACACACAAGAAAATAAGATATTAAATTAAGTACATAAGTGAATGTAAAATACAGTGACACAGATGTTTAACAATTACATGTTTAAGTATATTTTAATGCCGTTCTTACAATATTTTCAACTAATAATTAAATGAAGGAATGTTAGTTTGTTTATGAAGTCAGGGGGGAGTGACAGTGTAGATTGTACCATTGTGTATGCTATAGAGTAGCAACTAGCGGTGAAGAAAATATTTATCTTCTGCTCTCAGTAGCTTTTTAATGCGTCAGTTAATATAAACAACAATAAAATGAAATTTAAACGCTTAGTATAGAGTCTCGAAATATAGTTTACCGATAAATATTTTTAATAGCAAGAATTTTCACTATCTTCAAAGTCGGTTAGTCGAACGTTAGTGAGATGGACAATAGTATCTTCCCCTTCACGGATGCTAAAGAGTGTGAGTAGAGGAGAAGGCCTATCAACCAAACTGAAATAGGGATTAGCTAATTATAAATTCACTGGTCAACAATGATTTTATTAAATATACAATTTCTGCTATTTCTTATGTAATTTCATCTGCTGATTGCAAAAATGAAGTCAGAATCACCCACCATTTTTTTTTGTAATTTTAGAACAATTGATTTATTTTATTGCTATATACAGTCCTTAAATACTAATGGGAAGAACATATTTGAAATATTTCATTTTTTTGCTTTAACAATTAACCTATAACTTTAGATCACTGTTGCCTATGATGTCTGAATTCATAAAAATAAATTTTATTCCTCATAATACTGCGAGAGTTACTATTAATTCTCAGTTGAGTTGGAATTTACAAACATGAAACTAGTTTCATAACCCGTGTTTTCTTTTGTCCTAATTTTAAGTGTGGTAAAAGTATCTTATAAAGTGAAACGCACCTCCAAATACTGTGTAAATCACAAACAATTTTTGTTACGTTTGTGGTTAATTAACTTTGAAAGCAAATGGTTGAATTTTACTGCACTAATAAAAGAGCTTACGAGTGTTCTTTTGATTGAAAAATAGAGGAGTACAGGAACTGGAACTCTGAAATGTGTTGTGCTCAATGTAACTCTATTAGCCTAACTGGTTGGCTAAAAGGATCAGTTAATGTTTTAGGAGAAACATTCGCTCCGGCGCCGGGGATCGAACTCGGGTCCTTGCTTCTACGTACCAAGCGCTCTGACCACTGAGCTATGCCGAATTCAACCCACAGCACCGGATCGAACCTTCCTCCTTCGATGTTTCCCTTTGTAGCCTGACTCCAAGTTAGGCATATATAACTGCGAATTCCCTGCCAATAAGTCACTCGGTCAGCTGAGTGCGCTCCTAGTATAATGGCAGTTGACATTGGATACACGTCAACACATATATGCGTAACTTGGAGTCAGGCCACAAAGGGAAACATCGAAGGAGGAAGGTTCGATCCGGTGCTGTGGGTTGAATTCGGCGTAGCTCAGTGGTCAGAGCGCTTGGTACGTAGAAGCAAGGACCCGAGTTCGATCCCCGGCGCCGGAACGAATTTTTCTCCTAAAACATTAAGTGTCAATATTACAGATAAATTCTGTAGGACAAATTAATATATCTATAATAAAAGGATCAGGTCATATGCCTTTTCCAGTTCCAGTGATATGACGGGAACCTAAGGATCTTTCAACAGACTTACTTTCTAGGAACCACAAATCAGAAGATTACAGAAAGCTTGTTAGCGAGCTGATTCAGAACTATAACGTGATGGGGTGTCATGTATCTCTCAAAATAACTTCTTGAATTATCATCTATATATTTTTTTTCCTCAAAATCTGGTAGTGAGCGACGAACATGAGCGTTTTCATCGGGATTTTTTTTTTTTGAAATAGAAAGGCGCTACCAGGAAAAATGGGGGCTAAATATTCTGTCAGCCTACTGGTGGACGCTCAAAAGAGAAGTTTCTCAAGCGAAGTATAGCTTAAAATCTACACATTTTAGGTAGATAAATATGATTTTAGGTAAAATGTTACAAGGTATCAACTAGAAAAGTCTGAAGTACATTTCCTATAATTAATCAAAAACCCTATGTGATAGAAACATTTTGAAAACAGATCTGAAATCAGCACGAAAAATGCATAAGAATAATCCATTCTTTATCTTTTAACAAAAAATATATTTAATTTTGTTGACCAGTGAATTATTAGATGGCGTTATAACCTGCATGACGTTAATGCCTTCACATACCCAAGGCCTATGTATGTACTTTGCTTATAGAACAGCTTAAAGTTACATAAAACTCACCTTTCTGCGACATTAAGTATAAAATAAAGTACGCTTCGGTAATAGTGCAATGAAAAGACAAATCAAATCCTTTATCTTCTTCTCTTTTTAAATGAAGCTGAAGCAGCAGTAGAACGTCGTTAAATGTGAAGTGAGTTCTTTGACTGTTACAGCGCCACGAGAGAGATGTTCCCACCCTTGTGATGGGTACAAAAGAAGTAATCCTGAGGGATAGTCAGTTTTCCTCACCATGCCTTCCCATTTCCTGGATGCTACTTCCGTGCTCGTACCCCGTGTAAACCCCGTGGAGTCAGTGAGGGGGAGGTAGGCCCTCTGGGGAATACTACCCACCTCCACCTCCCTGAACCCACCCTCTGTTGCACTTCACTTCGCAGTTTTTTATACGAATAGAGAGACGAGCAGGGAAGTGGCTGGAATACAACTTTAGTTCGGTACAGAACTCTTCAACTCACATCCTCACAGCTTAGCGTTCACCGTAGAAAATTATACAGATTCCGATAAAAGGTTTTGCTTTTATTTTAACTCTGCGGGATTCAGAAGTTACCACTTCTTCTGGTAAAATAAAATTGTGCTAAGTCAGTTTTTTGACGTATAACGTTCATAATCTTTCAAGCTTCAAACGTCCGTGATGTGTAGCAATCAACATTTTGTGCATCCCAGCGTTTTTTGTTTACGCCCTGCTTTTAGTTGTAATTATTAAAACTGAGGAAGATATTGTAGCCAGATGATACAAATAATATTTGGATTGGACATCTTGTATTTCTGGTACAGTCCGCGTCACCATTTTTGGCGTGTGAAATAAGTAATGGGAAAGTTAAGTGCTAGTGACCGTGGTTAGTCTGACAACTGTGTTTGGTAAATGGCTGTTGTGATATGTATAGGAAGTGGTACCATTCTCATCTGCACTAGCAACATACTCACTAACTGGGCACTATACTCTTGGACACAAGACAAAAACGCTAGCGCCAGCTTTAATGCATGTAATATATGTAAACTTTGAAATGTTTCGAAGGTTGGATGTCAATTTGACTTCAGATAAACAAAATTACAGTTACGTGAAAATAAAAGAAGCCTGCAATAAACGAGATTTCAAAGAAAGGCATCGTCTGTATACTTAATAAGATTGGTAAAGCTCGAATGGAATTAATTTGTATCATCTCGTGGGATACGGCGACTTGTGACGTGGGTGGATTTGCTTGCTTTTTCCACTCTGGAATTAATCCCATCCGAGCTTTGCCAGTCTTATTAGGTACACACAAGATGCAACTGTACTTGACATCAGAAAGGGTTGTTATATACCCCTCCCACAAAGGCTCGATTTTCTTGGGCATTGATACTGTAATACGCCGTGCACTGTGATTATGAAATCGCTCACTACTGGTCTATCACCTCTCGCCTCAATTCAACTGTCGGTGTGATTCCTGACGCACATGACGTCATTTAAATTCGTTATCAGAGGTCGGAAACAACCCTGTAGAAGATGAGTAAACAATTGTACAGTTAAATACCTAAGCACATTTCACAAGTTTTCATGTGAGAAACTCAAATATTTGTATGATCGTAAACAGTTATGTCGAGGATTTATTGGTTAGGAAACATTCAGGCCTTAAGTGAGTTAACTGTTCTACTTCCGAACAATGAATGGGCTTAAAATAAAATAAAAGTAGTACACCGGAAGTTTCCATCATCAGATTTAAAATAAATAATAAATTTTACATGAACCATGGATAAATAAAACATTTTACTTCACTGTTGCAAACCAACTTATCTATTAATGCATGTTCTTTGGGTAACAAGCGTATCATAAGTGGTCGGTGTATTGAACATTGAAAGTGTAATATAAAATATTTATATAGATAAAGTCTGATCTCAGACAAATGCTGGTCACCAAATAATAGTCCAATTTATTATACAGGGTGCTTCATAATTTATATTACAAACTTCTAGGGGTTGTAGAGGAAACTAAGTAGATAAAGTTTTGATAGGAACCCACGTCCGGAAAAGTATCCTTTCGATGCAAAATAAGTTTGAAAATTGATTCGATTTCAAATCTCCCGCTTCACGGTACGCAAATAAAATGGACTGAGGGCGACTTCTGCAGTCCCTTGATATCGTGTGTCTTCTGTTTACAACCAGTTCTACGGAGTTCTACCCAACAAACATTCTACACGCATTTCTGGATTCACCCATAAGCTTACTTGCTACATGCTCTAACCATCTCAAACATCTGGATTTAATTATGTTAGGTGACGAATAAAATGGGCACAGTTCTCCATTCCTTTGTAACTTCACACATCTTAGCTCCATATATTTTTCTAAGTACCTTATTCTCGAACACTCTTAATCTCTGGTCCTCTCCCAAAGTGAGCACAACCGGTAATTCACAACGCAAGAATCACGAACGCTTTTCGCATCGCCTCACTCCATCACATATAATTTTTTTTCAGAATACAACAAACTTATTTTGCATCGAAACGATACATTTCTGGACGTGGGTTCCCAATCAAAACTTTATCTACTCAGTCCCCTCTACAACCCCTAGAAGTTAATAGGAATGAAACACCCTGTATAGATAATTGATATCAATGTGGCAACAGTGCTTAACAAGTTAATGTACTGATGATGTATCAAAACAAATTATGTGACAAAAGATTTTATTTTGTTTCCTTCGATTTGTTCGGTTATTCCAGTATAATTCATATATGTTTATTTTAATTTTCTATCTACAAAATTTATGTAAACATTTAATATTGTAAAATTCATGTAGGAGAGTATACTGAGTCCTTCTGGGCTACCTCCAATGGGAGGCAGTTATTATCTTATCTTATCTTCAACATTATGTTGTCTTCATTGTTCTATATACGCTTTTAACACTTATATAGTTACTGAAGTAGTTATAAAGTTAATCAGTGATGTGATTATCTCTGCATAGCTGCTGCAGTTTATAATAAAATATGTAAATGAAATTATATTAATGACAAATGTACAGATTTCTAGAAGCGTCAATGATGAGGATTGTAATTATTATTATTACTATTATTATTATTATTATTATTATTATTATTATTATTATTAGTATTATTTATAATATTGAATTATTTATTACGAAGATATTCTGACGAAACACACAGGATTATTTCGATCCATATTAGGTCATGTCTGAATTAAAATACTTTATTTTCGTCTTTTAACAGGAACTATTCTTTAAGATAAAGTGAAAATTTATTGTTAAATATTTACAATATTTCAATGTTCTGAACGTTTTATCGCTTCCACATGAACCATACCTTGTACGTATCTACCGAACGTAAAACTCTTCGGTTGTAAAACACTGTTGAAAAAGCGAGGGTACAATATTTGTTCTTCGTGCTCTATCTGTGTACACTTAACAAAGGAGTAGAAGACAAGGATTGCTTCCAAAGTGGGGGAAATATATCGTGTCCTGTGGGCTTAGTGCTAGCAGCCGAAGTATATTTGATTGGTTTTATTACGGTTTTTTGAATGTGACAAATTTTCTTCCGATAGATTAGGTTCACCTCCCTTGGAGAACATACATCTTACATATGTAAAGACGTTGTAAAACACGAAGGTGGAAGACTTCCACACTTTACTATTGGAGTTCAGTGAAGGTGAGAGGTGTACATTGAGCTGGTGTAGCCTTAAAACCGTGTACTAAGTAAATTAAAGTATGAAATTCTGCTCTGATATTATTTACATATTGCAATGTAGATCTGTTTCATGCAATTGTTTCTATCATTTCTTATTGCATACATTATTCTTCTGTTATGCTGATCACATAATCATATAGTTAATGTGCATTTAATTAAATTAATGTTTAGAGTGAGTCAGAATAAATTTCAGCCAGTCGAGGTAACTGACCGTTTTTCTATTTTCTGAGCTGCTGTGCACAATATATACAGGGTGATTCACGAGGATTTACCGCCACTTACGAAGCTTATTTCCAAATACATTTTGAGCATCTCATATCAATAATTTCAGGTAAAGGTATCCCCGTAACATGCCATGAAGGCACTTGGGGGGCATGGAGGTAGAGCCCCACGCTTTCCATGACCTCGGCACTAGAATGAGGTGGCGTGGTTGGCACCACCTTTTACACCCGGGAAAGGCCCGGTACTCAATTTTATAGGAGGCTGAGTGAACCTCGGGGCCGTTCTGAAAGTTTGGCGACGAGAAAAAAATCCTGCCACCACCTGGGATCGACCTTCCAGTCCGTAGCCAGCTGCTCTACCAACTGAGCTACCCGGCCGCCCTGTCAATACTTTCAGAGTGACACTAATTTGAAGTTGTTACTAAAATATCTTTTTCTTTAGTTTTAAGGATAAAAAAATATTACAAATAGAGACTGAACTATTCAGAAGTATCATTTCTTTAATTGGCTAGAGTTCTGAAGCTAAACACGTGTTATTAATTTCTTTGTACAGATTTTGTTTATAAGTTTTTTACTAAAAATTATATCTTTCTGAAGCGCTTAGCACAGAAATTGTTACTAAACATACGACTTTCGGAACTTGAATCTTTACAGTTTAATTTTGCATCCTAATGTACAGTCTTAAAGAATTTCCAAGGGTGGCGTGATTTTTAAAAAGTGTTGTGATAAATGCGTGAGAAAAATGTAATTTTGTAGTTAAAAATCGAAAAAAAAATATGTAAGAAGCAACTATGGAATTTACAACAAATTTTTAGCTTGAGAATATTAGTAAATTAAAAAATGACACTCCTGAATAGTTCTTTCTTTATCTGTAATTTTCTTTTGCCATTAGAACTAAAGAATAAATGTATTTTACAACAACTTCAAATTAGTATAACTTTGAAAATATTGCGACTAGGACATATGTTTACATGACATGTTTTGTTGAAAATGTCTTCGGAAATAAGCTGCGTAAGAGACGGTAAATCCTCGTGAATCACCTTGTATAATGCGACTCAAAGCACATAAAACTGGAGCTCTCGTAATTATGAGAGAGGCTCATACACGACAAGAGAAGGTGTAGCAAAGCTAGCTTATTATCACAAACGTATTCTATTTAATTTCAGAATTTATTTTATAAATTTACCAATATAATTACTAGAGCTGTCGCTTTAATCGATTAATTGAACCGATTAATTTTGAAGTCCGATTAATCGGTCAATTATGTTTTAATCAATTAGTCGAACCGATTAAAAATTCCCGTATAGTGAAAGAAACATAATTGCCTTTTGAAGTCTGTGTAGCATAAAATCTGTACCTATATCATTAATTGATCTAGATCTAGTAATGTTGCTACTTCCAGTTCATCTTCTCCAACAACGTTGGAGCACCTAACAGTGAAGCCTGTATCCTCTGTTTAAGAAACTGAAGTAAAGAATAAACTTGTGAAGTATTGTGAATATATTGACTTTTTTGGCTGGAGCAGAGACGTGATTGTAAATAAGGTGAAACTTTTTTTTTCAAACTTATTCTATGCGTCATGAGTGTCAATTGCTTCTTATTAAGTTAATTATTTACGATATGCATAAATCAAGTTAAAAATATACTAGCCATACCCGTGCGCTTCGCTGCACCCGTTAGAAATAAATATAAAGTAATTACATAATTGAAATAGGACATTTGATCCAGGGAACATTCGTGTTTGATAGAAGGATAAATTGTTTAATATGTTACTTAATTTAAATTGCATCCAAACAATTAAAATGCGATCATTTCGGTCCAGAGACACTCATTTGGTGCAATGACAATTCCTTTAACATGTTTCTTAATTTTTATTACATGCAACCATAGTTTAATGAAGATTGACATCATTTAAATTTAATGTGTATATTTTATTTTACTTGTTATAGGTTTCCATTGAATTATGGTAATCTTAATTTTAACCCTTGTTTTCTACGTATTCAGTAAATGGCGCTTGGCCCACTATGGTTCTGAACCCTTCAAATAACTTAAATTATATTATATAATATTACATATTATATTATGGTAATAACTTAATTTTAACCCTTGTTTTCTACGTATTCAGTAAATGGCGCTTGGCCCACTATGGTTCTGAATCCTTCAAATAACTTAAATTATATCATATTACATATATTATATTATATTATATTATATTATATTATATTATATTATATTATATCAGAAGTTACTGGAATAACATTATAGCATTATGTCCATCTAGAGAAACTACACTTTCCAATGGTGAAATAATAATTAATTATACAAATCGGTTAATTTAGCTTCCGATATTACTTCATACAAACACAGAAACATTCTCTGTAGGCTATCTTCATAGCTTTCGATTGTTGCTGTCCAAGGCCCCTTATAGACGATGTCATTTGTTTTTTAATTCATTACACGGCCTTAGATGGCAGTTATTTTAATTTTAAAACTCATTTGTCTCATTAAATATTAGTCCTATCAAAATTTTTCAAGGAACAAACTTATCGCAAATTATTTTTAAAGAAACTTTTGTTACGTAACATTTTTCACAAAATCAATAATAAGCTAGATATTTCGATTTATTTAATTCATGCCCCCTTATAACCCCACTTTTAAATAATGTATTTTGAATGCCATATAGCCTAAAATCTAAGTTACAACGAACTTAATTTATATTCCAATTTTCATCGAAATCCGTTCAGCCATTATCGCGTGAAAAGGTAACAAACATACAGACAGACAGACATACAAACAAAAATTTAAGAAAAGTGATTTTCGGTTTCAGGGTGGTTAATTATATATGTTAGGACCAATTATTTTTGGAAAATCGAAAATTATCAAAAAAAGTTCGGCTACAGATTTATTATTAATACATATATATTTATAAAAACGTGTACATGAGTTATTCTTTATAGCATAGGTTACGAAATTATAAGTTAATGATATTACGTGCTTTTAAATTTACAAACAGTGTTTAAATCGATTCATAATCGAGTAACTTGTCGACTAACATCATTAAAGGCATCTGGTTAACTGATAAAAATTTTTAGTAGATCAACACCTCTAACATTTACTCTAGCGATTCAATTTAAGTAGACCTGCTGCATTTATTGTACTCGCCAAACTTAGACGAATCCAGCTCAGAGGAAAGAAGTCAAAGAAGTCACATCAACATGCTCTCGATGTTTATGTTATGCAGTTGGCTGCGTCCGATAACAGAATTGCTTTACAACAGCGTTGCCAAACATAGACGGCCTCAGGCCGAGTAGAGAAGTCAGCTTATCATGCCGCCAAGAGACAACTACTACTCTGTTAAAAAAAAAAAAAACATCAGAGACATAATGTGACAACGTTGCATAACTAACAGGCATGCAACGTATGATTTTGTTATGTTTCGGGTAAGGCACGCGTCAGCAGAGTGGTGTGAGTGAGGTCGTCTAAGCTTGGCGAGCACAGTATGCATTGCAAACAAATGTGACTTCTTCCTGAATGGTGCCGACTATACTGAATTTGACTTGAATGTTCAGTTGACTCCGGGGCTGTTCTGGATGTTTCGACGAGAATGATCCCGTCATATCCGGAATTAAACCCGGGACCTTCCAGACCATATGTAGTTCCTCTACCAACAGAACTATCCCACCGTCAGTCAGTTTTATAGACAGCAAGGTAGATATGAACTCAAAATACTATCTATTTGTTACGTATTCGACAAAAGCTACGCGTATAAACAATAAAAGTCGTGTTTACATATATTATCTGAAAGTTATGTGTTGTTTCATTTTCCTCATGTGATGTTCCGCATGCTGTTTTCTATTGTTTTGACCATAATATAAGGGAATGAGTTAGTTGTTGATTATACCAGTCATGTCAAAAGATGCCCATAGGCGCAAGCGCGCTTTAGAGCTCAGAAGAGACTGAGCGCTTTACAACGGAAAGGAAAGAGACAGACGAAAGAGGTAATATAAACCGCTTGGTCGAGTTATATACAGGGATGACCAGCACTAATTTAATGGATAAAGGGAAGAGAACTCATAAATTCATCCACGTTAATTTTTAGATTTGTCTGAGAAGTATAAGTGTATTATAAGAATGTAAGTTTTAATTTTAATGCTTATTTTTCACAAGTTTGCTTTTTATTCAAAAGGAATATTTTCTCAACTCTTTTTACAGAGAAGTGGAATTTTCAGATATGTTTATTTAGTAGTCTTATAGGTACTGAAACAATGTTTTCGTAAATCTAGTATATCATAAATACGTAATATTGAAGATAGTGTATTGAAAATTTTGAAAATATTCGCATGGAAAATGTTTGTAAGGAAATTAATTAACAAATCAACTACTGTTACATCGCAAACAAAAGATATGTGCCGATGCGTTTTAAAACGTCAGCTCTATAGCTTCACCAGGTTTGGAAAAAATAATTTAGCCTAATATTCTGATGATAGGAAGTTGCGCACCAATATCAACTTAAAAGCATAATGCGATAAGAGTTTTATTATATAATATTAGTTAAAGTTAAGACATATACCTAGGTAACTTTGCTTTGTACTACAATATTGTTTTGATTATTTTATTGATTACTTTTATAAGGCTAAATATACCGTACCATCAATATTAATATTCCAAATTATCGTGTCATAATCAATCTCTATCTTTGGGATATCACTTTTTTATGAATGGTGTGTTTCATTCACTTATAGTTGTGCTACCATAGAATTTATGTGAATATTCCTTCTTAACTCTTTATAATGTTATTAACGTTTAAAACATAACAGCAATATTAAGAAATTGGTATTAGTAGCCTACTGTTGTTTTACAAGTAATATAGATAATATCAAACAGAAAGAAGTCATATAAAAAATAACGACATAAAATTTCACGTTCCGTTTTAAGTTTGCACACCACTGTTTTCTTAATCCAACAAGCTGCTTATTCATATACATAATCCTTCCTCCTTCCATACGTAGCGCTTGATGCCCGCGCACGACGTCAAGTTCAGAAAAATGTGCTTGCTTTGACGTCACTAGATTATACTGTACTATTGAATCATACTCCGTACTATTTTATACTTGTATAATTTAGTGAGACAGTTTCGCCAGTTGGATACCTAGTGTTAGTCAAATGGTCTCAACGATATTTCGATTGTAATTAAATTTCACGAATTTTAATTTAAATCAGAAATTAATTTTATAGTTCCGTTTTATTACATCATTGTACAGTTGCCACATTTTTAATTGACGTCATTTTATAAAAAATGTATACTTAAACTATGAAGTTATGTTGGAAAAATGGAGCAACAGTGGAATGATAATTCAGAAGGTAAACTGAGAAAACCTCCTTACGACAGATATGAACATTACAAATCTCACTGTACTAGCCCGGTATCGAACCCCTACTCATAAGAAGCCGCTTTGTAACTAATTACCAAAGTAAGCTACTTATTGAGCTTTTAATCACTTAAAAAAATTATGAACGGTATTCGATGTACGTTTGTATTTTATTGGCTAGAATCAGGTTACTTCTATGGAGGGTCTATAATTTTAGTAGCAAGAAGATACCAGCGGCTCCACAGCTGCTAAATTTTAAAATCTTAATTACGTTCTTCTTAGCTTTCGGATTTGTACTTTTGTTTGCCCCATCTCTCTTCCTCCAACCCACGAACCAATCTTCTCCAACACCATCTTTTTATTATAATACTTCTTTTTAATTTCGCTTTTTCTAGAAGAGATGCATTGGGCGAGTTCTTATAACGGGAAGTAAAATTAGAAAGAATCGACTAATTATACAGAGACATTAATTGCAATTAAATTCTTGCGTTGCCACACGGAACTTTAAAAACTTTAACAGCTCCCAATTGCATCCCTCTAAATAAGTAAAGTATTTCGAGTCTACTGACTTTTTCTTCTGGAACCTCCGCAGACATCTTCACATTAAAGTAGTACTTATGAACGGTTTCTCCTAGTATTTTAGAACATTTAACGACTGTTGAACTCTAAAGAGTTTCTTAGATGTAGTTTCTTCATGTCTTCAACATTTGTTCGGCTTAACAGATTGTTAATTATTTTAACTTTATATGTAGGATTTTAACAAATAGTTCACTGTTACTCTATCTGTCGATGTCTTTATCTTTCGATCACCTCTGCTTTCGGTCACTTTATCTTTCCGTTTCTCTACACTTCTGTTAATCTATCCTTCGATTAATCTGTCTTCTGATTATTTTATCTTTGCTTCATCTAACCTTGGGATACTCCATCTTTCGGTTACTATTTCTATCGATTTTTCTATTTTTCGGTTATTCCATCCTTTGGTTACTTCATCTTTTAGTCAGATTATCTTTCGATCACTGTATCTTTCTATTACTGCATTCTTCGGTGACTGTATCTTTCAATCATTTTTTCGGGTTTTCCTTCCTCCGGTTACGCCATTCTTCGGTTATTTAATCTTTCGATCAATGAATCATTACGTTACTACATCCTTCAAGTCGGCCTGGGTGGCGCGTAGTCGGTATAGCGTTGGCCTTCTGTGCTAGAGGTTGCAGGTTCAATCCCGGCCCAGATCGATGGCATTTAAGTGTGTTTATATGCGACGGGCTCATGTCAGTAGATTTACTGGCATGTAAAAGAACTCCTGCGGGACAAACTTCCGGCACACCGTCGACGCTGATATAACCTCTTCAGTTGCGAGCGTCGTTAAAAAACCACAATTTAATTTAAATTTTTAACATCCTTCAATTATTCTATATTTCGATTACTGTATAGTTTGGTTACTCCATCCTTAGATTACTCCATCTTTCGAGTACATTATCTTTCGATTTCTTTCTCGATCACTGTATCTTTCAGTTACTTCATCCTTCGGTTATTCTCTTCTTCTGTTACTCTATCTTTCCGTTAATATACTTTTCGGTTGCTATTTATTTCTGTTCCTCTGTCCTTTGCTTACTCTATCTTTCGATCGCTGTGTCTATCGGTTCCCCAATCCTTCAGTTACTCCAACTTTTGATCAATATATTTTTCGGTTAATCCATTCTTCGATTACTCCATTCTTTGGTTATTGTATCTTTCGATCACTATCTTTCGAGTGCTCCAATCTTCGGTTGCTCTGTCCTTTGGTTACACCAGGCTTGCAGAACAGGGCGCCAATTGTGGCGTTGCGTCACTCGTTGGAATACGTCACTCATCCCTTCCTTCCACCTCCACGTCATTGACTTGGTAGGGGAGGGGATTTGTATTCAGTGTCTGTCTTATGTGATTGCGTACGGGTCACAGTGACGTCATTCGAATCCGGTGGGCTGTGGACGGGGGTCAGGGAACCAACGCTTTCACCATGCTTTCCACCCCTCTCTCGTCAGTTCTGTATCCCTGGATTACACCATCCGTTATACCATCTTTCGGTTGCTCCATCTTTCGATTACTCAATCTTAGACCATTTTATTTTCAGTTGTCTACCGTCACTTTACCTTTCGGTCACTTTACCTCTGTTGCTTAACCTTCTGCCGCTTTATCTTTCTGTCTGTTACTCTTTCTATTGCCCTGTCTCCTCCTGTTACTGTCTGCCAATCCAATTGTCTCCTGTCTAAGTTGCATTCTGTGTTCGGACCTGTCTCTGCTATCTACTCTGTCTGTTTATACCTCACCTACATTGTCATCCTGCCTGTTCTTTACTCTGAAACCTTACTTGTTTGTTACTCTTTTCTTTATTTCCCTCTTGTTGCTCTGCTTTTACTCTCCATGTTTGTTAATTTGTTCGTTCTCTTCCTGTTTTACTCATTTATTGTCCTATAATATAGGTTATTACTCACTTTTATTGTCAATTCTCTATATTTTTCACTACGTTTTGTGGTCTGTCATAATGATTTTGTTTTCTTTTGATTTCTTGTAGTTCTTTGGCTGCTCTTTTTTTTAATTTTTTAAATTATGGTTTATTTAACGACGCTCGCAACTGCAGAGGTTATATCAGCGTCTCCGGTGTGCCGGAATTTCGTCCCTCAGCAGTTTTTACATGCCAGTAAATCTACTGACATGAGCCTGTCGCATTTAAACACACTTAAATGCCATCGACCTGGGGCGAGATCGAACCCGCAACCTCGAGCACAGAAGGCCAGCGCTATACCGACTACACTACTCAGGCCGACTACGTTGCTTTGTTATAGGTCTCGCAAGCAGGGAATACCGACGGAAGGAATGCGAATGACACAATGCGATAAGGAAGAGCGGGGGGACCAGGAAAGATCACGAGACAGCTTGAATGATATTCAAGAGTACAGTCGGAAGAGAAATGATATCGATAGAATCGGTCTTACATTATGACTTTAGTTTTTTCCATTGCATGTATTATTATTTCATTCGTAAGCATATGTGGCACGTTTATTATTAGCTTCAAATTTTTCTGTTGATACTTTCTTTCTTTCCACAGCGATGTCCTAATTTGTTCATCTTCTTGGAAGAGAGAGTACTTCCATCGGCCCGCATCTCTCGCCCCCTCAGCGTGCCTACATACACACGTCAAAACAGACATCAACGCCACCACTGCTTCTCGATAATCGTTCCTTGCACGAGATATACTTCCTTTTCTTCTGTGGGCCTATTACCTTATTTCCCGGGTGCTTTATTGAGTTGTATTCTTTGCTGTGCTAGTTTTTACCTTCTTTTGGGTTGTTACTTGTCTGCACTTGTTACTCTGCAGATGTTTTACTCTGTTACTTCACTTGTTGTCTTCCTTGTTATTCACTGCACTCACAATTTTCTTTCTGGTAAAGGGGAGTCAAGCACGTGTCTTTAAACGTTCTAATCACAGATTACCTAAATGAACTGGACTTACGTGGTTTTGATGACTGTTCGCTCCGGTGCTCGAATCCCGTCACTTGCTTAAACCTCCTGCGGAGGTTTCTGCACATGAAGTGAAGGCGCCCATGCGGAAGGGATTTGTATGCAATGGTGCATGTAACGCGCTTCTCAGTCCCTTTAGCATATAAACGTGTTCCTCCCGGATGCAGGCACTGGGTCTTGTTGGGATTCCGTTCTCCTGACATCGATACCGGAGAGAAATCCGGGATTGTCCTTATAAGCCCATAAGGAATGTATATCTAAAAGCATATTCTATTAATGCTCTTTTTTTTAATGTTCAGTCTTTTTTTGTTAGAATTGTTTAATTTATTTATGAGTACTCGTATTTACACTTTTCTTAATTCGATTAATTTTTTATTCCACTAGGTTATTTAGCTCATGTTGTCCTCATAATTTTGTATTTCCTTCTCCTTTAGTTTTGTGATTTTTAATTTTAATACACGTGTTTTCTCACGTCTTCCTCGTGTTATTTAAATTCATTTCGTTCGTTTGCTTCTAATTACAGTGTTATTTTAATGTACGGAACTGCTTACAAGGGAACCTCTCACCGATTTCACTATCTTCTTTTTTTGCTCTTGTATGTTATTTATTGGTATGAATTAAGTTACTTGCTGGATTTAGTAAACTGTCCTTGTAACTTTTATGTTATATCAATTCAACATCGCCTCTTTTTTCACTCAGTTATTACTATTACTATTATTATTATTATTATTATTATTATTATTATTATTATTATTATTATTACTAACTTTATTATTATCATCTTTATATGACCTTTCTTCTTAAGTACTTTGTCTACAAAGTATGTATATTTATGTATGTTTCTATCTACTCTTCTTAAGAATGTAATCTTAGTGCAAGAATTTTAAATTTCATTTTAGAAAGAGTAGAGATTTCTATTTTTGTGAATTACCAGTATGTATAAACTGTGTAATCATAATCTTAAATTTTAATTCAGAAAATATAGGTATGTTTGGTGAACAATTTAAAATTGTATGTCATTTTCAAGTATTTCTATCAAAACGGAACTGTCCCCGAACACGAGCTTTGCTCTTTCGGGGTACTTTCATGTAGCTTTTTTTATGTATATGTTATTATGAAATAAATAAAAGTATCCCCGTAACAAGCCATGAAGGCACTTGGGGGGGGGGCATGGAGGTAGAGCCCCATGCTTTCCAGACCTCGGCACTAGAATGAGGTGGTGTGGTCGGCACCACGCTCTGACCGCCTTTTACCCCCGGATTATAAATTTAAATCTAAATATTATTGGCTAAGACCACACCGTACACGAGCCTGGCTCCCACGGTAGTGGCTAGAAACATTTTTGTTTTATAAATTTAATTTGTATTCACTAGCTAGTTAAATAAATAAATAAATAAATAAATAACAAATATTGTCCTAATTGCGAAACATGGCAACATAACTCTTGGCAAAACTAACAGTGAAGTTCTGTTTTTAGTAATGAATTAATAACAGTTCTTACCTGTTATGCTATAGTACTGTATCTACTAAATATACTTGCCACTTCTTTGAATTCACATTGAATAGAACTAGATGGCTTACGAGGAAAATATCCTAATATTGTGCATCAGTTCTTACAAACCACTTATGAAATGAGATTGAGGTAAATTTGATGGAATTCCTTTCCATTAATGATAAAGGACACCGTTTCTACTGTATTATCTCGTCGAAAATAGACCGCATGTAGACCTACGCTATTTAATTGGAATTTTGTACACCGTGGTCAGAGTTTTTGTGGCGTTCATTCTTCTTGCAGTGCATAGAACCAGTGCTGCCAATATAAAGTGTCGAAATGTCGCAACAGCCCTGACCAAATTCCGTTACGCTAGCAAAAATTATGTTAAAATAACCAAAACCTGTCTTTCACTAGGAGATTTGCTTATTTCTCAGGAAGGCAAAACTTGAAGGTACATGTGACGATATGTCTCGTGACCAGAATATTGTACGAAATGGAAATATAAAAATTGGAAATTTATCCTTTGAAGAGGTGGAACAATTCAAATGTCTTGGAGCAATAGTAACAAATATAAATGATACTCTGGAGGAAATTAAACGCAGAATAATTATGGGAAATGTCTATTATTATTCGATTGAGAAGCTTTTATCACCCAGTCTGCTCTCAAAAAAGCTTAAAGTTAGAATTTATAAAACCATAATATTATCGGTTTTCTCTGTATAGTTGTGAAACTTGGACTCTCAATTTTAGAGGGGAACAGAGGTTAAGGGTGTTTGGGAATAAGGTGCTTAGGAAAATATTTGGAGCTAAGAGGAATGAAGTTACGGAAGAATGGAGAAAGTTATACATTGCAGAACTACATGCATTTTATACTTCACCTGACATAATTAGGAACATTAAATCCAGACTTTTAAGATGGGCAGGGGATGTAGTACGTATGGGCGAATCCAGAAATGCATATGGAGTGTTAGTTGGGAGGCCGGAGGGAAAAAAAACGTTTGGGCAGGCCGAGACGTAGATGGGAGGATAACATAAAAATTGATTTGAGGGAGGTGAGCTATGATGGTAGAGATTGGATTAATCTTGCACAGGATAGGAACCGATGGAGGGTTTATGTGAGGGCGCAAATGAACCTCCGGATTGGTTAAAAGCCATAATTAAAAAAGTAGTGTGCTACTTTGAGTTTGAGAGGTAGGACGGAAAAACAACCTCTCCGGTATATTAGTTCTACAGAGCGAAGGACTATTTACGCACTGGAGTTCGACCTCCGGCACTCAATGTAGCTATATTCGCGGTAGATAAGATCGGAGTGTAGGGATTCTTCCGGAGTTCCCTCGTTTCTCTCAACATTACATATTTCATTGCATCAACACTTCTCGGTCCATTGTACTCTTCTCTCCAGTCCATAATTTTCATGTCACAAAAGTACGGTTTTGGGGGAAAGTGTACTAGCTTCGGTGATGCCGCGTGTTATTAGCTTCTATTCCCGTGTTCAAAGTTACGTACTATGCTCCGGTGCGAGGCAGAGACCCTCAACGAACTATATTTACTTCCACTGACTTAATTGGAATGTTCCCAGCGCTTAAGACGGACCACTTGCATCATGGTCAAACCAGTCAGAACACAGTTGATGAATATAGGGTGATGCCTTCTGGTATTTCGGGATGGTCTGTTATCTGGTAACTATTAGGGACGATCCTATGTTACCTTACGTTTGGAAATATATTTTAGGGGAGAAGCTATTTTTAAGGTTTCCTTTGATATTATCTCTGTCCTCTAAAGATGAGATGCGTAAAGAACCTACTGAACGGATTCCGTTCGGAAAGACATTCACTCTCTCCCTCTGTGTACACATAAACTCTGAGACAAACACGGACAGTAGAACAAACGACACAACATACAATCTTTCTTTATTTCTTTTTAACTACTCTTTTCTAACGTGCTTACAATTCAATGAGGTGTATGAGAAGTACATCTTGGGACGAACACTAAATAAGCACACATGTTCGCTCTCACTGGTCGTGTGGTCAGCACGTGACAGGGCCGCCGCTAAGACAACATAGAACAGCAATTACCAGAAAGAAACATCCACTCCATAGACGAAAGATGAATCTTTTCCAATGTTCACACAGGTAATTGAACCAAAAACTACTAGGATGGGAAGTACGTATGCTATCCACTAAACGGACAACTTTTGTATGAAATATTCAATATTTTAATATGGATTTATTAACTGTTTGTGCAGTATTCTAAGACCTGAGTACGTGTGTTTGTTTAAATCCTCCAGAGTTTGTTGTGATACGCAGTTTGAACTGGAGAGGTATGTATATTATTCCTGGCAGTAGTCTTCCCAGGGGAACTTACTTTCCCAAAGTTATTCTTCCTTCTAACTAATAAACGAAGCAACTTGTATTGTAAGACTTCGAGCAACTTTCAGACAGCGAGAGTCGAATATTTTCAGTGTAATAATGGCACACAGCCACGAAAAGAGTATCCATATACGAGCAGGAATTTTTAATACCAGATGCGTGTGTTTGTATTTAAGATAGAAGTTCTTCAAAATAATAATTGAAAGATATTACTACATTTCACATCGTAAATGTGGTACAGTATATAGTAGTTTTCAAACTGTTTAATATTTTATCCAGAAGGGAAAGAGTGTATCCTGTTTGAGTGATTTACGCTGATCCTCATCTAGGCGCATTATCAAGCACAACCGGGTGTGCTGAAATTTGCTGTGTACCCGGCTTCCATGCACGAAATCCTATATGTCTCAAGACCAGCTCCATTCCTATTCCTAAAATAGGCGTTTATAGCACTATAAAACTTTGTCTGCTATGAATATGGTAATGGAATGAAGAGCAACCCGATGATTTTGATGCTCATCATGGGAAAATGGTGTCCCAAATATCACTATGGATTTTGAAATGAAATTTCTATTCTTTATTTTGTGACGCTTTATCAACTTCTTTGGTTATCTAGCGTGTGAATGAGATGAAGGTGATAATGGCAGCGAAATGAGTTTAGGGTCCAGCGCCGAAAGTTATTTGCTCTTAATGGGTTGAGGGAAAACCTACCAAGAGCTCAAATGTGAGTAATTTATTCCAAGAAAACTAACATGTTTCCTTTCTTTAGCTTTGCTACTTAACCGATAATAAAATCTAAGGTTGCAGTTTTTCACAGAAATTTCTGCCGTCATCGGCGGGGAACCGTCTATTCCTGGATTCAGTGGCAGGTACAGGAACAAATTAACCACGGTGTCAAATTTGATACGTTCATCGAATTATTAATTACTGTTATTTATTAATAAATTATTTATTTATTCACTGAATTATGTATATTATGTTTTTTGTGTCGCTATCAAAAGACGAGCACTTGGATCTAGTCATTGTCTCGTTTAATTTTGTCTCGGTTTGTATGATAAGACAACCGAATGTTTTTAAAAGGGAGGAATAAGATATACATTTACAAATTTCCAATACAACCTTTAATAATTGAGAAAAATTCGCTCTGGCGCCGAGGATCAAATCCGAGTCCTTGGTGCTACGTACCAAGCGCTCTAACCACTGAGCTACGCCGAAGTCTAATCAACAGCATCGGATCGAATCCTCCTCCTCCTTCTCTAGTGTTTTTTCCTTTGTGGTCTTACTCCATGTTCGACATAAGTTATAATATGTTGACATGTTGTATTGAGTCAACTGCAATTATACAAGGAGCGCACTCAACTGAGGGACTTTGTGGCTGGGATTCCACAGCATATGCACTGTTGGGCGAAGTATCGACGTAAAGATTATTTTTTGGTCCTATAGAATTTATCTGTTATTGTAACAATTGATATTTTTCTCTTCTAACAACAGTTGTTACCACAACAGATAAATTCTGTAGAACCAAAAAATTAATCTTCATGTAGATTACAATACAGTCTGTTTTGTCGTGCTATGCGTGAGAAACATGGACACAGATCAATGAAGATACGCAAAAAAAAATTAAGAATATTTTATAAATAAAATATTTGAAGTGGTGAAGATCCTTTCAGTAGGGAATAGAGCATCCTAAAAGTTGCAGTGAATTATAATTTATTTAAAGACAAAGTACCAAAGATTAAAATCACTCACTTTAAACTGGATTGACTACCATATCATGAGATCTGAACTGCAAAGATTGATTAAAGCGTGACCGAAGAAAATCCAGCAAGAGGAAGAGCGTTATGACGTCAAAAATTACAATTCTTTTGAAATTTTGGGAGTGATTTAAAAATTTGAAAGTGAAAAATTGATGTAGGCCTACTTATTGTTTAAATACAGCAAATTATCTCTTGGCCCAGTTTTCTCATGAGTTGTGTCTTGGGACAGTTGACTAAACAACAAGAACTTGCTTAACATTTTGAAGTCGACAGCAAAAAGCCTGCAAAGAGTATCTTATAACTGTTTAATAATAATAATAATAATAATAATAATAATAATAATAATAATAATAATAATAATAATAATAATAATAATAATAATGCAGTTAGATCTGCCACATGGTAGAAAGTGAATAATGAAATAACCGTTTATACATTAGAGACAAAAATTGTGTGTGTAATTTTATTGTTATTTATACTGCTAATAAAGCCTTAATTTTTGTTTCAGGATCGGCTCTTCTTCAGATTGTGGAGGTTTACAAGGAGATACAAGCCCAACAAATGAACATTGTGAGTACCGACGGTTTTTAATGTAGTATAGTACAGTACTTTGGTTAACAATGATTGTTAGGGGGGAAATATGTTACGATCAGCATAACATTATTATTATAATCATTAAAATAGAAGTCGACCTGGTTGGCGAGTTGGTATAGCGCTAGCCTTCTATGCCCAAGGTTGCGGGTTCGATCCCGGGCCAGGTCGATGGCATTTAAGTGTGCTTAAATGCGACAGGCTCATGTCAGTAAATTTACTGGCATGTAAAAGAACTCCTGCGGGACAAAATTCCGGCACATCCGGCGACGCTGATATAACCTCTGCAGTTGCGAGCGTCGTTAAATAAAACATAACATTTAACATTAAAATAGAATCATCACCAAAAGGAGTATGGATTTTCCCTCTTCTTGTTGTGTATTGCAGTATCTCTTACGGTGGTATGTTTGGACTATCCTAGCTACTTTATCATACCAATAAATTATCCCACATTATACCGACTTGGTTATGATACTTGCATACGTATTTCGTGTTTTGTATCTTTCATCATCAAGCAATGAATGTCATATATGAATGGTCTCAGGAATAGCATTCTACATTCTCTAATATTTCTAACTGGAACGATCTGATTTCCTCATCAAATATAATTAGTCTGTTTGCCATCATGATAGAAGAATATAAATTAATTGTATCATCTCAGAGAACAAAAGTGACCAAAAGAACAAAAACATGGCATTTGTAGAGTAAGACACAGTAGAACAAACAAGTATCTGAAACTATTTACATTTAAAATAACTTTGATATATAATTTGGATGCGGAATCGAAACACCATAAATTATATTTTTATGCGGAACTACAAAATTGGCAAGGGAAGAAACCAATAAAATATTTGTAAGACAATGCTGGTTTATACTCTGACATATAATGTCTTTAAGACACGAAAGTTGACGAATAGATGTATGCAAATGAATCGGTTTTGCTACAAATTTTTTTATTTCACCATTATTCACTTATACATGATTTCAATTTCTCGAAATTGTCTTCTGCATTTAAATATGACTTTGAATATTAATATTAGTTAATATTTTTCATTATTATCTGTTTGATAATGGATTATTTTAGTTTATTCCACCACTGTCGCCACCAAGGTTCCGTGATAGTTGTAACGAAATAATTTTGTGTGATTTTATTTTGCTTTTACAGCCAAGACGTTAGAAAATTCCTGTATATTCTCCCGATAAATGGCACTGTAAGATTTTACAGAAGTACCGACATAGCAAACTTCAATATATGGGTTGATTCGTGCCATTCACTGATGCTATATTTTAATGTTATCTTTTTATTTTAGTTTTTCCTTATGTAGTTCCATGCAGAATAGTTAGGGTTGACATTTTTATATTTATGTATTTAGGTAATATAATAGTATGTTAGACAAGATATCGTAACTTAGGTAAAATAATTTGTTTCTGAGCATAATTTTGCTTAAAATATTTTAGTGTGAGAAGAGGTGAGGAGAATTTAAGAGTACTTGCAAACAAATTACTACAGGAAATCCTGACAGCAGTAAAGGTCATGATATTGAAGAGTGTTAACTTAAGAAAGGAAGGAGTGGACTAAAACTTAAAGAATAAATGATTATATGTGACCGTTATCCTCTGATCGCATATATATCAGATTGGTCAATTCCATGTTATGAAATAGAAACAAACTGAGAACAACCACCATAGCGTCTATCGTTCCAAAGGCAGTTTTTGGTAACGACCGCTAGATGGAAATACAGTTTCTCCATGCAAATTCATAAGGGTTATAACTAGAGTTAGGAATTTTAGGTGCTGCACTTTTTTTTGTATTTAAATGTCCAAATTAGCTTTTCTTGCAAATAAGATATTAAATAAACGCTCACAATTGTGTTTTGGTAGCACTTTTGCACCTTTTTTCAATGCAAGCACCTTTTTGCACTGCAAGTTTCTTTTTACACCTTTCATAGATATTTTTTTTTGAATAAAGATAAACTATTTATATTTAGTAATTTCATTATTCAAGTATTAAAATATTGTTGTAGGTAGTTGGCATCGCTGCATCACATTACTTTTGCTTCACTGAACCACCGTTAGGCCAAGGCTATTGTGTAGAAAGTAAAGGGAGATGTGAGGGCTGGAACAAATTTAAATCTTTATAATTTTTTAGTTCCGAATACACTTCGATCAGTGTAGTGTCTGCCATTTTCCTGTGTCTCCAGTATGCCAAAACACAAAGTGAACGCCGGGAAAATATGTGATATTGTTAAACAGTTTAGTGCAGATGGCATTCATAGTGACGGTTATATTCTGAGGTGCCATAGACACATGTGCTGTATATCCACTAAGACTGTTAACTTTTTTCTCGACATCAGGAACATGCTTGAACTCTTTCTGACAGAAAGATCCCTTTCACTTCAAGTTTGTCAATTGTATTGCAAAGGAAACCCAAGTTAGCAGATATATATGCCAAGTCTTTTTTTAACACTGTGTCATTTATCTAAAACATTCCAATTGAAGTGGTATCACTTTTGTTCAGTCCACTAACGACAGAAGCAAAACCACCAACATTTTCAGCAAGCCAAGTTCCCCACCATGTTATTATCAATGTGGGTGGCAGTGGTATGTCGGGATTTTTATTCTTGAATATGTCAATTCTTCTCGGTGACTTAATGAACATTTTTTCCCCCATTGGAAATCATTTTATCCAAATTATGATACAGTGTTCTAATTTCTTTACATATTCTGTGTAAACCATGTGCAATACATGTAACATGAATCATTTTAGGATCACTAACAACATGACCTCTGGCTACCTTCTTCATATACGCTGCAGCATCTGACAAGAATAGTGAAACATTGTCGTATTTCACACCTGGCACAAAAAATGTGCATTGCTTCGTTAAATAATTTGCAGCTGTCACATGGTTCATAGCAGTAATTTCTTTCCACGTTAACAGAAAACATTTCTTCGAAATCACTTCATTATTTTTTAATACTTCAACAATGACATTTCCAACTTTCCTTCCAGTAGAGTCCGAAATTTCGTCTAAACTAACCCAGATTTATTCATTTGCACAAATTGAACGAATCTGTTCCAGAGTTTCTTTGTAACACTTCAGGAGACAATTTCGACTCTTCACGAGTGTCAATATTTGAATATTTGGTGAGAAACTTCTGTAACACAGGATAATTCACTTTATAAAAAAATTGTATGTATTTATTCACACAGCAAATGGGTAAATACCCGGTGGCAGTGGTAATTAATTACACTCATTTAGAAGGGCCTTTAAAATAACCTGAAACGGGATCACTAAACAGAGCTTGTGTCTTCGTTTTATTCGAAACTGCAGCGTTGTGTTTGTTGCCAGCTATGTGTTGTGTGACCTGAGATCGCTGTTCAGCCTTATTGCTTTCCCTCATGGCTGGCAGTACACGACGCGTAACTAAAAATGTCCTTACCCTTTATCGTATTGCTGCAAATGATTACTTGTAGTTGCTTTTACTTTAGGCATTGTTGTAATAGACTAAAAATATGTAACTGTGAAAACCATCACCTCACAGGACTAGAAATTAACAAGTGAATGAGCTGGTCTCGACTCAGGTACCAGTGTGTAATGTTTTGAAAGAAGAGAATATTTTTTAAATATTTATGGTAAGACTGATAAGGAACCCTTGCCATTGAGAAACAACATGCACTAGCTAGAGATATGTTCATAATTGGAAACGGAACCAGAGGCAGCTGATGTTTATGAAATTCT
Source organism: Periplaneta americana (assembly GCF_040183065.1). Taxonomy (NCBI): domain Eukaryota; kingdom Metazoa; phylum Arthropoda; class Insecta; order Blattodea; family Blattidae; genus Periplaneta; species Periplaneta americana. Next base: position 62,601,829 of record NC_091127.1, on the reverse strand, counting down.
AATTACTTCCTGAATCAGAATTATGGTAACTTACAAGGCACTCCTAAATGACACATCAATGTTTGTGTGTATTACTGAACAATTTTTTAGTGGTGACAACTCCTATCGCTTGTGGTGAGAGAGCAGACTGTAGTTTCACAGGTTCACAGGTAGGCAATTCCGAGACATAGTTACCAGCTGTCATTTCTAAGCAACTGCACCGAACATTCAGGTGACGATTAGGCCTAATCTCAAATGGGGCTTTTGTCGAAAATTATTTGATGAAAACTTAATTTTTATGTGTTTTATGTGAATATTTGAAAATATGTATTTGCACTAAAAATTCGAAATAAGTGTTCTTATCCATGTTGAATTATTCGTACACTACTTTTAACACTTGAATATAAATAATTGATTAAATGGCGATCTTACTCGTGTTAATTATTTAAGCAAACAGGCACCCGCACACAAACCAGCCACACACATGGACAAAATCATCAGAAACAACATAAAATTCAGAAGACAGACAACAATAAAAAAGTACTATAGACCTAGTCAACAAAACAAAACAACAACATATTCCACACTGTGCAACACTAGCATCTTTCGATATCACTAACTTATACACTAACATACCAATACAAGACACATTACAGATACTAAAACAAATGCTCACAGACAACAGCACACCACAAGAACACATCGAAGAAATCATCCAAATCACAGACATCATAACAAAGCAAAACTATTTCACGCATAATAATAAATACTACACCGAAACAGAAGGATTGCCAATGGGATCATCCATATCTACATACTAGGAGAGATATTTTTACGCAACATAGAAGAAACATACATACTCAACAATGAACACAACAAATATGCAGACAACATAATATACTGGCACAGATACGTAGAGGACATACTCAAACTATACAAAGGAAACAAACTACAAATACACAAACTATACCAATACATAAACAAAATACACCCAAAACTCCAATACACACTGGAACTTGAAAACAATAACTCCATAAATTTCCTAGACATCACCATAAAAAGTTGACAACAAACACACCTTCAAAATATACAAAAACCCACCACCACACACATACACAACACATCTAATCACCCCACACAACACAAACATGCTGCATTCAGGAGAATGGTACACAGATTACTCAACATACCCATGAGCCAACAACATTACAATGAAGAAGTGAACACAATCAAATACATAGCACAAGAAATTGGTTACAATCCAAACACAATAGACAACATCGTAAGAAAGACAAAAAAAAAAACTCCACAAACACAAAAACACACAAAACGCAAACACAAGAACACAAGAAATACATCACATTAACATACGAAAACAAAAACACACACAAGATCGCATCCTCACTCAGAAAACAGAACATAGCATACAGAACAGAAACCATACTACAAAGACATCTCAACACACAAACAACACAAAGAAATAAATAAAACCACACAGGCGTATACAAACTCACATGCAATAGTTGCGACATTTTCTACATTGGACAGACAGGCAGATCATTCCAAACTCGATACAAAGAACACATTAAAGCAATAACCAGAGGACACAATACATCTACATATGCCGAACACATAACTAATGCTAACCACACATACAGTAACATAAATACAGACACGGAAATCCTACACATACAACCCAAAAACCAAAAACTCAACACACTAGAACAATATGAAATATACAGACACACTAAACACACCCTAATCAAATTCTCAACACACAGATCAATTTCAGAACACACACACACTATTTGACACAACTCTTCATCACACGAACGCACACACACAACAGGCAGCGAAGTTGAGATAGCGCCGAGATATAGTAGGCTCTGAGGATGGTGTCAAGTAGCACCGACACAGCTGTAAGCCACACATACTTACATAATTAACACGAGTAAGATCGCTATTTAATCTATTATTAAGTGTTCTTATGTGAATTAAAATTTAAAATATATGCTTAGGTGACCCTGTTCGGAACTTAAAACACAATTACAAGTTTTTATTACAGTGACAGGCTTATGTGAACGCAGCAATGAACCTCCGGGTTCCTTAAAAACCATAAGTAAGTGCAAATAAAATATTTATTTATCTAAAAATCCTAGCCTATTCATAACTGTGCTAAGTTCGATTTTAAATTACTGAAATATGATGTTGATTCAATAGTTCTCAAAATATATTCAGACTTCTCATCTTCATCTAAGAAAGCTGAGTTAAAGTTTTTCTGTGAATTTTCCTAACAAGATTCATGATAAAATTTTGCGTCATGTTGCAGTCAGATGGTTGTCACTGCAGTCAGCCATTGAACGTTTTGTTAAAATATTATTATTAAGTAATAAACTAATGCTGAATTCTTGGCAATAAAGCCATCAACACTTTGTTCTCCAATATTTCACACACACAGTGGTTTTAGAGGAAAGGACTGGACATTGCTGAAGATGATTCTGATCCATTTCTTCCTTAAGACTTCACAATGAACAAAGAGATGAAGAAATAATTTCAATTTTGCTCATGCATTTTGACAAACATTCATGTCCTGTAAGTAATCGAAAGGATATAACTGCACTTCTCCTTAGATACGGAGGAATTATATTTTGTTGCACAGTGAGACAGTCCCACCTTTTAGTTTTTGAAATTTCGTGGAAATGATGTCTGATATTATATCTTGATATTTTGAGGTGATTAATGTTTTAACTGTTTTTTTAGTTTGTTATTTTAACGAAGCTATATCAACTAAGTACTCGATTATTTAGCGTCGATGGGATTGGTGATAGCGAGATGAGGCCGAGGATTCGCCATATATTACCTGACATCCACCTTACAGTTGGAGGAGAAAAACCTCGGGGAAAAAATCAGATAATCAGCCCAAATGGGGATCGAACCCTCGCCCAAGCGCAACTTTGGATAGGCACGCAAGCGCCTCAGCTGATTCAGTTATGCTAGTGGCCCTTTTAACTGTTGAAAATATTAAAGTTGACATGGGATTTTACTTCCCTTCTCAGCAAGACAGCAGCTTCATTACTAGATACCCATTGAAAAACTATCCTTTTGTTAAGCTTCATCAGATGGTGTAAAATTTTCCAATAATAAGCTTCTTTTTGTCTCTATCTTAAGTGACAGACTGGTTATTATAGCAGTAATAGCTGCTTTAAAATCACTAAATGTAACAGCTTATTCAAAATAAGAGATCCAGTACAACAGAGTTTTAAGTTTAAGAGACATTTTTGGTCCGACAAGTTAAATGTTGAATAACTAAATGTAGGTCCTTCAATAATTGTCATAATTTATTAGGCCTAATGGTTATACAAATAAAACATTAGGTCATGATTTTTATAAGTTAAATATGATTAGTGCTTCCGCCATATATGGCATCTGTTGCATAATTAGGAATAACATTATGAGCTAAGAATTATTTCTTAAGCTTAATGTTTGCTACCATATTGTGTAGCTTAGTCTTTACGTTCATGTATGAATTGAATATTTTTGCCTGACTGGCACTGCAAAATTTAAAGAGACATTTTTGGTCCGACAAGTTAAATGTAGAATAATTAAATGTAAATCCTTCAATAGTTGTCACAATTTATTAGGACTAACGTGTATACAAATAAAACATTAGATCATGATTTTTTATAAGTTAAATATGACTAGCGCTTTCGAGGTATATGACAACTTCCTGACACCTTATATTTTACGTTCATACAACTTGATATATGTTATCTCTTAGACCTGATGATGGTATATATGGCGAAAGCGCTAGTCATATTTATAGAGTTTGTGTCGAATAGATATTTGAGAATGGATATCTTAGGCCGTAAGAATAACACGCAACACACTTGCCGAACCAAGGTTTATTAACTCTTAACTAATACAGCATATTAGCTGCAACGTGCTCACAGTAACCACGGTAACTCAGCTCGAAAAATACGTCACCATGAGTGATGCTGGAGTCATTGGTATTATGCTGCCACACCAGCCCTCACGGAGTGAAGGAGCTAGTCTATGAGATGGGCCGGGACCACGCATGGCAGCCAGAATGGGTGGTGACGACAGTCTCTTGGGCTGACACTGCAGGATTATAATGTGGGAGAGGGTCTGGGTTATGGAATGTCACCAGCAAGAATGTAAGCTGTCTTCACTCTATCGATGCTGACATGTAAGTGCTTACTGTTGATTTCTATGATTAGTGTCCTGTCGTCTCATTGCACAACTTAGTGAGGTCCTGTGTGTGAAGGCTGGAGAGCGCCGCAGACTGTGTCATTCCACTGAACACGTGTGTAGGTGGCCAGCTCCTTGAAAATAAATGTGCTGGGCTGCCATGATATGGGGATTGGACAAAGACGTCTCATCTGTTGCACTATTTTGGTGGCGAAGTCAGAGGTGTCCTTATGTTTCTGGGTCTCTGTTGCTCTCAACAGTGCACCAGGGATAAGAATAGGCTCTCCGTACACGAGCTCAGCTGAAGATGCTCCTAAATCCTCATTATGGGCGCTACGTATACCAAGGAGGACAATGAATAGTGCTTAGAACCAAGACATGCCCAGTTGGCACATAATGGATGCCATCAGTTGTTGGTGGAATTACTTCACCATATCATTAGATTCATCCTCTGATTGAGGTTCTGGCTGATATGTACATCTATCAGGCAGTACATCTCACTTGACGATATATGTCAGAGGAAGAACAATTGTTTGTATGCATCTGAAGTCTGACTAGTGTAATATGTAACTAGTCGGTGATGTATGCAATGGAGAAGGAAAGGAACTGGCCACCCTACCCCATCATCTCATGGCCTATTTGTCTCATAAGTGGTGCCTTGTTGGTATCACTTGTGAGGGTCAGACCTGTCTTCGGACAGTTAACTAAACAATAACAACAATAATTAGATCTGGGATGTAAGCTGGTTGTACAGAACCTTGTGGTGCCAGTTAACTTCACTAGGTTCTGGAAGAGCTGGGGTTCGAACTGTCGGCCTTGGTCTGTTGTGATACATGTTGTGCATCCAAAGTGGACAACCCAGCATGTAGGATTGGTCCAATGATTCAAGTGCACATGCTGGAAACGTGCTGATGGTGTGGGGAAATTTTTTAGTGGGGCTGTGACATGTCAAGCTCAGGGTCAGATATGGCCATCTCACTTACACTGGGCCACACGAAGCGCTCTGACAGTTGCGCACGTGCCAGGTTGACTGAGGCCTTGCATACTCTCCTACACTTGCTTATAGTAAAGGGTCTGGGACAAGATGTCGATGTGTTACAGAGGAGGGAGATTGGTTCCAGGAATTTCGATCTGTTGCAGGTTTAAAAACAAGTTACCGTTTATCAGTTGTTGCAGTTCAGGATCACTCTGATGGAAAACTGCTACAACGCAAAAACAGTTGATGGAGTTTCAATTGGCATCGTTCTTGCTCTTGCTCTAACACGGTTCAAGATGAGCTTTACTTCTTTACCTGCTTCATCAGCACTAAGTAAATGCTTATCTATGCCATCCCGCAAAACCCGAATGTTATCCTGGTTGCTGTTAGTTGTCATTGCAAATTTTCCTTTCCTTGCATCGTCAATATATTTTTGTCCTATCTCTATTAAAATCATGATGTTGTTACAGGCACCCATGAAAAGAAAGAAATAGCTTACCTTTCTGTGATGGCACTAAATGAGGATTTTGTTCCATCTTTAAAAATTTCAATTCTGATTAGTTCTGCACTTGAAAATTTTTACACAGGATACTCCATGAACAATGGATATAGTGTACATTATAGAGCTATGGACATTATGACTATAGACATCAGAGTGAAGTGGACATTATACTATTATGGACATTTTGAAATATGGACATTATAATCCTGGACTTTATGTCTGGTAACCATCCTATCTAACATGTCAATTGCATGGTGCATGATAAATCTCTGGAACCATTCGCAATAATGAATTCTTTTCTCGTCATCTGTACAACCGACACTTTATATGGATATAACTCGAAATCTTTGTTCTCTGCTGTGTATCCGGAACCATATGAAAGATTGGTTTGTTGGGCCAATTTATTTACTGATTTCGTTGGCCTTTCAAGTCCCCTATCTGAAATATCAGTCAGTTTCTCTTCAGTTAAGATATCTGGTCTACCACTCCTCCCAACATCATGCACTGAAGTTGTCTTGCGAAACTTATTTATTAAACCACGGACATTATCCTGATGTGGTAGTCTTGAATTTGGAAAACTTTCAACGAATTTATATTTCTCTTTCGCAGTTTAATTTCTCCCTCTTCAAAACGTATTCTCCATTACAAACACTCTTTCATCGATAGAAAACATTTTACACTCGTCTATCCTCACAATGAAGTAGAGATTGAAGTGGACTAACAAATGTTCTTCAACCCTTGTGGCAGTCAGGATTTGCGGCCGTCAGTCTTGGAAGGCTGTGAGTCTATCAAACCGGAATGAAAGCAAGAGTGCCAACTTTCTTCAGAGTTACTAGAACTAATGGAGCTATGACGAAACTTCTCGATCACACTGTAGGTACATTATGTTTCGATTTTCAATGATAGTAACAGTCGTTCATTTTAATATCTATTTATTTATTTAACAGATTTATTTCTACTGGCAGAGTTAAGGCTATAGGTCTTAGGTAAATATTATAGGTTAATTAAAATGTTTATGTAATTAAATTACAAAATGTATAATATATTGCAATCTACATGATGTACTCATGTGTTTGTGCAGTTAATTCTATTATATTCTCTTTTTTTAATTGAGGAGGAAGTCTCTTGAAAGAAATAAATACAAGATTAAAATAGTAGTACTTACACTTTTATAGCCAAAGGGAATTTTTGAAAATGTTCTGGGTATGACAATAAAAGATCAACGATAACTCAATGCAAATTTTAAATATTAATTTATTTTTTTAGTCGACCTGGTTGGCGAGTCGGTATAGCGCTGGCCTTCTATGCCCAAGGCTGCGGGTTCGATCCCGGGCCAAGTCGATGGCATTTGTGTGCTTAAATGTGACAGGCTTATGTCAGTAGATTTACTGGCATGTAAAAGAAGTCCTGCGGGACAAAATTCCGGCACATCCGTCGACGCTGATATAACGTCTGCAGTTGCGAGCGGCATTAAATAAAGCATAACATTTTTTGTCTTATTAATTTAACTTTAAATTTTGTTTACATATATTTGATTAATATAACCTTAAATTTTGACAAATACGTAGTTAATCCTTTGCTTTCTTACAATCTTTCATTTGCCCTACGCCTTTATCTGTAACCTGCTCTCTACGACTTCTTTCTTCATACCGGTAGCGTTTCTTCAAGAATCCAGCAATTGTATCCCTGTACATTCTCCAGTCATCTTCAGATATGTCTCCTTGTTCAGTAATCTTAATTTGTTTTTTTTCGTATCTCAATCTGCAGGCGAAAATGAAACAAAATACATATTATCCTAAAGCAGCAGGAAATTTCTTTAAAAAACTATACTAATGCCAAAGACGTTTCAAAAAGGAAACTGGAGGAACTAACATTGAAACTGGAGGAACAGGAAATAGAACTAGAGAACGCTAAATAAGTGCCACAAAAATTGAACTTGAGTAAGCAATGATGAAAGCAAAGGACTTAGAAAAGTATTGAAAGAAAGAGGTGCATACCCGTTTTTTCTAAAGATGGGACATGACATTAGAGCTACGATCGGAGAAACGACTGAATGTCACATAGCAACGGCAGCCTGTTGCTATGGTAACAACGGTTGTGTTGTCAAATTTATAGTTCCCATGTGGTGAGTGCTCAATAGCTCTTTTGGCGGCATTTGTTGTGAACATAATGTCAGCCAGTGATAAGTTTCGTATTTCATTTCCTGTCGATTTTCGTATTCTTTTAAAACTTCGCATCAACTATCAATTAATGTTTTAATGTTAGTCATCTAACGTCAGCTGGTTGCTTGCACCAGCTGATCATAAGGTCGCTCAAATTGACAAAGTAATGCTGTAGTTTCAAGTATGGCCGCTCATTTTCATTTCATTTATTATATTCCATAGATTTTACATTAGCATTGAAACTTTAATATGTGGAACAAATAACTAAGTTACAATTTTTGACGAGATGCGTATCATGTCCCATCTTTCGAAAAAAAATAGTTATAGGTATAGTGACACTAAAGAATAAATTAACACAAAAATGATTAGTGAGAAAAAAAAACTTATTCCAATCGAGTTCGAAATTTTAATACACACATGGTGAAAGAGTCATATGAAAAATTATATACTTTTATATGATAGTCTAATTGAAAATTCTTCTCTTTATTTAAGTTAGTATACAAGAAAACACTGTCTTATTCACCAATTGTGATACTCCATATATTTTTAAGTTAGATGCCATGAAAGTACTCTGCAGCACATATAAGGATCATATTCAAATTTATACAGATGGATCTCTAAATCCTAATAGTGGAACATCAGGAGCAAAATATCAAGAAAGTTATTTCATACCATGTTCCTCCTCTTCCAGTCTTGACACTGAATTGCTAGCAATTGATGCTGCTCTTCAATGTGTTACTCAAATTTCTGAAAAATCTATTTGCATTCTTACCGAGTCCAAGGGGGCTCTATTTAATATAATTCAATATGTACCAAACCTATATGCACATAGAATTATTCCAATTCAGAAACGACTAAGTAAACTAAAAAACTCCCAAAGGAAATAACATTTCAATGGATACCTAGTCATTGTGGTGTACCTGGAAACGAGAAAGTCGATAATATTGCAAAACAGGCAACACATTTGCAACCAAGACCTCTTTAAGTGATATCTCTATCCAATGCTTTTGATCCAGTAAAGTCTCATTTTATAAACGTATGATCAACAATTGGCTCTCTTCTGACAAGGGAAAAATTTTACAGTCTGCACAAAAGAAATAAAATGACCTGGAAATGTACAAAAGCTTGCCCAGACATGTTCAAACATTTTTAACAAGAGGCAGAACAGGTCACATTGTCACACAATATTGTACCTACACCGATTTCACATTTCTGATAATCCTACTGGTTTATGGTGTAATAATCATGATGAAGATCTGGAACACATTCTAATATACTGTCCATCCATAAACCACAAAAGAAATAAATTAAAATCATCAGTACCAGTTGCAGAAGATACAGCTCTGCAATATATATTGACCAAACCCCACCTCTGGCTACTAGCAACAGGCATCTATAATGAACACTGATCAAAATACCACTTTTTTCTCGTGAAAAACAACTGAATAGACCACAGTGGACTATAATGGACTTTATGTTGTCAGTAAACAGCTGGATACATTAAGAAGAATGATTGATTGATTATTCACCAATTGTATACATAACTAGAGCGCAGATTTATGTGTGCTAGAAGTTAATATTGTTAATCTATAATTTATGAACATACAAGCCATAAATGCCATTCCTGTCATTCATTATTTACCTTTGATACCCTTAAAGGTCTTTAATAAATTAACACGTGGTTTACAAGGTACACTGTCAAGTCCTTGTTACTAAGTTGTCTATTACAATTCGGAGTCCTGTGAATCAAGCTCAAAAACCCTCCCATCCGATCCCACATTCATTGAACTGTACTCTGTGTCATTCTTGATTTTTAGTAAGTTACTTACATATAAATCCAGGTCTAGACATAACAAATAATTACAACTTTTAAACTATGCAACACCTGCAATTAATATTTCCATGGCCTTAGCAGAGGAATGCTTTGGACCTATTGCATTCTTTGGCAGTCTTTCAGTTTCAGTATATAATACTGATTATGAATCACTCTCCATAGACAAGATGGCATGGTCAAAACTAGTATCGTTATCAAAGATGCTAAAAACGTGTATTTACAAGAAAATCTAGAATGTTATGCCTTCAATAAAGCAGTCATACTCAGTGATTCTTTAGCTGCTATCCAAGAGGTCATATGAGGATATGAGGCACTAAGCACACAAATGTCCCAACCCACAAAATTATATTTTCACTTTACCGATTTTGTTTAACAGTGCGTGAAATGTGATACACGAATGAAACTTCTTCTGAAATCTCATGGAAAACTAGAAATGATAAAATATGAGGAGGTCTTTAAAGCAATAAATTCAATATGCAAATTTTGTGGGTTGGTTCATTTGTGCGCTCAGTGCCTAATATATAATACTCATTCCAACAGAAAAAATATACTTGTTATCCAAAACAAAATTAAAACCTTAACAGCATTAAATAAGAATACTGTTGTGCAGTAAGTCCCAGCACACTATGGACTACAAGGGAACAAAATAGCGGACCTCCTGTCAAAAACAAGTAAAATCCGAAAAATTCCAAATCATAAATTATGTCATATAAACCAGCTAAATTAATAATGAATCAAGTTATTAAAAAAGAAATGAAGGGGTTAGTGGAATAAGGGTGTATCCCACATTTTGGTAAAAAATGAACTAAGTCCATATTATGAAAGCTGAGTCCATCTACTGTTAGTTTAATGTGCTATTTAAGTAAGGGATAGTCCCATTTTAAAGTAAATATGAACATATGAAAGGGCTTTGTAAGTTGTATCAAAATTCTGAATGGAATAAGGAGGTATCCCACAGTACCTTGAAACCTTGGTTCTGATTGGCCAGCTGTTTACCTAACTGACCAATGGGAGAATACAGCTTTGATACAATAAGTTTCCAAGCAACATGGCGGATGTTGACCGTACTAATGCTTTTGTAAGTGAGGAAATTGTGAAAATAAGACAAATAATAGCAAAAAGAGGAAAAGACATCCATAAAATGGAAAGACAACAGCAGATAGAAGGCACGAAACAGTGGACAAGAATATATTACACGCACAGACAAAGTAATGTCTGCTAAAGTGTTCACTAACATACAGGAAAAGAAAAGCCACCAAATGCAGGATGTTAAAAAGTATCCACTATTTTAGGAGGTGATAGTATGCATCAAAATAAGAAAATAATGTCTAATAAACATGGGTCCTACAACACACACTTGTTCATAAGAGGTGCTCAATGTGACGTCCATTCATGGCAATGCATTTCTCTACCTTACAATACAGCAGACGACCAGAAAATCATACCGTAGTTGACACCTTTGGCATGGAATACTGAAAACAGAAGTCTGGTTGCGGATATGAGCAGGGTTCAGCAGAGATGGTGTTGTGAATTTTCATAATCAGCATGTGTGGGCTGATGAAAATTCCCATGCAGTTGAAGAAACGAGGCATAAGCACCCATTCTCAATCAACGTATGGGCAGGCATTCTTGGTGAAAGATTAATAGGGCCATATGTGCTCCCACAGAGACTTTTAGGACTTTCTTATTAACGTATTGCCTGCCTTGCTGGAGAATGTGTCATGTCAGCAGGATTACAGATGTGGTTCACACACGATGGCACACCAGCACATTTTCACCACAATGTGCGTGAACACCTGATGTTGACATTTCAAGACCACTGCAATGGTCGGGGAAGCCTCACACATTGGCCTGCTCGTTCCCCAAACCTAAATCCCATGGACTTTTGGTTATGGGGACACAGATGTGGTTCATACACGATGACACACACCACTGCAATGGTCGGGGAAGCCCCACACCTTGGCCTGCTCGTTCCCCAAACCTAAATCTCCTAGACTTTTGTTATGGGGACACATAAAGGAATCGGGTCAATTTCAAAGAGTGCGTGATTCCTTACTCCAAAGGGCAGAGAAATGCATTGCGATGAGTGGACATTAGATTAGGCACCTCCTATGAAGAAGTGTTCAGAAAGTATGTGTTGTAGGACCGATGTTTATTAGACATTATTTTCTTGTTTTGATGCATACTTGCACCTCCTAAAATATTGGAAATTTTTAACACCCTGTATAGCAAGCACAGTTATGAAACCAAAGCACCCCGATGGAATGCTCATCAAAGCTGCTTAGTGTCCTGACATACTGTCCATATTAAAGTCATACCTCCAATTCATCACAACTTTTATTTAAATTTGAAATCAGATAATGGATGTGAAGTAGAAAATAATGATCGTAACCCATTACCTCCTGGTCTAGTTGCCTCATAAGTGGTGCCTTGTTTGTATCACTTATGAGGTTCAGACCTGTCTTCGGACAGTTGACTCAACAGACAAACAAATGAATCTTATTTAAGTGTCTTTTGATTAATACCTTTCAAAGTTTGTTTTTTTTTCTTTGTTGTAAAATATAGTATATCGTAAGTGAAATTTTCCTACAATAACAGTAATAATCAAGATATTATGCTCTACATTTGCAGAAAGTTAGTTCAATACCTACCTAACACATTACCCAAAAGACTTTGTGATTCTTATTATTTTCCTTAAGTCACAGAGAATCCAACAAAATGCTAAATATCTCAAAAACATACTTTTGAGGGATACCCCCTTCTTCCACTAAGCCCTTCAAATATAAGAAAGACAAAAATTTGAAAGTAACGACAAGTTATGATCTGTCCTGACTAACGATTCATCAATCCTAAATTCACCTAAATATCAAGCAGTGACTGCATTTCGCATTATAAGAGGACACATCTGCTTGGCAGCACTCCTACACAAGATTTTCATATATATATATATATATATATATATATATATATATATATATATCCATCTCCAATGCGTGTCTTATGCACTAAAGGCAATTCAGTAATGACAATAGATTACCTGTACAAATCTACTGCATTACCCCGCTGCAATTGGACTCAGCATCAACATTATACTGGGAAACAAGAAGGTCAATGGAGACAATCCAAGTACCTGGGCTATAGACTACTGTTACTGCCACCACCACTGCTACCACCACCACCACTGCTACTACCACTACTACTTTTTAAAGCAACACAATATATTGAGAAAGTGAAAATTTGCATACAACGAGCAAAATAAACAATCTTATATACTATGAGTGACATTTCAACTTCTAATTCATTCAGGCTATAATTTAACTCTTCTTCCTTGAATAAACACAGTAGGACATTATGCATTCAGTAGTATATCAGACATGTGACAAACCTACCACAGTGACAAAAACACAGATATTCACACCCAATCACTAATTCAACCTATTTCCCCATTGACTCAATAACTCTTCATCCAACAGGAGAATCTGAAATGGAACGTAGAGTACTGTACGATCAAGGGTCCCCATTTTATTACTGGATGCGACTCAAATTTCCATCATCGAATTTTGGGAAGCACCTACGATAATCACAAATGAATACGGAATATCATAAAATACAATATGCTGCCATAGAGTAAGAAGGCATCTTGATCCAAAATTCTTGCGGTGCAGGAAGACAAATGGCTTTGTTGCCAAATGTCTAGGTATTGGAGATACACACACCTTTAAAGAACGATTTTGTTGAAACAGATATCGGATAATTATAAAAATAAAAAATACTTTAATAATGCTTAAAAGATTTAGGACGAAATTATCTCATTGCATTTAATCACCACTTGATACTCTCTACATTAACGACCTCGAAACCAGCCCTCAGTAAGTGAAAGATATGACAACCGTGAGAAGTTAGGAACTGTTTAGAAATGCATGGGAAAGAGAAGGCATTCAGATGAGGAAGGTTTGTTATAACCTCTCCCCAAGTATAGTGTAGACAATGGCACGTTGAACTCGAGCTCTGAAGCTGCACTCGGACATAGCTTCGAATGTCACTTGGTCCGGTTACCTGAAAGAGCTCCTCATCCGACATTTTCTCCAAATGTAAGACATTCTAGGCTATTCCATGGTGAATTTCATCACTAGGGGGCGGATGTTGATGAAAAGTCATCTTTTTTTATTTTTCACATTAAGACTATGCCTTTTAATATGTGTTAATATCAACGAAAAAAAGTAATTTCTTATATAGCATTTTTTAATTTTTTTACATTTTTGAACTAATAGGTCATTTCTTTAATTTTTTCGGCATTTTTGGTCATGTTTTAATACTATGAAGAACGTTTAGATCATTTGGAATGCATTTTACTTTCTTCTTTAACGATAGGTCTGTTAAATCATTTTCTAACCAAATAGATCAGTAGTTATTATCTACTGAATAAGTGAATAACAGTGAAGTTCGAGTTTTATAATTTTGAACAGACTTGTAAAGTAATTCCTCATTCCACTGAAGGCTTCACTTCACACAATGGAAGTAATATACAATGCTTGACAGCAGCTTAGTTTAAGTGAGAACTTTGACCGCTACTGTTCTTTTGTCGGTACGAGGGTGTCTTTAGAATGTATGTTTGGAAGGGGGGAAACTTTCACCATGTCCTGGACAGAATGTTTTGTGTCCTCAACATGGTTCTGAAGGGATGTCTGCAGTAGTAGGCAGTATTTTTAACACGAAGATTGCAAGAATGCACGCTGCGCCCACAATTTGTTTTGTCATTCACACTTCCTCATCTGGAAGATGTGGTAGCAAAAGTGAAGCGCGGAAGGAGGAGGAGAGAGAATGAAGGCACTGACATGAACCATCTCTGATAGAAACACATTGTAAACCCTATTAAAATCCTATAACTTTCCCTTAAAACCTCAATTTTGTTGCATGCATGTTACTTTATCTTAGCCAAATTCCAGGAAGTTGCCTCTTCTCTCCGAGATTTGCAGGACAGTCATTGAAACAAGGTGACTAATTTTTAAGATGTTGTGATGCGAGTACGTTGAATAATATTTAAATGTCAATTTCTTTTAATTTCATGTCTTATTTCATTAGTTCAAGTAGATTTTTATGTCATCAACATCCGCCCTTCCATCACTAATTCCACCAACACATCAAAAAACTGTGGGGCATACAGAAAACAGAAAACATGGAAGACGAGAAATTCTCATCAACATAACTGGAAAGACACATTCAACTATTTAAATCCTTAAGACATATGATAAGGGAATCATTAAGTGCAGCCCCTGCTCTAACAGATAATGACAACATACCAATACATGCTGTTAACTCTTCACAGATATTATATTCATCACATCCGGACAGTTATTGATGTTTGGCGACATGCTTGAACCGTCGATGTAAGTTTAACTGAAGAGTAGCGATTAATGACCATGAAACCTTGAACCAACTCATCTCTTCCTGCAGCTGTGACTGGTAAGTAATTTCCTTACTCCACTCTGTCTCCCGATCACAAAATCTCCAGCTCCCAACAGCAAATATAACTTGCACAGTCCTACTCACTCACACATTATTCAACAAACAGAGCATCCATAGTATCACCTACAATACACACAATATGTGTCAGAGTAGATTATGCTATATCATCACAAGGCGAATGTCATTCACAACAACAAATATCTGTCTGGAAATTACATTTAAATGATATCAAAACAGAAGACTTGCCTTATTCAATGATTTCAACAAAACGCAATCTTGTTTCTTATACAAATTATGAAGAATAACTTAATATGACATCTCAGTTTTGATTAATGATTCCAGCATTAAAGTCAGAAATAAATATATCATTTCACTAATACACTATTATATTCAGAATTAGCTAATATCACTGATGTTGCTCACGCGTACGTACACACACACATACACACACATAGCGTAACATACTTCAAACACTAACATGGCCGATCACTATGTAAATATTAACATGGTCACTCTCTATGTGTTTGCAGTAAATTACAAAATTAAAGTGTCAGAACTGTATGAAAAAAGAAATTTGCACATCTCATACCTATAACTAAAAGGAATCTATCACTGAGAGTACTTTCCTTGCTACTACACTAACACTTACTGTATTATTTAGCATCGATAAAATTGGTGATAACAACAAGGCCAAAGAATCACCACAGATTACCTGCATTTTAATGATTTCCTCCGTTGCTGCTTCTCTTTCAGATTTTAGTAACTTGATTAACTTCTCTTGTTAATGATAGGCCAACTTCAATTCTTCAAGCTCCTATTCTACATCAGACTGCTTTTTCCCTCTCTCTTTATTTAAAGGTTTCTTTAATTCCATACGTGTTTACAACTCCCTCTGCAAATAACAGTTTGACAGTTCACGATAAAAATATTGTGGACCTCTAGATTTAGTTCTTTCCATTACACTACTGTAACAACAAGGCAATGGTGCGAGATTGTAAAACATTTCAAACTCACTACCATACCTTGTTCTATGATATACAGAGTGACTTATCTTACCTTATCTTGTTCTGTTTCAAATTTAGCCATTATTATGTATGGTGTGTTATGCTGTAGGATTATAAAGTGTAAACACTGCTGCAAAATTAAACAAAGAAAAATACATACTGTACAAATCAATGGACTATGTTATAACAAGGGACTGAATATAATGTGTTGAGGATTTAAAGAATAAAGAATATCATGCCAGAAGAATCAGTCCCAGATAGGTTAGGGAAAAAAACCGGAAATGATTTCGACAGCATACTGGACAACAGGTTAATAAACCAGACAAACATGTAGTATTCACCAAGCAGACACGCCAGACAAAGACCAAAGAAGTCCTGGAAACTAAACATGTCTCAATCAATGAAACAAAGTAAACAACCTCCCCATAGCCAACGAGTTTCGTTCAGACAAAGCAACTTCAACTTGAGAACTGAGGCTGCACTCGGACATAGCTTCTGATTCTACTTGGTCTCGTTACTGATGGGGTTTCTTATGCAAGGTTTCCTCCAAATGTAAAGCATGTTAGGCAATTCCATGGTGAATCCCATCAATAAATTCGACAGGAAATGCAATACATTTTCAGACTGTGGTACGTATACGCTACAGATAAACTTCCTCCAAATGTAAAGCATGTTAGGCAATTCCATGGTGAATCCCATCAATAAATTCGACAGGAAATGCAATACATTTTCAGACTGTGGTACGTATACGCTACAGATAAACTTCCATATAAGAGACGTCAAACAAAAGAAATTCTCATCAACAGAATTGGGACACCAACATTCATCTTCTTAAATCCTTACGTATAGTAGGGAGAACCAGAGGCCGAGAGAGGAAGGATTGCAGAAAGGAATGTGATCAGGAAAGCATTCAGCGCAGCCGCTGGTCTAACATATCGGTACATGCTATTAACTCTTCATAGATATATTCGTTGCATCCTAACAGTTATTGACGTTTAGTGACATGCTCAAACAGCCGGTGTAACCTTCACTGAATAGTAGCGTCCAGTGACCACGAAACCTTGAGCCAACTCATCTCTTACTGCAGCTGTGACTTACATGCAAAGCCCAGGACTTCAGCTGGTAAACAATACGTACAGGTTAAGTACTAAAGGAGGTCTATTGAACCCTAACTCTCTTTACACACAGTGAGCATACAATACGTACATGGGTGTTCCAGTAAAGACTACGACAAAAATAACTTCTCGTCCGAACTGTAGCGTAATAATAAAAGGGTTATGTTACGTTCGACAAAGTGAACTGCAAAATACTACAGAAATATAACATTAATTACAAAAACAAATCTTACACATTCATATGTTAGAAATTAGTTATTCCTCTTACTGTATTGTTTACAAACACGACCATATGATTTGTTGCAATGAACCACAACATAAATTCTTAAATTATCAAATGAAAAGCTTGTTCTATTTTCTGACAAACAATTTTTTAACTGAGAAAATGTTCTTTCAACATCACATGATGTGGTGGGGGCAAAATTAAACCATGCACCACTCACTATCACAATCACTGTCAATACTGTTTAAAGCTTTGTGTATTCGATTTGTTGTTTTATTTCGAATTTCACAAAGTTCGGAAAATCCAACGTTTTTCTTGTGAATTTTTTTAAATTCTGTTGCACCGACACACTTTTTTCATCTTCACTTTGATTGTTTGTAGTAGATAATCCCTCAACGAGTCTGATGGCCTCAATCATTTCCATATTTGTGACTGTAGTAGAATAATGGTTTTGGAAAGGTCTTGTAACTTATTTGCAATTAACTTCTAATACCTCGTTCGAGACGAGGCATTTGGCTTCTTTGATTGCTGCGGTGTCTTCATCATCGAGTACATTTAATATTTCAGCTATGGGATTGTAGTATTTCCCATAGTAAATGACAGCGTCCAACCAAGTTCCCCATCTAGTTACAGTAGGCTTAGGCGGTAAAGGACTTTTTGGCGCTATTTCTTTAAAGGTTCTTGCTCTAGAGGGTGATTTCAAAAATATTTTCTTCATATAAGAAATAAAACGATCCACATGACTAAAACAAGATCACATTTTTTCTTCAACTCTATGCAAGCAATGAGCCAAACAAGTCACATGGGTCAGTTTAGGATACAGCTGTTGAATTTCCTTAGCTGCTTTTGTCATATAAGGCGCGCCATCGGTAGCGAGGAGGAGAACATTTCCACGTTTGATGCCGTTGGGCCATAAAAGAGACATTGATAATAAAAAAAACTTGACACGGTTTTGTGCTTCACACTTTCGAGTAACCACGGACTTTGTGGATTGAATATTCCAATAATATCATTTGCTACACCTCTATGCATGCTGTCACTGGTTTCGTCTACAGAAATCCAAATGATATCAGATATTTCTTCTCGAATGCTATGCAGAACATTTTCGTAAAATGACATTAAATATTCTTTACGTAGAGTTGTTTCAGACGGGGCAATTCTACCCGTATACTTTTCTATAAAATTCTTGAAGTGGGGGTTGTTAAAAGGAATGTTGGAGCTCACCATCATTTCACACAAATCCCGGATAAAAATCATTGTGTTTATAAGAATTTGAAACAGAAGGCGCTCTTGCTTCCTTCTCGTTACATATGAATAATTGTAAATGAGCTTCATGTCTCTGAGTTTTGATATCCTGTTCTATGTATTTGGGACTCTCGCCCTTTATTACAGTGTGGCACGCGTTACATGTGATATTAATGTTATCTGTACAAAAGTACTTACTTCCGTATACTTCCACAAGTTTCTTTAATTTATCTTTTTTCTGTGAAACTGTCGGAATGGTAATTGTGCACAGTAGACTAGTACTCGCCTGTACTCTTGGAATGCTAGCTATCAACTATCACACAAGTGATCACTAGTATGAAGTCGAATGAGCAGTCTTTCGGGACTGGGCGGAGGAAGTTGCTTTACAAAGAAAACCAGCAATATATACTTTGTGTATAATTAACCTGTTTTTAAACTGCTGAACTCCCTACGGTTCTTTTATATGTAACTTCCTTACTGCACTTAGTCTCCCAATCCCAAACTCTCTAACTCTCAACACGAAACCTTCAGCCAACTCAACTCTTCCTACAGCTACGATTAATATGTAACTTACTGTACTTCGTCTCCGAGTCGCAAAACCTCTAGCTCTCAACAGGAACTATAACTTACACAGTCCTACGCACTCATACATTATAAAAATATATATATATATGTATATATATATGACATCCATAGTATCACCTACACAATTTGTGTCACAGTAGATTATGCTACAATATCACAAGGCGAATGAGATTCATATCGACAACAAACACGTGTCTACCAGTTACATTTCTTTCTTTCTTATTAAATGATCTCCACTAACACAATCTTGTTCCTCATACATTCTGAAGGATAACTTAATATGAAGTCTCACTTTCCATTAATGACTCCAGCATTAAGATCAGCAATAAACATTTATTTCACTAACATCCTATGCAATATTCAAGGCCTATGCATGCACGCACACGCACACACACTGTGCAATATACTTCAAACATTTTCATGACCACTTACTATGTGTCTATACAATATTAAAGTAACTCTATGACGAAGAAATGTACTCATCTTCTACCTTAAAGAAGTGGAATCTATACCAAAGAGTACTTTTGTTACTACTATACTAATAGTCACTATATTACTTAGCATCGATGCAATTGGTAATAACAAGAGGGTCAAAGAGTCATCAAAGATTACTTACCCGCCATTTACCTATTTACTCAATTGCTTCTTCCCTGTCATTTTCGCTTAAAATCAGCGATTTTTGAAGCTTTTTATACGCGATCTTTATCTTTTCCAGTTCGCGTTTCACATCTGACAGATGTTTTTGACAATCACAAGACATGGCTTCTTTCTCTTTCTGCACTGTTTGCCACTTCCTCTGCAAATAACAGTTTGACAGTTCACGATAAAAGTATTATGGATCTCTAGATTTAATTCTTTCAATTACACTATTGTAACAACAAGGCAATGGTGCGAGATTGTAAAACATTTCAAACTCACTACCTTACCTTGTTCTATGATATACAGAGTGACTTATCTTACCTTATCTTGTTCTGTTTCAAATTTAGCCATCATTATGTATGGTGTGTTATGCTGTAGGACTATAATCTTTCTAGAATATCCCTTGTATTGTCCAAAATATAAAAATCACATCACATCATACCGTGACTTAAAGCATATTGAGCATGATGAATTAATCAATGACGCACTTAGCCTACCTTGGACTGAAGTGTGGAATTTACCAGACATTGACGACAAAATCGAAAAATTTAACGACCTACTAATTCAGTTATACGATAAACACGCATCCTTGAAAACCAGACGAGTTGGTAGACGCCCTGCGCCTTGGATGTGCGATGCCATAAAATTACTCATGACAGAGACACAGCTTATCGTAAATACAGACGGAGCAAGGACGAATTAGATTTTAATACTTACAAAATTTTAAGAAATAAATGTAATCAAGCAGTAAGAAATGCTAAATTACGCCATGCACATTCCCTTATTCTACCTTCGGTCAGTGCGAGAGAATTGTGGCGTAACCTTAATAACCTGGGTCTAACAAAAGCAAAGCCTCAGGTAGATAACATCAACTTGTCACTCAATAGTCTAAATGAACATTTCGTCACGGCTCCACCTGAACCATTACATAAACAAGAGACTCTTGAATTTCTCAGATCTTACCCCCAACCTGTGTGGGATAAATTCTTCTTTAAATACATTAACCCGACTGACGTAATGAAGACGCTGCGACGTATGAAATCTAAAGCCCAAGGTATAGACAATATAAGTATCACTCTCCTGTATAAAATAATAGATGTGATCCTGCCGACCGTCACCCATATATTCAATGCATCTATTATGACTGGGTCCTACCCCTCACTCTGGAAAATGGCATTAGTGAAACCTTTACCTAAATCTAAGACACCTTCTACAGTAAACCAATACAGACCGATATCAATTCTTCCCACTCTTTCAAAAACATTAGAACATATTGTACACGGACAACTTACGAACTATCTCGACGAACACAAACTCCTTGATGACTATCAATCGGGTTTTAGGCATGGACACAGCACTACTACAGCCCTACTTAAAGTGACTGAGGACATCCGTGAAGCTATGGATGGGGTGAAGTAACGGCACTAACTTTTCTCGATTTCAGCAATGCCTTTAGTTCTGTTGATATCGACTTGCTTCTTGCAAAGATGAAGGCTTTGCACCTGTCAGACAATACCTTGAGCTGGATGGACTCCTACCTACGGGACCGCCAACAGTGTGTTTCACTTGATAATCAATTCTGCCAATGGCGATGCACAAAGGCGGGAGTGCCGCAGGGCTCCGTATTAGGACCACTATTCTTCTCTATCTACATTAATGACGTATCAAAGAACTTACAGTATTGCCGATATCACCTCTATGCCGACGATCTACAACTTTACGTACATACATTCCAGACCCAATACGATCAATGAATCGATTGACAAGTTAAATTGTGACCTAGCCACTGTCTCCACTTGGGCGGCCAATTTCGGACTCGCACTTAACCCAAGTAAGACTCAAGCTATAATTATTGGACATAAGCGTTTAGTTAACTCCCTTAATAACAGTAATCTTTCAGTTGTTACCCTTAACAACACGCTAATCCCTTATTCATCTGTCGTAAAAAAATCTTGGCTTTTTTGATAATAATCTAAGTAGGAATTTTCAAGTTAAAGAAACGATAAAAAAATCTGTTCCTCCATTCACTGTTTCAGTCGCTTGAGAAACTTCTTGCCCCAGCAACTAAAACTTACCCTAGTACAAAACTTAGTAATGCCGCACTTCGATTATTGTGACGTTTTGTTAAGTGACCTAAGTTCTGAATTGTCAGTCAAGTTACAGCGAGCTCAGAATAGGCTATGTGCGTCAGATACGTGTGCAACATTCGACGATATGATCACATATCACCGTCCTTCGCAAGTCTTTCGTGGCTCCGACTTAAAGAACGCAGAACTTTACAGTCTTTGTCTTTACTCTATCGAATTCTGCACATCTCAACACCAAAATACCTTTCGTCTCGTTTCTACTATCTATACTCTAACCACGACGTAAATACCAGATCACTTATCTGTGGCACACTACGTATACCTCTTCATAGAACATCTTGTTATTCATCATCTTTTACAGTATCCACCTCGCGTCAATGGTGTTCCTTGTCACAAAGTATTAGGGGCTGCAAGACAATAAACACTTTTAAAAACAGCTTAAAAGATAACCTTATTAGCATTTCACTCCAATCTTACTGATTTAAACTATCACTGACTGCATTGTTAATTCATTCTTTACACATCATCCTAATAGTGCTGTATTTTCAAATTTTTCTCATAATAATCTCTTTCTATTATCTAATATTATTTGAAATATATTAACATTCTATGTATTTTAGCTTAATTCTGCTACACAGTTTATTTCAGTGTCTAATTAATAGTTCATAGTATTTTGTTGTTTAATTCGTATATAACTGTTGTATGCATGTAACTCTCACTTAATCAAATTGTTGAATTTTTTGTAAGTTCATGCATATGTATATACACTTTTTGCTGGTTGAGTGGAAGAGAAGGCCTTACGGCCTTAACTCTGCCAGCTAAAATAAATTATTATTATTATTATTATTATTATTATTATTATTATTATTATTATTATTATTAGTAGTAGTAGTAGTAGTATTATTATTATAAAGTGTAAACACTGCTGCAAAATTAAAGAAAGAAAAATACATACTGTACAAATTCAATGGACTTTGTTATAACAAGGGACTGATAATAATGTGTTGAGGATTTAAAGAATAAACAATATCATGCCAGAAGAATCAGTCCCAGACAGGTTAGAAAAAAAAAAAAACAAAACAAATGATTTCGATAGCATACTGGACAATAGGATAATAAACCAGACAAACATGCAGTATTCACCAAGCAGACACACCAGACAAAGACTAAAGAAATCCTGGAAACTAAACATGTCTCAATCAATGAAACAAAGTAACCAACCTCCCCATAGCCAACGAGTTTCGTTCAGACAAAGCAACTTCAACTTGAGAACTGAGGCTGCACTCGGACATAGCTTCTGATTCTACTTGGTCTCGTTACTGATGGGGTTTCTTATGCAAGGTTTCCTCCAAATGTAAAGCATGTTAGGCAATTCCATGGTGAATCCCATCAACAAAACCGACAGGAATTACAATACATCTTCCGATTGTGGTACATATACAATACAGATAAACTTCCATAAACTTCCATATAAGAGACATGGAACACAAGGAATTCTCATCAACAGAATCGGGAGACCAACATTCAGCTTCTTAAACCCTTACGAATAGTTGGGAGAACCAGGTGCTGAGAGGGAATGACTGCAGAAAGGAATGTGATCAGGGAAACATTCAGCGCAGCCCATGGTCTAACATACCGGTACATGCTATTAATTCTTCATAGATATATTCATTGCATCCTAACAGTTATTGACGTTTAGTGACATTCTCAAACAGCTGGCGTGACCTTCACTGAATAGTAGCATCCAGTGACTACGAAACCTTGAGCCAACTCATCTCTTACTGCAGCTGTGACTTAT
This sequence comes from Periplaneta americana, assembly GCF_040183065.1. NCBI lineage: Eukaryota > Metazoa > Arthropoda > Insecta > Blattodea > Blattidae > Periplaneta > Periplaneta americana. The sequence goes on along the minus strand of NC_091127.1, from coordinate 62,578,005 downwards.
ATGTAAATTCCTTACTGCACTTCGTCTCCCAATCGCAAACTCTCTAGGTCTCAACACGAAACCTTGAGCCAACTCATCTCTTCCTGCAGCTGTGACTCATATGTAAATTCCTTACTGCACTTCGTCTCCCAATCGCAAACTCTCTAGGTCTCAACACGAAACCTTGAGCCAACTCATCTCTTCCTGCAGCTGTGACTCATATGTAAATTCCTTACTGCACTTCGTCTCCCAATCGCAAACTCTCTAGGTCTCAACACGAAACCTTGAGCCAACTCATCTCTTCCCGCAGCTGTGACTTATATGTAAATTCCTTACTGCACTTCGTCTCCCAATCGCAAACTCTCTAGGTCTCAACACGAAACCTTGAGCCAACTCATCTCTTCCTGCAGCTGTGACTCATATGTAAATTCCTTACTGCACTTCGTCTCCCAATCGCAAACTCTCTAGGTCTCAACACGAAACCTTGAGCCAACTCATCTCTTCCTGCAGCTGTGACTTATATGTAAATTCCTTACTGCACTTCGTCTCCCAATCGCAAACTCTCTAGGTCTCAACACGAAACCTTGAGCCAACTCATCTCTTCCCTCAGCTGTGACTTATATGTAAATTCCTTACTGCACTTCGTCTCCCAATCGCAAACTCTCTAGGTCTCAACACGAAACCTTGAGCCAACTCATCTCTTCCTGCAGCTGTGACTCATATGTAAATTCCTTACTGCACTTCGTCTCCCAATCGCAAACTCTCTAGGTCTCAACACGAAACCTTGAGCCAACTCATCTCTTCCCGCAGCTGTGACTTATATGTAAATTCCTTACTGCACTTCGTCTCCCAATCGCAAACTCTCTAGGTCTCAACACGAAACCTTGAGCCAACTCATCTCTTCCCTCAGCTGTGACTTATATGTAAATTCCTTACTGCACTTCGTCTCCCAATCGCAAACTCTCTAGGTCTCAACACGAAACCTTGAGCCAACTCATCTCTTCCTGCAGCTGTGACTCATATGTAAATTCCTTACTGCACTTCGTCTCCCAATCGCAAACTCTCTAGGTCTCAACACGAAACCTTGAGCCAACTCATCTCTTCCCGCAGCTGTGACTTATATGTAAATTCCTTACTGCACTTCGTCTCCCAATCGCAAACTCTCTAGGTCTCAACACGAAACCTTGAGCCAACTCATCTCTTCCCTCAGCTGTGACTTATATGTAAATTCCTTACTGCACTTCGTCTCCCAATCGCAAACTCTCTAGGTCTCAACACGAAACCTTGAGCCAACTCATCTCTTCCTGCAGCTGTGACTAATATGTAACTTCCTTACTGCACTTTGTCTCCCAATCGTAAATTCTCTAGATCTCAACAGCAACTATAACTTACAAAGTCATACTCACTCATACATTATTAAAAAAACATGACATTCAGAGTATCACCTACACATTTTGTGTCACGGTAGATTAAGCTACAATATCACAAGGCGAATGAGATTCATAACGACAATAAACACGTGTCTAGAAGTTACATTTAAATGATATCAAACCAGGAGACTTTTCTTATTAAATGTTCTCATCCAACACAATCTTGTGTAGGTGTAGCTTGATATAGACTAAACAATGCTGAAAGGACGGCCGGGTAGTTCAGTTGGTAGAGCAGCTGGCTACGGACTAGGAGGTTCGGGGTTCGATCCCAGGTGGTGACAGGATTTTTTGTCGTTTGCTAAACTTTCAGAACGTCCCCGAAATTTACTCAGACTCCTATAAAATTTGGTATTTCCGGTCTTTCCCGGGTATAAAAGGCGGTCAGAGCATAGCGCCGACCACATCACCTCATTCTAGTGCCGAGGTCATGGAAAGCATGGGGCTCTACTTCCATGCCCTCCAATTGCCTTCAGGGTTTGTTACGGGGATACCTTTACTATTACCTTTTAAACAATGCTGAAAAATTAAAGATAGAAAAATAGACAGTGTAGAAATTTAATGGTCTATGTTATAACATGAGACCGAATATATTGTGTTGAACATATTGAAATAAAACCAACAGAAAAACAGTATACAATGCAATAAAGAATTTAAAAGGAAGGAATTCACCTTTAAAGAACAAGATACTTGCAGGATTTCTGAAACATACTGTGATGGAGGGAAAGAGGACAAACCGAATATGGTTCCAAAAAATATGTGAGTGAGACCATGTCTCATCGCTGTGATCATCCCCATACTGAAAGTTAACAAAGGCCCTACATGTATTGCTAGTTACAGACTATCTCCTGAACCTGGATTTGGGGGAAACTATGGGAATAGTATTAATAATAATAATAATAATAATAATAATAATAATTTATTGCCGCCCTCATATAAACCTGCCATCGGTCCCTATCCTCTGCAAGATCAATTCAGTTTCTACCATCATCCCTCCTCTCTCAAATCCATTTTAATATTATTTCCTCCCATCTATGTCTCTGCCTCCCCATAGGCCTTTTTCCCTCCAGCTTCCTAATTAACACTCTATGTGCATTTCTGTATTCGCCTGAATATGCTATATGCCCTGCCTTTCTGAAATGTCTGGATTTAATGTTTCCCTTTTTTTAAGTAAGGTATTTTACGACGCTGAATTAACATCTCAGATTATTTAGCATCTGAATGAGATGAAGGTGATAATGCCGGTGAAATGAGTCCGGGGTCCAGCACCCATAGTTACCCATCATTTGCTCATATTGGATTGAGAGAAAACCCCGGAAAAAACCTCAACCAGGTAACTTGCCCCATCCTGGATTCGAACCCAGGCCACCTGGTTTAATATTTATAATTATGTCAGGTGGATAATAATAATAATAATAATAATAATAATAATAATAATTTATTTTAGCTGGCTAAAATCGGAACTAATAGTCGGTGTTGTTTTGTGGTTAAAAAAGAGTTGTATTCATAGTTGGCCATGTCTTGTAGTTATGATGTTTTGTTGATTCATGATGTTGAGTATTGTAACTGAGATTAGTATTATTTTTACTTTACTGAATTGCATAATTTAGCAGCTGGCATTAATACAGAATGGGGGAACCATACACAAACAGTGAAATGACCGATACAATCTTGATTTCCGGTGGAGTAAGAAAGAATTCTGCTGTTGCTGCTCGCATCCACGCTGAACATTTTCTTGCCCAATGACACCCAACTCCAAAAACATTTGTAGCAGTGGAATGTCACGTTAAGGAAACCGATCACTTTGTACCTGTGATGAACAATGCCAGTAGACCGATAAGTTACAGTACTTCTGCTGCTGAAGGAAACATTCTGCGTTCCATAGATCGCTCACCAGGTATAAGTACACAGCGATTAGCAGCACGTCATTACATGTCTCGGAAGTCAGTGTGGAGAATTGTACATGAGGCATTACTCTACCCATATCATCTACAACGTGTGCAAGAATTGCAAGGAGAGGTTGATTTTGAATGTCGGAGGATATTCTACGAATGGTTACTTCATGAAAATGCAGCTGATCGACATTTCTTACGCAAAATACTGGTACTGGTGGACATTTCGAACATCTTCTATGAACCAGCAATGTCAATATACATCCCTCTAATAAAGTATCTGTTGTTTGTATTTCTAAAGTGTTCTCATAACGAAGCTGTCACGACCAAAAGTGTATAGAACAAAATATGTTTGTTCTGGTGTATAGAATACTCTGCAATACTTTACAGTACATAATTACGACTCAACCTGTATACATATGAGCTTAAAAGCTACAAAGAACACAAGAAATTGAGTTAGATAGCAGTTGAATGTATATAAGAGTTACCTACTAATGACATTAAACGGTAAAATATTATGAAGTATTAATGAAATAAAGAGATACAAACTGTGTAGCAAAATTAAACTAATATACTGTACATAGAATATTAAGATATTTCAAATAATATTAGATAATAAGAAAAAATTATTACGAGACAATTGTAAAAATTCAGCACTAGCAGAAATGCATGTCTAAAGAACGAAATTACCATGTAATCAGTGACCATTAAAGTCAGTATAATTAGAATGAATTGCTAAAAAGGCAATTCTTTAAGCTGTTTTTAAAAGTGTTTATTGTCTTGCAACCCCTAATACTTTGTGAAAGGAATTTCATTGTCACGAGGTGGAGACTTTAAAAGATGAGGAATAACCAGATGTTCTATGAAGAGGTATACTTAGCGTGCCACAGATAAGTGATCTGGTATTTACATCGCAGTTAGAGTATAGATAAGAGAAGGCAGACGAAAGGTAATTTGATGACGAGGTATGTAGAATTCGAAAGAATAAAGACAAATAGCAAGTTGGAACCACGAAAGACTTGAGAAGGACGGAGATATGTGATCATATCACCAGATATTGCACACATATCTTACACACATATTCTGAACTCGCTGTAGCTTCTCTGACAATTCAGAACTTGCGTCATTTAACAGAATGTCACAATACTTACTTCTTTAAATTTCTACACCATTCACACAGAACACCATTACTTATAAAGTTTTCTCTGTATACTCGGCTCATTCTTTGATGAATTTTCACTGCACTATCCCCTTTTGCTTGAAGAAACCGAATTACACTAAGCAACTTGCACTTGGCGGGAGAATAAATCGTAGCAGCCATGTTTATGTGCCTGCAACTCAGCTCAAAATGTCATAATGACGTTGGAAGTGGCAGAGGTTATAGTGGGGAAGATGCGCAGTCGCCCTCCAAGAATCCTCGTCTCCTACCACTTGATTATCTGTTTACCGGCACGATTGGAAGTTGAAAAAACAACCCTCGTATATAACAATCAGCAGCACAGTTAAGATCACATTCCTTCTTCTCCTGAATAACTTACAATCCATCAAATAACACAAGGTACTAACATCGCATTCTTAAGTAATAAATTAGAAACGAAGGCACATACCTGTTGTGAAGTCTCCAATAAGAACCTTGAAGTTACAGTGCATACAAGATTTTGAACGTACCAACACAATATACATAATTTAATTTGCTTCATACCTGGTATTGTGTGTTAGCTTCTATTTGTTCTTCCAGAGTTAAGCAGGTTCTATTATACTGTAAGGAAAGACGTTTAATTCTAGTCCTATATATCTGTTTCAGTTTTCTGATTTCTGCTTCATGCTCCTCTCTGGGAATAGCAAGGTCTCTGCTTCTTAGTTCTATCAACACGTCTCTCACCCACCGTTCATCCTCAAAGAGACTTGGCTGAAGAACCTGTGTAAAAGTGCAAAACTGCATTACTCTTCTGCATCTAACTTCTTAAATAGAACGCCACAGTCTTTTTCAAGAACGTGAATTGCTATTATAGAAAATGACCAGTGTCAAATCCAGCACTAATAAATAATTCCAGCTAGCGTAATAATCAACATTATGTTGAAAGAAAAAGTTCTTAGAATTTCGCTTGATCTATATCGATCTGGAGATAGTTAACAGCTATATAAACACAGCTATATTTTTTGTCATACTATGCAGATAATAATTATCCTATGAAGATCAATTACAGTATGCAAAATCACATCATAGAATGGCTTAAAGACACTCTCACAGGCATGAAAAATGAAGCTAGCTTTTCATTCACTCAAGGGCAGGTCTTTCACTGCAAACATACAGTAGCACCCTCTAATGGAAAATATTAATGAAATGTAAATAAATATACGGCAATTAATAAAAAGAGTAAATTATTTGTATTTTCGCCTTATTTAAACTGAAATTTAAACAGCAGCCTATAAATTTGTATTTTTGGACCGTTAAACATTAAATTTTGAAGGATTTCTAACTAGAATCTTGTCTCTCATGAAATCAGATCTAAGTTATACAAAAGCTTGGGTTAAATCACTTTCACCAGTAAATTCAGTAGGCCTAATATCTTTCATAGTTATACAGTATGTTATTAATAACTAAAGCAAACTAAATAGATTAAATTGGTAAAATTTAAAATACAGCATGTGATTTAATAATGTATTCATAGTATGCTCTGTCCTTTGGGCAACTCTTTTCTTAAGGACAGCTAACTTATGGTTAATATAGTAATTGATGTGAGACTTACGTTTCCTGGTAGTTCTTCTTGGAAGAGTCTTTCCTTTAAGTTGTAGAGTTTAGCAAATGTATCGTATACTTCAAACATATTTCGTTTTTAATTAGCTAAGTCATAATACGCGTTCACTCTTGATCAAGAAAACATACGTATCTATAGTAACAAGACAAGGATGTTTAGAGTGATTATTATAAAACAATATGCAACAATGAAGAGAAATATTGAAGAGGAAGAGCGCCAATGGCTTCATTGCCAAAGCCCAGCATTAGACAACAACAACATATGCAACAATGAACAACTGTTGCTTCACAACAAAAGCAAACAGTAGTCTAACCATCTATAATTTGAATTAGTACTGTACCAGAAATTGTGAGAAAACCGTAAATAAACAAACTGTGTTATATATTAATGAAAAGGTCTTAATCTCAGGATTCCGGGAAAAGTACGAGAACTAAAATGTTCATAATCTTGACTTACATGGTTAAAAAATTAAAAATAAACAATGGAGTCAGCTAATATACTTTGGTCATGGCTGCCTGATTATAAACATATCGCACCCCTAGAAAAACACTGCCGCAACTCAAATAGTCACTTTTGAGATAATACCATTTTAAAGTTTGATTCGTGATATTAATAACGCTTTTTAACACAGATTTATCTCACGTAGCCTCTGATTGAAGCAAGTAGAGATATGACGGTTTTAGTTTGTGGTAGAGGACTATTCCACGAACCAGAAAATGGACGTAACTCAAAACAGCCAATTTTTGAGTTGTGGCAATGTTGTTCTAGGAGTGCGATATAAACATCTTACTCTCGGGATTTCCTATATATATATATATATATATATATATATATATATATATATATATATATATATATATATATATATATATCGCTCCATTATTACAAAGCCATGTATTTTAATCACAAAATTATATTGGGATTTAAGAATTGTGGTTTATGAACGTGAACTGAAGACTGAGAAATAATGAGATACAAAGTCAGATAGGAGATAAAAGAATCATTTCTGATTACTGATTCATTGGCACATAATTTTTTTGGCGATTATATAGATATTAATACTTCAACTTACAACAGAGCTATAGTAAATCAGTTTCATATTAATTCCACCATTATAAATAAATAAGTCCTACTCTTAACCGACAGTAACATGAGGGAGTGTAACTGTGTTTATACATGACTATCAGATCGTAACGACACTAATTTTGTAAACAACATACCCAGAGAATTTCTGCACTCTATTACACCATCTGAAATGCCTCCGTACATATTATAACTGAAAGTTTGTTCAGTTGTAATGCTTATAAGTTGGGACACTAGAATTTCGTAAATGATTTCTTCATGAATTTCTGATAACTAAGTCAGAGGAGTAAAATGTTTATAGGAATAAACGAGACTCGTTCTGTAGCCACGTTTTACAATCGCGATTTGTAACGAATTTTACTCGTTTTTCCTGTTTTTTGCACTGAATGTATGCTGTTTTTTGCGAATCTGGCAATTTTTTGTGTTAAATGTGTTTTTTTATGAATATCGCTGAAACGTCCATTCATATGTCACAAAATTTCATTATTTTATTTCCAACACTGAAACATTAAAAAAAGGATTATAATGGGTTTGTCTTTCATGTTTTATCATGTGGAAAGCATGGCTGCTCAGCAGTGAAAAATGAAAATCTGTGTGTCACGCATGCACAATGCTTAGGTTCATAACACACTAACACAATAAGAAGAAAAGTGTAAAAGATATTCATCACATGTTCAACAAGAGAACGCAACGAAGGCCAAAGAGTAATATCTAAATGGGAAAGAAAATTAAAAAATATATATATGCAAGTTCAAAATTTAAATTTTTAGTTCCACTAAATGAGTTTTATTTCTTAATTTTGTAAGTATTCAGTTTATCAAAAAAGTAATATTTTGTTTTGTTAACTACAGTATATAGATCATGCAGTAAAATTTCATGTCCCTAGCATAAAAACTGTAAGAGCCTTTACATTTCGAACCTAACAAAATGTGCTGAAAAAAAGAGGGTGACAAAACAGCTTGTAAAATTTGCATGGAATTAAAGTTCAAGGGTGCAGCCATTTATATATTGCGTAATTTTTATGATTACAAACGCTGCAGAGCATTGAAACTTGGTCTACATACAGGCCTAGCTAAGAGATTGCTAATTCATTTTTCACAAAAAAATGCGATTTTTGACTGAAAATGACCAAAATTTCAACCATCTCCCCCCTTAATATTAAAATTTCCATTTTTACAGACACTTAAGTAATAAAAGACAAAGTAGTTAATGTTTTGCTTAAATTAAACCTAGAAGTTACCCTTTGGCTACATTAGTGGTTGTCGCTTGTTACAAATTTAATTAGGCCTAATTGATGCTCACTTGTCAAAACATTGGATTTCCTCCATTTGTTTCCTAAAACGCCAGTGAATGTCTGTGGTATAGTTGTTGTTTAGTTAACTCTCTGGAGAAAGGTTGAACCTCATAAGAGACACCAGTAAGGTATCACTCATGAGGCAACTAAGCCAGGAGATGAGGTAGTGTAGCCAGTTCCTTTCCCACTCCATTGTATCAGTTCATTGCTGAATAGCAACATATTCCACTCTGTGATATTATTAACAATTTTATCTGAAATGTTTATAGATTTGCAGTTTAGAGCGTGCTACAAGTTCTTAGCTGAATCCTCTTCTCTGCCCAGAGCACACTGGTGATGTACAAATTGCAATTCTGAAGAAATGCGCCGCTAACCAGTCATGTCCAGTTACTACTGTCAGTGGCCAGAATAAGCATTTCTGGATTCGCCCATACGTGCTACATGCCCTGCCCATCTCAAACGTCTGGATTTAATGTTCCTAATTATTATGTCAGGTGAAGAATACAATGCGTGCAGTTCTGTGTTGTGTAACTTTCTCCGTTCTCCTGTAACTTCATTCCTCTTAGCCCCAAATATTTTCCTAAGAACCTTATCCACAAACACCCTTAACCTATGTTCCTCTCTCGAAGTGAGAGTCCAAAGTTTCACAAACATAAAGAACAACCGGTAATAAAACTGTTTTATAAATTCCAACTTTCAGATTTTTTGTCAGCAGACTGGATGATAAAAGCTTCTCAACCGAATAATAACAAGCATTTCCCATATTTATTGTGTGTTTAATTTAATCCCGAGTATCATTTATATTTGTTACTGTTGCTCCCAGGTATTTGACTTATTCCACCTCTTCAAAAGATAAATTTCCAATTTTTATACAAAGTCTATTCTATATCTAGCTAGTTCTTTTGTTACTGATGTTACCCCTCCTATTCTATATAGACATGTAACAGTCCAAGTACCAAATCTCAAAACCTTATTGTTTTGCTGTGGTCGTGCCAGATAATCAGTCCCATTCCGAGGCTTATTTGAAGGTTTCGTAACAAGCGGTTTTTTTTACGGTGATGGGTTGTTAGTCCTTCGCCCAACCCCCAATCTGGAGGACCGCCCCTCATCGGCTGTCCGCGACTGTTTATTCAATATATTCACAGCTACCCTCCATATCTGGAGGCCATCTCCTCAATCCGCAACCTGAAGACGCGCAATGCCGTGGTGATAGGGACCCACAATACATGACAATACTCCTAAATACTTGAAAGAATCTACTTCATTATAATTATGTCCATCTATTAAAATAACATATTTGTGGATCCGCTCGATCTTATGTTCTTGATATATTTGGTCTTTTCTTTATTAATTATTAACCCTATATGCTCTGCAATTGTTGTAAGTTTATTAACATAATATAGGGACGGGGAAAATTTTCCATTAGTATACATACATACATTTTCCATTACCGCCTTTGGAATTTACTGATCTAATCTAAACTGTCACAAAACTATTAGCTCAATATGGATGATGAAAGTCCATCATTTTAAAATGAGAAGTTATAGTTGGCTGAGAAAAACATAACAATTATATTGTGTGTTCGTGATCCCCTGTCTTCGTCGCACTTCAAGTTAATTTTCTTGGGTTGCTTTGATACACGACGGACTATCTGCCCTGTCTTTCTCTTTACACAGACATTCTGTATTCTAAAATTATTTGCTCCAATCGTGGTGGCGTTTTACTATGTCGTGTTCTAAAATTCCGCTGCTTTGCTTGGCTGTTCGGGGGCTGCACCCGTGGCGGATTTTTGCATTGCGACTTATTTTGGCCCATTGTGCAATGATTGTCGAATTCCAACAGGTGGTCTGGGTGACATTCGTAAATTCGATGCTGACAGATGCGCCACGGTCAACTCAACTGACTTCTGACATATTGCTAGATGCGCCACGACTTCCGCCCCGAGGTAGCGTTAATTGCGCCATGGTTTCATAATTGCCTAATGACCCATGTCTTTTCGCTTCCCACTTTACAAGACTCAGGGCTGCCTACGAAATTACGTAGGTGTGGTTAAAACTGATTGCTCACCGCACTTTGTCAGTATTGGTTAAAATACTTTAGCGAATATTTTTTGCCCATATTGGTATATCATTTATTGCTCTTCTTTAAGTTTAGAGCATCTGTTTTCATAAGGTGATTTTTAATAAAAATCTATTTGTGTTATTCTTTTCAGAATCGTAGTTCGCTTATTATCACGGACTCTACAAATTGTCGTGTATGGTTCCTGGGGTAACTTAGTCGGCAGAGCATTCCTGCGCTAAGCGAACGGTCCCAAGATCGGTGCCCAGCCCCAGAACATTTTTTCTCTTGAAATTATTGAAGCCTGCTTCACAGGGAGCTTCTACCTGAAAGCCAGATTTGCATAACATATTCGTTACTGTAGGTACGTTAACAGAAAGCCACAATTTAAGTCACATAGAATTATGTGCACTCAAAGTTTGGTTCTGGCGTCTTGTCAGCCCATTTGTGGATATAAAAGGAAGAATTGGGACGGTGTCGTGTATGATTCCTGCGTAGCTCAGTCGGTAGAGCATTCTTGCTCTAACCGAAGGGTCCCGGGATCAGTGCCCGGCCCCTGAACAATTTTTCCCTTGAAATTATTCAGGATTTCTTATTGTTTAAAACTGCGAACTTAGTATGAAAGACTGCGAAACAAAGATTCCGGTCATAACTGTAGGGCGGGAAATAATATATATATATATATATATATATATATATATATATACACATCTTATTAAATGTGTGCAATTTATTCAATATATATATATATATGTATACACACACACACAAATTCCACAATTTGGGACATCTGTCCGAAATCTACGGCTGACCACTAGGATCCAGAATACAAAGCAGAGATTTCATTCGGCTGAATGAATTGAGTTCCGTTCGTGGTTTCCGTATGAGTAAATATGGTAGAGGATTGAAATTTCCGAAGTCTTGTGTCCAAAACTTTTATATTAGATGATTTATATGTGATTTATGTGTGCATATAAATAGGCTCTTTCATGATAATACAACAGTCTAGTATATACAATCACGAAGCTTGAGTTTATGAAGGTATTAGGAACAATAGACTGTGCAGGTACTATTTCACATTGTCTGTAATGAGGCGATAGCGATCCTAGTGGTTAGCAACTATCTATGGATGCATATTTACTACGTATTGAGCTTCGTGACTGTGTATACTAGACTGTGGTAATACGCGGTACTAATTCACTGGTTAATTAATTCTGCCATTGTCAGGGTTCCCAGACGTTCTGGATTTCACAGGATTATTGTGTATTTAAACGGTGTGTCCTGTGTCCTGGATGAGGCATAATTGTCCTGGAATGCCAAAGGATTGAAAAGATACAATTTTTCGCGAATTTCTATAAAATTATTTTTAAAATTCATTATTAAATGTTTTCAAGATCCTGTCCAACCTATGTTCAACGTCGTCGTCAATGCCGCCTGGCGCCTCCCGTCGAGTTGTATTGAAATAAAAAATGATAATACTATAGTATGTATTAGGTATCATACAATATCTGGAAATTGATTTAAACACATCATGGATTTTTTTCTTTATAGTTCAGGCTGTAATATGACATTATTTTTGCAGATTTTATCAATAATCCAAAAGAATTTTCATAATCTACCACACATGTAACAACATTTAACGTTTTGGTCCTTTATAATTAGTTGAAATGCATAAAAAGAATAAAATCAGTTGTCTAACAAATCGAATTAATTCAAATTTGTAATCATGCATCATCACCTGTCCTGGATTCCTGACAATCTCGCAACCCTGGTCGTTATCGTCATTAACACCACCGTTTCCACGAAAATAATAGCGTTCCGGTTCGCGAAAATGTCCATTTCGAGTCCTGGCTGTACAACACTAACAAAGCTTGTTTTCGATAGTTCATCACACAAAAAGCATTTTCCACAGCATTCGCGACCATCTTGCTTAACAGATCATGTGATACAACAGTTGATTCTGATGTCTTGGAACTGTTCCAAAACGTAACAGCACCTTGAAATATTACGTTCCAAAATAACGCTAGTACGAAATGCTTGCTGTTACAAAATACTCGTTTCACTTTGAAACTACATTATGACAACGCCTGTTCCACAGAACGAAACTTGTGTGGCACTATTGAAAGCAGTGACGCCAACTTTTACAAAACACTGGGAGGGCTCAAGCATTTGAGGTGTAAGTTAAATAACTGTTGTAAGTATAATGATAACAAGATAAATTATTGGGTGGGCTCGGATCCCACGAGCCCATATAAGTTGGCGCCATTGTTTGAAAGCAGAATTGGGAATCCTTTCGTCGCACTGAAAGGAATGTTGGAATCTAAAGTGAAAGATAAATAGTAAAGATATGAAGAGCCCCATTAAAAAATGTACACATTATCTTGAAGCTAATGTTACTGAGTATATGATTCTATCAAACAATTATTAGCATAATATCTGTATTAGAGTACAGTAACTGCATTGTGAATTTTATCAAGGGAGGTGAAAATATACAGTTATGTTTTATTTACAAATATTTTACAATTTTAGTTTCATTACCAATTCTTGAAATTAAACTAAATTCTGTTGAAACATGACTATTGTCGAAGTTTTTATTTACAAAAATACAACGGTAAATTTTCATATTTCATTACAATGAGATTATTACTCTTCATGACGGTATTAATATGAATTTTAGCACGATCGAAATGATTATAGGCTAGCTTTTATTTCCTATTTTTTTTTTTTTTGGAGAAATTGAACACTATTGTAAACTTCAGCTGAGCAGAAGAGAGAGAATAGGTTAGGTTTTATTTACCATTGGGATCCACTTGGATTTCGTAACCAATAAAATTTACAAATAATTTAAAATTGCATTACATTTGCTGCTTCGAACAAACGAATTCAATTTGGCATTAGAAAACGAATTCACATCTCGGCTCTCTATGACATCATACTGCATACAGGGAAGAATGTGATCATTTAGCGTTCTAAATACCATTGTTATATTACATACTAGTCGTACGTGCATGTTCCAAGATACCACTGTTACATTACATACTAGTAGTACGTACCTGTTCCAAAATACTACCTTTCCATCAGATACTAGTCAACCGTGCGGTTCCAAGATACCACTGTGCACCTTGCAGTTACACACAAGTTACATATGGTACTGTTATTTCGGAATTGTTATTTGGAACCTAGTATTTTTAAGGAACTGGAACAGTTGGAACCGTTACGAGAAAATAACCTTTCCCTCTCTAGTCTTGATAAACTGCAGTCATATAGACTTTCATCCTTTGACTATAAGATTTCAGTTTTATACAATGTTAGAAGTGTCCGTTTCATTTATGGTAACCTTGTACTTCACTACTAATTTAATTCGTTTTCCTTTTCTTTCTTTTTTTTTTCTTTTTGGAATCCATGAGCTTGGATTTTCAGTAGACACTCATTTATAACTGAACTTTAAGGCGTCAGTGTGGTGCAGGATACTTCTATAGACTGACGTTCTATCTGGTGTGTGGGCGTATGAAACATAGACAGCACTGTAATTTCTCTAACAGATAAACACGCATTATGCTCCCAGACCCTGACCATTGCAGTCCATCATTTGAAATGAGTAATTGAGTGATTATTAGGGAGCGGGTTTTTATGTGCTAAAAATTTATATAAAATTATTTTTATGTGCTAAAAAGTGCGAAAATATTTGCTAAAAATAAAAAAAATATTTCCTTTAAATATGACAAAAATACCTTACTTAGTTTGGGAAAAAAATGTTACTAATTACTCACCAACCACACTTGAGTGCTAGTAGTTGGCCGAGAATTGCAATGAACAACAAATATCATCTCCAAATTCTGCATCACAAATGCATGCTGATTATCTCTGAACAACGACTTATACTGTGAAAACGATCTTTCGACATCACAGGACGTCAGACTTGCATATTTAAAGAGAGGAATGTCACAAACACAAACACCGTCAATTTCACCTACAGGCACACCCTCCAATACTTCAGCAACTTTATACACTTTGTTATATCCACTGTTTTTCCCAAACACATTCTGTAATTTGTCCCTTAGTACTTGTACTTCTGAATCTGGTAGCGAGTCTAGTATAATTTCCACGGCGCGCACCTCCCTGTTTTAGACACCCTGTTTTTCGAGTTTTTTATGGTGTCACACAAAAAGCTTAGATTTGCTAATAGCAAAGCCCAATTTTTTTTAAACAACCATCTTTCGTATATTTTGCAGGATATCGATTGACGAAGCCCGATAACAGGGAATCACAACAAGATAATATATATTGCCTTACTTGATAGACATGAGCGAGAGGAGAGAGATTTATTTAAATTAAGTAATGTTCATACCCGAGCTCTTATCTGTCGTGTTTCACAAACAAAGCGTGGAATGAAATTATCTTCAGCAACAATAAACATTCCTAATTATGTGTTGCAAGATCTCTCCTTCTTGTCCTTTTTAATTTATTCTCTAATAATAACATTGATATTCTGCCTAGCAGTTCTCAGAACTTGAGGCGATACTATCACGAAAATGGATCACGGATACACCACACAGCGCTTAGAAACACGAAGCAACCAAGAATTCTTTAAAAAATGATAATGTAGTTCTGTGTGATATAATTGGTTTAGTTTTAAAATAAAAAAAAGTCTTGTAAAAAATTATTTAAATAAAAAAACTCCTAGATTGATGTGTTTTTAATACATTTCCTGAAAATATGTATTTACATAATTTTTTGTGAAAATATGTGTTTTTGTGTAAAATAAAATTCGGTTTTAAATTTGAAATTTCATGTTCGGAATTTTTAACTTTGTGCATTGTGTTTTATCACACGCAAAAAGAATATTGCATTACATAGGAATCCGCTCCTTAGTGATTATATACTTAGGAAGTCAAGTAGTGTAAAGCTGATATGATCTCAATTGATGTGGGGGCAACCCCCTGTCAGCAAGGCGCTGCAGCGTGAAGCGTAACCCGGAAGTCTGGATCTTATCCGTTCCGATTTTTGTCTAAAAAGATATAAATTGTATACCTTATGAAGCATGACAAAAAATATTCGCTGCTGCAGAAAATAAATTAAGGTGATGTGTCACTAGTTTTTTCAGTTTCCCACACGTCAGTTTATTTGTAAGGTATTTATGACAGCACTCTCAAGTTCTTACTCTCTCTGGCACAAGAGGACTACATGCACAGGTAGATATGGGGCCCTAATTCTTAAATAACTAGAAGCCACTAGTTCCACTTGTTCTAAAGAAAGCAATTGTGTGTATGTATGTATGTATGTATGTACTGTATGTATGTATGATTGTTGTGTGTATGTGTATGTATGTATGTATGTATGCGTGTATGTATGTATGTACATGTGTGTATGTACACTTAGCGGAAAAAAGAATGGGCCGGCCGACAATGTCTAATTTCCAGAGACAACATTGCGCATGCTCGTCTCGTCAAAGCCATAGTTCACCAGTTAACACATAATTAAACCATATAAATTTGCTGTATTTTGTTTCAGAGTCTAAAATATGTAATAAAATCGAATGGCGGGTGGATTCTAGATACATCAGGGCCCTTGAAGAGTGAAATAATAACAAAATTGATAAATACAAAATCAACCGGAGCGAATATGAACATATTACGCCGAACCGATATTAAAAGTCAAAGTAGCGTAAGTCGTTACGGCATTGGTTTATTGAACAAGTTGGTAGTAGTAGCTCAATGTTCGAATCTCCCCCGATCTCCTTTTTTTTTTATTACAAATTTGCCTCATATGTGTCTCGCAAAGCTATAATTCTGTGGCGATATCTCTTAGGATATGCCCAAACTCTAATAAGTAATAAACATCCCTCTCTCTTTCAAGCAATACTGCTATCTGTTAATACAACGTTCTGTCTAGTCATTAAGCTTGAAGATGGCACAGAAAATATAACTCATTGCCCTGGTTCGCATAGGTTATTCTGCGTATGCCACCCTCCGACAGGACTTCGATTGGAGAAATGTCATTTTCTCCGACCAGGTCATTGTCTCCAATAGCAACGATAGTACCGCCCTAGTTTATTGTATGAATGGCCACCGATACGATGGACGCTTCGTGAGAAATTATTAACAAGTCGGGTTGCGTGAGGGTCGCGTGTTGGGGTGGATGTCATACGATGGGGCAGGACTTCTGGAACGCATCCACGGGCGGTTTACGGCAGAAGTCTACGAACACATTTTGGCAAATATAATGATCCCTTCCGCCCGAAAACGATATCCAGAAGGAACACTTTTCTTCCAGCAGGATAATCATTCGATACACACCGCCAACCGGATTCAAAGATGGTTTACGAGGAGGCGTGATGTCGACCCAGTCGACTGGCCTCCAAATTCACCAGATATGAATCCGATTCAAAGTTTGTGGGCTGCAGTTAAAAGGATCCTACGCTCTAGTTGGGCAGAACAACCACCTGATCGGACACCTTAGGAATTGTGGGACAGAGTTCTAGATGCGTGGGAGGAGATGGCCAAGAATTTAGACCTGTTCCATAATCTTGTGTATTCCATGCCGTGCAGAATGAGGGCAATTGTTGACGCAGGTGGTTTGGGACGAGATACTAGTCCCCACCACAGACCTTGATTTGTTAATATATTAAAAAATTGTTTGTTTTTGTTAATTTAATTATTTATTTGTGTTTGATATTCGTCCGGCTTTTTAGGATTTCAAACAAGTATTTTTGTCATGTAATAATATTACATGGGCAATAATATTTTTACAAGGCAGGCATAACGAAGTTTGTTAACAAATGCCATTTCACATTTACACTAATAAATTAAGTAAAAGTTAAAATGAAAAAATAATAATTTTACCGTACCGGAAGGCGAACACACAATCTCTCGTACTGATATCAGATTTCTTACCACTGGGCTACATAGTGCTCGTAAGGTTTACTACATTATGGACGGACGACTTTCAATCAAGAGACACCACAGCAATGCCTTGCAGTGGGTTACGTTTACACGAGTGAACCGCGCGATAGAACTTAGCATTTCTATCGACCAAGGGTCGGCAAATTCTTTTTGCCGCTAAGTATACGTACGTACGTATGTATGTATGTATGTATGTATGTATGTATGTATGTATGTATGTATGTATGTATGTATGTATGTATGTATGTATGTATGTTTAGGATTTTGTTCCACTACAATAAACTCTTCTGCTTTTGACCTAGCCGGGATAAATATGAATGTAGGCCGATGTAGTCGTACATTTTTTTATATTAAATTTAACCTCCGAAATTCTTGTAATATAACCAAGCTAAACTACGAACAATCTCAAGAAAAAGTCTGAAATGTCGAAGCCTTGACTTCCTTAATAGGAAATGAGCACGTCAGCCAGCGGCGATTCTTTTGTGTACTTATACTGTAGATAATCTCTTAAATAGGAATTCTCAATGAATGTGAACAAGTGTCGTCAATCATTGTGAATGTACAGACTTATTGCATCTTATTGTATATTATTACTAGCCTCTTTTCATGCGAGTCATCAAAACATTTCAGGAAATACGACTATTCATTGTTCGGAATGCCACGCTATTCGTCTGGGCACACTGATTGCCCAGCCATTTAATTCCATGTCCTTGCCGCTTTTAATGGAAAGGGCTTGGTCACTACATTGTTCCAGTACTAAATAATGTGTAAATATTGAAGGTAAACATTGAAAGAAACACAATAATAATGTTATTACCTCTCTGGAAACGATAAATAATGGGGAATTGCTACACCTAACTACAGGGATACAGGAAGTGACGGTAATAAAATTCAGCGTTTTCCGAATCTCACCGGTCCGGTGGCATCAATGACGTCACGTTGCAGCGAAATAAGGAACAAAACTGCTGGAAGGATCGATGGCTGTCATGGCGACTGTACAAGTTGTTGTCTGTGCTACGCTAGCAAAATTTTGCGAAATTTTCGTACTCCTATCTCGTTCAAAGAAAAGATAGCATAAACAATTTATTTCTTGAACCGGTAGTAATAACGGGTCCGTTGACATGTTCGCTCATAAGCCATTAACATATTGTTTTTACGTTCTGCTCAGTACAAACAATACAGCAGAACTAAAGCAGAACACACTGCCATGACACAACAGTGCACGATGTTATTCGTCTGCTAATTCCCGCCCTATACAAGAACCAATCAGATTCACTGATGGCGGCTGATGGAGACTGCCACCACCTCTGCAAGTTGATGGCACCGGTGCGACACCGGTGGAGCATCAATGACGTCATCGGTGGAATTCGGAACACCGTGATGCCATCGGATTGCTCACCGGTGAGATTCGGAATATGCTCATTACCATCTACTTATTTGCACAAAGGCGAATTTTGTTTCCCTAAAAATTGTGCTGCATACTGCAGTTTTTTTAAATATATGTAAAATCACAACAAAATTGATCTAAATAAAAATTTATTAGTGATCTTCAAGCGTTCGATTGTGATCTATGGGTGGACTGCGATCTAGACCACATGTTTAAGAAATTTAAGAGGGAGAGCAGCCATTAAAGAAAACAATTGTAACAATCTCTGACTTTTCCCACTCTCTCTTTCTCTCTCTCTCTCTCTCTGTCTCTGCCACAAACACACACACATACAGATAAAGAAACAAAAACTAATGACATCATACGAGTAATTAAAAGATTCAGATTTACAGGACGTTTAAAAGTCATTAGTAACATACAGTGCTTTAGTTAGCCAGCTTTTGACACTTTCTTAAATATTTCATAATAGACCATGCTGCACTCGAGGGAAGCAAGTTAAAGATTTAATTCCAACAACTATATAGCAATCTGAAACTTTTGCTAATCTAGTATATTCATAATCAAAACGTTATTTTCTCTGGTGTTATAATTACATACTACATTACTTCTCAGATATTAGATAGAATGATTCTCTTTAACCAATAATAAAGTGTAGAAAATAAACAAACAAGAAAGTCAGCATCACTATTTTTATCTCTTTAAAATACACCCTACAAGAGTGTCTTCGTTTAATCCCACTATACATCTTTTGTCTTTCATTTTCCATAGGAAGAAATGTTTAGCCCCAACTGAATTACTCGTAGGAGAACCCCATATATTTACCATGAATAAAAGAATGCGAAATATGAATCCGATAATAAATTAATTTGTATACAGAATTTCAATTTTCTAATTAAGATACATAACTCCTGATAATTTAATAATCACATTAATAGTGTGAATGTCTCAGTTTACCTTACTGTCTAGTGAATATACAGGCTGCCTAATAATTTGTCACTTTTTACTTTAATGTTACATACGTTAAATATTATTGCTTCCGTTTTACTTTCCTTTACACTTAATTTACTGGCATCACACCAACTTGCATATTTACTTATTCCTTCTTCATTAAGTTTTTCAAGGGTATTCATACACTTACTAGTAGTTAAAAATTGGTGTTATCAGCAAATAAAGCATTCTTATCAAACAAGTAACCTGGAAGTTCAATAAAGTAAATAATAAAAAAGAATGGGCCAAGTATTGAGTCTTGAGGAACACTATTATTTATTTTAAGCAGGTTAGAAATATGACTGTCCATTTTAATCCAATGAAACCTGTTAGAAATATGTGATTTAATAATTGAAAATGCAACACTACTTATTCAATAATATTTTAATCCAACAAGAATATCATGAGAGACGATACCAAAAGCTTTGAAAGAATCAAGAAGAGAAACAGCAGTACTTTTCGTATTCAAGACATGACAATATGTTCAACAGTTTTTATATTAGACCTTCTTTAAAAGCATATTGAGAATATTAGAAAATAAATTATGTTCAATATGAAAATTAAGTTGCCAAAAAAATTAATTTTTCAACAATTTTAGATATCACAGGAACAAGTGAACTCACCTTTAGTTACCTGGCCATATCATACAACCCTTCTTAAACAAAGGTATAATAACACAAACATTAAGAAAGGAAAAATATCCTCTTGCAACATCCTATTAACTAAATATATTAAAGTATATAATGAAACATCGATAATATTAAGGATATAATTTGATAAATCTCAGGAATCCTCAGATTTAGAATTTCCTATACTATTAACAACATTTAATATAACAGTATGACTGACAATTTTACACTGAGAAAGGTGCTGTTGATCTAAAATTGTATTTACATTAGCTAAATTAGCCATTATGTTGGAATTACATGTCACAATTTTAGTACCTACAATAGAACAACACTCGTTAAAAACCTGAAGTATAGTATCCAAATCATTTTAAAGGAGCAATCTTAGCAGACGTTTGTCTAGATACCAATTAATACCAACTGAAGTAGTTATTAAATAACTCCTTAATTAATAATTTAATTTTCTGTAACACTTGGTTTCACTATTAGGCTGTTCAACTGTAGTTGCATTATTGTAAGTTTCACTAACAATTCTAAATGAACAGATAGGAGAGGTTATACAATTTCATGTTCTTGATTACTTCTACGAACAATAGTAATAATATTATCGAGACATCCATGAAGTCTCGTAGGTTTATCATCATTGCAATAAAAGTTCTGAGATCTAAGCATTTTAAGAAAACATTGTGTAACAATCAATGTCATTAGGATTAAGATAAAGATCACCAAACGATTTTATAATATTTGAATCTTAAAAGAAAAGAGATTAATCATTTCATAATTTGAATGTATAAAGACATGTCTGAGTCTGGTGATCGATAAAACAGTTACCACAATTGAATAGTACAGGGGAAAAACAATCAAAGCCGCAATGCTCATAAGGGTGCTGTCATCATCTAATTCAATATATTACTGCGAACTTTAGTGTTTTCCTATCAAAACTGGTAAAGAGAATTATCACCACGCATACAGTCATCCTTTCCTACTTTTTCTTTAGGAACAGCAATCAATTTTGCAGTAATGTACTGAATTAGAAGATGACATCACCTTAAGAGAATTGTGACTTCGATCGTTTTTCTCCTACGTTCTTCAATTACATTTGAAGAATTAAATGAAGGTAGTCCACACCTGTGGAGTAACTGTCAGCGCGTCTGGCCGCGATACCAGGTGGCCTGGGTTCGAATCCCGGTCGGGACAAGTTACCTGGTTGAGGTTTTTCCGGGATTTTCCCTCAACCCAATAGGAGCAAATGCTGGGTAATTTTCGGTGCTGGACCCCGGACTCATTTCACCGGCATTATCACCTTCATTTCATTCAGACGCTAAATAACCTAGATGTTGATACAGCGTCGTAAAATAACCCAATAAAATAAATAAAAATATGAAGGTTAGGATTGAGAACAAATATTCAGAATGGAAATCAAGGAGTGAGACGAGGATGTAAATTATCGCCCCTTTTATTTATAACAGTGATGTCAAAGCAAGCGCATTTTCTGACCTTGACGACGTGTGCGGGCATCAAGCGCTAGATATGGAATGAGGAAGGTTTATGTATATGAATAAGCAGCCTGTTGGTGCACGAACTTCGAACGGAACGTGAAATTTTATGTCGTTATTTTTATATGGCTTCTTTCTGTTTGATATTACGTATATTTTCTGAAAAAAGTACTAACACCAATTTCTTAATATTGCACTTGTGTTTTAAACGTTAATCTGTACTACTAATAATAAATCTGTAGCCGAAATTTTTCTGGTAATTTTCGATTTTCCAAAAATAATTGGTCTTATCATAATTAACGACCCTGAAACCGAAAATCGCTTTATTTGAAATTTTTGTTTTGTATGTCTGGCTGTCTGTCTGTCTGTCTGGATGTTTGTTACCTTTTCACGCGATAATGGCTGAACTGATTTCGATGAAAATTAGAATATACTGTAAATTAAGTTCGTTGTAACTTAGATTTTAGGCTATGTGGCATTCAAAATACGTTATTTAAAAGGGGGGTTATAAGGGAGGCTGAATTAAATAAATCGAAATATCTCGCTTATTATTGATTTTTACGAAAAATATTACATAACAAATGTTTCTTTAAAACTCATTTCCGATAAGTTTTATTCTTTGAAACAGTTTGATAGGACTGATATTTAATGAGATAAATGAGTCTTAAAATTAAAATAACTGCCATGTAAGGCGGTGTAATGAAATAAAAAACAAATGACTTCGTATATAAGGGGCTTTCGACAACAACAATCGAAAGCTATGAAACATAGTCTACAGAGAATGTTTCTGTGTTTGTATGAAGTAATATCGGAAGCTAAATTAACCGATTTGTATAATTAATTATTATTTCACCATTGGAAAGTGTAGTTTCTCTAGATGGATATAATGCTATAACGTTATTACAGTAACTTCTGAGTGAACTGAGGACAGATGAGATTAAAATAGTTTCTTATGCACAGAAAACTTAGGCTATTCTGTATATTAGTTTCCTGTATTTCTTAAAATAATTTTTAAGTTCACAATCATTTTAATCTCAGAGAATTAACGAACAACGAGAGTGTATTGATTTAGTATTCAGTAATAGTATGTTAGCTTAGCATTCCATTATTTTATAATCCAAATTTTAACTATGCTCAATTGAATCGTGTTAAAATACATAAAATACATATCCATTAAATGCAATGCAAAAAAATTGGGTAATGAGCCAAGCAGTTTATGTAGCGCTGTTGTAAAAGTTGTTCCTCCTGAGATTCAAGAGCCCCCATAACAAATTAAAAACTTACTTATCGGAGTGCATCCGTTATCAACACACTTTTTATATAATATAATATAATATAATATAATATAATATAATATAATATAATATAATATAATATAATATAATATAATATAATATAATATAATATAATATAATATAATATAATATAATATAATATAATATAATATAATATAGTTAAGTTATTTGAAGGGTTCAGAACCATAGTGGGCCAAGCGCCATTTACTGAATACGTAGAAAACAAGGGTTAAAATTAAGTTATTACCGTAATTCAAGGGAAACATGTATCAAGTAAAATAAAGTATACACATTAAAACTAAATTATGTCAATGTTCATTAAAGTATGGTTGCATATAATAAAAATTAAGAAACATTTTGAAGGAATTGTCATTGCACCAAATGAGTGGTCTCTGGACCAAAATGATCGCATTTTAATTATTTAAATACAATTTAAATTAAGCAGTATATTAAACTACAATGTTAAAATTGAAATATACCGTCCATACTTATCTATACTAGATAAGTATAGACGGTATATTTCAATTTTAATATTGTATTACAACCTGCTTATCGGATAAATCATACAACATGAAATTAATATATTAAACGATTTATCCTTCTATCAAACACGAATGTTCCCTGGATCAAATGTCCTATTATAATTATGTAATTACTTTATATTTATTTCTAACGGGTGCAGCGGAGCGCACGGGTACGGCTAGTAACATAATAAAGAGTTAAGGAGGAATATTCACATACATTCCATAGTAGTACAACTATATTGTACTAAGTGAATGAAATGCATCATTCATAAAGAAAGTGATATCCCAAAGAAAGAGATTGAGTATGGCATGATAAGCTGGAATTTATATCAATAAACTAATCAAAACAATATTATAGCACAAAGCAAAGTTACGTAGGTATATGTTTTAACTGTAACTAATATTACATAACAAAACTCTTAGGCTAATCATCGTGACTCATTCTGCATTTGGAGCTTTAAAGAATCATGGTGGGTTGCAAGAAAACAAACCTATAAACAGGGTTGCCATACGTACGACTGTAGCCTTTGGTCTATAATTAAAATTAACGGTTAATTCGTCCCTTTCCTAGACAACTTTTCTTCATTCAGTATGTAGGGGTAAAAGATGCTTTGAAAATCAATATGGTGACTACACTTGCCATGCAAGTCATAATTCGTCATCTTGAGCTCCAGATTTCGTGTACGGTGCGGTTATATCAAAGTAACACGTGTTCAGAGATCTGCTAACTTCATTGTATATTCAACAGTGAAAGTATTTTATCAATGTAATAGGATAGGAGTAGGATTAAGAAATATAAACGCACCGACATTTTAATGGTGTCGGGTTTGAGTCGATTGCAGATGGAACAATTTGATGTAAAATTCAGCTGCCACATCGAATGATATTAAATATCTGCCGTTGTGCCGGCCAAAAATAAAGCTTCTGCTGGCTTTCAATATAACAATGTTGTTTCCGTCTAAGCGTCATCGTGCATGCTTTACGGAAATGGTAGTATGATGAAGAAATTGTAATATTCTTTATTGGATGAAGAAATGGATGCTGATTTGCTTGAATGTTTGAAAGTCATTGTGGATGTGAACAATACTTAGTAATATTTTAATTGGAACTAAAGTTTTGTGGTAGATATACTATATGAACCACTTTTTTTTTGGGGTGTTATGTGATATATATTTGTGCGCACTATCTATAAGAATAGTAAAATATATAATACTTTGCTAATAAATGAGCCGTTTAGAGCAAAAGTGGTGCAAGGCAAAATTGGGTAATGAGGTGTAAAGTTAAAAATTCTCTAAATTACATAGCAAAATAGTAGTTAATATGTCCTTCATGCTATCCACTGACTACTAGTAGTTTAAATAAATTGAATATTAATTGACACTTTGCGCTGTATTTTAAAGAATGTTTACTTTAACCCTCATTATACAATTTTGACTTTACAACTTCTGCTCTGAACGGCTCAAATATTGTATGCATACCGAAGAACACGTACCTGAATATGTAGATGACATCGTATAAGCAGATTAAAGGCGATGCATAAATTGCATACAAAATGGCTACCTAACTGAATAATTAAATATTTAGAGGAGGTAAATCAGACCTCTAAGTTAGTGACTACTTTAGTGAATCATTAACACTAAAGATGTGTCTTGCAACCCAGCATCAATGTCGTCGTGATTATATATTGGACTGTTTTTAATAGAGGCTTTCTTAATTGTTATATTATCACTAAGCAACGCACGGATATATTCTATGAAATTTTCTGAAATATTACGTTTAATTGAAGGTATAAACTGATAATATGTCATATTATAATATTGATAACCTAGGTGCGGATCTTTTAGAACTTCGTATGCGAGTAATTTCGGCTGCATTTCTGAAAAAGAATATAACACCGCATTATCACAATTTTTCTGTCCCCGATGCACCATTCTACTCAAATTGCATCATTTCACCAGATATACTTCCAGACGAACCATATGGAGAGGTGAGAAACTTGACTCCATGGCACAAAGCCAAGCGTTTCTTGTCATATCTGAATAAGCTTGAAGTTCAAAGTTACGAAGTTTCAAGAAAAGAACTCGTGAGATTCATGAGTCAGTGTCTTCAGAGGTTTCGTGTCAAGAAGACCGATGCTGCTTTCTTCATCGACGCACTTCTAAATGTGGACACCAAGTATGAAGTCGGACAGGGCCTTTTCCGGTTCGAACTGTATATCGCCGACCTCCTTGATGGGACGTGCGATGGGGCTGCTTTACCTGAAGTCATCAACTCGAGCTCTTCAACAGCTTGCGTGAACGGTAACAATGGTTTGGGGCCTGTGATTGGCAAGTACTGCATGGAGCGTGCTATAAAAAAAGCTAAAATGACTGGTTTAGGCATGGTTGTTGCCAGAAATTCAAATTACATCGGTAGCTGTTCGTATTATGGGAAGATGGCTATGAAGGAAGGTATGTTAGGAATGGTATTCAGCAATACGACACACCTGCTATGTCCGACGAGGGCAAAAACAAGTGCTTTAGGATGGAACCCGTTGTCAATAGCTGCACCTGGAAAGAAACATAGTTCATCTTTCATTGCCGATTTTAAAACGACAGCTTTGAGCTTGAGGAAGATTATGACCCTGGCAGCCAGAGGTCGTGAGTTGCCCCACGGTTCTGCGTTAGATGGTGATGGAGAAATAACAACCGATCCATTTGAATGTCTTGGTAGAGGATGTATTCTTCCATTAGGCGGACCTGAAGATACTGGCGGATACAAAGGTTATGGACTTGCTATGATGGTTGAAGCGCTATGTGGAATATTGGGTGATGCCAGTTATGGCAGAAATGTGAAACGCGTGTCTGAGAGAACTGATGAACCAATTGATCTTGGACAGTGTTTCATAGCCCTGGATCCGAAGATGTTTGCGAGTGGGTTCCGGAGCAGATTAAGTGACATGACTAACTGGTTGAGAAGAATGAAGTCCATAGAAGCACACAACCCGGTGGTGGTACCCGGTGATTATGAGTTGTTGTTTTTCAAGAAAGAGAGTAAACTACGTTACCGTTTAGTGGATTTCATGGCGGCATATCAGTTGTCTTGTATATTAAACGTTACACCTCTACGACTGAAATAATTGAACAAATTTTGGTAACAACTCAAACGTTATGTCTCTTATTTAGTTTCTGAATTTTCGTTTCACATGTATTAACATTTTAATAATCCTGATTTCAATAAATGAAATTCTGTATGGACATTTTCTTATTAGGTTCAACTGCCGATTTCACCAAACATATTAAATTTAATTGTTAATTGAAGTCTTTTTAATTGACACTCAAAGGGACAATACATTTTACCAATATAAATTGAGCTTTAAGCTCTCATAAAATTCATTTAGGTTAATTGGTCAATATTGACCATTTAATTGATCCTGCATATAGTGACGAGAAGAAAGATGAACTTGATATTTAAAGATGTTGATTTCGTGTTTGATGATGATTTCTTACCAAGATGATCGAGGATAATTTCCCGAAGAGAAGATTAATTACTAAAATGGACGAGAAAGATTTTCAAATGCGATTTAGGTTAAGCAAAATATCAGAAATAGGAGTTTAGAATAGTGTGGAAGGTAATTTAGAATTTCCAACTGATATTTGAATAATATAGGCAACTGCCTATGTATTGAATAAACATTTATTCAATCTTCGGTTGCGTCAATCACAGCAACTAAAGTAAAATGAGTAAAAAAAAAAAAAAAAATTATTATGCAATATTTTATTTGAAGACATTAGAGTAGTAACTCACACACACACACACACACACAACAGTACAATATTTCCTATATTCCTCCTGCCTCTTAGTCTCCGCATATGATCCATGTATTTTAATGTTGTCGATCATGAAATATCTTCTTTTGCCCCGAACTTTTATTCCGTTCACTATTCCTTCCAGTGCATCCTTATGTACACAGTTTCGTCTTAGCCAGTGACCCAACCGATTTTTTTTCTTTTCCTGATTATTTACAACATTATTCTTTCTTCGTCCACGCTTTCCAACACAGCTTCATTTCTTATTCTGTCTGTCCATTTCAAACTCTCCATTCTTTTCCATATCAACATTTCACATGCTTCTAATCCCTTCTCCTCACTTCGTTGTAATATCTATGTTTCTGTCCCATACAATGTCACAATCCACACAAAGCACTTCATTACAGCTTTCTTAGTTATTTTTCCACAGGTCCGCAAAAGATAGGCCTATCCCTTTTTCTATCAAATGCTTCCTTTGTAATTGCTGTTCTCCTTTTGACCTCCTGGCAGCAGCTCATGTTACTATTTATAGTACAGCCCAAGTATTTGAAGCTCTCGACTTACTCTACTGCCTCATTACGAATTCGCAAGTTTATCTTCTTTAGCTACCTTCCGATTCCCATGGTCTTCGTCTTGTTTGCATTTATCTTCACTCCATATTGTTTACAGTTGTCAACTCTAGTAGCATGTCCCTTAATATCGTCTCCTCTTCTGGTAATAATGCCATGTCATCACTAAATCTTATGCACTTTATTCCGCTTCCTCCTACTATCACCTCTTTTATGTTTTGAAAAGAGTTTTCCACTAAATCCTACAAGTAAATGTTGAACAAGGTAAGTGATAAAGGGCGTCCTTGTTATATTTCTCTCCTACCACTTCCCTTTGAAGTTTCTTCTCCTTTCTTGAATTTGAACAGTTGTTCCATATAAAGTTTACAGAATAGTTTCCGCTCTTTCCAATCCACACCTATTTTGTTCAGGATCTCCATAAGTTTATTCCAGTCCAGTCTGTAAAAAGCCTTTTTCGGGTCTGCAAATGCTACGTAAACTTATTTAGTCTATATTAAAAGTTCCATTCTAAGTACTGTCCCTAATGAAACTTTGATATAGGAGCTAATGAAACAGTCCTTGAGTAAGAATGAGATGAAAAAATCGAGGTATTCCGATGAAGTCTACTTTCCAACTTCTTTCTTCTTGAAAAAGTTCCAGAACGCATTTTATAGAAATTGCCATTTCAGTGCGATGGTCTGAGTTTGCAAATGGTAACCATTATGAAGGTAATAGTCGTTTAATAAAATAATAATTTATTTAAATTAATGTAAGTTGTAATAAATTTAATTTCATAGGAAATTAACTTCAGTTCGTGTCTATGATATAATTAATTGTTTAGTTAGACCTATAATTTGTTACATCTTAAGAAATTGTGCGAATAATGCACTCTAAAGAAGAAAGTACATTATTGATAGAATCCTTGGAAACAGAAGTATTAAAAAATTAATGACATGTTCTAAATTAACTTCATGAATTTGCTCGTATTTGAATAAACGATAGGAAGCGCAGTGTAATCTTATAGAAGAATCCCATTCTGTTTTAATTATCTATTCCTGGGAACTAACGAGAAATGTCAAATACAAACTTGATAACAAATCCTCATGCATCTCGACCTTCGTCTCAGTCTGTTGATGAAGATGACGTTAATGTTTCACAACCGTCAGGATCAGATATGAAATCGAAAATTGATGAAAAATCCAAAGAGAAGCCTACTTCATCTAAATTACCGGAAGGATCTGTAAAATGTTCTGAAAAAAGCAATTATTCGATCGCGAAAGAGAGTAACGAATCGATGTTAAATAATTTACAGGATGTGACTTGGTCATGGAAATTCCTAAGGGATGTCCCATCTCACATGAGTCCTGCCTGCCAAGATGTGTCAACAATTAGCAGGACAGCTTCATGTTCGAGAAATGAATCAGTATCGAGCAGATATTCAGATGATACAGATTCCTCAATGCCAGCAGATTTTATGAATGTATTACGCACTGTTAAGAAGAGCGATGTATACTCCTTCATCAAAGAGTGTCTGAAAGCAGTACATGTCAATGAAAATTATGCTGAGTTAATAAGTGAGGTGTTCGTTCACGACGACTGTAGGAACAAGTACACGACTGCTCTTATATATTCAGATATGTATGTCCAGCACACCATCGGTAAAATATGTGAACCAAATGCAGAACCAGAAATTGTAAGGGAATTTGGAAGCACGGCGTTTGTTAACGGGAGTAAAGGACTAGGACCTGTAGTGGGAAAATTCTGCATGGAACTTGCAATTCAGAAGGCTAAACTTCTTGGTGTTGGAATTGTAGTAGCAAATAATTCAAATTTTATTGGAGATCCTTCGTGGTATAGCAAGCTCGCAATTTCAGAAGGTATGCTTGGCTTCACTTTCTCGAACTCACCTCCGCAACTTTGTCCGACAAGATCTAAAGACGTAGCTTTGGGAGCTAATAGGTTTTGTGTAGCTGCTCCTGGAGAAAGTGACTCTTTATTGTTCAGCATGTCCAATCTTGGTCTGTCTCTAGGCCAATTATTATTATGTTTACACAACCGCGAAGTAATTAATCTTCCAGAAAACTGCGCTATTGACTCTGCAGGACATGTCATAAAAGATCCAGAGAAGGCCTTCCACACTCGACTTATGCTGCCTCTAGGTGGAGTAGAACAGACTGGAGGGTATAAAGGGTACGGTCTTTCCCTGATGGTGGACACATTATGTGGGATTCTCGGCGACTCCTCGTATGGACCGCATATAAAAAGAACGGATGGAGAATTTTGTGGAATATCAAAGAATCTTGCCCAGTGTTTCATTGCAATCGATCCTTCATGTTTCTCGGGTGGATTTGAAGGCAGAATGAGCCAGCTAATAAACATCATGAAGAGTCTTACACCTGTAGACGAAAGTGAGCCTGTTCTCGTGCCAGACGATAAGGAGAAAGCCAACGATTCTCTCGTGCAAGAAAGAGATGAATTAGTGTACAATCATATAAACATTAATGCAGCCTATCTGCTATCTAAAACATTTCATTTACAACACATAATATCTTTCTCAAAAAACTTCCCCGAATCACTATGAAATCTGTAAAATTATTTATAATTTTTGTCATGTACTTTTATTTTTAATAATGTGCAAATGTTCTATATCTTTCATGTAACATAATTACAGATTTATTAAAGCAACATTGAAGCTATAGAAAAGTCTATTTACTTACCTACTTACTTACTTACAAATGGCTTTTAAGGAACCCGAAGGTTCATTGCCGCCCTCACATAAGCCCGCCAGTGGTCCCTATCCTGTGCAAGATTAATCCAGTCTCCATCATCATATCCCACCTCCCTCAAATCCATTTTAATATTATCCTCCCATCTACGTCTCGGCCTCCCTAAAGGTCTTTTTCCCTCCGGTCTCCCAACTAACACTCTATATGCATTTCTGGATTCGCCCGTAGGTGCCACATGCCCTGCCCATCTCAAACGTCCGGATTTAATGTTCCTAATTATGTCAGGTGAAGAATACAATGCGTGCAGTTCTGTGTTGTGTAACTTTCTCCATTCTCCTGTAACTTCATCCCGCTTAGCCCCAAATATTTTCCTAAGCACCTTATTCTCAAACACCCTGAACCTATGTTCCTCTCTCAGAGTGAGAGTCCAAGTTTCACAACCATACAGAAGAACCGGTAATATAACTGTTTTATAAATTCTAACTTTCAGATTTTTTGACAGCAGACTGGATGATAAGAGCTTCTCAACCGAATAATAACATCTATTAAAGTCTATTTAAAAAGCAATAATTTTACGGTATTTCAGGTAAATTCGGAAGTTGTGATGATCTTCAAAAGCAATATTTGCGGAGTTCACGTTACGGCAAAGATCGTTTCTCAATGTTTTTTGATATCAATTTTATTGACATGATGGTACCGATAAGCCGGTTAATAATTTTTAAGTAATAGCATTTCCGTCTAAGGCTTATCAAATTTCATAAATTTATTTTAATTTAATTTCACGACAAACGTTTTCGCTATCCAATGAGCATCTTCAGGTCTTATAAATAAAACATGAGATAAATTAAGAATGAAGTACATAAATAACACTGATGTCGATAGTTTTAATTTTCTTTTTTACCTTTTTCATTTTTACATCGGTCTTGTTAACTTCTTCTTCTTCTTCTCTTCTTCTTTTTCTCAAGGCACTACAACTTCAAAACTGAATGTCTTGGCCTTCTCAACAATTTTTTTTGTAGGAACTTCTATTCTGTGCGACTAATCATCCAATCCGTGATTCTTAACTTCCTCAAATCATTCACAATATCATCTTCCCAGCGGCTTTTCGGTCTACCCGCTGCTCTAGTTCCCAGGGGTTTCCATTTAGGCTAATATATACCTTTCACTAGCCTCTGGTCTTCCATTCTTTTAACATGGCCAAACCAACTTAACCTCATAGCCCTGATGAAATTTATTATATTTTGATTGTGTGTTAAATCATTTAATTCTTTGTTAGTTTTTATTCTCCAGTTGCCACCTCTATCCTTGGAGGGTCCAAAGATTCTTTCACAGTCGTAGGTGATAACTGGCCTTATTATGTCCAATATAATCTTAATTTGGCTTCTTTTGTTATTAGTTTGCTTTTAAATAACCTTTGGTTGGCAAAATAGGCTCTGTTACTATTGGTAATTCATTCTTTAATTTCATCTTCTATTGAGTTATTGCCATTTAATATTGTTCCCAAATATTTAAATTTATTGACTTGAACAATCTGCATATCATTGATTTTGATTGTAATGGAGTTTTGGTTGCCACGTTTCAAATACTTAGTATTATTTATTATTATAAATTGCAGATATGTCCTGCAAAATACGCTCAGCACACATGCAATTATTTTTGTGTTGTTTATGTACTACATTGTTAATGTATCTCATGTTTAATTTATTTATAAGACCTGAAGGGGCTCATTGGTGAGCGAAAACGTTTGTTGTAAAATTAAATTAAAATAAATATATGAAATTTGATAAGCCTTAGACGAAAATACAATTATTTAAAAGTTTGATAATATGTTTATTGTTTGTTGTTGTTTAACTCTCCGAAGACAGGAGTGAACCTCACAAGTGATACCAACAAGGCACTAGTCCAGCAGATAATGTGGTAGGGTGTCCAGTTCATTTTCCCCTCCAATGCATACATCGCCGATTAGCTAATATTACACTAATCAGACTTCAGAAGTATACAAACAATATTGTTCTTCCTCTGACACACATCGTCAAGTGAAATATACTGCCTGATGATAGATAGACATGTCAGCCATAAACTCAGTGAGATGCAGATATATTTATATTTTTTTCAAATGATAGTCTTTCTGATTTTATTATTCTTCTTTCTGTGTTCTAGACTGTAAAATGGGCTTTAGCGTAGATAAAACGTTGTGAAATAACCTACTTAAAAAAAGTAAGTTGAATGTACTGCGATTGAAATACTGAAGATTTTTATTAACATTTTATGTGACGTATGTTCTTAATATTGCCATTGTACTATATAGAAACAAGAGTACGGCATCTTATTATATTTAATCACGTAAAATGTCCCGCTCTTCTGATAATTCTATTCCGCTCTGAGTATAGAACAATGAATATGTTGATACCGAGTTTTACCTCCGCGAACCCTCACCATCACAGTGTTGAAATGAGATTATCGATATTAAATTTAATTGAATCAATAGCTTATAACGTGTATTTCTGAGTGCAAATTACACTATATGTGTCAAATATTTGGGGGTCAACGGACATATACAGGGTGATTCACGAGGATTTACCGTCACTTACGGAGCTTATCTCCGAAGACATTCTGAGCAAAAAATGTCATACAAACACTTGTCCTAATATCAATATTTTCAGAGTTACACTAATTTGAAGTTGTTAGTAAAATACCATTATTCTTTAGGTTTAAGGGTAAAAAAGTATTACAGGAAAAGAATGAACTGTTCGGGAGTATCATTTCTTTAATTAGCTAGTATTCTGGAGCTAAAAATGTGTTGTGAATTCCATAGTTCCTTCATACAGTTTTTTTTTTCAGTTCTTAACTACAAAATTACATTCTCTTACGCATTTATCACACAATTGTTACAAATCACGACACACTCGTAAATTCTCCAAGACTGTACATTAGGATACGTAACTAAACTGTAAAGAATCAAGTTTCTAAAGTCGTATGATTTTTAACATTTTTTGTGAGAAGTTCGTAAGAATGATGTAATTTTTAGTTAAAAATAGGAAAACAATCTATACAAAGTAATTAACAATACACTTTTTGTTTCAGAACACTAGCCAATAAAGAAAAGATACTTCATAATAAGTTAGTTCATTCTCTATTTGTAATATTCTTTTACTCTTAAAAGTGAATAACAAAGGTATTTTACTAACACCTTCAAATTAGTGTAACTCTGAAAATACTGAGATTAGGACATGTGTTTATATGACATATTGTGCTCAGAATGTCTTCGGAAATAAGGTCCGTAAGTGGCGGTAAATCCTCATGAATCACTCTGTATGTGTGTGCATATACCATATCTACAGAGTGTTTCCGAGGTAGTGTTACAAACTTTCAAGGATGATGGCGAAGAGCACATGCATCAATTTGAGATCAGGAACCGTAGTCCGGAAATGACTGAGTCGAAAGTTATAAGCAGAAATAGTCGTGTGGAAATGGAATTGTAATTTGGCACCACGTGCCCTCCTTCCCTTAACCTTTGGAACAGTCGTGGAAAGATGGTATGGGCCGGATGTCTCCTACGTGGGTACTTACTCCGATACAATCTGTGAGCTTGTCTACTGTTCCCATTGCCTTATCCGTATTCGAAAATCAGATCTGCTTGTTCTGCTCTCGTGTACTCCTCCATTTCACTAGGACTGATCGACTGGACACTGTAACTTGTACACATACACTGCTTTCTAAGACGTGTATATCAGGACCGACCATGTCCGTTACACATTACGCTATTTGCATTGCTTTAGTGACTTTCCTGTCCCCAGCCCTCAAACAGCGCACAGAATGGAATAGCTATTGTAAGTAGATAACGCAAACAACGTCAGATGAAAACAGTATGTGTAAAATGTACAGATAAATACACATAAAGTCCACACCTGTGGAGTAACGGTCAGCGCGTCTAGCTGCGAAACCCGGTGGCCCGGGTTCGAATTCCGGTCGGGGCAAGTTACCTGGTTGAGGTTTTTTCCGGGGTTTTCCCTCAACCCAATACGAGCAAATGCTGGGTAACTTTCAGTGCTGGACCCCGGACTCATTTCACCGGCATTATCACCTTCATATCATTCAGACGCTAAATAACCTAGATGTTGATACAGCGTCGTAAAATAACCAATAAAATAAAAAAATACACATAAATAAGGTGTACAGAGAAATAAAATTATTTCATTTCCACACAAATATTTTTGCTTGTAACTTTCGACTCTGTCATTTCCGGACCAGAGTTCCTTATCTCAAATTGATACATGTGTCCTTCGCCATCATCCCTGAAAGCTTATAACACCAACTCGGAAACGCCCTGTATATAAAATGCAATCTGTGAAAATTTCTTGAAAAATAAAGTACCATCGGAAGTTAAAAAGAAGATAATTGTCTTTTGTGTTATACATATTTCATTGTAAAATACTAGGTCATTCATCATAAGTCCGTGAAAGATTAAAGAAAATTCATCACATATAAACTACGTAAAGGATGATTGTAATTCTTATTCTGACAGGGGGAGAAATTCTTAAAGTTTTTAAAAGAACAGTCCGCGCAGATAATTGCCGAGGCAATAGTAACGAATATGGCTTTCAGTAAACGTTAAAGTCATCTTGTGTATTGAAATACGCAAGAACCTCGTCCATTATAAATGCAGCGACGATTTTGCGCTGAATTGCAGGAGGCAGCATCTGTTTTCAACAATATCAATTTCCTCCCCATAAGGATTCGAACCAGCGCGCATTCTGTGCCACTAGTCAGTCCTCGATTAAAATTTAGTAAGTATAAAAAAAGAATAATATATCAGAATTAAGGCTATTAGCTGTAAAAACAGTTTGCCTAGCGAAACTAACTTGGAACTACATTATGAACTCAGTTGCTACGAAATTTCGTACTTTATAAAATTGTGTAATAATAGAGAAGCTGAAGTAGAATCCAAGTTCGCAAACTAGATCATGATTATAGTAAAATGTGGGACAAGACTGAGAAAATACACAAACGAATCAAATTTTATTTGCGATAGAAAAAAGTATGCTACTAATAAGCAGAACCCCTGATGGTTTTGCAATTAATATAAACCCATATCGTTGGAACCGACTTCACCACAATATATGCAACAAACATCTGTTATTGAGTTTGAAACGGGTTAGAGAGGAGAGGAGGTGAAAAAATAAAAGCAAAAATAGAGAGAGACCTACAGAGAGAGAAAGGAAGTAATTATCGCAATTCCCCCCGGGGTCACGAGCCACGAATTCCACCGCCGACTGCCTTCCATTTCCCAAATCCAATCCAATTAACCCCTTCCACCAGGAGCCCCTTCTCGATACATCAATGTGTTTACAGGCTCTTTCTGTGTTTGTCCGGCGACCGCATCAAAAACCTGAGGCTCTCGTTTAAATCAGCAGGACGCACGGACTTCACACACAAGAAATCTCTATCTTATTATTACGGAACAGCTTTACTCTAGCGGAGATGCATCCGAAATTACGATGCCATTAGCAGAAATTAAGCAAATTATATCATTGCCTTTCGTACATAGGAATAAAAATTGAAAACATCTATGTGGGTGCAAAGTTTATGGTGAAATGTAATTGCTGATCAATTAAGGAATGTTTCTAAAGTTGGCTTCTTCGTTTATTGGAGTACAATAATAAAATAATAATAATAATAATAATAATAATAATAATAATAATAATAATAATAAAATCAGAGACCGGAAGTTTAGACATTATGAATCATTAAAGTAGGCAGGCAAAAAGGCATTACAAATAGCTAAAATAGGCAGGCAAAAAGGCATTATAAATATCTAAAATACGCAATAAAGGACAATCACAAAAACCTTGCACTAGACCCACAACCTTGCACTTTACACAAAGGGATTTCTGCAGCAAGAAATGTTGTAGATTTATTAATTTGTAATACAGAATAATATCTGTGATATTGACAATTAATATTTGAGGAGAAAAATTCGCTCAAATGTTAATTGTCAATATTACAGATATTATTCTGTATGACAAATTAATAAATCTATAATATTCTCATAGGTGCAGTGTATATATTTGTACAGATTACTGTGCACTTAACTGCGGAATCCCGGCCAAACAAGTCACTCAGCTGAGTGCGCTCCTAATATAATGGCAGTTGACATTGGACATATACGTCAACGTATACGCCTAACTTGGAGTCAGGCCACAAAGGGAAACTTTGAAGGAGGAAGGTTCGATCCGGTGCTGTGGATTGAATTCGGCGTAGCTCAGTGATCAGAGCTCTTGGTACGTAGAACCAATGACCCGAGTTCGATCCCCGACGCCGGAGCGAATTTTTCTCCTCAAATAGCAAGAAATGCTTTACATACCTAAGTCGATTTCAAATTCAGATTTTCGACTCGATGTTGCAATTACTGTTGAAAGCAAAGAAATATTCTTCTCAGGAGCCTTGGAAGTGCATTTTTTCGTTCGGTTGTACTG
The DNA here is from genome assembly GCF_040183065.1 of Periplaneta americana. NCBI lineage: Eukaryota > Metazoa > Arthropoda > Insecta > Blattodea > Blattidae > Periplaneta > Periplaneta americana. The sequence continues at coordinate 62,540,758 of NC_091127.1, read as the reverse complement.
ATATGTTGCGATATGAAATATTTTGCTAGCTACAACAACGTCGCAATGAAAACTGAAAGAAAATAACCGTTAAAAATAACGTTAGACCCGCACTCATTGTTGCCTTGTCAAATAAACACAAGCGATAATTAAAACGCTTACTGTTATACATTTTTGCAAGGCAGCAAAGAGAATATGAACTGACTGAAAGACAATAATATACATTCGGAGAAGTCACTTTAATTGTAGCGGTTATACAAATAAATTAAAATATACCTATAGGCAATTTTTAATAATAAATTAATAAATAATTGACAAATAATCAAATAAAGGCAAAAAAAAATGTTTTTGTAAATTAGGCATTTATATTTAAAAAAGCAGAAAAGGGCGACATAAAACTGTGACGTTTCAATCACAAAGTATAATTTGTACAGATTTACTTTCAAATGAAGATAGATTTAACACATTTAAAAAGGCATTCTGCCAAAGTTCCGGTCACTGATGATGATGATGATGATAATAATAATAATAATAATAATAGTAATAATAATAATAATAATAATTTTAATAATACGAATACATATAATAATAATAATAATAATAATAATAATAATAATAATAATAATAATAATAACAATAATAATAATAATAATAGCAAAGAAAAAATACACGGTTCAAGCGACAAAGCGAAACTTTCAGGATTGATTGGTTTTTTACTTGGTTGTTTAACGTCGATAGGAGTGGTGGTAGCGAGATGATATTTGGCGAGATGAGACCGAGGATTCGCCATAGATTACCTGACATTCGCCTTACAGTTGGAGAAAACCTCGGAAAAGCCCCAATCACTGTGGAAACAAAATATATGCAGCATATATACCGCGTCATACTTCGCTTAAAGCCAGAACAGACGTGTGTTTAGGTCAGTTGATTTTCAGCTTGTAGTCTGAAAATTTTGGCAACTCTTTTAAAATGCAAATGCAAGTTTGTGTTCATTAAATTTTACTGGAATTCGGTACTGTAGTTAGTTCATTAATATGCCACTCCATAAGTTCACACAAGAAAAAAAAAATGTATGTGTAAATTTATACAGTATATTAGAGAGAAGTTGCAAAAATTACTTAAATAAATCTTATGCTTGTAAAACAAATTTCACAAAAATATATTGAGAATATATTGTGGGTCTCTATCATCACAGCATGGAGCGTCTTTAGGTTGCGGATAGAGGAGACGGCCTCCAGATATGGAGGGTAGCTGCGAATATATTGAATAAGCAGTCACGGATAAGGGGTGGTCCTCCAGGTTAGAGGTTGAGCGAAGGGCTAACAACCCATATAGAGTGTTAGTTGGGAGGCCGGAGGGAATAAGACCTTTGGGGAGGCGAGACATAGATGGGAAGATAATATTAAAATTTATTTCATTTTTCATTTCATTTATTATATTCCATATATCGTACATTAGCAATGAAGCTTTAAGATTTGGAACAAGTCAAAATTTTACACGATTAAAACTACAATTTTGGCGAGATGTAGTAAGTTGAGGTGAGGCCCAAGGATTCGCCAAAAGATTACCTGGTATTTGCTTTATGGTTGAGGAAAACCTCTGAAAAAACCCAACCAGGTAGTCAGACCAAACGGGGGTGAAGTGAAGTGAGGCTGAGGACTCGCCATAGACCATTCGGCATCAGTCCCACGGCTGGGGAAAACCTCGGAAGAAACTAAATAATGAGACCAAAAGGGGGATCCAACCCAAGCCCGAGCGCAGCTCCGGATCAGCAGGCCAGCGAGTCTGTCGACTGAGCTACATCGATGGCTCTACTAAAAATATACACTACATAGCCAATCAGATTATTAAATTTACAAACGCAAACGATTATTCATCAGTTGAACTATAAAATATAATACATAACAAGTAAGTTAATTCAATTTAAAGGCAAAAACAATTCAATCTGTTGAGATATACAGAAATTGATAATACATATCATGCAAATTACTTCAATTTACAAACATAAACGATTCATCAATAGAGGTATACAGATTACTATTCAATTCAAAGCATATAGAGTTCATCAGCCAAACTATACAAACATATACAATACAAAGTAAACAGATTAATTCAATTTACAAGCATACTTTCGTTAAGCTATACAAATTTGTACAATTCCTATCAAGTAGAAGAGTAACACACTAGTGAAGGAATTAAGGCTGGTTCACAATAAACCGGGAACGAGAACTAGAATGAAAACGAGAAGCAGAGGACGTGAATATGAAAATTTTGGTTCACAATAAACCGAGAACGTAGACGACTATGCATATCGATATGTATGTCAATAACGATATGTAAAGTCGATATTACGCATTCTGATGTTATTTGTGTATAATTGACCAATGGCGTTCTCTCATGAGTACAAGGCGGCCAACATAAACACAGGTTAACCAACTTCGAAATTTCAACCGAAACATTTCATTAGGTACGGTACTATAAATATGCCCATGCATCTTCATTATCACAAGCTATTTTAAGTCTACCATAACGTAAAATAATTAGAGAAGAAACATTTGTAATAGAACAGAAATGAACACAACAGTAGTTATTGAACTGAAGCATGAATATGCAGTGTGTAATACAACCAATACAGTAATAAAATATGATCCGCTCCCGATCGGTGTTCAAAGATGCAGTTATTGAAAACCACGTATTCTCCTTCATTTTCTCATCTTTATACGAGGCGCGCCGCTTATCGTAAACGTGAAGATTTTCCTCAACGCCCAATATTAGAATCTCATTAAATAAAACTTGCTCCATGATGCACAGCACAGAACAAAATATTGCATAGGTTATGTTACGGTCTTCTTGCTACAAAATATACGACGACAAAATAGCTTTTAGATGGCATTAGAATGAATCTAGTGGGCTGTGATCGGAAACGTGAACGTCAAAGTTGAAACTTGGCCAACTCTCCGTTCCCGATCCCGGGCTCCGGCAAGCTTTTCGTTAATTGTGAATACTCAGATTTAAATGTACACATTTTAACAATTTCACCGTTTTCGTTTTCGTGCCGATTCTCGTTTCCGGTTTATTGTGAACCAGCCTTTACTGTGAGTGAGTGAGTGAGTGAGTGAATTCATTTATGATTGTTACTGATTGGCTGAATGAATAATTATTATGACTGATTAACTGAATGAATAAATTAATGAATTGATCAATGAATGAATATGACTGAATGATGAAACAGGCTGTGTAGCGGAATGATTGTGAGTGAGTAAAGTTATTGATTGATTTTGGCTGATTGAGTGATTTAAGAAGTACGATTAACCGAATGAATAACTGAATTAATCGATAAATTGATTGATAGATGGATGGATGGATGAATGAATGAATGAATGAATGAATGAATGAATGAATGAATGAATGAATGAGTGGTTATGATGAGTAGCAGACTGTGTGGCGGAATTCTGTGAGAATGAATGAATGATTATGGTTGAGAAAGTGAGTGAATTGCTTAATAATAATTGTATAAACTACTAAGAGAATGACTAACCACTGAATAACATTTCCTGAATGAGTGAATGAATGAATGAATGAACAACCAACAATAAATCCATGAATAACACTATAAATTAAATATTAATTGAATTGATGTATGAATGAATAAATTACTGACAGAATGATTGAAGAAAATAATTATTGTCGTAATGATAGGCTGACTGTGATAAAATAAAACAAACGTAATCTTAATTCTTCTCCGACGTTTGAATGAAGAAGCTGGATACTATGATTATAAAATCGTTGGCATAAATTCAACATAACTCCTTTTGAAAAGCAAATATTCTTCCTTAGACTCCATTTAATAAGAACCTGTGATTAGTTCTGTTATAAAACAGTAGGATGTAAGTGGAGATATCATAAAGAATCCCAAGAAATTTGTTTTATCTCCTATGGAATAGCTTTGCCTACATCTGCGAGAAGAGAATTAAAACACGTACCAACATCAGAAAAATTTCCAAATGTGATCATAACTCCCTGCTGAGTATTCCCCCAAGGACATACATCCATAGTATGAGAGAATCAGAGAGAATGAAAAGTTTTAAGAAATGAAGTCGATAAATAGAGTGAAGACAAGTGTGGGTAAGGGTGCAATAAAATAGAAAGATTAAAGCAAAGAATAGGAGAGGATGGGAGATGAAGAAACGAAATGAAAGAGAGGTGCAGGGGATAAAAAAGAGAAAAGAATGCAAGTTCATTTTAAAATGTCGTAAGGGAAAATTTGTGTTGAGGGCGGAAATTTAAAATGCAGATGTAATTGGCTACTTGAAGGAGAGGGAATCAGGCACCCGAGACGAGTGAGTGAAGTCTGCGAATCCCAGGAGCTATCTTACAAACCCTGCTGAAATAAGACTCCATTGAAAAAAAAAAAAATCTTTTCCTTCCGATACATAAATATTATTCGAATGAATTTTTATCTTACCTTCCTTAAACCCAATATTCAATTGTGTACTTTGTAGAGGGTTTTCCGATTATTTTCTTAGAACATATTTCTGAATTAAAATTTTGCTCTAATAACTAGGGACCAGATTTTGATGGCCCAAAAATATTAAAAAAAAATGATCTATAAAATAACTTAAAATCAATAAAACTATCTAAAAAATGACATAAAAATTTTTGTATTCTTTTTAGAGAATGGCAGTACAGCACAGTACATAATTCTGTAACGTTAAATCTGAAATTAAAAACTAATATTAATTTAAACTCGCGAATTTGTTTGTTCTAGAAAAGAGTACGTATAAAATATTACTTTATTCAGAATTATTGCAGTAGCATGCACAGGTTCTCGAAGGTTAGGGAACGCCTGTTGTCGGAAAGCACATTTTTGTACTGTGAGAAACTCCTTTCCACATCCTCTGATACAACTGGAGCATATTTGAAATGCGCTAAATCACTGTCAGTGAGATCTTCTTCAATGTAGGAAGTATCAAATGCTTTACAAAATTCTCTGTAAAAATCTGATGATTTATTCTTCTTCATGGATACACTTTGTTGCAGTAAAGTTGCGTGGATTTCTTCTTACTTGCGAGTTGCACTGCCCGTATATGCTTATCGCGACCCACATGTTGTTGAACAGTGAATTACAAAATAATACTTCACCGTCCGTATAAAAAACTTCATCTCCAAATTCAGATAAAATCTGTCTTAAATGGCAATATTTAGATGGCTTTATTTTAGGCATGGCGGAATGAAACTATGAAAACTGAACACGAAACATTCCTATCTGAAAATTTGTGACAGTGAAAATAACGATTCAAGCGCTTCCCGCGACAGGAAGCAGCTAAAATAACTACTTTCAACATGTATGTACATTGTCGAGCGCATGTTTTTTTTTTCTACAAGGTAGGTTGGATATGGAGAATTGGTTGCAGCGACAACAATAAGTATAGCTAAGACACAGACTCTCAGCATGTACATTGTCGAGCCACTGATCAAACTTCCATTGATTTCGTTAGATTAAAAATACATTTTAAATTATTTATTTATTTATTTTATTTATTTATTTATTTATGTATTTGTTTATTTCATCAATTTGTGTTCACGTCATGGCGGATTAGATGTGGTCCAGTTCTTAATCCGCCATCATTCACTAATTATTACAAAAATAATACATATGGAACCTATGAGTATCATCATCCATTCATAATAATAATAATAATAATAATAATAATAATAATAATGGTAATAACAATGATAGTAATAATAATAGCAGTAATAATAATAATAATGATAATAATTTAACAACTTAAATTAATTTAATATTTTCCAAAAAATAAAGAGAAGGACCAGAAAAGGAAGTAAAATTCCTAAACAATGACTAAAAATTGACTTAGAACTTGAAAAAAAAATAATATCACAAAATTAATAAAATAGAAAATGTGACGAAAAATTCACAATAGAATTTAATATTCTTACAACCAGAAGTTAACACAGAGGATTTGGAATTGAACGGGTTACATCAGCTTCTTGTCTATGCGGATGACGTGAATATGTTAGGAGAAAATCCACAAACGATTAGGGAAAACGCGGAAATTCTACTTGAAGCAAGTAAAGAGATAGGGTTGGAAGTAAATCCCGAAAAGACTAAGTATGTCATTATGTTTCGTGATCAGAATATTGTACGAAATGGAACTATAAAAGTTGGAGATTTATACTTCGAAGAGGTGGAAAAATTCAAATATCTTGGAGCAACAGTAACAAATATAAATGACACTCGGAAGGAAATTAAACGGAGAATAAATATGGGAAATGCCTGTTATTATTCGGTTGAGAAGCTTTTGTCATCTAGTCTGCTGTAAAAAAATCTGACAGTTAGAATTTATAAAACAGTTATATTACCAGTTGTTCTGTATGGTTGTGAAACTTGGACTCTCACTTTGAGAGAGGAACAGAGATTGAGGGTTTTTGAGAATAAGGTTCTTAGGAAAGTATTTGGGGCTAAAAGGGATGAAGTTACAGGAGAATGGAGAAAGTTACACAACGCAGAGCTGCACGAATTGTATCCTTCACCTGACATAATTAGGAACATTAAATCCAGACGTTTGAGATGGGCAGGGCATGTAGCACGTATGGGCGAATCCAGAAATGCATATAGAGTATTAGTTGGGAGGCCAGAGGGGAAAAGACCTTTGGGGAGGCCGAGACGTAGATGGGAAGATAATATTAAAATGGATTTGAGTGAGGTGGAATATGATGATAGAGACTGGATTAATCTTGCTCAGGATAGGGACCAATGGCGGGCTTATGTGAAGGCGGCAATGAACCTCCGGGTTCCTTAAAAGCCAGTAAGTATAACCAGAAGTTCGTGTTCAGGATTGTAAGAGTTGAGAGCAATGCATATTGCATGAGGAAAAGAGATGACGTCATCAAAATTCGGGTCCAGCTTAACACTGATGAGCTACAATACATTATTTCCCAGCACTGTTTCACTTATTTATGCGTGCAAACGTTAAATGAGCGCTTTGATTCCACAGATAGATTTTGATTAGCTGAATTTCATAGAAAGATTTATTGGAACATAAACAGCAATTTGTTGAGCTAGTTTTCAACATATTCCCGACCTAAATTGAGACATTTTTCCTTGTTTATGCTTTATAAATTAATTTGTTAGTCGTGAACATTGTAATTGGGCTTTGCCTGTTATGTTCCACAACAAATGATTAAATAAAATGAAAATAAAAAATACCTTGCGATCAACAGAGAGGTGTAGACGGCTGTCTACAGGCGTCATACTCCTACGACACAGGGATACAAAACTTGATCCCACGGTATGACAAGTATCTCATTTCCAGTGAAGAACATGTTGAAAAGTAGTTCAACAATATCTGTATCTATTCCAATAAATATTTCCAGGGAAACTTAATTTCTGGAAGGTCCTAGTAATTGCGCTCCAGTGGATAAAATTTATATAAGTACTTGTTTTGATATTATTAACATGGTGGAAGAAAATAAATAATTATTATTTATTTATCCCATGAGAATGTTCGCTTGTCAGTGCCAAAGTCGCATAACATCAAATCCTAAGATAATACAGTAGCTTGATTGAATAAAGATACCATTTTAATTGAATTATTTGAGGCACTCAGAAGCAAAGTCATACAAGTGACGTTTAGTAAGTTTTAAGACAAATGACTTTGAAGTCGAAAAGGAAATTAAATAATCTGTTACAGGACTATGTTGCTGTAAATTTACAGTTGTATATGTTGGTACCTAAATTTTTTAACGTCTAAATATAAATTATCTGTTGTGAAACAGTTTAGGTAATATTGGGTCATAAAGTTACTTGTATAATTTTGCCACGAAAATATTTTTGTGGAGAAGTAATGTAAGTACAAGGGTTTCCAGTATTGGTATATTATTTAAAAGAACAGCAAGAACACTGCTCACAACATTGAAGCATTCCTCTCTTAACAGCATTTGAGCTTTATTATTATTATTATTATTATTATTATTATTATTATTATTATTATTATTATACAAAATGTGTCTCTATAACCAAAGAAATGGATTAAGAACATTTTTAATTTCCAATGATATTCGGCCTTAGTCGCTGTCCATTACGTCACTAACCTCATCTGAATAAGTTACATCTCTCTCTGCTGCAACATCTGTGTTTCTGTCATGAAGTGCATCTGTAGACCTCCTACCGCGAGTATTCCTTGCACTTCTTCTTCCATAGACTCCCTCGTCCACGTCCTGCAGTCATTATAGGCCCCTCCTCATGCTTCAGATCATCAAAAAAAGAGTGGTGTATGCATGAGATGAATTTCTTTAGCTCTTGCAAGTTTCTCCACTTAGCAAACGTTATTCTTATTACATCACTGTATAGTTGGTCCAGCTCAATGTGTGCAGGCATTCCACTAAGATGTTTCGAAAAATCAGCGCTGTAATATATTACCTCTCTCCATTATGGCAAATTAATTGGTCATAAACAGAAGAAACGCAACAAAACTATGTAAACAACGCACTTGTATTAGTTTGCCTCTCAGTCAAAACTCTGTAAGCATTGTAATACAAGAGTTAGGCCAACAGGGAACAGCACCGACTAGAACTGCACTTATATTACTTTTTCTCTGAACAAGAGTGATATTAAAGATTTAGAATATACACTTATCTCACTTTGTAAAAAAAAGTCACTTATATCACTTTGCTTCTGAGTGCCTCATTTATCAACACTTTAACAACTATGATGTCGTCTAGCTTAGGTGGAATTGGTGATAGAGAACAGAGTCCGACAGTTCTCCATGGGATTATATGACAAGCTACCCCAGAGAGCATGGGTCTTTATAATTTAGCTGTTAAATCATTCATTCCGTTCATGGGGTTCGAAGTAAGAACAGTGACTTGAACGCGACTTTAGCCATTGTATACTGTATACTAATGTAATTACATAGACTACAAAATGTAATAGAATTTGAATGTATGCTACAGTGCAGAAGGGTGTAAAAATAAGCAGCAGGGGAAGACGCTTCATATCTTGCAGAGTGAGTACGGATATATGAGCAGCATTAACTTGGTTTATTGTAGGGAGAAAGTGAAGTACTGGGCTCTGTATCTCAGCACACCCTGCACAGAAAACTCATCCCTGGTGAGACGACTCACAGATCCCTAATGAATTCTCAGTTGGATCAATCCGCGAATGTGTTTTAGTCTGCTGTACAGAACCCAAATTCACAAAGCAACAAAGACGTACAATTCTGCTCAGTTCGAGTACATATAAAATTATGATAGACAGTGATTTATGTATCGCATACACAAATTTACAACAAAATTGGCTGTTTAATATGACAATTGAGACCTGAATGCTTCCTAAAATGTCACTTGTATACTCATTGCCTTTTATACATGTCAAGCAAATCGCATTAATTCGGTTGCTTTCATGTTACCATTTTTTTTTGTAGTATTCTCAATTAATGCGAACCCAAGTAAAATCATAACCATTCTGACGTGAATACGACTTTAAAATCACTCTTGTACTGAGTGTCATATAATAATAATAATAATAATAATAATAATAATAATAATAATAATAATAATAATAATAATAATAATAACGATCACATCTGTGGTGTAGGGGTCAGCATGCTGGTCTCTTACGCAGAGGGCCCGGGTTCGATTCCCAGTCGAGTTGACTTTCCTGGTTGATGTTTTTCAGGGTTTTTCCTCAACTGTAAGACAAATGCCAGGAAATTCGGGCCACAACATCCCTGAATATCACTGACCTCATTCATCACCGAAATCATAATTATTCATAACAAATCAGTAATACATATATACAGTCTAGTTCACAACAATAGAACCAGTACTCAACAATAGTGAACAGGCCTTCGGATTTCAACCAAGCAGCGAGAAAAAAAATAATAATAAAACACTGTTTATTGTCAGAAAAATGCAATACAAAGAAATTGTGAATGTACAAAATTTTAGCATTCACCGTGCTCAGGAGAGGATTCAAATTAAATTATGGTTTACTCGTATTTAACGACGCTCGCAACTGCAGACGTTATAATTGAAGGGTTCACAGCCATAGTGGGCCAAGCGCCATTTATTAAAAACGGAGAAAGCAAGGGTTAAAGTTAAGTAAATACCATAGCTTAATGAAGATAGACACATCATTTAGTGTGAATGTGTATACTTTATATTACTTGCTATATTTTTCCATTGAATTATGGTAATAACTTCATTTTAACCCTTGTTTTCTACGGTTTTAGTAAATGGCGCTTGGCCCACTATGGTTCTGAACCCTTCAATTATTAGCGTCGCCGGTGTGCTGGAATTTTGTCCCGCAGGAGTTCTTTAACTGACATGAGCCTGTTGCATTTAAACACACTTAAATGCCATCGACCTGGGCCGGGATCGAACCAGCAATCTCGAGTCAGAAGGCCAGCGCTATACCGACTACGCTAACCAGGCCGATGAGAGGATTCGATACATAATAAATTTACGTAATGAAACCTTAGTTCATGATTTTACTAGTGTTTATTTGTTCATGTTTCAAAATCGCTGAACCGAAAACAATGGTGGTGATGAGGTTGTGTAGCCAAATAACTAAAGTTTGTTATGCATGAATCCCCAACGGTGGTTATGTGCATAGACAGAAGGAGAATTTCTTCCTGATACTTCAGGACATCCTTGAAGTGTTGATGTCTTCATTTTCTTTCTCAGTAAGTTGGTGTAAAACTGTATATTCACAGTGATTTTCCATGAAGTCATTGTAAATTTTTCCTTTAATTTCTCCGGAACAGTCATCATGACATTGCTTTCAGATGGTTGAACTAATGAGGATGGATGTCTTTAGTTTGCGCTCTGCCTCTTCGATATAGGGCCTAATTGATATATTCATGTTCAATCTCATTATAGTTATTTTTTTTCCAGAAACTCGTTCATTTAAGTCAAATAACTCTTATTCAGATCACTACTTTCCATAAGACTCGATTTTGTGTTATCATCTGTAAATTCGTTCAGGACTAATCTTGAATAAGTTGTATGATAGTTCAGACGACTACACATAATTGAATGCACATTTCTCGCTGAAACATACGAGGTGCATCCATAAAGTAACTTTCCCACTCTTCCCACAGCTAGCAAACCATGTGTTGCGCGAAGCGACTGCGTGTACGTGATAGACTAATGTCCTGACATGGCGCATGCGCTAGTGGAACTTCCCGAGTGCTCCCAGTAGCTTCGTTGCATTGGTTGAAGATGGACGCTCCTATTCCAGCTCCCGCCGCGTGTGAAGTGCGATCAGTGATAAAGTGTTTGAATGCACAGGGTATAGCGCCGATTGAAATTTATCGTCAGCTGTTCCAGGTCTATGGGCCTGTCATGAGCAAGCAGATGGTGCGTTGCTGCTGTAGAAAATTTTCAGCAGGACGCCAAAATGTGCATGACGAGCGCAGTGGGAGGCCAACCATCATCACAGACAACCTTGTGGAGCGCCTCTAATATGTCATATCCTGAATAGTAAAGTTATTCTCCTATCTTTCCGACTCGTCTTATCAATATCCAATTGAAGCATTGGCGTTGGAATTTGATTTCTATGTGTTCTTCATCCACAACAATAAAGTGTTCTGAGCGCTGGATTTATAACCTTGTGGACTCGGATTCGATCTCCGATGTATTCCCAATTTATAATTTCTGTTGAGCAAGCTCGTCCAAGTAAAACACGAATTTTCTCCGGGAGCTCTGGTTCCCTTGTGACATTTCAACAAATCTCCATCTCAATTCATCGCGGGTGTAGCGTATATCAGCCTCCTATTGTACATTCTAGGCAACAACTCTGTCGAGGTCTACACAACTGGCTTCATATTGGTGAATGACGAACAGGCAAGTACCCCCCATTAATTAAAAAACTCTTTTTTCTAACATATATTGACTTATAAATTGTCACGTATCATACAAATTGATGTATCTGTTGTTTAGACATTCTTGTACAAAATTTTCCGGGTTTTATAAAATCTGTTAGAAGAAGCGCCAACATTCAGTAATATGAATTTTCAGTTATATTCAGTTTGTAATATTCCACATGTATTAAATACAGTGGTCCAAGAATTTCCACGCTCAATTACAAAGTAGAGACTGATTTTGTAACTGGATGCTAGAAAGTGTTGCAGATGAGAGAGTGGATCCTGAATAAATCATATTTTCCAATGAAGCATGGTTCGAATTACTTATCACATCATTTTACAAAACAACCGGTACTGGAACGCAGAAAACCCCAACTTTTGCTGCATGAAATTTCACAACATAATGAATTAAATGGTATATGGTGTGGTTTAAATGCACACAAAATGATAGGGTATATTTTTTTTTACGAAGGCGCTATCAGTGCTGCAAGATAGCGAGCAGAATTGCTAAGATAATTTTTCGAACAATCAACAGACATTGAATGGCAGCAATCATTGTTTCATCAGGATTCTGCTGTTGAACACACTGCTTACGAAACACTACAGTTTATTTAAGAGGCTTTTGAGGATAGTTGTCAGAAGTAGGTTGTGTTTCCCTTTTCATAACCGCGAGCTCATTTCATGTGATTTATGTTTGTGGGGAACTTAAAAGAATAATAATTTAGAGTAATAATGATGAAATAGGAAGTGAACTAAGAGTAACTAAATTATCACCATTATTTCATGCATATATATATATATATATATATATATATATATATATATATTTATTATATGCATCACTGTGGATTAAGTAATCTTTTCATGCTGTACGATGAATAATGGTATTTCTATATATTAGAAAACTTCGCTATAGGAACATAAACTGATGTCCAAATCAGTTTTTCTGTGTAATTTAGTGTTGAAATATTTATTCCGTTAAAATCTTCAAAACGACTTTTATTATAATAGCAATAGGCATATCGTCTGAATATCTTCTACATATAATGATAAATTAAAATTCTGTGTATGCCATGGTAACTTGTGTTTTATGTCCTTTGCGATAACGTGTGTGTGTTTGAACCCTTCCCAGTAGTGTAACTGTGGACGACTGGTTGTTTAATTGTAAATACTTGTGCGCAAGATGGCCCGACTTGGCGAGAGGAATGCGTCGATAGTCGAATTCTAGTCTTATTGCTCCGCATTGACGACATGGTGATACACGGCGGCAGCTGGAAGCACACAGAAGCTAATCTCTGAGTAATTCATTGGTCCCTCGTCGCTCGTTGGGAGCATAGTAGTCCCGCAATAGTGGGTTATGTACCCTGTGATAATGCAGATGTTAATCGCATTGGCAAGTTATGAAGCATTGCCATTCTCTTGACGAGGGACTAATAATGTCATGATTTAGTAGAGGTTCTATATTTGTATGACAGTGAGGTTTTTATGGTGATTACTTCCAGATAAAATTTTCAGTGTTTTGTACCTATTGTCTATATCAAAACAAACTCAAATATTATATTCGAAACACTTCAGTCCTATTATATACTGTACAAGATTAAATATTCAATGGCGATTGTGCAACTTCTAGGTATTTTTAACCCTTAAATTGACAAAGTATCCTATAGGATACAACAGGTTAATAGGCTATATGATATAATTAAAATAGGACAATAGAAAAAAAATTGGTAGGAAAATTAAAATTTCACAATATGATACTATAATATTGTACAACATATAAAATAATAATTTAGAAATCTTCTCACCATTTGTGAACTATCACAAGGGACCAAGAGTACTTATTTCTTAACCATATAATTGTTTACAAGTTCATTGAACCATTGATTTTGTTTTGACAATGAAGTTAGATTTTGATAGTTAGAAGGTGCGTCTGCTCATTTTGACAGGTTATAATCTGTTCCACAGATGTCAAGGTCTTTGAAATATTGGAGGGAGAGGCAGGTCTCAGCATAAAACAAAACTTTAATTGCTAATTATAAAAACTATCTTTACATTATTTTCATAAAGTAGCATCAGGTTTTTGATATAATGAAATTATTTAACTCAAGGTGGTTGATGACCGTGAAATAAGTGGATCCGGTTCAAATCCTGGTTGGCACAAATTACCTGGTTGAGGTTTTCTCCGGGGTTTTCCATCGACCCATTAAGAGCAAATACTGGATAACTTTCGGCGCTGGACCCTTGACTCATTTCGCTGTCATTATCACCATTTCATTCAGACGCTAGATAACCATAGCAGTTGATAAAGCATCATACAGTAAACCAATTAAAAAATAATGGTTGAAAACTACTACCCTTATACACTACGTTTTCCCTTTCACTGTATTGTTTAGCATTCGTCGAGTTAGTAGAGTATTACAATAGGTACCCTAAAATTCCTGTTTTTAGTGCATAAAGTGCCTATTTCCAGATATTGAGAAATAAAGCCATGGTTCAGTTACTCATGTCTTAACGGTGTAACTCACTAGACAGATTACAGCATAAATACATGCATAGTCTACATTTTTTTTAGTATGTTATTTTACGACGCTTTGTCAACATCTTAGGTTATTTAACGTCTGAATGAGATGAAGGTGATAATGCAGGTGAAGTGAGTCCGGGGTCCAACACCGAAAGTTACCCTGCATTTGCTCATATTAGGTTGAGGGAAAACCACGGAAAAAACCTCAACCAGGTTACTTGCCCTAACCGGGAATCGAACCCGGGCTACCTGGTTTCGCGGCCAGAGACGGTAACCGTTACTCCACAGGTGTGGACATACGGTACATACATACATACATACATACATACATACATACATACATACATACATACATACATACATACATACATACATACATACATACATATTCAGTTCAATTCAATTTATTAAGCCATTAAACATACAGTGATAGGCTTCGTCACAATACAGAAGGGGGAAAAAACATACATTTGAAAATACACATGCAATTGAAAACAATAACGTTTAATTAGAATGAAAAAACAAAACATTTTGAAACTCTAAAAATTAATGAAAACGCTTCACTCTTGATGTATTATTTATAACTAATTTTAAATAACTGTATTTATTAAAAACAATTTCGTATGAATTTATGTTAACAAACTCATCTACAGAGTAGAAATGATTAATTAAAAGCCAATTATAAAATGTAGTTTTGAAACTAATGGTTGGTAACTTATAATATTGACTGGGAAGCTCATTATATAATTTCATTCTCATGACAGAAAAATTTGTACTAGTTTTATGTAATCTACAGTATGGAATATTAATTTGTTCACCATTTCTAATTTCATGATCATGTATATTGGCTACTAATGAGTAAGTGTCTATATTTTGTTGAGAGTAAAGGACTAGGTCGTATATATAAATTTATGACAGTTAATATTTGTGATTGTTTGAAAAGCGGTCGACAATGTTCAAGATAGTTTGACATAGAATTCTAATGGCTTTCTTTTGCAAAACCAGACACTTCCAATTTTGCTACCATTTCCCCAGAAAATTAAGGCATACCGAATCATCGACTGAAAGAACGAAAAGTAGGCATATCTGAAATAATTTTGAGAAACGCAAGTCACTAATTTCGTTAATAAATATATAACTCGTGATAACTTTGTGCATATATATATTCGATATGTTTTTCCCATGTTCATACATACATACATAATTTAATCTAGACGAGTAGGCACTAGTTATAGTCAAAGACTCAGATTTTCACAACAAAATAAGAAATCTACATACGCCTAGAGAGTGACAGAAACGAGGCATAATGTGTTATATTGTAAACATACAGGTAGCAAGGCATGTAGTACCTTTATTGTAATGGGACGTGCTGTTCAACTAATATAAAAAAATACATACATACATACATACATACATACATACATACATACATACATACATACATACATACATACATACATACATACATACATACATACATACATACATACGTTTGTTTTGCTTATATTTCTTATCCCGAAAGTTCCGTTTTGGACCTACAGTTTACAATATATATCTGATAACAAGTCTGCACAAAAATTCAGGTATTTATATGTAGCCTATATATACACTCATCAGGTATATGAAGTTTAGAGGCGGAGGTATAGTCGCGCCCTATCATGTTGTTTGTTTAAATTTTGATGAAAGTTGAATTATACTCATAAGATTAAGGACAGTTATTTTCATATTTGGAGATGTTAAGACGTTAACCTATAAAGATATATGTTTTAGATACGTTTCTGTGTTCTCTACTATCATGCATTCGCTCCTCTTTTCGCGAATTCTTCAGAAAAGCAGAGCATATACGTCTCCTATCTGTTTTAAATCAGAAAAAGTAATACACCAATTTCTAGGAAAGAAAATATACTTTCCTTTATTCCCCTTGGACGTAAATATGTGCCGTCCGCATAGTGGATTTCAGTGGAAGGGACATATTGGAATTGAGGTCATGACTACAGAGTCAGCTCTTTTGTTGAAGCTACGAGACTGTTCTAGTGAGGCGTAATTCTGTCGCTAGAATACCAATGCGACTGAGTAAATAAAAATTCCCTGCTGTCTCCCTTTTAATGCATTTTAGTTGTAACTTACAAGGAGCTAAATAAAAAGTGAATATTCTGTGAAAAACTCTCTGCCCTTAATCTTAATTTTAGTCCTTTATCTTATTCACTATTCCTAAATTATTTAAGGAAAAGGTATAGAAACAAGGAAGTAATCTTTTGAATTTCGTTTCCGTTATAGGTAACATTGATGGAAGTACTGAAATATTCATGAAATATTTTTTGTTGTATCTTAATACGGTATTAGGGCCTATTATTGTTAAAATTCAATATCTGACGATTACAGCGAAAACATAAGAACTGTTACACTCGAAGGAAATTCAAGGTGTTTGGGAAAGATTTGACACATTTCAAACATACTTTTTATCGATGTGCACAAAGAAACAGTAGTGCAGTTTGAATAAATATAATATAGGCTATCACAAAGTTCGCTTTACTTCAAGAAATCTCACGTCACGATAATGAGCGAAATGAGATTTCAATTGAAGGGTTCAGAACCATAGCGGGCCAAGCGCCATTTACTAAAACCGTAGAAAACAAGGGTTAAAATAAAGTTATTACCATAATTCAATGAATACATATAGCAAGTAATATAAAGTATACACATTAAAACTAAATGATATGTCAATCTTCATTAAACTATGGTACTAACTTAACTTTAAACCTGGCTTTCTCAGTTTTTAATAAATGGCGCTTGGCCCACTATGGCTCTGAACCCTTCATTTCATCTCAATGAATAAATTCTGCCCGAAACTTCTGCAAATACAACTTGCCTATGTTAAGGCACAAATAAAAACTTTAAAATCTGAGATTTAATTACCCTCTTATGTGAGATATTTATTCGTTATCAAGGTCTTAAAATGTTTTATTTCTCCCTCTCCTATAAAATTAAGTATTTTGAAAGACCGGGTTGCTGTTCAACACCATCGTTATGCCTCTCTCTTGGATCGCACAATGACCGTTTGTTATTCTTGAAGATAATTCTATTACATATTTAATATGGAGTATGCGATGTTCTTTGTACATTATGCGTAGAAATGGAAAGCACTTGGATTAATACCTGTATAATATGGCGGTTGTGGAGTCCATGCAATGGGTCAATCTCTTCTAATCTATATTTTTAAGAAAAGCATCCTTTTAAAGTTGATATTCCAACCTCAACGTGAAGGCGTTCCGTGTTATTCGATATTGCCTTTGAGAACATGCATGATACTGTAATATGTGGTAACTAGGGAACGAAGTTTGGACACCAAAACAATGGCTAGAGGCGGCTACAGATATAAGGAACACTGGCTATAGGATGACGTTAGTTATTTACTTTACTGCTGTACTTTCAGGTTCGTACGCAAAATGAAAGACGTCGCGTGAAGGGAGCTCTGTTCATTCGAAGTTAAATGGATGCGGATTTTGTACTTGTATTGTTTACTGCATTCTATTAGGTTGTTTCGACACAGCATGACTTTTCTGTTTTAATTGTAAACATTTCGTAAGGATTTCAGTTGTGATCTACTGAAGGTACTGTGAAGATGTATTAAAATGTCGCTAATAAAATCTGTAACTATGTCTGTGCTTGTAAAAGACGTCTGAGATGGCTATTTTTCAGTTAAGCGAGTACAGCGCATGCATTATGTCCAGACACTTCCCCACTCTTCCTACAGAGCTGCGCACGAGATCGGATGAGTCTACTTACTAATTATAGGGGAATGAGTTTGTCTTTGCTTCGAACTCGGTAGACACTCGCTGACCTTCCGTTCTACTCCTACTCCCTTAACAGAAACGTTGTTCCCGTATTGCACATCGAGAGTGTCTTGACAAAATGCATGAGCTGTAAGTTATATGTAAAAGATAATAAGTGTGTGATTTAGAAAGTAATAGTGACTATAAAAGACACATCGAACATCTGAAATTGTTTAGTGATTCGATGTCGTATCTGTTCACTTTTTATTATGACTTGTGTCTAATGATGATACCTATGTGCAAATATTCCGTTTCATAAGGAATGCAGATATCTGAAAAGAATTGAAAATATTTTAGATAAATGGGTGATCTAGTGAAGATACTTTTATTCAATGCAGTTCAGTTTAGTTCGTGGAAATGCAGTACAATGTAGAACAATGAATTACATTATTCATGATACGTATAGATACGGAAATAAAATTTGGAGCTCCCTTATTGTGTTTTTCGCTTACAACACACTGCGCTTGTGTAGTAAACGAGAGCACCTGTTATTGTGAACAGTCATGTCAAATTATTGCCTACATACAGGTGGATTCCCATAACTATCATTTGCCTGTGGTTAAATTCTATCGATATGGATGAAATCTAGTGTGTGTCTAGAAATCTTTTCAAACCTTGTGAAAAGTTAATTAGAGAAGATGGACAAGAATTCCAGAATTTGCTGTACCATAATGCAAGAGATAAAATCGGCAAAATTGTGAGCCGTATTATATAAATCATTAATACTATTTTCACAACGATTGTTAGAATAATGTTTGGCGAATTAAAACTTTTACAATTTTCTCCTTACTTTAGTTTATAAAAACTCTCGATTTTTATTATATTGATGACGATGTGGTGATAGTGTTTTTGTTGTTGATGATGATGATGATGATGATGATGATGATGATGCATTATTTTAACACAGAACAAAGTTTGGAAACAGTACCTCAGTTCATAAAAATAGTTCCGTAAATCGAGATTCGTTTCGGAAGGAATAATTTACTTCCCTGTGGTTTTATTCTATATTCTGATTTATACAGTTTAAAAGTTTAGTTTCGTAATAGCGCTTTGCGTGGAGTGTCTTCGAGGTTGGAATCCTCCGTTAAATCCTCTTCAGTCGCTCACAGTCTGTGTTCTTTTTGAATCTGTGATTAAGTAGCTACAATTTGCATACAAAGCAGTCACCTCAAAGACTTAATTGAGAATATATTTACAGTAGACAGCTCGTGTAATAGTGAGAGAAAACGCTTTGTGAAAGTTGAATACCCACATATAATGATATTGTCTGTGAGAAATTGTCACTGGAATGTATCTTTGCGTGTCTTATTGTTCGGAAATAAGGTGATTAATACACTGAAATTTCATAAGTCCGTCGAACATATTAGAAATTCACTACAAATAAACTGTACGAAATTTTATTATACTTGAAATATAGGCATACTCATCAAGTTGTTTTTAAATATATATTCGTATTTCGCAGGTGCTCAATCATTTCACGTCTGCTGATAAGGCATACATCTGTGTGACAACTGATAATCCATAACAATCCCACGAGCGTGTCAGCATATCACAATCGTCAATAGCCGCAGCAGTGGTGAAACAGTTGAATATTAGTGTGAGTCAGAGACACAAATACAATATCCTTTACAAACCCCAACAAGAAAAAGTCACGGGTGAAATCCGGGGACCGGGGTGGCCATGACATTAGCGCATCATCATCATGTTCTGTGCATCCTATTCTTAATGGCAAGTTTTGATTGAGAGACTCTCACACGTGTTTGCGGTAGTGAGCTTGACAAGCAACTTTTTGAAAAATGTAATCATGATCCTGTCTTTATTTAGTTGTGACATCAGCTAGTTTTTCAACATGTTCATGTAAATCTGGAATTTCTCATAGCCTACCAGTTCTGGAATTGTGCTCTAAATTACCGCTGTACAGACATAATGAACAGAATGACTGCTCACGTTCATTGAACGCCGTATTTGCTAGTATCGTCTCCTAGCGGCAAGCTACAACAACGACTTTTCCTTCAAAAGGACTTGGAGAGTTTCTTTCTGAATCGGAGTAAGTATTACCATCATCCATTGCGTAGTTTCTTTGTTATGAATTTCTAAAATGTTTCACGGACTTAACGAAAGCTGGCGTATTTTATAACGTAGTTTTCTAAATAGCCTACGTATAAAAATAATGGGTAGTTCTGAGATATTTGACATTGAGAAATGCATATTTAAATTACATAAGCGATTTATAAATAGTAGTAACAGTAGTGACCATTTTGTGGTTCAAGCGCTAGCATCCTGATCTTTCCCATTTAGGTGACTGGGTTCGATTTCCGTCTAGATCAGTGATGTCAACGAGAGCGCAAGCGTGTCTCAAGGGCCGTATGCGCCCTGATAGACTATATTCGGTGGTATGAAGATTTGCGGCGCAATTTTTTTTTCTATATTTGGCAGTACGTACGTATGTGAGCAATTTTTCTCACTTGTGAACCTAAAAAACCCAGACTAAAATCAGGATTATCAGATGATAATATGCGCCCGACCTAAGAAGGCTGGTGTCGGTAAAAGGAAAAAATACACTTCTGAATTAGTCCACAATTCAGAAATTTAAATTTGTTTCTAGAAGTGCGATTTTCATATAATAAGTTTATAATTATGTAATAGTTACGTAACAATTAATTAGACAGATCTCATTATCTAAAACTGCTTAAGTTAAAGAGAATATACTTATGTTTATTACTTGTTGTAGGCTTATTATTTCATTTTACCATATCCAGAATGTCCTGTGATTTATTTTCCTTTTTTATTAGTTTAAAACACAAACGCAACGTTTCTGTGCTAATACATTATTCGATAACTATACAACAATTAATTAGATCCTAGTTATTATCTGAAACTGTATAAGTTAAGAAGAGTAAATGTTTATTATTAAATTCTACTATTTTATAATTAATTGCATTTATTAGAGATGTACAAGTTGTAAAACATGCTTTGATTTCTTGTTGTCTTGTATGAATGTAACACAATATTTATCGCTTAAAAGCAGTTTAATTCACAACGCAGTGATAGGCCAATAGAGTTCATTTTGCTTACCCCTTCTTTATCACCGCTACTGCCTGTAGAATTGATTCATTCCAACCACTCAGTGCTTTATAGCACGGAGAATCGAGTACGTGCATCTGACCTTGACATCCCTGGTCTAGAGCGTCATGGAATTTGTGGTGAACAAAGACGTTGCAGAAGGATATTCTCTATCATTCCACCAACGCGCTCCACCTGCCCCTCATTTCATCTATAATCTACAGTAGTTAAAATGGGTATCCTGTATTGTGCAAAAGGTTATTTTTTATTTCTGCGATCACTTTCAATATTGCACACATGTGGAACTTTTATACTCGATGTAACTGAAATAACGAAATGCAAATTATCTTCACACTTTCAAAAAAAAAAAATTAAGGACTAAAAAAAATGTAGCCTACTAAATGTTCCACAGCCATATGTATATATTATACAGGGATATCATTTTATTTTTACTAGAATTCTAAAATTAACCTGGCTATACCTTTGCAGAAGACATAATCATATGAAGAGTCCACTGCAAGAATGATGGATGTCATTTGGAATACATTTTGCAGGAGAAGCAATTGAAAGTTTGAAATGCTTAGCACTCAAAGCTTAACTGTGATTTTCCTATCATTACTGGACAATGACTATCAGTGTTAATGCCATATAACTCTGTATGTACATTCTATATGTCTTAAGCTATGCATTGACAGTCTTAGTTCATTTTCGACAAGAAAGTGACATCCATCATTCTTGCAGTGGACTCTTCATATACTTTATCTTTTCGGGATTTACTTCCAAACCTATCTCTTTACTTGTTTCATGTAAAATTCTTGTTTTTTCCTTAATAGTTTTTGGATTTTCTCCTAACATATTTGCGTCATCCGCATAGACAAGCAGTTGATGTAACCAGTTCAATTCCAAATCTTCTCTGTTTTCCTGGACTTTCCATGCAGGCTTATCGAGATTAATAGAATTACTCTGTAAGATATGTTATTTCTTTATATCTCTATGTAGAAATGGACATGTTTCTAGAATAATGAAAGTCACTCTGGATTTCATTTTTTGTATTAAAATTGGTTGGATTGTTTCTGTATATTTAATGTGTTAAACATATTTGAAGCATAATGAAAACACTCTGCATAGTACCGTATATTATGTATTTGGATTGATGCTGTCGTTCATAATGATCTCGTCCTGTTTGTATGAGTTCAATAATTGGAATACTTTCAGAATAATAAAACCACCTTGTGTGTTATTTTTATTAATTAAACTTGGTACGGTCACTTGTTAATGAAGGCTGGTTGTCTGGAGTTAATGTTGGACATGGAAGTTCATAAGACTGAGTTTAACCATACATACGAGTATATATCCGTGCTGTACTCTCAGCCACCCGGAAACGAGGTATGCGTGCGAGGAGGAGGCTGGCAGTGAAATACGAGTGTTCTATTGTCTGGCGCACATTGTGGCGGGCTTCGTGGTCCGGAATAACTCTTGTTGCGTTGATGCATCATCCCTTTCATTCATGAACACAAATGCTCGCTGTAATACCTCAATTCAGAGGACCTCGCTTTCAGTTTATATTGATTCACAATTCATCGTATTCCCAATCTTTCGTCCGTGTGGAAAGTAGACTATTTACAAAATTATAACAGATTAAAGCAATATTGTAAAAACACTGAAAAGAGAATTATGGGAGGAACATTTCCACCTAATAGGATAGTACGAAGGCTGTTCATAAAGTAACTTCCATTTATTTTTTACAAACCTGTGAATGACGTTATAGAATAGGGTTACAATATATTTGAAAGTATACACTCTAGTTTATTTTTACACATAGTTTCCAGTCACATTGAGACACTTGTCGTAGCGTTTGAAGAGCTTTGAAATTCCTCAATCTTAGAATTCGGCCTCCTGCGACTGAAGTCAACCTACGACGATGGTTTTCAACTCTTCGTCATCGTCAAAGCGCTTCGAGCCAAGCCACATCTTCATGTGCATGAAGAGATGGTAATCGCTAGGCGCCAAATCTGGGCTATAGGGAGGGTGATCCAATACTTCCCAATTGAACTCTTGCAGTTTGGTCGCAGTACGACGCGCTGTATGCGGCCGGGCGTTGTCATGCAAGAAAATCACCCCAGAGCTCAACATACCACGACGTTTGATTTGAATGGCCCTTTTCAAGTTTGTTAATGTGTTACAGTAACGCTCAGCGTTAATTGTGGCATTCCACTCCAAGAACTCCACTAGCAAAATTCCTTTTCTGTCCCAGAAGACAGTTGCCATGAGTTTCCTCGTGGAAAGTGTTTGACGATACTTTGTGGTTTTTTTCGGGGAGTGAGTATGGCCCCACTGCATTGATTGAAGCTTTGTTTCTGCATTCACATTCCGCACCCAAGTCTCATGTCCTGTCACAATCTGATCGAGAAAAGCATAACCTTCTCTTTCGTAACGTTCAAGAAAGGATAGTGCTGCTTTCATCCGTTAAGCCTTTTGTTCCTCAGAAAGGAGCTTAGGCACCCATCTGGCAGAAAGTTTCCGGTAGCCCAAAGCTTCGGTAATCACTTTGTACAGAAGAGTACAACTAATCTGTGGAAAATCCTTACTAAGCTCCGACATGGTGAACCTGCGGTTTGCTCTAACCGGGATCAGAGTGAGCGGCAGACGGTAGACTAGCGTCCCCAGGTTCACACGAGACAGTCGGTAAACCAAACTAATAACAACTCTATACTAATCCGGCTGTCTACTTCTATTCTATATGAGTTGTCAGTTATTATACGAAGTATATAAGTAAAAAGTATTGTGATGCTGAAAAAAAAAATCAAATTCAAGATTTTCACGGAAATACACGTTTTAAGCTTCCTGATTAAAAAAAAATGTTTCCAATATACCGAATGATTTACTATGTAGGTACAGTAATTTCTGTTGTGCTATTGGACGGATTTTGTTCCTATGAATAACACACGTGAGATATAATCACTTTCACGTAAAATTTACCTAATATTTATTTTAAATTAAATAAATAACATACAGACTAATAACGATTCAATTGAAAATGACGCTAACGATTTTATTTTTCATCTTTCTTCTCAATATAAGTGAAAGTAGTAAACGAAATTATGATCTCGGTGCATTATTTGAAAACGGTAAAGTTAAAGTTATTAATTTCCACTTACGTAATTATGTCATCAGTCTAAACATTCTACAAACAAAAAGTTTGGGGATTAATAATATCCTTTTTTGATTTATTAAAGGAATATAACATATGATATATGATATGATATGATATGATATGATATGATATGATATGATATGATATGATATGATATGATATGATATGGTATGGTATGATATATGATATGGTATGGTATGATATATGATATGGTATGGTATGATATATGATATGGTATGATATGATATGATATATGATATGGTATGATATGATATGATATATAATATGGTATGATATGATATATGATATGGTATGATATGATATGATATGATATGATATATGATATGATATGATATGATATGATATGATATGATATGATATTTATTTGCCAGCGAACTTTACAATTCATAGTTATGGTGGACCATCACATTTCTGCTTTTCAATACACCATCCCTTTAACACATACCACCCTTTTCTATTAATATAATATGCAACATTGAAAAGCATGAAATATCTCATTTAATTAATTACACATAAAATGAAAGTAATTTTATCCATTGCAGAAATAAAACGAAACTAATATTTAGCTTCGTCTAAACACGATCAGTATTGTTTTAATATAACGTGATAGTGGTGATGATGGTGGTATTGGTAGTAGTACTTGTAGCAGTAGTAGTAGCAATAATAATAATAATAATAATAATAATAATAATAATAATAATAATAATAATAATAATAATAATAATAATAATAATAAATTGCCCAGATCAAGAGATGTATTCGATGTTACTACATAATGTTCGTTTCCTTCACGGCGGTATATTAATTTGATAGCAGCATTGTAGATCGTCTTAACAGAAGCTTCGATAACTTTACGTGTAGTCCTAAGTTTGTTGTGCAAACATTCGTTATGCTGACAGATAGCCGGGCTCGTTACGCAAGAAGGAGAGGAAGCTCATGTTACATCTTTCAATGGTTAATTATCAGTGTATAGTGTGTGGAAGCAAAATCACTGTCTCTAGGAATACAGATTTTAACATTAAACACTAAGTTATCATCGTTGCAACAACAGAAGAGATGTAAGATTTTCAACTTTCCGCTTTCCACTAACGGCACGGCGCGTCGTGATTTTGACTCCTGCAGATCCAGTGAACAAGGAGAAAACTGAAGTATTTCTTGCGAATATTTCCATTTCTTGTGATATATTAGCATGTCACTATTGCTCAGTTATCGCTACTTAATCGTAAAAAATCCATAATAAAAATAGCCTCTCCACCACGATCATACGCTGATCTCTCCATGGTAAACTTACTTTCAACCATGTCTGTAGTTTCACAATTCTTTGGTAATTCCGTACTAGACACAATCATTACGTAGACAAATAATAACTCTTTTATAATAATTTATTTATTGTTTTTGTAATCCATGTATGTAGGCTATGCGTGTATGTACGTATGTAGGTACGTACAGTTCCAGAAAAAAAGAAATGGGCCGCCTAATTTTAACATGAGCTGCTGCCAGGAAGTCAAAAGGAGGATAGCAATGGCAAAGGAAGCTTTTAATACAAAAAGGAGCATTTTCTGCGAACCTCTGAAAAAAGAACTAAGAAAGAGACTAGTGAAGTGCTTTGTATGGAGTGTGGCATTATATGAGGCAGAAACATTGACATTACGACGAAGTGAAGAGAAGCGAATAGAAGCATTTGAAATGTGGCTATGGAGAAGAATTGAACGCGTGAAGTGGACAGACAGAATAAGAAATGAAGCTTTTTGGAAAGAGTGGTTGAAGAAAGAATGATACTGAAACTGATCAGGAAGAAGAAAAGGAATTTGTTGGGTCACTGGCTGAGAAGGAACTGTCTACTGAAGGATGCACTGGAAGGAATGGTGAAAGGGAGAAGAGTTCGGGGTATAAGAATATATCAGATCATAGACGACATTAAGATATGTGGATCATATGAGAAACGAAGAGGAAGGCAGAAAATAGGAAAGATCGGATAAAGCTGGGTTTGCAGTGAAAAACCTGCCCTTGGGCAGAACACTAAATGAATTAATTTCACTAAATTCCAGATACAACCCTATATCATATACCCAGATAGGTCGGCCTTATAGGCTTTGAGGTTAACAACTTTTGTCAGGTTTACTACGCTTCCATCTAGTTGTTACATGAGGAGTCACGTCATAATTCCCATTTGATTTGCATTAGCGACTGTACTGCCATCTCGTGTTCGTTTACGGCGGACGGGTGGCGATCCTGGCGGGTGTTCTCTTCAAAGTGCTCCGATTTTAACATTGCGATGAGTTATCTGTTACATAATTATATGATCTAGGATACAACGTATTGTGCATAGAGAGTAAACGAGAGTCCCTCTATATATACTTGTCAATCTTGAGACACTTGTTGCTTACATACAGGCGGACTGCCATCATGGTTTGGCCCATTACTTTTTTATGGACTGTACAGTCTTACAAAAAAGTTTTGTCGAACAGATATTTCATAAGTACCAGAAAGGTGGCAGTGCGCATGATCAGAGGACGAGCAACGTGGTTCATAAGTGAAGACCTAGTTGAGATAATGTATATCTGATCATTGGCACTGTCTCCTTTCTGGAACTTATGAAATATCTGTAAGACAAAACTTTTTTTCTGAGACTGTACATACGAAGTATGTGTATGTAACAAGTAAAGAAAGAACTACTGTAAAACGTTTTCAGAAACAATTCATATCGGACCATGTATAAATTTAAAAAATGGAAAACCTAGAAGTTCAACATTGAGGCGATGGAGCACAAATTTATGAGAGTAATAAAATTAGATTATAACTCATAATTTTGTTCTCCATTTTTATATTAATTCATTAGTAGTTTTGTCACAGTCTAGTATATACAGTCACGAAGCTCAATACGTAGTAAATATGCATCCATAGATAGCTGCTAACCTCTAGAATCGCTACTATCGCCTCATTAGAAATAGTGCGAAATAGTGCCTGCACAGACTATTGTTCCTAGTACCCTCATCAACTCAAGCTTCGTGACTGAATATACTAGACTGTGGTTTTGCATCTATTGTCAGGTAGTACAGCTCACTTGACGATATGTGTCAGAGGAAGAACAATTGTTTGTATGCATCTGAAGTTTGGCTAATGTAATATGTAGCTATTCGACGATGTATGCAGTGGAGGGAGAAAGGAATTGACCACCCTATCCCATTATCTCCTGCCTAGTTGTCTCATAAGTGGTGTCTTGTTGATATCACTTGAGAGTTTCAGACCTGTCTTCGGACGGTTGACTAAACAACAGTAATTTTACAATGACATTCTTATCTGTTCATAATTAATGAAAAGCAGTATATAAAATTATAAAACTTATGTATTATTATTGTTGTATTGCACATTTTCAAATAATCACAATGCACCATTGTACCTGTCCCAAAAGGGACCGTCTTGTAATGTCGTCTTCAGCGGTGTACGAGACAAATGATTATTCTTTGCCTATGATATAACGGCTTGGGAACAACTGCTCTGCACAAAACTGACCAGTAACTTTTAACAGTCTTACTAATAAACCGTGTATAGTTTTTATACCAGACTTATGCAGAGTTAAGACAGAAAACGTTACTAATAAACCATGCATAAGCAATGGATGTATAAACAGGCTGTAACTATACAATGGGAATTTCTTTGCAGTAGTTATATGCACGAAACCCCTTGTTTAAGCATTGTATATAAAGAAAAAATGGCTGCCCCTCTAACAGCTGTTCGTATAGACTGTCATTTTATGATGATGGTTGCCTTGTAACCACAGAAGAACAAACCAAAGAGCATAGAATAATTAGAATAATATTGCTGTAGCTTGTACTCTTTGACCAAAATATAGTGTGGTAATCGATCAGAGGCATTTATACTGTCGATACTTAACACGGTACACTAGAGCGCTCTACCGGATGCAATAGGGAACCTCAGATATTCTATTACCTTTCGTAACGAAGTAATGACGAAACTATGACGTAGCTGTGTAACAGTTGTACTGTTACACACGACGTATGTAGTGATTATTAGTAAGGAATTTACACACGACTCGTACAATGAGTAGCTCGTTTATAAGTATAAGACAGTTAAACGTCTGTATATAGAGTTTTTATTAGTAAGACCGTAAGTATATATTCCATATACGTTCTTCTGTGCCGAGTGTAAATAATGATTTTGTTCTGTCCTTTCCAAGATTTGCAAAGCCTTGAACACGACTGCGGTCGGACTTTGAAAATCTATTTTGGAATCCGATATCTGTTTACTCTTCTGATATACGAAGGTTGTGGGATGTGTTCACGCAGGCTTCTTCTCTTTATTATTTCTTATAGGGAAAAGGGAAATTCTCAGAGGAAGACGATCCGAAACCTTCTCTCTACATCACAAATTCCAACACTCCTACAACTAAAATAACGAAACGCTCCTTTAACCATCTTCTTTTCTAACTCTGAAATGTTCGGTAAACTTCTAAACTTGTCTATCTCTCTATCTCCCTCTCATTTGACTTATAACTCTACAGTTCTCCTAACAAAATGCACTAACTTCCTTCAACTCCCTATTGCATTTTGCTTTTCTTTTGATACAGTGCTTCTGCAGCCGAAGGTTCTTACCAACAACTTCGACGAGGAAAGGAAACTCCAGGGATTTTGTTATTAATAAAGAGGAAAATTTCCCCACGGGATGACGAACCGTACTGTGAAAGCGTAAGTGGCCGTAGAGAGAGAGAGGAAGAGAGAAGTGGTGAGATCCATACTTTATTACTGAAAAAGGAGATAAATTGTGAGACGATCCGCTTGTTTTTCCCAGTGGAAATTGTTACTGGTAATTGACTACTTGTAAATACAATGTGTCCATTTCGGAGACTTTCTCGAGAATTTTGTAAAATGATAATTTCATTTTGGTTGGCTATTTAACAACGCTGTACCAACTACTAGGTTATTTATCTAGGTAATATTCGTGTTTTAACAAGATAGGTCCGAGGATTCGCCATGACAATATAGGGTATAATAGTATACAGTATAATATATTACAGAACATAATAGTAAACAGGATACACATTAACTGTAAATACTCTATATATAATAGGCCTATATTCAATTAATTCATTTAACGAAATAAACTCCGTTACTGTGAACAAAAACATATATGAATCAGTCATTTTAGAAAGGACTCTAGTCCGAAATCACAACACCAGTCAAATCTCCATAAAAATGGCCTTATTTCAGGATGGAACTCTTTCAAATGTACTTTGAAAAGTGTTCAATTTCAGTACAACTAAATGAATCCATTAAATAATGTCATTTCTAATTTGTATTCAAGTATGATGAATACAATAGCGTCCTATCAAAAATGGACTAGAGCCCTTTCTAAAATGACTGATTCATATATTCTGAGATTATGAAATTCATATCTTATACTATAATTTCCAGTAAAAATTTGTTTAAGGTAAGAAAATGTTCTTCCTACGTCACATGACGTTACAGAGACAAAATAATAAAAAAAAATCAAGATACAAATTATCAATATTTATATTACACAATATATACAAATAATTCGTTTATCAAAACCTACCCCGTTGCAGTGAACGAAAACATATATTTTGAGGTTATGAAATGCAAATCTTTTACGAACATCACATACAATTTGTTTAAACTAAGAGAATGTTGTTTCTACGTCAAATGACGTTTCAGGGGCATATTTATAATACATTACATCATTATTATTTAATGACTCCATGCGCATCTCCTTGCAATTCGACCTTGCTGAAGTATAGCCTACACGTGATGTAACAGATGTAGCTACCAGAAGAGACTACTGGATCCGCTGTACGCTTGGGAATGAAAATGCGCCGCCTGGTTATGACATAGTATTTTATTGATATGACGTCACTAGTAGCTATTCATTGGTAAAGTACAACATACTTTAATTCTTTCGTGGAACAGAAAGACACAACTCCATACTTCACAACATCTTTCATCAGTAATTTTTAATGTACAACTGCATACGTTTGTGGAATAGACTCCTGGTGACATGGGAACGACTCGGATCTCAGGCAAGCGTGAAATATATTTGTGTTGTTGTGTAGGTGATTGCATAAAACTGGGTTTCGATTAACTACTAGATATTTTGTCTTATCAGTACGGTATTAATAAATTTTCAAACCTGTTGCATTAATTATAACTTTGTAGAATTTAATAGTAACAACTTAACGTTACCGTCAATTTTCCCTAGGAATACTAAATCATCTGTATGAGCGAATTTAGTAGTTTCTTTCTTAATTCTGCTCGAATATTCTAAGATTTTATTGCTCGGATTATTTTCTCTGTTATTCTGTTAAACAATGGAAATATCAGTTAGTCTAGGGTGACCAGACGTCCTCTTTTGTCCGGACATGTCCTCCCTTTTAAGCCTTTGTCCGGGGTCCAGGCGGATTTTTTAAAAATCAAGAAATGCCCTCCTTTTCGTAACTTGTCCGCCTGATATTTTGAAATTATCTACTTTGACGCCTTTTCAAGTAATTTGCTTGTAGATGACAGTAGTATCGACGGAATATACTCTTTGCCAACGATCATAACTCTCTTTGCTCCTCCTTGTTATGGCCGTTGCTCAGAGGTAGCTAGTAAATCGAGGTAGGAATCTAAATCTGAATAGATATTTTCTATAATTGATTAAATGGCGATCTTACTCGTGTTAATTATGTAAGCATGTGTGGCTTACAGCTGTTTCGGTGCGCTCGTGTGATGAAGAGTTATGTCAAATAGTATGTGTTTTCTGAAATTGATCTGTGTTTTGCACAACAGGTAGCGAAGTTGAGATAGCGCCGAGATCTAGTAGGCTCTGAGGATGGTGTCAAGTACCACCGAAACAGCTGTAAGCCACACATGCTTACATAATTAACACGAGTAAGATTGCCATTTAATCAATTATTTATATTCAAGTGTTAAAAGTAGTGTACGAAAGATTCAACATAGGTTACCAAGATATTTTCTGTTCTCTTCAATGTTTTTATTATAGTTCCCATGACATTCACATGTATCTAACTGTAAAATCATTATTATTAAGTTTTTTCGTAATTATTTTATAATAAAATAGATATTAACATACGTTTAATATGATATATACCTAAATTTGTACTGTAAATATTTTGTATTGAAATATATATTGACGTAATTTAAAGTATAATATAGGTGTAAACTTAAATCTAAGTCATAATTTCTGTCCTCTTCTTTCGAACAATGTTCTCGTTTTTTAAGCTTTGTGTCCTCTTTTTTATCGATGTGAATCTGGTTACCCTAAATTAGTCTCGTTTTACAATCTATATTTACATGGAAATTACCAGTAAGTTTACTCCCAATTTTTCTTTATACTTGTGCATTCGTTATACACTTTTTTTAAGTAATTAATTTCTGTAGAATTCCAGTACTTTCATGGTTGTGCATAGGTATCAAACATTTGAAATATTCCCGAACATACAAGAATTTTTTCCAGAATATATTCTTGATTTAGGAAATGCCCTGTAGTTGTATACGAGGTCTGCATGTCGCAATGTCTGTCACCCAGGTGAGGTGACGCGGTCATGTCATCCACAGCACAAACAAAGCATAAAAAAACACCATGACAATAAATCGAAAGCTGTTATTTGTTGTGGTGAAAAACTCATTGATGCTAGCTTCTACTCCCTCTTTATGTTGTTTCAACGTTTTGTAATCAATAACAAATAATATTCATAACATGAGAAACAATAAATATTTACACGTTTGACCTCGCATCGATGATTTTATAAAAACACTCTGTGTTAAAATATTCTGTATAATTGGCACAGGTTTGTATTGGTGTTGCTGTTGGATAATGGATGTAGGCCAAACCACAGATTTTTCTTCATTTTCAAACGGAATTTTAGATAGGTAATTTATAATTTCGACGTAACAAATTGCAACGTTTACTTTTCATTTTATATCTGAATATTTGGCACTGCTGTGTATGGGCGTGAGTTCGATTTCCGCATGGGCTTATTATCAGGTTGGGTCTGTCCAAGGTTTTCTCAACTATAAGACGAATGTTATGGAATCAGTGACGAATCATAAAGCATCTCCATTCATCTCCCATGGTGAGACAATCCATGAAAAACGTTGTCTAGTGTTTTATATTATTAATATTGGCTGTAAATTTAATAATTTAAATAATACTATTACAAATATTATGGTCATTGATATCACTTTCTGTGCACTGTTTGTGTGTTTATTTTACACACAACTTATGTTTTAAAATGCACTTAAATCACGTGGTAATTGATGCATATAGAAAATTAGGATTTATAATCAGACATACAAAAGAATTAAAAAATATAAATACTATTGATGCTATATATAAAACTCTAGTTAGGAGTAAGCTAGAGTATGCTTCTGTAATATGGTCACCTCAGTTCCAGTCCCATCACATGCAAATAGAAAGGATACAGAAAAAATTTTACTTTATTTATATAAAAAAAACATTACGTGTTGTCTTATGACAAACAAATTGCATATAATCAGTTACTTTTTTAATCTAATTAGGAAACTTTGAAATCTCGACGATTGATAAATAGTCAAATTTTACTCTATAAGACTATTAACGGTATATTGAATAACTGTGATTTTCTTAATTCCTTCAGTTCAATGTAAAAAGAACAGAATTACGTCATAGGCAACCTTTTGTTATTCCCATTCCTAGAACTGTTTTCTTCAAGAACTCTCCACTGTTTGTTATGTGTAATACTTACAACTCACTGTCTTTAAACTGTGATTCTCAGTTAGATTTCAGTTTAACAGTTGAAAAATTTCATATAATATTAAAAAGAATTGTATTTCCTTAGAAATTTAAATTATGAATAAGTGTATTATAATGTTTTTACTCTAGTTTTTAAATAATTTTGTATCATTATATTGACTTTTGGCCCTATATTAACTGCAGTATTATATTCTAGCATCTATTACCGTTATGTATTTTCTTTCTTTCGTTTTTGTTGTTTTTGTTTTTTTTTCTTATTATGTATTTTGTGTATGTATCTATGTAAACCACCTGTAATTGGAAGCCTGCTTCTGTTGGTGGTGGATTTAAATAAATAAATAACATTTCTCCCTTTTCGCATAGTTTTCTCTACTATAGCACTGTGTACAGTGTATGAGTAGTTAATTCCAATGCGTTTCTACCATGCAAGTCTCATATGCATGGGTTAAATCTCAAATCTCTCCGCAGTACAGTACATATGAAGAGAAGGCATATGCCATTGTTGATAGTGATTCGTCCGTCGGATGGGGACATTAAGCTTGGCGGCTCCTTGGTGCTGTTCGGCTGACGTAGGCTACATGCCGGTACCGGGTTTCCCTTTCTCACCATTATCATCCTCACTCATTCCCTACACTATACTTACACGAACACTTACACATACACTCACTCTAGTATCCGACATAATTCTTTACATATACACATCATGCATAACGTGGCCTGCCGAAGTGCTGTGCAACTTTAAAATGAAGTGGGTAGGCATTATATGCTCACGAACACACACAATATTGCATATGAAATCTCACATGCATTACTACCATCTCGTTTTCAAATCGTGATATTACCAGAATAATTAGGTGGAACGGAAGATACAAAACATATCACAATATTTGAAATGTAACGTGATAAAAATGAACTATGTACTGATTGATGTTTTTTTCTTTCGTTTCAGCTGAAGGCGTTTTACGTGGACCTTCTAGTTCCCCTAGAAACAAACCTGGAGAAAGATACGAAAGTGGTTCAGGTAAGTAACATTAATTCAAAATAGATATTTACAGTTTACTGTCGTGCCCTCGTTTACGAAGCCCGATTTAGAAGTCAGTAGAAAGCGAATGAAGAAACTTCATTGGCAAAAGAGATTATTTGATTACCGATATGTATGCATGTGAATATGCAGAAACATTCTAAATCGATGCAGATTCGTACGTGAAGACTAGTATAGTAGAAATTCACCGAAGATGTCTCATCACCTCCGTAATTAAATATTTGAAGTACGCTGTCAGATTTGTCCGCAAATTCCATGACGACCTGGCCGGGATCGAACCCGGCTACCTGGATGGAAGATGGAAGCTCGCTAACGCTTGAGGAATAAACGCGGCAATGTATCTTATTGTTAAGGGTTAAGTTATTTATCTTTCCTGTGCAATGGAGAAAAGTGAACTTTAATTTTTTGGGGGATGACCAGTAAGCGATATCATTTCCGTACTTCTTGCAAATACTAGTTCAATGAAATAAACTATAAAAGTGAATATCATTGGTAATATGATAAGTTATTTTTTTTCAACGCATAATAGTAGGTCTACATTATGCAACGAGCCTATAATGACAGTAATTAAGACGCAAGTATGTTTGTTTATGAAACGAGCGCACGCTCGTTTCATAATTTTCATACGAGCGTCTTAATTACCATTATAGGCAAGTTTCATACGACTTTTTATGCTCGACCATATTTCTAACTTGAAATTATTAAGAAGTATTCACTTTATTTGTATCTGACAGAAGATTGGAAGTGACCTTGTTCATAGCTCGTGAATTGTGAAATGTGCGCAGACGCGAACGTATTGATTTTTTCCGAGGGACAATAATGTCATTGACCTTGATGTAATGCAGAGAATGTATAACCTGGAAATTGACTTAGAATCGAAAAACGAGATGACAAATTGAATTTATTTGAATATTATTTACAATTAACGCTAATTATTATAATAATAGAACATAATCTTCTGCGACAGTATTGGATTTCCAGCCTCAGTGACGTTTCCCTCGTCTTTCGATTGCATATCCGAGAATAATAAAAAACCTGAACTTTAATGAATAGGTGTACTATAATGACATGCATTAAATGACTGCTACCAGGTGTATAATTACTACATTTCGGCATGGTCGAGCATAAAAATATTAAAGTACTTTTCATTTCCGTGGTACCGATTATTCCCGTCTAAAATTTATCGCCCTCTTTCGAGATTGAACCCGCATACCCTGGAGCGAGTGTAATAACATGCCCTATACTACCTGAAATATAATACAGTATTAGGATAGTTATAGTATATTGTTATTCATGACTATAATCTAGAGTTACAGTGCTAATAAAAGTGTGCAACTTTTAGCAAGCTTACTGAAACTAATTCCCCTTATCAGCCTTCCTGGAATGAAATTGGAAATGGTATTCATCGACGTGATATAAATTTCAGAATCGACGAACAGTGAGCCCCATCCCCATAGGTACGTGGCGATGGTACGTATCGACTTATTAGCGATGGATTATCCCAAGTTCGCAGGGAGCCGTGTTCATATTTGATTGGGTGTCCTATATCACAGCATTATCTGAGCACGGAATCAGTTTGCTTGGACTTGTAACAGTGGCCATAACATTTTGTCATTGTATTCTGTAACCGATTGTATACGTACGTCCCCCTGAGGCGCAGTTAAACTAGCGTGCACGTGTCATCGCCCCACCCCCAACCCTTCCAGAGTGTTATAAACACATTCACGGAAAGAAATAACAAGGATATCGGAATGCTGGTGTCCACACAGAGGCTAATATAATAAAAACAACTGGCACACTGTTACCAGTGTTGCCAACTGGACGGAAATTCCGTCCAAACTGACGAAATTTCAACGTAGCGGACGGGAAAAGAATGGCTTTAACGGGTGACGGATATTTTTGCAGAAATTACGATTTACAGCGTCTTCAGACTTTTTTAGCCGCTGTAATTTTTTGTTGTTTAATTTTTGGGAGGGCGCAAACAAACCAGCATCTCAGCTGCAGAACTAGAGGCAGATGATGTGGATTAATTGTTATTTTAATGAAGATTGGTAAGTAAGTTGTGTTAAAATTTGCTTTTTTTATTTGTATATTGTAGATATATTGAGCGGGTCTTATGTATTATTATCTTATAATTTTGACGGATTCTGACGACTTCCAGGTGTTAGATTGAAGGGGAAAACCCAGATCACATAATATGTTCTAGGCAACACTGACTATTACCACAGTATCGGCTTTACATTCCGAGCACATGGGTGGAAGTTAGCGACAATGACGAGACAGTTTTTTACCACGATATACAGGTAGTCCACACCTGTGGAGTAAGGCTCATTCACAGTGAAAATTAAACATAACGTAAGCGTTAACTTAACGTTACAGTAAAATCAAGAAGTCATACCACCATTCACGATGGGAACATAAAGATAACAGCAAACATACTTGGTAACCATGGAAACATAACAACGACGCCATTTCCTTATATTCTGTCGTATACTTCATCGCTCCACGATTGTGTACTGTTTGCAAATCACGTAAGCATAAGGATGAAAGTTTGGAGTGTGCAAACTTTCATGTTAACGTCTTACGGTAATATTTATGTCAATGCTTATGTGAATCATTGTGAATGATCCCATTTGGTAGCCTGGACGCAAACGTCTGTGTTTATGTTACGGTTATGTTTAATTTTTATTGTGAATGGGCCTTTACGGTTAGCGCGTCTGGCCGCGAAACCAGGTGGCCCGGGTTCGATTCCAGGTCGGGACAAGTTACCTGGTTGAGGTTTTTTTCCGGAGTTTAACCTCAACCCAATATGAGCAAATCCTGGATAACTATCTGTGCTGGACTCTGGACTCATTTCACCGGCATTATCACCTTCATTCATTCAGACGCTAAATAAAGCGTCGTAAAATAACCTTCTGAAATAAAAAATACAGACACGTGTAAGTCAAGTCACATTTCTACTACTTCTCTCCATTTCAGTGAACGCGATTCACCGAAATTAAGCAACGTTGCCTAATTTTAATGTTAAGATCAGTCGCTGTTAGTTACGGGAAGTTAAATATTACATGCGCCCAGACAAAATATTGTAACCACGAAGGGGAGGAGATTGTATGAACTAAGTCGTGAGAAAGCAATGTAGGCTATTTTGAATGTTTCAGCTTTCTTTAAGCAAATGCATGCTGAAAAGGTTACCTGTAACATAACGATATGAACAATCTTAGGCATGTAAAAAATAAACAACATCAATTTACACTCAAGACCAGTCGTTAGTTTATGTTGAGTAAATATAACAATCGTTATTTATTCCAGATATCTCTCAGGGTGATTTATTGTTATACGAAAAATATATTCCCTCAAAAATTAATTTCCCTTTAATATACGGTACAACAATATGTATAATGTAATAATAATAATAATAATAATAATAATAATAATAATAATAATAATAATTACAAATGGCTTTTAGGGAACCTGGAGGTTTATTCCCGCCCTCACATAAGCCCGTCATCGGTTCCTATCCTGAGCAAGATTAATCCAGTCCCTAGCATTATATAGCCTCTTCAAATACAGTTTAATATTATCCTCCCATCTATGTCTCGGTCTCCCCAAAGGTCTTTTTTCCCCTCAGATCTCCCAACTCTGTGGATCTTCCGACTGTTCACTCAACAAATGCTAAGCCAACGTATGCCGAAACTGTTACTCTAAATTATAAGAAAGATAACAAAGTTAAATCAGATGATAACACTGACAATAATAAATAATAACTACGAAAGAAAAATAATAGAAAATAAAACAAGTTTTAAATAGAAGTGCGGTTTATCTCCTACGCTATTAAATAATTACGCAGATGGTATGGTACAGAAATGTAGGCCTAATGGTTAATGTGATAAATTAGGATAAGGATCTAACCTGAACTTAAGTTTGTTTGTTGGTCATATAATTATAATTTTTAATAAGATGAACTACAACGTACACCATTTCATTAAGGATGTTTGAGAATAAGGTTATTAGGAAATTATCTGGGGCTAAGAGGGATGAAGTTAAGGAGAATGTGGAAAGTTACACAACGCAGAACTGCAAGCATTGTATTCTTCACCTGACATATTTAGGAACATTAAATGCAGACGTTTGAGATGGGCAGGTCATGTAGCAGGTATGGGCGAATCTCTCATAGCATGCTTTTTGCTGCTGATAGGGTTTTTTGTGTACACTAATGAAGCAAAAAGCATTCAGTTGCTTCTCGGCCACTGCAGATCTCAGTCTAGTCTTAAGGCTGGTTCACAACAAACCGGGAATGTAAAGAACGAGAATGAGAACGGAAATATTGTTAAAATAAATATATTTAAATGTGAGCATTCACAATTAACTGTTGTGAATGCTCACATTTAAGTACATTTATTTTAACATTATTTACGTTCTCGTTCTCGTTTCCGTTTCCGCTTTATTGTGAACCAGCCTTTACTCTCCTAAGGGTACTGAAAGAACGCGTATTTGCAGAAGGAGGCTAGGAGATTTAAATGACTTCCCTTGGCCCCCTTATGGACACCAATGCTAAAGCTGCTGCTATTACTACTTACTACTACTTTTGTGACCTTAGTAAGGCATTTGATTGTGTTAATCATAAGATCCTGCTGGCAAAACTTGAGTACTATGGTGTGAATGGAAAAGAAATTAAACTGTTTAAATCGTATCTTGAAGAAAGATTTCAAATTGTTTCTGTTAATGGTGTACAATCTGAATCAACACACGTTTTAGCGGGGGTTCCTCAGGGCCCCATTTTGGGTCCTTTACTGTTTATAGTTATGTTAAATGATGTTGGACAATTTGTAAACTGTAATTCTAAAGTTATTTTGTATGCAGATGATACAACTTTCCTAAATGTTAATAGGTCACTTGATATTCTTACAGAACAAACAGAAAGCACATTACATCAGTGTAAAGTTTGGTTTCATAAAAATGGTTTTTTTATCAATGATGAAAAGACACAAATGCTGACATTTACTAAAAAATATATTAGTGAGGGTAACCAAGAGGATATTAAACTGTTAGGTTTCCTCATAGATAGACATCTATCTTGGAAATCACATATTAGGTATGTATGCATTAAGTTATCTTCTGTAACCTATTTGTTAAAAAAATTGATGAACAGTGCTAGTTTTGAATATGTTCGAAATGCATACTTTGCCTTTTTTCAAAGTGTATTCAGATTTGGACTTATTTTGTGGGGAAATTCTAGTGACATTACAGACATTTTATTAATTCAAAAGAAAGTTATTAGAATACTGACAGCTTCAAAAATTAGAACACACTGTAGACCTCTGTTCATACAGACAGGTATTGAAACCGTCATAAATCTGTACATATATGATGTTCTAGTGTTTATGAAAGAACATTTGCAAGATTTTAATATGAGAAGTGAGGTACACAATCATACAACGAGGAATAGGCAATTATTAGATTATCCACTTTGTAGACTTAGTGTGACAAAAAAATACTATAAATTGATTGGAATCAAATTATTTAATAAGCTCCCTATAAACATTCAACTTCTTCCTGTTCAAATTTATAAAACAAAATTGTACAGTTGGTTAATTAAAAACTGAGTTCTTTGAAATTGACATACATTTTTTAAACAATGCAGTTTTAAAAGTTTTAAATGTTATGGTTGTTGTTTCTTAATTTTTTTTAATAATGAGATTTTAAATGAAACCTAGTGGTAAATCAATTTACATTTAAATTTCAATGTATTAATGAACAGAGCAAATTGCACTACCTTATGTTGCATTTTTTAAGTTTATTATTAGCCTCTGTTTGTAGTATTCTTAATTAGTTATTAAACATATGACAATTAGTACTTGATACTGTCTTTTATCTAGTAAATATAGTACTTTTAACTTTATATTAAGTAATTTGATAAATATCTACATTGTTTTTATAATTAAATTTTTATTTTGTATATCTATGAAATGTATTGCAGTAAGATTGTAACAATTATCAATGTCTATAGTGAAGTTTTTCATTCAGTGACAATAAAGATTATTATTATTATTATTATTATTATTACTACTACTAATACTACTATTTCTACTTACTACTACTGCTACTACTACTACTACTTCCACTACTACTACTACTACTACTACTACTACTTCTACTACTATTACTACTGCTACTTATTACTACTACTACTATTTCTACTACTACTACTATTACTACTACTGCTACTACTTTTACTTATTACTACTACTACTATTACTACTGCTACTTATTACTACTACTACCATTACTACTACTACTACTACTACTACTACTACTTATTATTATTACTACTACTACTATTACTACTACTACTGCTACTACTACTTTTCTCTCCAGCTTCTGATTGATCGATATCGACGGCTTGGCGTTCGTTACTCTAGATAAATTAAAGTGAGACATCTGTTGTATTATAGTTACTTTTGTGAATTTCTTCGGTCTACACGGTCTTCTTTCTTGAAAAGCATAATACCTTAAATTTTCATATATTTTTGTCTAGTTGAGTAAAGAAACTTTAAACAAACACTGAGACTCAATAGAAGAGGAGGAAACAGAGGCGGGTGTTTGTGACCAATGCTGTGCCAGCTCGTACGATGTTAAATGGAGTTTCTATATGGCTCCCTCGTATCGTAGCAAGAGAAAAATGTCAACGTGGAAAATAAATGACTGTTCCTATTTTATTTCATCTTGGTGTCGCCTCTCCGGCCCGTGTTTTTATTCGCTTCTCTCCCTGTCTTCTCCAATTCCTGTAACTAGACGTCTACCGCTTTATTTACCGTATACGATAACTCTGCTTCGGCGACATCTTACTTTGTCCTGTTGCTCGAAGTGGAATGCCCTCCGTGTTTGGTGCGGCGTCTCTTACTATCTCCCAGCGAATCTCAGGTAACATGCATGTGGGCTTTTAAATTGCCGTCGTGTAAACTTCCCCATTCAATTTGTACTCAATCTTTCTCAGAGCCTTCTCTTTCACTCTTTCTCTCTCTTCCTATCCTTCTCTTTCGATTTCATTATTCTCTTGCCTTTATTTCATCTAAAGCTACCAAAATCACATCAAAGCATTTTCTATTCTCTCGCGCTCTCTCTCTCTCTTTCTCTCTCCCTCTCCCTCCCTCCCCTCCCTCTCTCAGTTTTTTCTGCGCTGGTCACATATAAAGTTGTTTTGCATGTCGGAAGTTGTAAAGTGAACAAGAGGATATATTC
This sequence comes from Periplaneta americana, assembly GCF_040183065.1. Lineage (NCBI taxonomy): Eukaryota > Metazoa > Arthropoda > Insecta > Blattodea > Blattidae > Periplaneta > Periplaneta americana. Next base: position 62,499,249 of record NC_091127.1, on the reverse strand, counting down.
AGTCACATTTTTAGTTTCGACTTGTGTGTTTTAATGTTATTTCCAGGATGCAATATATTATGTTCCCAGAAGGAAAAACGGATTTCCCTCTTTTTTCTGCATTTAAAAGATGTATTTAACATTCTTAAATATTATATAGGGTCCTTATACACTACAGTATATGGCTACCGAAGAAAGGGAGCTGGCTCCCGGGTGACAGGTCGAGCATCAGCCGGTAAAATGCTGCCTACAAGGGCGGAAGTAGATTTGGATTATGAAATCTATCTTTTACTAGATGTTGTAAAGTGTCGTCTTCCGCTCGTATACGAGCTTGTTATTGCGAAAATATGTTGTTACTCATTCGTCTAAGTTTCATCAGCTAAATTCTTCTTGTTCCATGCTTAATATTAGCCTAGAGTTCCTCTAATGTTTGCGGATTCGTGCGAAACACTTTGTGTTTTTTAAACTACCGCGTAACTAAAGAAATTAAGAAATGGAGAAGGAAAAGAAATTAAAAAAAAAATGAGTGAAGAAATAAATAAATCAAGAAATGTAGTAAGATGGGCAAAATTTAAAAAATGCATAGAACAAGAAATGGAGAAAGAAAGTAAACAAAAAGAAATAATTAATAGAGAAATGAAGACATGGAGAAAAATAGGAAAATGAAGAGAGTAAAGAAGAAATAGAGAAATAAAAGATTGGCGAAGGAACTGCAAAAAAACATTCTGAGGAACGGATATATTCATATTTGATGCTCGGAAAATAACTGCGGGGATTTCAATTAAATTTAATTTGTGACATTCTTAAGCAGAAAATCATCTAGCACATATTACCGAAGTACAGTGACACGAGATTGATTACAGATATTGTAATGTCTAAACATATATGTAGCTCTGCTTCCGAAATGTTGGCTATTTTTTTTATGCCGTTTTGCAGTTCCTCCAGTGTTTGTGAATTTTATTTATATACTCCTGTCTTTAAAGTGCTCCAGAAATAAAAATCGCGGTGCGTTAAGTTTGGGGATCAAGCAGGCCACAGTTATTTACTAATTACCCTGTCATCACAGACGTCAGCAATCGCACGCAAGTACTCAAAATAATGGGTACCGGTTAATAGATAATCCAGTACTTATACACTGATGTCCACTACGTGATTCTAAGGTCTGTGTGTTGTGTCATAAGTATTTTTTCCCATGAAACAATTAATGCTCACCGATACCAATGCTCAATTTTGGATCGGTTTTCCCTCAATTAACCGAAAAAAGAACGAAAGTTGGTGTGTTCCAGGATGATGAGGACAGAGCTCACATATCTTCAACTTCATTGCGTACGATTGCATTACTTACTATGCACGTAATAAATGCGTTTCTTGCGTGATTAACACAGACATGGAGAGTTGTGTTAATAATAATAATAATAATAATAATAATAATAATAATAATAAAGCCTAATAAAAATAAATAAGAATAGCCTAATAATAGTAGTAGCAGTAGTAGTAGTAGTAGTAGTAGCAGCAGCAGCAGTAGTAGTAGTAGTAGTAGTAGTAGCAGCAGTAGTAGTAGTAGTAGTAGTAGCAGCAGCAGCAGCAGCAGCAGCAGCAGCAGTACAATATTATGGAAGACACTTGTTTCATGTAATTCTCTTTATTTTTCAGAGTGAACAAAAAAGGTTTCTACAGCAACACAAACAGCGTTCAGAAACATACAGCAAAGCAGCAGCAACCATGAAGAAGCAACGAAAGAAAAATAAGGGCACAACGAAGACAGGTCTCGCCATGGACAAAGAGCTAAAGGTACATTATTTGCTATATTTTTAAAACTATGTTAGTAATTTAAAAGTATACGATTATTTTAGAAAAAGCTCCATTTTACTCGTATTTGTGAATCCTCCATCCAGCTCCGATTATATTCCATTCTTTCGACATATTTGCCCGCCTTCGCGTTTTCGTTTCGCCAAATGCGATATTTTATTGCATTTTATTTATTTTAGTAAATCATTACTAGAACCCGGATGTTCTCGAATTTATAACAGTTAACATAGGCAGGCAAAAATGGCAATAAAAACGGAAAAATGGCACAATAAATTTAAAAAAAGACTTTATAAATTTCAAAAAGGCATAGAATATTTTTGCAATAAATTTAAATTATATTAATATAACTCACGTTTTGACTTCAAAGTTGACACATGTTGACTTATAAAATACTTTCTTTGTGATTAACTGTCTTTTCATAATTCTTACATAACAAAACTGTTACATCGATTTAAAACACATGGGCATCAAATTCACTAACGTAAGCATGAAGTTTATTTTTCAGTTGTTTACTGAATTTAGGCAGTCTAGCTAACCGATCTGAAAATATGAAAGGAAACAATTGAAAATGCTACGTGACAACTTTTATGAGAACGTGCTTAATATTTAAAATTATAAAGCTGATTCTTGATATCGTGAAGACATGATAATTATTATATTTGTAACTGTGGATTGTCGATCCATATTCATATTACACCAATATTATTAAAACACGATTATTATCAGATTAAACACCGAATTAAACTACATTTATTTACATCTCGCGACCGATTGACAAGAAGAAGATTGTGTTCTTCACAAACAAGGTAGCAGCTCTGCCTGTGGACGATGAGTTCCAGAAACTCTGGCGTTCTGTGGTAGTTGAGAGCACGGACAACCTGAAGATAGAGGAATATCTGGGAATCCACTCCATGGAAGATCATAGACCCAAGAAGGCGACACTCCACAAGCGCCAAGGACATCAAAGTGCTAGAAACTGAATTTAACTCAGAGTTTGTTCTGAGAATAATTCCAAAACTGGACTGGGAAACACTCTGGAATGCTGCTGATAGTATTGGCCATTCTGGTGACTTGCCGCAGACCCTGAGTGATGATTATGAAAATGATATTTTGAATTCCTGAAGAAAGTTCACCATGTTTTGCTTGAGGTCGAAATCATCAATGGTGAATTAGTCTGCCCAGAATCGAGAAGAAAATTTCCCATAAATAAAGGGATACCAAACATGCTTCTTCATGAAGATGAACTCTAATTAAGTAAATTAAATTTGTACTGTGCTGCTATATTGTTTGTGCACAAACTTGTATTGCCACTGTCCTGTCATTTAATGTATTTTATATTAAGTTGTTTCGTAGAGTGTAATATGTGACTTAGGATTGTGAAAGTTATGTAGCCTATAACAACTTATAATGCAATTTACTATTGTTAGTAAAGTGAGTCATTGTTTAATATATTTAAATATCATACACATTACATTACAATTAATTATAAAATTGCAAATAAACAAGAAGTATTGTTTAAAAAAAAAGGCGTTTATTATTGTTTTAGTAAGAAACACCTTAAAAAGGCAAAATAAGCAAAATAAAAATCGGCCATATCACTTTGAATTACCTTTAATAACAATTATATGTATGAAAATAATGATTTATTTCCACCCAGCGAAAAAGGTATTTTGCCAAACATCCGAGCTCTAATCATTACTGTATTTTAGTGTATTATTTTCCGTTTTTCAGTTTTTATATATTATTGTTGCACTAGACATTCTTTGTTTTAGTATATTTCTTATTCTAGGTTAGTATTGCAACGAGTTATTTCTTATTTTAACATAATCATATACATTTTTTTTTCAATATTATGATTTATTTAAGAGTTTGTAAATCAAATTTCATTAATAACTCTAGAAGTGTAATATTTTCTAAAACTATAGCTGAAATAGGAGAAATTGCTCATGTAAAGTATAATAAATTAGTTTCCGGGTTTTACTTACCTTCACTTGATTTACAAATAGCGATGAAAGGGGATTAGTAGAATCCTATGAGAGAAATTACTTGACATACTGCGTGTTGTGTGTTGCAGAATATGCAGGTGCTGGAGGAAGAGAAATCCAAATTAGACGCTTTCTGTGAGCAGAGTCTGAAGACGGTGAGTGAATTCCTTGTATGTAAATCTTGTCCCAGCGTTTAATTTCGGTTGAGACATGGCTGGCATCTCTTCTGCTTCGTTACATTCTTAATGCTTATGTATAGGGAACGTGTCCCGGTACGTCGAGGCTGCGCGTAATGCAGTCAACTACAAAGAGACGGTCCTGCTTAATATTAATGCACCTTGTAGGAAACTGTCTTACAGTACTTGGATTGACTATTTAAACAGGTAAACTTTAAATATAAGAGAATATCCATGATTTCTATTATTTAATTATTATCTTACTTACAAATATTATTTGTAAAATGTAATAATTTTATTGGTTAATTTTATGCCAATTTCTTAGTTCGTAATAAGAGGAAGTCACGATTTTGGAACCAAAAATTTTCATAACCTTGTTTCGTATACGAGGTAATGTAAAATGAAATATAACAACACTATATTGCACAACGATCGAAGTTTCCTCCGTGATTGGTAGCGAAATTTATGCTTCCCTTCTTTTGTTGTTTTGTTTCCGTGCTTCGGTAGCTCATAGCTTAAAAACAAAGCAGTAACCAGAAACATCACGAGTTCGAGCGCAGTCTTGTTTGATTTAATTTCTTCCCTTGTTAGCATATTATTATACGAGGAGAAAAGTAATTTGCTTAATTTTATTACACATGCGTTCCTCGAAAGTTGGATATGAAAGAAAAGAGTTATTGTTTATTTTATTAATCCAATGCCTTATTATGAGCTGTACTATTACAACTTTAAACGTGCACTGAATTTGCATACTTATCTAGTTTCTATCATCTACCTATCTCTTTGTTTCAATATTACTGTGTATGTATACCTAAATTTATATACCCAACTTCTCTATTTAAATATGTACTTGCCTAATTACTCAACTACACATACAGGACTGTGCATATATACATACATACATACATACATACATACATACATACATACATACATACATACATACATAGGCCTGTCCACACCTGTGGAGTAACGGTCAGCGCGTCTGATTGAGGTTTTTTCCGGGGTTTTCCCTCAACCCAATACGAGCAAATGCTGGGTAACTTTCGGTGCTGGACCCCGGACTCATTTCACCGGCATTATCACCTTCATTTCATTCTGACGCTAAATAACCTAGATGTTGATACAGCGTCGTAAAATAACCCAATAAAATAAAATAAATACATAGGCCTACATGCGTACATGCATACTGTTCTTCGTTTTTACTGTGACCATGTGTTTTAGTTTCGTGTTAACATTCAGCCAGAGTAGCTGACGCGCCCTTTTTAAATCCCAGTAACTACATACATACATACATACATACATACATACATACATACATACATACATACATACATACATACATACATACACACACATATTAAAGATTCAGTCTTTCAGATCTTAACAATATTGCAGTTCGCAGTTTACAGAAAGTATTTTGAAATATAAATAACAACCATCGGCGTAGCTCAGACGGCTAAGGCGCTTGCCTGCAGATCAGGAGTTGCGCTCTGTAGCAGGTTCGATTCCCACATGGATTATCTAGTTGGGTTTTTTCCGAGGTTTTCCCCAACAGTAATGCGAATGTCAGATAATCTATTGCGAATCCTCTGTCTCATCTCGCCAAATATCATCTTGTTATCACCAGTTCCATCGACGCTAAATAACCTCGTAGTTGATACAGCGTCGTTAAATAAACAAGTGGTTGAGAGAAAACCTAAAAAAAAAAAACACTTGAAGAAAAATTGCTGATAATTTTCGGCGTTGGACCTCGGACTCATCGTGGCAGACGTGGTTCCGGGATTCGCCTGCAGGTGTCATCTTTCTGGGGGAGATGCGCAAACTCCAGGGAGTTGTAGAGGCTTCTAGAGTGGACTACAACAGACCGGAGAGTATATCTCCTTAGGCTAGATGGCGCCTGGGTGAGTCGCGAAATCTACGGTAGCGCAATCTTCGGGACAAGGATGCAGCAGAACGCAAGCACGTGATTGTGAACAGATGTCATCGATCTGAGGAGGCGGGATATTAACAGTGACACGGAAGGGCGTTGCCGTTCACGCGGACTTCGTCAAAACTAGATGTCATAGCTTAATCTATAAAATGGCACCAAGCAGTGAATCACTTGCTTCTAGAGCAGTTCTAAGGACTTCAAAATCATCACAATATAAAGAGGTTGCACAATAAGCCTAAGGCTACAGTGCTTGCCCACGGGGCCCTCCTCCGAGAAAAAAAATAACGTAACTTTAAATTAAATTCTGCTAATAAGTCATGTTGAATTCTTAGGCCATGACTCAGGAACGAAGACGCTACGGGTTCGTGCTGGAACGTCAGTGCTCGCTGGCCAAACACTACCTGGCGTACCACAATCAGGGGAGCACAGTGCTACAGAGACATCTGGACGACTGGCAGGAGGTGGCTCAGACTAGGGAGTTCCTTCCGGACTCGGTGGAAGTCATGTTCACCAACAGACTTAGGGTGAGTTTATATTATATAGGAAAATTATGTCGGTATATGATTGCCTTTTTCAGGCGAGGAAACCACTTTTCGAGTCATTCCCCTTTTGGATAGAACAGGAAACTGAGGAGTAAGAAAGAGAGATATGATTAATATAAACTGCGTAATTCATTTTTATTTTTTGTGGGAAGTACACTGTTTTGTGATGGTAAATTTTAATAGGATCTTCCTGAATATATACCGGTACTAAAGTCGTAAACATACTAAAATATATATTCAATTTATTCATTTTATAACTACTACACTGGACAACAAATTTAAACTTTGTTTCTGTCCTTTAGATGAAATTATGTAATTGTAACTAAATGAGAGGTGCTGAGTTCATTTCTGAAAACCAAACTTTTCTAAAACATACCATTGTTATGGTACACACACTTCACTTATTTACACAAATTTGTTACAATAGCACATAATGCAACATTTTTGGCCAAAATTTACGAATTAAAATGTTTATTTTTATCTTTTACGTTTGTAAACAGCTTCTGTAATCTCTCTCATGAGTGATCAGCAATATTCAAGCAGCATAGTTGCATTCCACCTTCCACCAAAGCGCTTTTCGAAGGTAGATATTTCTTGATGAAACCTCTTTCCGTCTTCATCGCTTACAGCACCAAGTTTTTTTTTTTTTTTTTGAAAGAAGTCCAGGTGACTGTCAAGAAAGTGTACTTTCAGTGATGTGTTGCATCCCATAAGGTGAAAGTAGTGTAACATTTCACTAACATTACTAAATAACTTTTTATTTTGAAGAAACAGTAGGTGCTGGACAAAAACTAACTGCAGATTAGTTTTTGCGACCACAAAATACATCGAATACACATATTTTTATAAAAAGGACAAATTTCATGTTGTACAGTATTATTAGAGAATATATGACGTGAATAAAAGGTAAGTGTATTCTCATATTGTTTTAGGCTTACGTATTTGGTATTGTCTGCAGCATTCTTAGATATACTGTAATATTGTGGAGTAGTTGCTGATGTGAAGTAAATATTTTATTCAAGAAAATATCAGAGCTTTAGTGTGATAACACATAAATATATTTACAAAGAAAGATGTGAACATGTGGAATTCAAAGATTTTGATAGTTTGTTTCATAAAATGAATAGTTGCTGGTTACCGTTATACGAATTCTTATTCGTAATACGAAAACATTTTTTAATTATTTTCTCCACGCAGTGGATGATATTTACCAATGACGTACATTACTTTCGTTTGTATTCAACATACATCCTTTTTAGCCACCGCATATTTCCAGATATTTTAGAGAAAACACCAGTTCTTAGAGATTGGAGTAGGATACTGGCAGATACAGAAGAAATATGTCCCATTTTTATTTGTGTCCTGTGTTCCAAACTCTTTAATTTCTTTCATTTCACATTTCTAAATGTGATGCCTCAATATTAAACTGGTAACAAATAGGCCTAATAAAGGTAACTAGTTTTACTTCGAGATTATGTTTGTGTTTCACTTGGACAGAGATGCTAATCTCTTAACATACGCATATATCAATGTCAAATGAGGATCTGCTAGCATGGGATAGAGTTTATTTTTACCAGAATTAATATAGAGTATACCAGTTGGATTGTAAGGCAAACTCGGCTAATTTCGCAGTATTGAAGTTTTCTGTCTTTAGTTATACCCAAAAAAACTTAAAAAAATTCCTTCTTGCGGCAGTTAATCACAAGACATCATTATATTGGTTGGTTTTAAAATTTTATTTTTAAGTATATCTCAACAGGGAAATAGCTCCATTTAAAACAAGAGATGATATGACTGTGTGTGTGTCTCAGGAACTCGTGTAACTTCGCAGTACTGCTCGGGAAATTTCGCAGTAATACTTGTGCAATTTTAAAGATTACTCTCTTTAGCTCAAAACATGTTTTAATGTAATCTAAACACCAGTACATGTTTATGCACATGAACTGAACACACATTAGCAAACTAGGCAATAAATGTAGAACAACTGCGCTTCAATTATTAACACTAATAACAGGAAAAGAGTTGCATATTGATAATTGTAAATTAATAAATTTATCTAATACATATCTGCATTAAACATTATGCCAAACATTATGAGAACTATTTAGGCCTAATCCGAATCCACTTCCGCTAACAAAACAATGTTGTTTCTTCTTTCTCTGCCATTGTTTGAAGGTAGACAGACTTTGCTCCATATGGGGACAGAATTTTGTTAGATTTAGTAACCAATGAAAACCCTGTTTCATCTAAATTCCAAATGAGATTAGGCTTGGTACTCAGTCTGATTTTTCATACACACTTCCTAGCACATTATAAAAATCGTTAAAATACGAGCGAGTTGAGGCTGCTGCTGTAAGGTAGGACAGATTTTCTGATTGACGCGCATTCTTAGCTCATAGTGCTTCTTAAAGGTAGTTAGAATCTGCGTGCCATTCGAACTATTCTACTGACAAATAGCAGAAACTAGTTAAGAAATTGAGTACCGGCAAAAGTATATTACGAACAAACTATGTTAGATAAAACAACAAGTAAGGGTTCAAATTAATCATAAGAATGTGGAGAATTATAGTGTGATACTTACAGTTCTAAATATCTCGACGAAATATAATGTCCAGAAACACAACACTGGAAATTCACTCACGATATCTCATCAAACACACACATACTAAAGTACATACTTGCGTAACTTTCGTCAGAATGCGTTGCAATGTGATCTTCCTGCATGATACAACCACGACAGGTTCTGACATTTATCCGTATTTTTTGTAAGCTCCAACGAAAACTCCGCAACTAATTAATGTATGAGATACTGCAAAATTAGGCGTACTGCGAAATTAGCTAAGTTTGTCTTAAATCTAACTTAAGTAAGTTACTAATGCATATGAATAAAATCTTCTTACTAAGAACTGAAGTCTTATTCATTTTTTAACATCCAATGTGACATATTTTCATTATTATTTTTTGTCGTAAGAGAAAACTACTTTGCTTCCTAATTTTGATTTGTAAATCCAATTTCCATAACTATCGACGAAATGGCGAAATCTGCTCCAATACTTCTATGAAACAATAGTGACATATAATATGACATGCATCTGCTATCTGTCTCCGATAATAGAGTCGACCATTTCCGTAGTGTTATAAACGTTTCCTCTTTCTTATTAACTTTGCAGCAAGTGAGCTTCTGGCCAGACGAGGACTTGTACTCGTCGCCCAGGAGTCCCAACGTGGAGGACGACCGCCTTTCTATCGCGTCGCAGCTAAGGAAGACCAAGTCCATGGACGCGTCGTGCCTGGATATGCGTTCCATCAATGACGCCACGAGCCCCATGAAGCCTCTGTCCAGAGCCAAATCTGACTTCAACCTAACCGCCTCCACACACTCCCTAGTGCAAGGTGCCTGTAGCTAATTTTTTATTGGTTTTTATTTTGTATTTGTATTTAATTTGCTAATAATTGTAACATAAAATACAATATAAACAGATAAAACTTTAGCTCACCCCTGAAAGATTAGAACTCGTGCTCAAGGGCGAATTCCTGAATTTAAACTAAGAAGTATATAAGCTTAATACAATTTGTCTTATGTCTACTACACAATAAGACTAGCCTGTATAAATCTAAATTTACAATTTTTCAATTTATAAAATCCATACATAACTTTTTTAAATTTAAACTAGAACTATTAGAATTGGCAAGAGTAGGATATTTAAATATAAATTTGTTATATATTCTTGGGCCTAAATTACTACTAAATTAAATGCTGTAGCAGTGTTGCATTTTGGTTCAAACAATCTTATAACTATGAGAATACATTTCAAAATTATTTCGATTTCTATGTATGAATTTTATTAATATAATATAATAAATTTGTCTTATTTTAAGAACATTAAAGTCTAAAAACAATTTTTGAGATGAAAAATCAATATATTTATGGAGATACATTTTAATTATTTTCTTCTGTAATAAATAAAGTGAATTAAAATTGGTTGGAGGTTTGCTTCTTAGTTAATAGTTGATACTTGGTGATAGTTGTTAATTTGTTCTTAATTATTGCCAGTGAGCATGTGACAACTATGTCTCTGGTTTTTGTTTATAATTGGCCTCGGTCGCATTGATTCCTCATTTTCAATAGCTTGTGCACATCGTATTAGCCGGAAAGATATTGGTATTTTCTTTGATAATTCTTAATTAGATTGTTACTTAATTGCCAAATTACTTACAAGGTATATTTTTTCCTATTACATTCCAAATTTATTTTATCTTATTCATAATATTTATTTCCAATTCATCCTTTTCAGTTGGTACTTTTATTTCTTTCCACTCTCTTTACTTCTTTCTATCTTCTTATTTCATTTATTTTTTCATCCCTCTCATATTATTCTTGTTAATTTGTTCAATTGGTCTCTTCCGCTTTGGTTTATTTTGTGCCATTACTTTTGTCTGTCATGTTATTGTCTTTCTCCTTTTCCACTCTTTTTCTCTTCTTCGTCCCCATGCTCCCATTTTTCTTCCTCTTTTGTATTTCATTCATTTTTATAAGTTTGTATAAAATAGTATAGAATTCTTTAGTTGGCAGAGAAATTTAGACAGAGAAGGATATATTTCTTACCTCTCACTTACTCAGTGGCTGACCGGACATCTGCGGGGGGGATGGTGGCAAGAGACAGACACTCTCCATAAAACTATTTGTATGTGCAGTGGCGGATTCTTCTACTTCTACTTCCATGTTGTCGTCAGCGTCATCGTCATCACTATCAGAGTCCAAACTTATTACGAAACGATCCAACGCTTTGTCAATCATTCCATCCCTTTCCCAATAAAATATCCTCTTCCTTTTTAACATGTTCACACGCATTTTTCCAATTCTCTGGCGTGAACTTGGACAACGCTTCTTCAAATAATTTTATGACTTCACTGGATTTGAAAGATACATTATGTTTAGCGACATCATTTGTCACTTGTGCCCAGATGAACTCAATGACACAAAAATTACAGTGGTATGGTGGCAGTCGCACTACGGTACGCCGGTGTGGTTCACTTTGAGCTGAGGTATCCAGTTCGTACCTTACCATTTTCTCCTTTTTAAAATTTTATTATGTCGTACAATACGATTTTTGTCGCCTTTGGGTCGTATTCTATGTTGTTCTGACGTAACCAAGACTGCATGTCTGATTTAGAAGATGCAAAAGTGGGAGCTGTACAGAATGTAAGAGGCGTTGTCCATTACAATGATACTGTTTTGTGGAATGTTCGGAAGGAGTTTCTTTTCGAACCAATGTTTGAAATTAACGGCGTTCATTTCTTGACTTAATGCACAATAATAAATCGTCCCCCTTTTCCTAAGGGCACGTTCAGAGGAATGTCACCATCGTCACAAATCCAAATTTTGCTCTTCGTGTGATTAATGTTTATCCATGTTTCGTCCAGGTAAACGATAGGGCGGCCGGTTATTCGTAAGTCGCGCATCCTCCTTAAGAAATGGAATCGCTTAGCAATTATGTCGGGTTTCTCTGTCAGAAGCTTCCGTCCGAAGTTATTCTTAGCGTGACGGAAATTAAGTTTTTTTAATCTTTACCGCACCGACCATTTGCTGCCATAAAATAATCCAGACTTATCGAGAGCATCACGAATATCTTCCACACTCGGACTAAAATCAGTCTTGTACAAGGAGTAAATCTATCTCTTGATGGCAGCCGCAGTGAATGAGTTGTCTATATTGGTTTTCGTGGGAGTTCTTTTCGGCCGCTTTTTGCCCGGAGTTGACACTTTTCTTCCTGATTCAACTGCTTCTCTCTTTTCATTTAGGATACGGTAAACAGTGCGTTCAGGTACTCCACACGCAGCAGGAGTTCGCTTTGCTACTTCGACTATATTTATTGTAGGATTTCAGACTTTCAAAGCATCATACTCCTCCACGAAAAACTTATGTACATTGCACACTATTTCCCTGGCGTCAGACTGCAGTGGCTTTCCTCTTGTTCCTACACCAAGAATCACAAACAGTAGGACAAGTAGGCCTTATATAAAGCACAATACTTCTAACATTTTAATTATAAAATTATTATAAGGGCCTTCTCAAACTACACTGAAAAATGTTGTTAATACATAGTTGTAATAACATCCACCACTGACAACCTTTCCAGGTGTCCTGGTGAGGGAGGGGGAGGAAAGAAAGAGGAAATGCTGTTCTACAAGTGTCTGTGTCATAGGATTAGTTCAACTCACCCTCCCTGACCCTTCCCAAGACATCAGGTAGCTCTGCCAATATAGACCTTCCCTAGTATAATTGCTTTCATTCTCTCTATTACGCTTTATTTCGTTTGTTTTATTTAATATTTTCTCTTTTCGTCTTGTAATATAATTTACTTCTACTATTTTATTATACTTATTACTATTCTTGATTTGTTATTCTTACATAAGTTACGTCTCTTTCATTATAACAGAAGGGTAATGGACTGACATTCACCTGTTGTTGTTCTTACCCGGAAAGTTTGGTTTCCTTATCAACCCCCTCCTCATTGTTAATAACAAATAGCCCCATCGTCAATCATGGGTTAGATAGAGTTTGATGAGGAGATAGATTAATGACAAGTAGCCCCATTGTCAGTGACAAGTTATGCAGGATTTGATGAGGAGATAGGTTAGTGACAATTAGTCCCACTGTTACTGACATAGGTAGAGTTTGATGATGTGAAGATATATGACAATTAACCACACTGTCAGTGATAAAGGTAGGTAGGGTTTAATGAGGAAATATATCAATGACAAGTATCCCCATTGTCAGTGATAAGGTTAGGTATTGTTTAATGAGAAGATAGATTAGTGACAAAATTCTACTCTCAGTGATGGTTTGATGAGGAGATAGGAGACATTACTTAGGTCCACTGTTACTGACATAGTTAGGTATAGTTTGACGATAAGAAGATATGTTAGTGGCAATTAACCCCACTGTCAGTGATAGGGCTAGGTAGATTTGATGAGATAGCCCCACTGTAAGTGACAAAATTAGGTAAGAATTTTATGGGGAGATAAATTAGTGATAAATGCTTCTAGTCCCATTGTTTATGATAAAATTAAGTAGCATCCGATAGGAAAATAGATTAGTAAAAAAATAGCCCTACTATTAGTGGCAAGATTAGTAAGGATTTCATGAAGAGATAAATTAGTGACAAATAGCCCCACTGTCAGTGATAGTATTAGGTAGCATGATTTGATGAGATAAATTAGTGGCAAATAGTTCTCTTAATTACAGTGTTAGGTATGGTTTGATGAAGAGCTAAATTAGTGAAAAGTAGTTCCAGTACCACTGATATTGTTAGATAGGGTTTGATAACGAGTAGTCTCACTATCAGTGACAAAGTTAGTAGGCCTGAGAATTTGATGAATAGCTAGCTAGATTAGTGACAAGTGTATTTCGAGAAAATGAAACAGTTAAATAATAGACCCGATATTCATATATTGCCTTTCAAGTTATTTTATTTTCTTTTTTTAACTTGTTAGGAGGGAAGGAGGGAGGGAACATCCCACGCACTACGACCTGAGGTCTATTGTACAACCCCCGATATGGGATGAGTTGCGTGCCCACCGATCATCTACGCGCACCGATCTAACCATTTGACCCTCTTAACGACCGGTCCCTACAGCCAACAGAGTCCATGTACCACTCCTGCTTCGGCAACCTCCCCCCAAGGCTTCCTTAACGGTCCGAGGCGGAAGTCCTCCCCCAAGAAGATCTGCCTCGGGTTCCGTTGCAAAAGCTATCCATCATCACATGAATACAATCCACGGAGGCCGGTCGAGAGCGCCAGCAGCTTCGGAGGGCCGCCTGTAGAGGATCTGAAAACCAGAAGAAGTAACGGGATGATGAATGAAAGGATGTGGCGAAGATGAATGGGGTTCCAAACACCTGATAAAGTTACCCCGAAAAAATCTCATCCAGGCAACTCGTCCCGATCGGGGATCGAACCCGGGCCCGCTGAGTTCGGAGTTAGACTTGCTAACCACAACGACATTCTTTCATTATGTTCCTTATTCAATTATTTTTTCTCTACATTTCTTATACTACCTTTTTCCATTATTTATGGCAATTTCTTTGCATTATTTATTTTTCCTTTAATCTCTGTATAACTTAAAGAAAATGGTAATTGAATAGTTATCATTTTTATATTTTCATGCAAGCCAGTTATTTACATTCTTTATACTTATTTTATATTATTATGCATATTACATATATGACATTTACAGCTTTTATATTGTGTTCTCACAATGATTTTTTAATTAATATAATATATTAAATTGTCTTAACCTTACAACTTTAGCTGGCAGCAAAAGACTCAATATCTTCTAAGCGGAAGTTGTCATTAATCTTAAGTATATGCAAACATGTTACTCGTTTTAGACCCGGATACTCCTACAAGACCGAAGTCCATGGCTGTGCCTGACAGAGGTCCAGGCTGGGACACTCAGTTGGCCAGAGCCCTCTATGCCTATCTGTCTAGCGGGGACAACCAGCTCAGCTTCTTAGAAGGAGACATCATCGCGCTCATGGGTGAGGATCCTCATGCATGTAGGATTGCTTCGTGGCTGTTATTGCTCAGATACTGGCAGCAAAGAAGTTCTGTACAAATTTTAACACTGAAATATTTTTCATATTACTCTAATTGAAGGGTTCAGTACCATAGTGGGCCAAGCGCCATTTAATAAAAACGTAGAAGACAATGGTTAAAATGAAGTTATTACCATAATTCAATGGAAACATATAGCAAGTAATATAAAGTACACACATTCAAACTAAATGATATGTCAATCTTCATTAAACTATGGTATTCACTTAACTTTAACACCTGCTTTCTCCGTTTTTAATAAATGGCGCTTGGCCCACTTTGGCTCTGAACCCTTCAATTTTTCTGATTTTAAAATAACTTTCCATTTGAGTTAATTGTTTCCTGTAATTAAAATACATAGCAGTGATTATTTCCAATCTTATGTAATACTCATAGAGGATGGTAATGCTACCGAAGGATAGATTATTGATGTGTCCTTTGGCTTTGGGAAAGCATTTATCGTATGTTTGAGACGAAAGCCAAATGAGAGAACTGCAGGGCTACTGCTTTTGCCTACCGGAACTATTGTTCTCATGCCATTAAATAGGTAGGGACTTCAGGTGTTTTATAAATATGGAGAGACAGAAGGTTCGCAGCTAACCAATTTTTAACATTGTTAACTGTTGTATTTGCATTTAGGTATGCAAAATAATCAGCTTGATGATGGAAACACGTGGAATCGCGTTATTTTGTTACAACGTGGAAATGTTATGGGCTTCCAACAAAGAGGATGAAAGATCTCATCATTGTAATAATAGGTTCCCTTAACGTTTTGAAATATCATTTGTACAATTCTCAGGATACGAAGGATGCACTAGAAGGAATAGTGAACGGGATAAGCGTTCGGGGTAGAAGAATATATCAGATAATAGACGACATTAAGATATATGGATCATATGAAGAAACGAAGAGGAAGGCAGAAAATAAAAAAGATTGGAGAAAGCTTAAATTGCAGTGAAAGACCTACCCTTGGGCAGAACACTAAATTAAATTAAATCTCTTGTTAGAATATTTGAATTTAATGATAATATCTTTATTTGTAAATTTTTCTATATTGCTTTTCAGATATGCATTATTGTATGTATATTTACTTTTAAACTTGATACTCCTGTTTAACCTTATCAATTAGACAATCTGAAATTTAAGCAAGATGTTTTGTTTGTTTTAAATTTGCAATTAAATCTAAACATTAATAATAATAATAATAATAATAATAATAATAATAATAATAATAATAATAGTAATGATTAAAATTATTTGTAAATTGTTTGTGTTAGTTTAGAATCCTGGATTTCTATTTTCATGACCACTCCAGATGGCATGGCAAACTTCTAACTGTACATATTCTCTGTCTCTTTCATGTAAACTATTATCGTTGGTCTTTGTTGTAATAACATCTACTTTCAGGAATGACCCAGTTGACAGTAATCATGGCGCTTGGCAGCATAACCAAATTTTTCTCATTGTATAGGTGATTGTTAAGCAGTTGACTTTTATATAAATGCAAGAAAATTCATGGAAACATTTTAAATTTTACTAGAATGCCGAAGAGTTAAATTCTTACTTTAGACTTTAGAAACTGATTTTTAAATAGAAATTGAATTTTAATGTACAGAATAACACTTGCAGAGCCATTTATAGATACATTACCACTTTTCCCTCTAACAATATAGTATTTACACCCATAATGTCCACCGCTGTGGAGTAACGGTTAACATAACTGACTGTGAAACACGCGGATCCGGGTTCAAATCCTGGTTGGTACCTTGTTCAGATTTTTCCTCGGTTTTACTTCAACCCATTAAGAGGAAATGCTGGATAACTTAAGGCGCAGGACCCTGGACTCATTTCACTGGCATTATCACCTTCATCTCATTCAGACGCTAGATAACCATAGCAGTTGATAAGGTGTCGTAAATTAACAAATTAAAGACATTCATTGTAAGTATTGTCACTGGTATTCAAGACAAATTGAAAATATTGCGTCATACGTCTTTTTAACGAGTCCCTACCGGGAAATTCAATGGTAAAGTACTGTTCTCTAACCAGGAGATTAACCGTGAAAGGAATGTGCTTACTATTGCGTCATCTATTGGAGCGAAGTAGACAGATAATATTACCGTTATAACATCAGATGAAAAAACATGCGCTCTCCTGAATATGTTATTTCCTGTATGGAAGGATTAAAAGACCAGGAAATTAACCGTGATCTAATTTTGTAACTAGGGTAGTATAAATATGTGTGTATCAGTGTTATCGTTTGTGCTGCGAGAGTTAGCAAATGGAGATACGAGTACCCACGTGTGTGACCTTATGACATCAACATTCATTCACAACATTACCCCGCTGCGTCTCATTCCCCTGAGACTTTCTCGTGGTTGGAGTACAGTAAGTGGAAGTAGGCCTATATGTCGTATTGATACCGAAACCTTAATCTTAGTTGTAAGATAGTAAGTTCAGAGCCATGATAGGCGTATGGAACGAAAAATAATTTTTTTTAAATTTTATTTTAACTTATCGAAAATTGTTTTCATACCAGTACTTCTGATTTTTCTAGGTGAAAGAAATAAGGGCTGGCAGTTTGGAGAGAATCTTAGAACACAATGCAGTGGCTGGTTTCCTCTTGCATATACAGAACTCATACTGGATGATGCCAGGTAAGATATTGTTACACTATTTATTAATTTAAATTTATAGAATCTATAAACATTTAAGGCGCTGACGTATATAAACAGAGTGTATGTTAGATTCTAAAGGCAAACTGATGTTTTCATATTCCCATTATTACTCAAACTATGGTACCGTAAACATATTATTCACTTGTAAAATTTCCCTATCCTGAACCTTGTTCCCCATAAAACGTTCAATGCTTATAATGCTAGTAGTATAGCTTAGTCAGGAATTCTCAACCTGGTGCTCTTTTAATGGCACTTGGTGCTCGTGAACACGAACGATTCTTAGGTTCTTTTTTCACTTCAGACTTTGTTGTGCGAATAAAATCTTAGTAACAGTTCCGTGTTTAAGTTATCCTTGATGTTTGACCCGGAACAAATTGTGTTCCTATCCATCCATTATCATATCTTACAGACCTGATAGGGCTTCTCGTATAATCCATTTCAATTCAATAAGGATTGAAACAAAGAAATAAGGGTATTGAAAAGAATAATATGGCTGCACGTGAGGAACTTGAATTTATAGACCTCCAGTTCTTATCAGCTCTGAAATACCTGTTTTAAAACGAAAAATCAGTCTTTGGAGAGCAGAAGAAACAAAAAGGTTCCAAATATTGTGCAGTGTTTCCTTTAAATATGTGGCCATGTTCGAGACGACCAACCTTGCGAAAAAAGTACTTTCTTATTTATGAAATATCTCAAGGGCAATGCACGATCACGATTAACTAATTCAGATTTACAGGAATATTTACATGTAATTACAAGCGACTCACAGAAATTCTGAGTAACAATTTATTTCAGAGATATCATTATAATGGTTCTTCGTTTTTCTATGTAGGCCTACACTTTTAACACTTACATATCACTGATTAAATAGCAATTTAATCAGTGATTTTAGCCAGTGATATCATTATCTTGGCGAGTGTTTCAAACATTCATTTCTTTGTTTATTCATTTATTTATTTAATTCATCTATTCGTATAGGTCTATTAAACTTATTCCATTTCATGAGGCTCGCTTACTTAATAGGCCTATTACATGTGTCGGTGCTAAACAATCTTCAAAAGATTGAGAACTCCTAGCTTAGAGCGTATTCCGAATCTCACCGGTGAGCAATCCGATGGCATCACGGTGTTCCGAATTCCACCGATGACGTCATTGATGCTCCACCGGTGTCGCACCGGTGCCATCAACTTGCAGAGGTGGTGGCAGTCTCCATCAGCCGCCATCAGTGAATCTGATTGGTTCTTGTATAGGGCGGGAATTAGCAGACGAATGACATCGTGCACTGTTGTGTCATGGCGGTGTGTTCTGCTTTAGTTCTGCTGCATTGTTTGTAATGAGCACAACGTAAAAACAATATGTTAATGGCTTATGAGCGAACATGTCAACGGACCAGTTATTACTACCGGTTCAAGAAATAAGTTGTTCATGATCCTTTTCTTTGAACGAGATGGCAGTACGAAAATTTCGCAAAATTTTTGCTAGCGTAGCACAGATAACCACTTACACCGTCGCCATGACAGCATCGATTCTTCCAGCAGTTTTGTTCCTTATTTTCGTTGCAACGTGACGTCATTGATCCCACCGGACCGGTGAGATTCGGAATACGCTGTTAGATCAATCTACAACAATCTGTATTCTTTATATCTTACCTACCATTAAGCGTTTGTGATTGACTTGTCACTAGAGAACCATGTTTTATAAAAGAGAAATTTCATGTCTTATACCTAGTCATTAACTTCTGTTACTGAAACATATTTGCCATGCTTTAAATTAATTAATAATATTTCTCTTAAACGTTAGTAGGTTTTCATGCCTTTAAAAATAACCGTCACTGAAGAAGAAGGCATATCTGTTTATTAATCTACTTTAAGATTATTCAGTCATATTAATACTTTGGAAACATCAACAGATATAAATTTGTCAATTACATAATAAAATGAGGAACTGTTGTGAACTCGTTACTTCTCAAAATGATTCAGGGCGTTACTCGTAACTACTCGAAGTTTAAGGACACTGGTAGAACTTGTCAGCTGTTCGGTATGTTTTACTTTACCTCAAAAGAAATTGAATTTTCTCCGAAACTACGGCAGATAGACAAAATTTTCATAAACCATAAAACAGACCTTCCCGAGTTGATTGATACCAACAATATGTAACTAGAATTATTTTATTTCAGTTGAAAGTAATTAAATTCTAGAATGACAAGTTTGTTTTCGTTTTATTCTTCTGGTACCATTTTCTCAGAAACTATATTTTGTCAGAACTTGTTAACAATTTTAAACATTTTGTTTATTAGTAATTTGACATTGTAACTGAAAGCTTTTTTGAAACCTTAATTATTGTTTTCAATTTATTAATTAACATAATCACAGTTTTTGTTACTAAGTAATTAAAAAAACAATAATTAAATCTTTACGTTAAGAAAATTCTTTACCTACAATGTCAAACTACTAATAAAGAAAAGTGTATAAAAATATTCTTAAAGTTCTGACAAATAGTTCCTGAGAAAATGGTAAGAGAAGAAAAGAAGTAATTACAATGAAAAACTTGTCACCGTAGTGTTTAATTATTGTGAACTGAAAAAATAGCCAATCAACTCAGCAAAGTATGATTTACGATTGGTGAAAATTTTATTTTTTGTCTACTTTATTTCTGAATAGAAGTAAATTTATTTTCAGTTAAGGTGAAGTTCACGGAACAGCTGGAAAACTACCAAGTGTCCTTAATAGATACTGTTAAGTAAAGCGTAGAACATTTATAGATTAGATTTGTGCTAATAGAAGATTACATTACAACAACAACAAAATATTTCAAACAGGGCTCACTCTAATTGCTTTCAATGAATGTGTTTCCCAGAAATACCTGATAATTCTCATTAAAAGTGTATGGTTTGTTGTTTAATCAACTATCTAAAGACAGGTTTGAACCTCAGTAGTGATACCAACGTGACATCACTTATGTTAATAGACGTACATATCAGGCAAAACCTCAGTTAATTGTAAGAGGATGGATATCGTGAAATGTAAATATTTATTAAATATTAAAATAATAAAATTGAGGAGTACGGAGATTAGAACCGGAGCTTTTCTTCTCGCTACGTATGAGGCTATGATAATTGCAAACAAGCTGCAACCAGCTGCAACTAACTGTTGCGCTTAAAGTTCGCAACTATTTTAAAACACGTTTAAAATGGCTAATTACGCCTACATTGGTTTAAAACATTGGTGTGTCCTGTTAGTTTTACCACAAGGTGATTAGTGTAAGTGCAGTTAACATGTAGGAGCAACTAGTTGGCGATGCCTGCCGTGATATCTCATAATGATACTCTTCGCCGTCAGCTCGCCCACACACCAGAGGATGCAGAGCCTGGACTCCACAGGCTCCAGTACTGCCGCTACAACTCCAGCCACACCCACGGCCGGAGGCTTTGGAATAACCTCTCCAAGTGCCGCAGGAGTCAGCGGTCTAGGTCAGCAGTCCCAGCAGCAGCAACAGCCGAGCAGTCTGCTCTCGGGTAAATCCGGAGTCCCAAGTCCCGATACCGCAGCTGCAACGTCCCCCAGGCCTTCAGCCGCTGCCACCCCGGTAACAATGTTTGGTGACACGCTACTGTACCACAGAGCAACCGCCGCAGCTAAGCAGGTAGGCTCCCAAAATCCTGCATGCAGCATGTGCTAGATTTAGTGTAGAAGTACTAGGCTTGTCGCTGTATTATGTTCTTCTATTTGGGTACCGGAAAAAAGTCAGAAAGTAAGGCTCGTACGATCTTAATATTGATACACCGCTATGCAAAGGTTTGCAGTAAATAATCAATCAAATGTTTTGTAGTACTACAGTTTGTTACAAACATAAAGGTTTTATAAATTTTCCATGAATTCGTACGGTTTCAAAATTGCACTAACAAGGGAAGGGTTTCGGCTCGAACAGGAATTTCGTATCAAAAATTTGTTTACAGGCCCATCTTTACAGCTCTGTAAAGCTCCCAAAAGCATTCATTTGTGTAATATGTGGTTTGTCTGTTAGAGCACTGTACAAGTTGAGGGGTGGGGAGAGCACTGCACAAATTAAGGGGATGAGAAATCTTATCCGTAAGCCTAGCCTAGCGTAGAAGCTAGTGCGAGTGGTAAAATGTCTAAAGCCCATTTAAGAACATTTTTCTCCAACGTTCTGTCTGAAAATATTGCAGGTAATCAAAAATGTACACTGTTGTGTGAGTCACTGAATGCGCACAAGGACACAACCTTTAATAAATTAATCATTCCAAGGCTAGAATATGGAATGTATGATCATTCCACCCGAAAAAAAAAAAAAAAACTAAATATTTTCAGCTTCTGGATATCTATTTCCTTAGACAATACAAAATACATGCTCGGAGGATAACAGATTACATAAGGACTCTTGCTGAGAATCCAGAACTTAACTTGGGAAATCGAGTGTTTATAATGAAAATGCACTCTGTTATTCATAACCAGTTGTCTGCTCCAGCATACCGCCCTATACTTCAGTATTCCTGGCAGTCAGCTGGTTACGTGAATCCTGAACAAGTCTCGTACTTCAAAAATGTAATTCAGGTGTTGCTTTCGCGTGTTGTGCTTTTTGCTGTGCTCCATGCTGTTTCATGCATTTTATAGAGAATCCTCATGTACATTTTTAAAGAAGTGTATTGACCAACACCAACCGAACGGAGAGTTACACAAATGAATGCTTTTACGGACTTCATCACCATTTTTAACCAAAAATTCTTGTTCGAGCCGAAACCCTTCCCTTGTAAGAAGAAGAAAAACATTTTTACAGTATAGGAAATTTGTTTGCGTAATAGAACTGCAAGAGGCACAGTAGATTTTTATCACATCTAGTACTTCAGGAAAAATACAATATTTTTAGATCATTGTAATCGGCAAATGGGTTTATGAAGAGTCAGAGTTTTCCATTATTTAGTAGGCCTAAATCATGCAGCAGTAAATATGGCCACCATTGCAAGGTATATTGCAGTTTGGAACGTTACTTTATGATTTTCTTCGTAATGATATGCTAGTCTTTAGTTTAGTCCAATTCCTGTTTCACAAAACCCTATACAACAATAAAAGTAAGAGAACATGGTCAGTAGATATGCTTTATTTTCAGAAGATTAGTTTTTTTTTCTTTTTTGCTGTTATTTATACTCGCTTTAACATCTCTGGTTATATCGCCAGTTAATCTTTTGGGTGAATTCCGAAAGCCTGTGTACTATTGTCGAGTACTGGTTCTATTGTTGTGAACTAGATGGCGTCTGTAGATGTATTACTGATTTGATGATTTTGGTGAAGAGTGAAGCCGGTGATATTCAGGAATGTTGTGGCCCGAATTTCCTGGCATTTGCCTTAAGGTTGAGGGAAAAGCCTGAAAAACTTCAAACAGGAAATTCAACCCGACAGGGAAACGAACCGGGCTCTCTGTGTAGGAGATCAGCACGCTAACCCCTGTACCACAGAGGTGGTCTAAGGTTAGTTTCTATTCCTGGTTCTTAGGGGCGGGGGGAACCGGTGAGAAGCACAATTTGTACTTCCAATTTCACTGTAGATTATGGATTCCGGTATGTAATTTGGGGAGTACGGTACCAAAACATTTCTACGGTTTATTGTTAGAAGATATACACTCGGAAGGCTATTTCAAAGCAATTTATTATTAATTCAGAATTTCCATTGGGCTGCAACTCTGTATTTTACGTAGATATCCATAAATGTGACGTATCAACACAATTTAAAATTATACAGCAATTCTTAAAGTAACTACGAGTAATTTCATAATATAGAAATCCACAAAAAATGTCGGGCAAATTGCCTGACTCCAGAATGCTACTGCATTGTTTTGCCAATCAGTCACCTGACTCGGAATTTAAATACTAAACAAAGATAAAAGATGTCTGATCATCTTTTCTGCACTATACCTTTTCAGTGTCCTATATTATGTCGCATGTGAATGCTGTAATTGTTATCACTATTTATTTATTTATTTATTTATTTGTTTGTTTGTTTGTTTGTTTGTTTGTGTGTTTGTTTGTTTGTTTGTTTGTTTGTTTGTTTGTTTGTTTGTTTGTTTGTTTGTTTGTTTGTTTGTTTGTTTGTTTGTTTGTTTGTTTGTTTGTTTGTTTGTTTGTTTGTTTGTTTGTTTGTTTGTTTGTTTGTTTGTTTGTTTGTTTGTTTGTTTGTTTGTTTGTTTGTTTGTTTGTTTGTTTGTTTGTTTGTTTGTTTGTTTGTTTGTTTGTTTGTTTGTTTGTTTGTTTGTTTGTTTGTTTGTTTGTTTGTTTGTTTGTTTGTTTGTTTGTTTGTTTGTTTGTTTGTTTGTTTGTTTGTTTGTTTGTTTGTTTGTTTGTTTGTTTGTTTGTTTGTTTGTTTGTTTGTTTGTTTGTTTGTTTGTTTGTTTGTTTGTTTGTTTGTTTGTTTGTTTGTTTGTTTGTTTGTTTGTTTGTTTGTTTGTTTGTTTGTTTGTTTGTTTGTTTGTTTGTTTGTTTGTTTGTTTGTTTGTTTGTTTGTTTGTTTGTTTGTTTGTTTGTTTGTTTGTTTGTTTGTTTGTTTGTTTGTTTGTTTGTTTGTTTGTTTGTTTGTTTGTTTGTTTGTTTGTTTGTTTGTTTGTTTGTTTGTTTGTTTGTTTGTTTGTTTGTTTGTTTGTTTGTTTGTTTGTTTGTTTGTTTGTTTGTTTGTTTGTTTGTTTGTTTGTTTGTTTGTTTGTTTGTTTGTTTGTTTGTTTGTTTGTTTGTTTGTTTGTTTGTTTGTTTGTTTGTTTGTTTGTTTGTTTGTTTGTTTGTTTGTTTGTTTGTTTGTTTGTTTGTTTGTTTGTTTGTTTGTTTGTTTGTTTGTTTGTTTGTTTGTTTGTTTGTTTGTTTGTTTGTTTGTTTGTTTGTTTGTTTGTTTGTTTGTTTGTTTGTTTGTTTGTTTGTTTGTTTGTTTGTTTGTTTGTTTGTTTGTTTGTTTGTTTGTTTGTTTGTTTGTTTGTTTGTTTGTTTGTTTGTTTGTTTGTTTGTTTGTTTGTTTGTTTGTTTGTTTGTTTGTTTGTTTGTTTGTTTGTTTGTTTGTTTGTTTGTTTGTTTGTTTGTTTGTTTGTTTGTTTGTTTGTTTGTTTGTTTGTTTGTTTGTTTGTTTGTTTGTTTGTTTGTTTGTTTGTTTGTTTGTTTGTTTGTTTGTTTGTTTGTTTGTTTGTTTGTTTGTTTGTTTGTTTGTTTGTTTGTTTGTTTGTTTGTTTGTTTGTTTGTTTGTTTGTTTGTTTGTTTGTTTGTTTGTTTGTTTGTTTGTTTGTTTGTTTGTTTGTTTGTTTGTTTGTTTGTTTGTTTGTTTGTTTGTTTGTTTGTTTGTTTGTTTGTTTGTTTGTTTGTTTGTTTGTTTGTTTGTTTGTTTGTTTGTTTGTTTGTTTGTTTGTTTGTTTGTTTGTTTGTTTGTTTGTTTGTTTGTTTGTTTGTTTGTTTGTTTGTTTGTTTGTTTGTTTGTTTGTTTGTTTGTTTGTTTGTTTGTTTGTTTGTTTGTTTGTTTGTTTGTTTGTTTGTTTGTTTGTTTGTTTGTTTGTTTGTTTGTTTGTTTGTTTGTTTGTTTGTTTGTTTGTTTGTTTGTTTGTTTGTTTGTTTGTTTGTTTGTTTGTTTGTTTGTTTGTTTGTTTGTTTGTTTGTTTGTTTGTTTGTTTGTTTGTTTGTTTGTTTGTTTGTTTGTTTGTTTGTTTGTTTGTTTGTTTGTTTGTTTGTTTGTTTGTTTGTTTGTTTGTTTGTTTGTTTGTTTGTTTGTTTGTTTGTTTGTTTGTTTGTTTGTTTGTTTGTTTGTTTGTTTGTTTGTTTGTTTGTTTGTTTGTTTGTTTGTTTGTTTGTTTGTTTGTTTGTTTGTTTGTTTGTTTGTTTGTTTGTTTGTTTGTTTGTTTGTTTGTTTGTTTGTTTGTTTGTTTGTTTGTTTGTTTGTTTGTTTGTTTGTTTGTTTGTTTGTTTGTTTGTTTGTTTGTTTGTTTGTTTGTTTGTTTGTTTGTTTGTTTGTTTGTTTGTTTGTTTGTTTGTTTGTTTGTTTGTTTGTTTGTTTGTTTGTTTGTTTGTTTGTTTGTTTGTTTGTTTGTTTGTTTGTTTGTTTGTTTGTTTGTTTGTTTGTTTGTTTGTTTGTTTGTTTGTTTGTTTGTTTGTTTGTTTGTTTGTTTGTTCTGGCGGAGTTAAGGCCATGAGACCTTCTGTACTATACCACCAGAATACAAACAGACATATACAAGAAACAAATGCAGAGCGAAAAAGCAATTAATAAATATAAATAAAATTACAGATCCAAATATAAAAAGCACAAATGCAAAAAAGATTGACAGAAATAAAAAATATATAATTATGTATACTAGTAGGAAGATGAGATCACAATGGGCACAAAAGGAACTAATACAATAGGTATACTGTCTGCCTAATATATTAGCGATTAAGAAAAATGATTAAAGATCTAGAAGTAAGTAGCTAACTGTGCAAATATAAAGCGGAACAAAACAGTAACAATTTCGAAACATTTGCAGCAAGTTAGAATACTCAGTTTACTGCATTGCACTCCATGCAGTAAGAAAATGATTATTGAGTTTGGTTTTTTAATACTGTTAAATTCCGACAATCTCTGATGTCACTGGGTAGGGTAATCAATAAGCGCCATAGCGAGATTGTGTATGATAATGAATACGATGATGTCTTGTGTGTTTGTATGGCTAGTATGCGACTTGCGACTATTTTGCGTGCGCGTGAAGAGATTGTGATAAGAATATAGGTAACTGAAGCGGGAGACAAGGTAGGTAGGTGTAGAGGTGTGAAGGACTTGGAAAAGGAGAACAAGGAAATGAAAATTTCTACGTTCATTAAGCCGTAGCCAGTTTAGAGTTTGGAAGGATGGGGTAATGTGGTCAACGCGACGGACGTCGCAGACGAAGCGAACACAAGAATTATGAACACGTTGTAATCTTTGCGACAGGTTGACATTGAGGTTAGTCAGTAGAAAATCACAATAATCGAAGTGGGGTATTACTACTGTTTCCACTAGTATTTTTTTGAGCGATAGTAAAAGAAGTTTTGGATTTCTGTTTAAGGAATGTAGTATGGAAAGCACTGTTTTGATAATATGAGTTACTTTTAAATACGTATCGAAGTAAATTCCAAGGTTTTTAACACTGGAAGCAAAAGGGAATATTGTGTCATTTAATTTGACTGGAGGAGTAGGAGTAATGTTGCATAATAAATATTCGAATCCCACTAGGATCACCATGTGAAGTTTCAGAATTTATTTATTTCTTAGATTTTAAAGAATGCCTGTTCTCATTATTAATTCTTAATTTTATTGTTTTTATGTTTTTGTTTCATACGCTATTTAATTAATTAATGAAGTTGTTCTGTTGTATGGCGACTTACATTTGTTTTTTTAATACGTGTACTGCTATAAACAAGTAATTTTAATTTAATATTCATGGCCATAGGAATAATTGTAGATTAATATAGAAATAGTTTTTGTATATATTTCATGTCTTCAGTACATAGAATCATCTCGACTCTGTTGCAGGGTTCATTCCATAATCTCGAAATTTCCATGGAGGCAGTAATATCTCAGTATTTCATTTAATCTCAATGATGCTTCATTTGGCCTTTAGTTTTATTTACTTTTAAAATAGCTTTTCCCCCTTCACATACTCTGCTCATTTATTCACAAGCCTTTCGTTTAATATAAAGACGGTTCAAATTTTAATTGTGAAGCCTTTTTAATCCAGTCCCTTTGACGAGAGAACTGCAAATTAAAAAAAAATCTTTGCCAACTAGAGCATGGACTTAATCAAACAGGTATAACGGTATTTACAAAGGACTGTTCTTCCGAGGAATATGATAACGATTCATATTTAGCGTTTCGCTATTTTTATCTCTTTAATACTGCAATTTAAACACAGAATCTTTCATCATATGGAGTTATCGAAAAATTGTTCGCAGGTTAAAGTTGGTCCATATATGGATAATGCGAGTTATATAATTCATATATTGCTGCTAATGACTTCATTCTGTCACCATTGTAAGGCTCAACTCACACGGCCGACAACTTTGCGAGTGGTTGGCGTGTTGTCTGTGTGTCGCACTTGTGAGTTGTGCTCGACCACCGACAGCGACAATTCTGCAGTTGTGCTGTGGGTGATGCCGACCAGAGTGTTGCAGAACAGCGCCTACAACCGATTTATATTCGACCGTTTGCAGATCAACTGGCGAGGTCGCACATTCGTTCGAATATCTGATCTTGAAACGGTTGCTCCTGGCTAGATAGAACCACAGATATAGAGGACAGAATATCAAGACCATTTTACTATACAGAAACTCTGATGACATTTTGCAACTATACAAATGGAGTAATTGAAGGCAATTTACTTTTACTAATTAAAAAAAGTGTTAGCTTGAAATTCTTAGGAACATATTTGGGGCTAAGAGGGTTGAAGTAACAGGAGAATGGAGATAGTTATACAATGCAGATGAACGCATTGTATTCTTCATCTGACATAATTAGGAACATTAAATCCAGACGTTTGAGATGGACAGGGCATGTAACACGAATGGGGAAATCCACAAATGATCAAAAAAAGATGTATTTAGATTTCGGTTAGTTAATAATATAGTAATTGCTACAGCAAGAACTGGTAATGATAATAATAATAATGCTGTAGTACTTTACTGAGGCTTCCGTTGTGTATACATTTTTATTAGTTGATATTAGAGGAATAAATGATAATAAATTAATTTCTAATCAAAATCATGCCCCTAATCATGAATTAGATGAAATTTAAATTAATATACCTCTTATTAGAGTTATTAATAAGGAATTTTTGTTGAATTGTTGGGAGAGTGTTAGTTGGGAGGCCGGAGGGAAAAAGGCCGAGACGTATATTTTATTTTAGTTGGTTACTTGACGCTGTATCAACTACTAGGTTATTTAGCATCGATGAGATTGGTGATCGCAAGATGATATTTGGCGAGTTGAGGCCGAGGATTCGCCATAGATTACCTTGCATTCACATTACGGTTGGAGAAAATCTCGGAAAAAACCCAACCAGGTAATCAGCCCAAGCGGGGATCGAAACCGCGCCCGAACGCAACTTCAGACAGACAGGCATGCGCCTTAACCGACTGAGCCACGCCGGTGGCTCCGAGACGTATATGGGAGGATAATATTAAAATGGATTTCAGGGAAGTGGGATATGATGATAGAGACTGGATTAATCTTGCACAGGATAGGGACCGATGGCGAGTTTATGTGAGGGCAGCAGTGAACCCGCGGATTCCTTAAAAGCCATTTGTAAATAAGTTAGTTGGAAATAGGGTTATAATTGAATGGACACTTTGGTACATTTATCTTTATAACTAATGTATGAATCAACTAATGGACACCGGTAACAACAAAGGAAATGAGCGTAATGCATAAATGAAATCTGACGTGTAAACAAGTACAAGAATAAAATAAATTACAATTACTTACAAAATAGAAGAGCAAATAAGTACACACTTAATATTGTAAAGTTCATACTTTAAACTCAAATAGGCTACCTCTGAAAGAGTAGTTGTTAATATTGCCTATGTCTTTTAATATTATTGTAAGTGGATGTAGGCCTATTATTATTTCTCTAATAAAAAGTTTTAGGGAGATAACAAGTTATTAACAAAAATAAAAGCACTCTCAAGTCTAATGATTGTAGTTTCATATTGCGTACTTCAGTCAATGAGAAGAGAGGAGGAAATATCATTTGAAAAGTACACAATGATAATCGCGTCCTTGCAACGATTCTTGGAACTCCTGGATTGCCCAATATTATCTGTGTTTCATGATCCAGAGCCTCCAACCGAGAGAGACTCGGACATTCGTTAAACCGAACATTTGACTACTCCGCGAGACGCAAGAGCTTCGCATACTGTCTATAGCACCAGGTGTTCAGTAGCAATCTGTCTTTTCTATCTTCCGTAACCGGTTATGCAGGACTCTAATACCGACGTCTCACGACCACAACGTCGACAATGACTTCTGTTTATGGTCCATGTGAGTTAGCTTCATCTGTTTCCGTATAATTCAATACTAATTCCAGACCACCCACAGCTCGACACATAACTGCAAAATAATCGCAAAGTTGTCGGCCGTGTGAGTTGAGCCTAATCTTGTAAAATTTCCCAGTGCAATAGGCATCTCGAATTTTGTTCTTGCGAGATATTTCGTCTGAATTTATTTCATTTTAGTAACAAACACAATGTTTATATCTCTCAATCAGGCGTCTCTGACATGAATTACAAATCTCTTGTTTCTTCAGACTATCTCTACTAACACTAAAGAGATGCAAAATAGTCGATGAAACATGTGCTTGTATTCAGTTTTACGTCGATATTCTAGTACCATTATATAAAATTAATACATTAAAATGAATTGTTTATCGTTAATATTATCATCAGAAACATCATTATCATAATCACAATCATCATCGTCATCATCATCATGGATTATGATCACAGTCGATCAGATCGTGATTCATGTGTTTATCATCTCTCTAAATCAGCGGTGACCAAAACTCAAGCTGTAGTGATTACATGCGACAGTCTATGAAGTAAGGAGACGGAGGAAAGGTACTTGGCATGAAAAGTACAACCAGTGATGATTCCTGTACTAATATCTTGATCAATCCCGCGGATAAAAATCTCAGGCTTTGCTGTATCAGTAATGTCACTGCTGTCATCAAGAGCCAGTGAATAATATACGATTTTCTTGCTTCTTTTTTAACCTTCCTCTTGAATATAATCAGAAATTTTCTAAATTCTTCTCTAGATACTTGGTGGAGAAATTCTTCTTATGGACAAGTTATTTAAGCTATTTCAATCATTACTTTTTTAGTAATTCTGTTCTATTAAAAGGCTTTAGCACGAGATATTTCAAACCCCATTAGATAGCTGACTTCCTTACATTTATTTATCTCACCTTTCTCTTCCCGGCTATGATTTAAGACATGTCAGTTCCTGGCGCTTAACAGTTCGTTGGCACATAATATTGCATCAGTTTTTTTACAATATTATTATTAAATGAATAACTAATAAAGATTAAGAAGAATAAAATTGAGATAAAACCTAATAATTTTATCCTTCTAAGGGAGAAGATCTAAAAATATCAATATTAATGCACGTACAGAAGAATTATAGAAACACATGCTTAGCGGTCAGTAATAATAATGATGATAATGATAATAATAATAATAATAATAGTATATTATTCAGCGTGGCAATGAATGTTTCTATATACGGTACTCTTAATTGAACCGTTGAGCAAAGTAAACATATTACATTTTGTTTGACAGAACAACAAAAAAGTTCTCCTTCTCATTCTTTACGAAACCACCTCTTACTGCTTGCCTTCAGTACGTGAATGAAATATACAGCAATGTACAGGAAACTTCTCGTACCTGTTTGAATGTCTGTGATTACGCGATGTAATCACTACACCCGCTTTGGTCACCGCAGATCTAAATGATCATTTTTGCGCTTCTGATAATTTTTTAAGGTACACTATCTTTTGCTTACCTATGCATAAATAATTGTCATTATCTTAGAAACAACAAAAGCATTGTATTGGTCTACCCAGAAGTTACACGTACAGTATATGACTGATCGCCCCATAGCTCTCTTCCTAGCTTCGTTGTAGCTGTGTCCTTTCTCTTGCTTTCCTTAGTTAGTATTCACATCACGTAGTAGTCAGAATATACCCAATTTTCTTGCCAGAGATTCCGCACAATTGGACCGAGTTTTAGGAAGACTTTCAAGAGAATGAAGGATCCTCGTAAGTAATAGAGAAAAATTTTGCATAATAATAAAAACCACACAATTTCGCCTCAATTTACAACAAATAAAACATCTATAGACTGATAGCTTTTATGATAAAGCATGAGTAAGATTTATAAGATGGTTACAGCCCCGAACTAATGAAAAGCTTTTCTATTACATGCATGCATCTAATTTTTCGTTAGGTTTCTTCATTATTTAGAAGGTTCAGGTTTCGAGTTAACTTTTTTCTGATAAATTTTGCAAAACTGTCCAGAGAATCTTATTCTTATAAAAGTTATCAAAATAAATATTATTGTTTCCTTTTATTTGTTATGGGGCACTTGTTAGCTCCGTTCAGTTAGTAAACTATTTTATCTTAAGAGGCAGAAAATACTAAAATATTCCTATTTCCTTTAATATATAGGGTAAAGGTTGGTAAATTGTGATACGAGTAATATTGTGATAGTTCTTTTGAGAATTTATTACAATTTTATTGTTCGAGAGAAGGACCGGTTTTGTGCAGAAACGTATCCACGAACATTCCCTTAATACGTTGACGCAAAACACTGATCTTCCTCTCGCTCAGTAGAATTGTAATAAATTCTCAAAAAGAACTATCACAATATTATCAGTCTTTATCCTACATAAAAGTCCTATCAATATGATATTTATTTTCATATAATTGAATATATTTAAACTTGTGAAACTACTAGGGCATTCGATAAGTAAAAGCAACAATGCTGTAAAAATTACTCCTAGCGGAGACCATTAAAATCTTGTATTACGTAATAGAGCAGCGATTGTTTCATAAATCTGTAATATTGAAAGTCTCTAAGTAGCCATATTTTGTAAATACAGTGGCTGTTTCTGATTTGTAGTAAACATTACAGCCCTAAAGGTACGAACAAATATGCTTAATAAAAATACAAGTTGCAAGAGAAAAACATGCAACGCAATGCTTTAGGGTCTATGGGAAAAAGAAAGTCATAATCTGTGACTAGAATAAGAGAGCGATCATACTGCACAAATGACGTAACAGCGACGCGCTATGTATTAGAACAAGTAGCCTAACTGCCCTTTCACAAATAGAATGGTCGGGGAATAACTGATTCATTAAAACTCTGTTTATATGAAACTTGGATTAATTACGTAGATATTTTAGTTCGCTTTTTAAGTGCTACAATCGATATTTGTCGATCACTGACTTTAGCGAGACAAGAAAGTCAGAGCGCCTAGAGCAGGCCTGCAGAACCCGTAAATAGGGGAAATATGACATCAGCCTCACTCCAATTCTATTGGGAATGATCGACTTCCGCATAGAGTTCTTGACATTCTTTGTGTGTGGAAGGTCCATCAGTGGCGGCACTTTAATTTTAAAAAAGGATTGCAATAAAGTCATTGTATTTATGATGCGTTGTCATTTCAGGGTTTACGATTATGCTAGATTTTCTGTCTGCAGATTCTTTGAGATTTCTTTGCGCCTAATCTGCTTTAGATTTTCCAAACGTTTCTTTCTACCATCACCTACGAAAACATACATTTGCAACATTTAAGTAATGAATCTTGAAAATTAATGTAAATGTAAAAATTCATTTCAATAGGAAATGAACACAACGAGTGATGTCCTTAATTTAACAGTATATAAATAAATATTCAGCATACAGTTCTTATATTATGAACTTACCCGAAAGTTCATCTATTCCATAATTCTTAATATTGAAATCACGAGTAGAAATAAATTGGATGGGACACAATAAATAAGCAATTCTTTCGTCTTTTTCAACAACAAAATAATTATATTTCCATTTCCTTTGGAAGTAGTGTTTCTTCACGGGTTTATGTTTTTCCATGTTCCAGCTCTCTTCAAATTACAGTACCGTACGTTACTTATTTATTTGCTTATTTATTTATTTATTTATTTATTTATTTGTTTGTTTATTTGTTTGTTCATTTATTTATTTATTTATTTATTTGACTGCAGTGCGTTACAATGTTAAATGACAGCATTGATCTCCGGTCATGTAGCTATCACTCACTTACCAACATACAAATTATATACAGTATACAGTACATAAGTAGACATTCTTACATTATATGCACACATACATTTTAAAATTTATTTTACATGTTTTTTTAACCTATTCGTTTTCCTCGTACTTTCCAAAGGTATGTTCCTAAGGATTTTATTATCTGTTCATTTGTAATTCTTGATAGCTTATTGTGTACCTGCCACCGCGAGAATAATTGTCAATATAGCCGAGCGCAACTAGAACGCTATGACCAAGGTGGGTGGGGGAGAAGGGGTGCGAAGGTAGTCGCTCTGAGGAGCTACAGTTCTGCAGGTCTGGCCTAGAGGTTAGGTAGTCTTTAGAACAAGGCACCGGAGTGTTTACATCCAATGCATGCGACACACGATAATGTCTCTGGATAAACACATTATCTACACTCTATATATTACTCCAAAAGTTAATAACATTTACATAATTTTAATAGCTGTGTATAGAGTTATATAACGTGAATACATTTCATAAGTCACATGCAACGCTTTCCTTTAACATGAGCTCATATTTGAGAGCTGTTTTCAGTTGTTGAAGCGTCACTTATGTTGGAATGGTCTGCCTTCAGATACGTCGTGGGACTACCATTTCTGCTAGTAATGTTGGTCCCCCTCCAACTCTTCCCGCACCCGTCCCCACACCAAAAGTACCGGCATCGTCAACGCTTCCTGTTGCTCGTGGAGTGACGGAGAGACGCCTGATCCACCCGCCTCCGATGCCACCCCTCCCCATGCTCGGCAACGTGAAGAGGCCGCCCGGAGCCATCGGCAGCGGGATCGGCAACGCCAGCCTGCACAGTAGCAACGACAGCGGCTTCAGCAACGATCCGCCGCCAGCCCCCGAGGTCGACTACTCCGACGACGACAGCACCAGGTAATAGACGGACGATCGATAGAGATTTGTAGTTGTTGGATTTAGGGAAAGAGCCCATGCTTTTTCTGAATATTTTACTTTCCCTGCAATTTTTAAATTATTACTTCAGTATCACCCTATAATAATTATTTCACTTTATTATGCCATGTTACACCATTGATTTACCACAGCTGTATGGTCATCAATTTTCATCATCCTAAGAGATATTATAAATCAAGAATTGGTAAGATATTGATTTCGAGTAGATCGTACCAGTTTTCTACATTTTTGTTTACGAGGAATAATAACTGTGATGCAATCATTTCTCTATTATAGCCTTACCATCATGATATGATCGTCTCAGAATGCCGTTTTTAGTTTAATGGATAGGGCCTGGAAGTTCATACCCTAAAAGCTACTAAATATGCAAGCAAGTATTACTTTAAGGGGGAGGGTACAGCTTAACACCTTAACAAAATCATTTCTTCAAAATATTTTTTAAAATACGTACTAAATATTTAAGTTCATTTTGGTGCAAAGTTTGTTCTAATATCTGCATTAGTTTCAAAGTTATGAATTTAAATGAAAGACTTTGTTCTATGCTCATGCAGCTGTCAGTGGAAAACGGCATGCTCGTTTTCCTGAAACTGCATTTTCCAAAACCGTTTTTCTCTTTATTCACAAACTACTTAACAGAATTGTATGATTTTTTGTGCATTTTAACCACATATTTATTCTACAAGATGGACCATAATCATGCCCCTTAGTTAAATATTTTGTCTAGAAAAAAATATTTTATGGGCTGTTAAATCTGAAAATCTGTTACATAATTTAAAATATAAATTAGAAATATTATCCCTTTTAGTTACAAAACTGATGGTAGATAATTTTTAGAGCTATCCTTCAGCTTCGAAATGAAACAAACAGAACATGAAAACTTTAAAAATTGGATGAGTTAAGAGGGAAACGGTCGATTCCGACATAACGAGTAGCCGCCATTTTGATAATTAAATAATTGATTTAATTGCACGCTAAAATTTAGGAAATAGTCTCATATATTAAAAATGGTAGTTTTTCAGTCTATTAATTTGCAGTTTTGTATAATTCATGTGGACGAAGAAAAGAAATTTTGGATATGGTCAATTTTTTAGTGCGTTAAGCTGTACCTACCCCCTTAAAAACCTTGAAATGTGCCAGTAAATATGCACTAATAAAATTCTTATTTCTTGATATCACTAATTAATAATAATAATAATGATAATAAAAAATCAATAAATAAAACAACATTATAGGTCAAACTAGATGAGATTAAACTTACACTTTTTGTTGAGAGCGGCACACTACTGTGCCGTGAGATTTTCTAAGTGTGCCGCGAAATTTTCAATACTTTTATGGTAGAAATAATTATAATAGTTTCACTCAATACCAGTTTTCGAAACTATAATATGATGTTTTTATTTTAAAAAATCCAAACAATGCATTTTATGCAACGTAAAATCAGTTTTAATAAGCTTAAACGCGAAAATGTACCACAATAATACAAATATATTACATATTATGCATTTATAAAAAAAGTCAAAATATGCAAATATATGCAACATAAAATTTGATTTGATAAGCTTAAATATTGATGATTATGAAGATAAATAGCAAATAATTACAGCCAACGGAAAAATATATGCAAGTGTATAAACTTCCTGGCTCTATTAATGAGATGTGAGATACCTAGTAGATCCCCATTGGATAATAACCTCCTAATCATGGTAGAGTGGCTCCGTTAGTCTCCCATGGCGAGCTAGTCCATAAGAAATGATGTGTAGTGTTTTACTCTATTAACATTGGTTATGAATTTGCTGATTTAGATAATACTGTTACTAACATTATGGTCTTTGATATAATTTTCTATACACTGTTCACTATAATATTTCTCGTGTTACACAGTTTTCTTTTCTATAGTACTGTGTAAGGTATATGATTTCATCATTCCCATGTATTTCGATCATTCACGGTCTCTAGCCAGTGTTGTCCATCTTTTCCCCACTGCGTTCACAAATTGCCATTTTCGAAGCGTATTTTATGAGTAAAAAGTATGTCTTTATTCATATTTAACCTTACGTTTAACAATGTTTTAATAATTTCAGAAGTGTTCTTTATTTTGAATAACTCTGCATTATTCTATACTTTATTTTATTTTTGTTATGATTTATTTTCTGTTGACCTTAGAATATTGAACAATGATTTTTATTATTAATTTTCTTCCCTTGACTCAAAACAGAAAGCCTGTGAACCGTAAACCGATGACATCTAATGGAACAGTTGAAGACGGAGGTTCTCCTACGCCTACAAATATCGTGCAGAAACGCAAGAAGCAGCTTTTGTCGTCCGTCAGGGGTTGGCTACTATATAAATCAGCTCTTGACCTTTGGGACGATGTAAACAGTCAACACGTGAGTAGCCAACACGCAAGCATCCAGCAAGTCCACAGCTTGCCAAACAATAAACAAGTTAACTCGTCAAACTCACAAAGACCACTTGCCTTGCGTCAAGCCTCCAGCGTGGGGCATCTTGCAACCTTAGGGCGTTATAACGAGAAAAACCAGAACCAAAACAAAGCAGCCATGACGCTTCCAACAGATGCACAGCGTCCTTCCAATGCACAGATGAAATCTATGGAAATATTAGCAACGGCAGAGAAGAAGAGCTACATCAGTAACGGATCTGGTAGTGGCGCTATGGTCAAAAGAAGCAAGTCTCTCTGGAAATTTAAGAGATTCACCAGAGATGACGATGGGATTCTTGAAGGAATGTCACTATGGCAACACAGATCGCTTGTCGATGTCCATGTTGCGGTACAACAGGAAGAGCAGGCTTCATCGACACCAACAACAATAAAGAAGAAGTCAACAGCCACTAACACTTCTGACCAACTGGAAAGCAACTCACCTTCAAGCAACAAATCGCCTACTCCACTTATGAGGACTAAATTGGTACCGATGAAGGACGATCACGTCTTTAACGGACATATTGACACTCCGCCAAAACCAATGGAGAGAAAGAGTGTGAAACAGCTCCAGAATGGAGCGTCCCAAACAGAATACAATAACAGAAAGAAGAGTCCTCCACCCACTCCGAAGAAGCCAGCTCCGAGACGTAACATTGATGTAAATGATGATGATGGATTACTGATACCGAGATCAAACCAACAGCGATACTGTTCCTCTGAAGAGGAGGATGAGGATGAAGAAGATGATGTCGACGGAGAGGAAGAAAATTCTGATCTTGAGAATGGAGATAGCGAATCTTGTATAGTGGTAGATGATCACATGAAAGCTAAGATGTCGCTCAGCAGAAAACAACGGATTTTGAGGGAGGCTAGCATGGTATCATTAGATAACGCAACATTGTTACCCCGTACCAGATTGTTGAGATCACAGAAAAGAAGAAATAAAGAAGACGAGGCCAAACCCCAAGACGGTCTTTTGTACTATGGGAAATCTTTGCAGTATCGCATGAAGAAACCTGAACGTGGATCCAGATTTGATCAAGTGTCGCAGACGACAGGAAATATGTATGGACCATGGTATGACTTATGGGGAATTGACTCGTCCGTTAGACAGTAGGCTTAGAAGAGGCGACATTGTAATAAAGAAAATACAGTACATTTTGTTAACTTTTTATTGATTATTATTATTTTCATACATAAATTCTTATTTTGTATTTGTAATAAGTACATAGAATTTTTTTCTTCCAGTTGATCTGTGCTTTTTTTGGCTGACTCATTCCATTATTTGTAAATGTTATTTCAAATTTTAAGTTTGTTATGTATTTGACAGTATATAGAATTATATTTTTATGTATTATTACATGGTAAGACGTATAAAATGATATTAATTTTATAATAATGTGCTCACATGCTGTATGTATACACTTTCTGCAGGATCGTGTATTCATTACTACTAATAGATACTAAATATTAAGGTAATAATTCAAGACATTTACAATATTAGGTGATGGCAAATATAACTAGTAATTACATATATTGATAAACAATAACGAGACAATTTATCGTGTTCTTGTGGCTGTGCCATTGGCCCTAGTTCCATAAAGACTAATTACAATTGAAATTATAAAATTCTTCTCTGTTTATTGGCTTATTTACTGTAATGAAATATAACATTGTACAGAGACATTATTATGACGTGAGGCGAGAAAACGGCGGGAGACTCGTGGCCCACTGCTAGCGTGGTTTGGGATGGTTCACAATAAACCGGGAACGGAAACGACAACGAGGACGAGAACGGAAATAATTTTTAAAATAAATGTATTTAAATGTGAGCATTCACAATAGTTAATTGTGAATGCTGACATTTGA
This sequence comes from Periplaneta americana, assembly GCF_040183065.1. Classification (NCBI taxonomy): domain Eukaryota; kingdom Metazoa; phylum Arthropoda; class Insecta; order Blattodea; family Blattidae; genus Periplaneta; species Periplaneta americana. The sequence continues at coordinate 62,460,483 of NC_091127.1, read as the reverse complement.
ATACATTTATTTTAACATTATTTGCATTCTCGTTGTCGTTCCCGTTCCCGCTTAATTGTGAACCAGCCTTTTCTGGCGAGCTCGTAACCATTTCTCCGGTACTTCTACAATACGTCATAACAGCACTAACAATAAATGTTCAATAATTTGTTCACAGTCGTTGCCGAAAATGGCCCCCATTTGCTGCCACACACAACTGACATCATCTGATAAACGAATGAACAAAACACTGAAGTTTCACATCATTGATAATCTCGATTTCTTCTCGTATATAGTGTGTTAATTGTTTCGGCAGAAGGAACAGGTCTGTTTGGAAACTTTATTCGAAATTTACGTCTTGTTTTCGAACAAGACCTTCTGCCTTTTATGTACGTATTGTACATTCATAGGAGCAGTTATACTATAATATTTATTTTAAATTTCTGAATGTTTAAAATTTTCTATACCTCATTTAAGGAATGGAAGCACTGTAATGTTTTTTTTTTTGTAACAACCTGTATTCATGTGTCAGAACTCTGCAGGTGTTCAAGGAGTCACATGGAGAAATATGAGTAACATATTGCACAACAATGCAGAAAAAAGAAAAGTGATCCCGGTATATTGTGTAAACTTAAAGACGAGATTAAGTAAAATAGTTAGAATTTACATTTGACATGATATCTTGCTTTTTTAATAAACAGATATAGTAAATGTAAAATTGGGCCACCGCTGTGGAGTGATGGTTAGTACGTCTGGCCATGAAACGAGCGGGCCCAGGTTCAAATCCTGATTGGGACAAGTTACTTGGTTGGGGGTTTTCCGAGGTTTTTCCTCAACCAGTTGAAGCAGAATTGCTGGGTAATTTTCAGTTTGGGCCTCGGACTCATTTCGCCATCATTAATTCACATATCATCAAGTCGACCTGGTTGGCGAGTTGGTATAGCGCTGACCTTCTATGCCCAAGGTTGCGGGTTCGATCCCGGGCCAGGTCGATAGCATTTAAGTGTGCTTAAATGCGACAGGCTTATGTCAGTAGATTTACTGGCATGTAAAAGAACTACTGCGGGACAAAATTCCGGCACATCCGGCGATGCTGATATAACATCTTCAGTTGCGAGCGTCGTTAAATAAAACGTAACACTAACATTAACATATCATCATCCATACAATAGCTCGGGTTAAGTTAATGGTGCGGCGTGCTGTACTTGTACCCAATTATTCACAGAATAGGAGTGGTAAGCACAATAAGCCTCAGGCTGCAGTGCAAGCCTTCGGGTCCTTCCTCCGTACAAAAGGGAAAAAAAGTAAAATTATCTGTATATTTTGTTAGAGTTTTACTTTATTTTACAATACCTTTATTAAATGATCATATTCAGATATACTGTACCAAGGTCAAGCTTAACGGGGGAGGAGATAAGTGATGTCCCTAATAATCTCATTATATTGTATATATTATTTTTAATGTACCGAAGTACATGTGATATTTCCATGCTTAGTAGATAAAGCATCAGTACGTAGAGCTGAAAACCCGGGTTCAAATCCCGGTGCCGGAGAGAATTTTTCTCCGTTCCATTACTCTCTCATCATTATATTGGGATTCTACGGTTTTGCTTCCCCCCCCCCACCCGCAAGGAAACGGTTCTCTCTCCGCCTATGATATATGTACACGCGTTCACGCGATGAGAAGTTTTTAGTATGCATTATCTAAATACACAATAATCACTAAACTTTATACACTAACGTGTACACTTGAAGAATCATGACTTTTGTAACACGACTTGTGACTACAGCGAATGCCGTATGGCGACTGGGGATTTACGCCGCACCTCTAACAGCCCGCTCATCGCAGACTGCGCAGGAAGCGGGACATCAGTAGCCCGTTCTTTTCTCGCCACGCGTTATAATAATGTCTCTGTATATAGGCTATGTTTAATAGAAATAAACATCTGTGTGTATGTACCTTCGAATATTCTTCAGTATGACATGTTGAGAATACGTAAAGTGAAATATTCGTAGTTTACTGTATTTGGATTTTAAACGGTAAGATCTTTTGCTGGGTTGAGGTGCTTCTTCATTTCTAGTTGCTTGATCCTTTTAGCCAGTGTAGTGTTGTTCACTGCACGTGACCTGAATCGCCTGCAGGTCAGGGTGACAAGTGACTTCTTCATACAGCACTTGTGGCTTCCAACACATTTCACCAAGAACCAAAGAAATATGTTGGCGAATGCTGCCGGTAATACCCTTCAGCATGCCGCTCTTATAGTGAACTAACATGTAGAATGGGTTGTTTAGTGAAATGTGTACACACACTTCTGTGATTCTGAAATTATATTTCATATACATTTTTCACCTATAAATACAAACGTCACTTCTGTAATATATTTCAAATGAAAATAATAAATACATATACACTTGATATTTCGATTGTAGAAAGTTATATTATTATTGTTGTCAGTGGAAAATAATTAATTTAATATCTAATTGAAACTAAGGTAGGTTACTTCTGAATTAACAGTAATAACATTGCGTGTTGTCTGAAAAGGAATAGATTGCATAACAACTTTCTTCTACCTATTCTAAAATTATAATCTTAACATACATGTTTTATAAATTTATTGTAACAAACAACTTGAATGTTCAATAGAGGAAACATTATTTCACTTAATAATGTTGTTACCTGAATTGATTACCATAATTTATATCTCTCGAAGATCGTAAGTGAAGAGTTACCGTTTTGATATAAGTAAATCTGATATTGAATGACATTATTTCATTATTTTCAAGGTGTATTACACATAATAATATGAGTTAATACTGAACGTAACATCAATAATAAGAATTACAAAGCTATTGTCTAACAGTAACATATATTGGAGTATATAATACAGCATTACGGATGAAAACATTTCACTCCAACACACATTTCTCGCAGTATTATTGTTTAACTTCTATAGTGACACTGTTTTGTTTAGCCGTGCGGTTTTCATTTTCCCGTCACCCGCCATTAGGAGCTCATCTGCTGCCAAGCGGCTACCCGGTCTGCCGGCACTGAAATATTTGATATAGGCATTTGTACTTACCCAACTCAAAGTAAGTGTTGAAAATGTCCCCCACCAACTACTACACACTATTGACACCTTCTTATGAAATTGTCGGAACAATATCCTCAGAATTTACTTCCTCAAAAATCCAATTACAAAAATGCAACCTCTTATTGGAATCTTGTTCATTTAACTTTTGAAATACTGGAATTCTATATGGCTTTAATTTAAGTAATTTTGTTGCTTGACGAGCGGACTCGTAACTTATTTCTGTTTTCTGCTCCAAACATTTAAGAGATTTTTGCTGGGTGTGCTCTTGTCTCTGTCCTATCTCGTCTAATTTTTCTTCTGTAAGAACATGTCTCCTCCTTTGTAATTTACGATCATTTACTGAACCTGTCTGTTTGAATTTTTTGGCTAACCTTCTCATTGTAGTGGCATTAGGCACGGGTCTATTTGGAAATTTGTTACGGAAGTTGTGTCGTGTTCTCGCACAAGATGTTCTGTATTTTATGTACGTAGTAAGCATATACACACGTTGCAACAATGAAAATCTAATTGCAACAACGCCGAACACACACACGCGCAACACAGCTCGATTAATTCAACCTCCACGTACGAGTGCAGATGATAATCTAACTCGCAACTGCCACTGTATGGCGCGGCGTTCGTTAGTGGAAGCAGGCGGGAAATACACTAACTGCGCGGGCAACGCGGCAAATGAAAACACCGCGGCGTAGTAAAACAGTGTCACTGTATTATTCTATAAATCATCTTCACTTATTGCGCAGCGAGAATTTTTATTTTCAGTTTTTATGTATAGATCTATGATTCACATTGACATAACGTTAATATACATACGATATAAAGAAATTCATCTTTGTGACATTTCCATTAATTGTTTCATATTTCAGAATTTTTGTTACAAAATAGTGTCGATCAAACTAAGAATATTACTTAAACACCTATGTTATTAGACTTACGTATGCTGAATAAACGATATTAATTAATGAATACTTGAGATCAAACGTATTTTAACAAATCTTGCATGTATTGGTAATGTTTCAGAGCTAACGTGTTCGCCACGGTGAAGCTGAGAAAGACGAAAACAAACGACCGTTCTGCTCCTCTCATTTCATAATAATATTCTGCTTGGTGATGGAAGCTTTTAGTCTGTGCTCAACTCCTACTACGCGAAATGATTTTAGAAACATAAAAATACTTTCGTTAAGTTATACTGATTTCATTAGATTGTGAAAGAATTGAAACAGTAATAAGAAGTATGAATAAATATGTGGAATGACTTCGAATACTGACATGAAAGAAATTTGACGAAACCATAGCAATTTTAAAAGTAATATTGCAGAAGTTTTTCATTACCGTATATTTGTATATATTTACATTTTAACACTCAAGCACTTGAAAATTTATTACGCAGAAATAGTAACGTAACATAAAAAATATATCAAGTTGCATACATTTACGGTCTTACTAATAAACCTTGTATAGTTTTTATACGAGACTTATGCAGAGTTGAGACAGAAACGTTACTAACAAACCATGCATAAGCGATGGATGTATAAACAGTCTGTAACGATACAGTGGGAATTGCTTTGCAGTAATTATATACACGAAACCCCTCGTTTAAGCTTTGTATAATTATAGAGAAAAAATGACCGCACCTCTGACACCTGTTCGTATCTACTATCATTTTATGATGATGGTTACCTTGTAACCACAGAAGAACAAACCAAAGAGCACAGAATAATTAGAGTAATATTGCTGCAGCTTGTACTCTTTGACCAAAATATAGCGTGGTAATCGATTAGAGCCAGTTGTACTATGGATACTTAACACGGCATTAGAGCATTCTACCGGATGCAATCGAGAACCTCAGATATTCTATTACCTTTCGTAATGAAGTAATCACGAAACTATGACGTAGCTGTGTAACAGTTATACTGTTATACACGACGTATGTAGTGATATTAGTAAGGAATTTACACACGACTTATAAACGAGCTACTCACTGTATAAGTATAAGACATTTAAACGTTTGTATATAGGGTTTTTATTAGTAAGTCCGTTAGAGTTTATTGTTCAAGATATAACTGAAGAAGATAAAACAAAATTATTACTTTAGAACTATTAACCTCGGAAGAAATGCTTGGGACAGAAAAAAAAATATCAGATAGGCTACTAGACAACTTTAATATATAGATCGTATGCAGAGACTAAGAGGATGGCGGAAAATAGGAAAGACTGAATAATGCTAGGTTTGCAATGAAAGACCTGCAGGACACTGTGAGTGAATGAATGAACCTAGTTTCAAAAACTGTCTAATATTTTTCATTTTTATAGGCCATAATTTTAAACATTTAAGAAACTGATGTAATTTGTTTATAAAATTCAGAATATATCTTACAATGTTGCATGATTTTAAATTTCAAATTTTCTTACACTACATATTCTGAAAAGCTCTATATTTTATTTAAACCTACATATCATTATTAGTATTATTTAGTTCATTTACGGAAAGTTTTCACATAAATTAACTCTCAGTACATGCACTATAGTCACAAAAAGCTTAATTTATTTAATTATGTTTATTACTATTAAGTGCATATTAATCGATTGTTTGAATAGCGCTTTCTATTAAATATTTAAAAATAAAATTATGAAAATTTATTCATATCATCTATACGTTGGGGCTTTTGCACACAGTGATTAATATCTTTTTAATTTTAAAATTAATTTAATTTATTGATCTGACCCAATATTTTGGGTGTGCACTATTTTAGTGTTAAATGAATTACTGTGCAATTATAACACATCCATTATTGTTTATTTTAGATTAATGGAACATTTCGAATTAGAAATTTATATGTTAAAGACCTATCATTTATGAGACTGATACATTGGCCTAATTGAAACTCATAGGTGAATAATGAAAGTTGTTGTAGGAACAATATTGTAATAGATTTTTTTATATTTACTGTTATAAGTTTTTATATTAAAAACAATATGTTGTTAAATGTTAATCGTTTGTTAATGTTGTAATTAGTTAGATTTTCGGTTTCTACGTAAAATGAAATAATTGTATTGAGGCCTAAATTGTATAAATATTTATTCAAATAAAATAAATTTTTATGTGGAAAATTCTAATAAATATAAGTTCTAAAATCATTTCGTGTACTCTACGGTTGGTGGTTCATCTCAGTGTTTGGTGGTGGCTGTTTATTCAGATTGGTGTTCTTTCTGTAAGAAATTAAGTAATTTCACAGCAATTGGAAGTTGAGTTATATATCTTATGTTAGGTACCGATAGTAAAATTAATATAATTTTATTACAGTTATGACGTATTTAATTTTATATTCATATATTGTTTAAAATGATAGAATTAGCCTACAATAAAATTGAATCACCGTCCACGTAGTTTATATATACTGTTAATATGCATTAGTGACATGTATTAGCTATGGACTCAAAGGTAATAAAAAGTTCTTTACTTTTTATAGATATCAGTTTCCTTTGTGACTGCTGCAGTTCTTTTTGAAGTCTTATTTTATTTATATAATTTTCAAGGTATAAAATATCATAATATTATGATATCTATTTCCCAAGTTCCAATTGCTGTGGAGTGATATGGTATGCATGGAGTACAATTCTGTTTGACAGAATATGTTAATATTGTTGAAAAAACTTATATATTGTTTAATTTAACTTAATATTTCGATTATAATTAAGCATGATTATGAATATTGGTTTCGTTTTAATCCAGAATTTATTTGCAGAATATTACATTGACTTAGAACAAAAGACATAAACATGCAGAACTTCTTTCTAACCAAAAGGCAGCTGCATTTCTATTGAGAAGTGCAATTTTTCGGAGCACATGATGCTTGCCTAAATGTTGCATTATAATTGGTCCTTTGTTTAAAATTTAGTATATCATTGTTTTTATTTTGTTTTGTTTGTAATAAACACTTTATGTCCAGTTTCATTGCTTAACGTCATTATATAGCTCCAATTTAATTTTATACAACATCAAGTTTAATTGAAGGGTTCAGAGCCATAGTGGGCCAAGCGCCATCTAATAAAAACGGAGAAAACAAGGGTTAAAGTTAAGTGAATACCATAGTTTAATGAAGATTGATATATCATTTAGTTTTAATGTGTATACTTTATATTACTTGCTATATGTTTCCATTGAATTATGGTAATAACTTCTTTTTAACCCTTGTTTTGTACGGTTTTAGTAAATGGCGCTTGGCCCACTGTGGTTCTGAACCCTTCAATTATTTATATTTTGTAAGTTTTGTGACATCTTTTACATGATATTTTACTTCAAATGTAGCTATACTGGTAATTATTCTGATCATCTTGGTATTGCAAGCAATTCTGGTGGATTTTTGGTTTCTGTAATGTAGAAATGCTATTAGAAACCAAAGCTTTGTTGTCGATGAAAAACAAAATTTTTGTTGATATGTTTTTAATATTATTATAAATTTTATTCTTAACTTTTTTGTTTTTTGCTCATACATTCCGGAAAAGGGCCAAAAAGTAAGAGACAGCCACGTTAGCTATTTGTAATACGCAGTAGCTGAATCGTAGACCCGTAACATGGCTTTTCTATTTCATTCATGTTGCCACATGTTACTCTTAGCTCTGTGTGTTGACCCAAAATTTAATCAAGATGACGATAGAATATAATGATATAATAAAATATTTTATAAATGCATTATTATAATAGGTTATATAAATAATATCAGCTTATGTGCATATATATATGAAATATAGAATACACAGAAAATTACTTATATATTGAAAATATGTACAGATTGTGTGTATATATTTGTGTATATTTTGTTTAATAATTGATATCTACGACTTTTTCTGGGGTGGGGATTGGTTTGTCCTCAAGAGAAATTGTAAATTTCTCACAATGTAAAATGACACTCTCGTAAGATTCAAAGTAAGCAAGGATAATGTCATTTTATATGACCATGAGAATTTACAGTGCAGTGGAAAAGGTGCATATTGCATAAAGAAAAGTGAATGTAATGGTAATTAAAAAATGTTAATTGCTCATGAAGATTATGAAAATGATTAAGTTCTGTTAATATTGGTCCTGGATAATCTGGCACTGCCAATCTTGCATAATAACGTTTAAACTCATTTTATATTGAAGAAATTCTAGTAACAAGGAATATTGATAAAATATATAACTACATTTAAAAGCCACACTTTATATTACGTTTATTCTGAATAATTTAGCATATTTTAGTGAAATTTAGAATTCATTGACTAGTTTTGTCGTAAAATTATTGATTTGTTAACATATTTGTTTATGTTCAGTTTACAATTTATAGATCCAGTTTTATATAAGGTTTTAGTAAAATATATTATGATTATTAAAATTACTCAGATTCCTTTTTTCAGTGAATCCAATAATTTTAACGATAATTATTTATATTGGTTAAAATTAAATGATATTATTGTCGGTAGAATATATGGATAAAAATGTCAATTTTTGTGGCTTAAATTGTAAACATAATACAAATTACCAGGACGTGCTCAATGCAGTATCATGTATCCAGTTTTAAATTTTTTGCAAGGTGTAAAAGTCAGATATAAAGACACAACGCAAATCGGTTTACATTTTAATGTACTGTAAACTGATATCTAAAATCAGGTTTACAATATTCTTCCGGCCAATAGTAATAATGATTGTTCTTTTTTAAATGTATCAATTATTGAATTAATATTGTTAATAAAACAATGGTTTTTAATTATTTGTTTTTAATTTAAATTTATATCAAAAACGAACAATGGTTTACCTATAACCCAATGTTATTAATATTCATATTGAAATTTGGACACTTCTTGGAAATAACAATTGGCATATCGTTCGTGTTCGTGCAAAATGTCGTATGTTAAAATTAGCAATTTTTCAGGAAAGGGGGGAAAAAAACTTAATAATTTTGTTGGTTTCAGATCAATTACTTTGAAACTTAAAATATTATCATAAAAATATATCTGGTGATGTTTTGCAATGATATGTAAGCACCAAAATAATGCATGTCTAAAGGGGAAAAAAATTGTTTTGATTTTTTGACATAAGACATTTTGCTCGATCATCAATGATATATTGGTTGTTACCAGTAATGTATTTTTAATAATAGAATAAAGCTTTTAATGAATGTTAGCTTCAGCAGGATATTTCTCTCATCTATCCTACTAATAAAGTGTGGGAACGGCGTAGGAATCCGTTCAATTTCAACCATTTGGAGTCATTTATCATTGCAGTATTTTGCTATTGCCGTTGTCTTATAGTTGCTTTTGTCCTGTTGCTGATAATTCGCAGTTGTTTTCATAAATGAATGAGTAACATCATAGGTCTATCCCAATAAAATTAACAGTAGAGTTAGAAATAATTTAATTAACATCAATTTATATTACCCCTGTATTCTGAAATTTGAATTAACCGTAATATTCATGATACCTTATGGGACTAAATATATAAACTGTAGTATTAAGAAAACATAGAACATTAAAGCAGAAATATTCCCATTTTGAAAAGAGCAATAAACGCTTCTTAAATATAGCATTACTTAAATTGATATTGTTAATAAACAACAGTTTTAATTATTTGTTATTAATTTATTCATATCTGATACGATCAATATGGACGTACAGTACTTACTTAGATGAATATGGTAAAATTTTGTACCGAGGATGGTCCCATATAGACTACAACTTAGAGCAGAGTCCATATAGGCCAGTTTCTATGTGATGCTTTTCCAATTCACTACAGGCTAAAGCAAGGAGATGCACTATCGCCTTTACTTTTTAACTTCGCTCTACAATATACCATTAGGAAAGTTCAGGATAACAGACAGGGTTTGGAATTGAACAGGGTACATAAGCTTCTTGTATGTGGATGACATGTATACGTTAGGAGAAAATCCACAAACGATTAGGGAAAACACGGAAATTTTACTTGAATCAAGTAAAGCGATAGGTTTGGAAGTAAATCCCGAAAAGACAAAGTATATGATTATGTATCGTGACCAGAATATTGTACGAAATGGAAATATAAAAATTGGAAATTTATCTTTTGAAGAGGTGGAGAATTTAAAATATCTTGGAGCAACAGTAACAAATATAAATGATACTCGGGAGGAAATTAAACACAGAATAAATATGGGAAATGCCTGTTATTATTCGGTGGAGAAGCTTTTGTCATCTAGTCTCCTGTCAAAAAATCTGAAAGTTAGAATGTATAAAAAGTTATATTACCGGTTGTTCTGTATGGTTGTCAAACTTGGACTCTCACTTAGAGGAGAGAGGAACAGAGATTAAGAGTGTTGAGAATAAGATGCTTAGGAAAATATTTGGGGCTAAGAGGGATGAAGTTACAGGAGAATGGAGAAAGTTATACAACGCAGAACTGCACGTATTGTATTCTTCACGTGACATAATTAGGAACATTAAATACAAACGTTTGAGATGGGCAGGGCGTGAAGCACGTATGGGCGAATCAGAAATGCATATAGAGTGTTAGTTGGGAGACCGGAGGGAAAAAGACCTTTGGGGAGGCCGAGACGTAGATGGGAGGATAATATTAAAATGGATTCGAGGGAGGTGGGATATGATAATAGAAACTGGATTGATCTTGCGCAGGATAGGGATCAATGGCGAGCTTATGTGAGGACGGCAATGAACCTGCGGGTTCCTTAAAAGCTATTTGTAAGTAAGTAAGTAAGTAATATGTACCGTACAAAGTGATTTTTACTATGTGAAAATATCAGATAAACCTCTAAATATAGAGCTTGTGTAACTACACATAGAAGACTCAATTCTCTGTGTGCTTTGCTTCAGCTGATCTGTGGTAATTGTCAGAATCGATGAGAAATTTGATTTATAATATATACGAATATGTATTGGGTCTCAGCCTTTGTGAATGCATCGACCAATAGTTTCTCACAGGAGGTAGGAATTCACACCAAGATAGACGTTCCCTCGCTTTCTGTCCAATAACACATAGATACAATGGAGCTTTGTGAAATACATAGTCTATGGGAATGTGTTTAACGTAGGAACGCGTTGCAACTGATTAGTGTGGAGGAAACTTGTAAACAATGCTCGAGCAGTGTGATTTTATCACTAGAGAGTTTATATTAGCGTTTTTCTTCAAGAGTGTCAAACCTTAAATCCTAACCTCTCTCTTCCCTCAAGTTTGGTTAGTATATCACGTTCCTAAGCTAGGGGATACGCCCTTAGGTACAACGTATATTATTAAATTTAGCTGGTGTTTCATATTTTTAGCATGCTCAAGAGTCCTGTAAAAGTATTTAAGTCTTGCAGATGTCATATGATGAAACATTACATCGCTAAATCAATGCTCTATTAACAAACAACGTTGCTTCTTGAAATTTGTGAAAATTTTGAGTGAATTTGAGAAAGAGAAATGGACCGAAATGTAACGTCATAATACATTTGTTGTCAATGTAGTGGAAGAAAAGAATTTAAAGAAATGTGATGTTAAATGCTTGAAGAGATTGCCAAATTATGACTTATTGTACATTTATATTCAATATTTCATAAGTTTATGTTTATTCATCCGTAAATTACACGAACGTGGAGGAATTAAAAGTTCCAGGTTTAGAGATGCTAATAAATACATTTCTTTTGATGCACATTTAAGATAAGATAGACACACCTGTCTATGATTATTCATCTCCACCTTCTTAATAGTATTTATGACCGTAAATATTCACATATTTTTATATCCACTTTATATTTTTTAAATACATTTTTTTTGTTATTCACATTTGGCGACTAATTTCTACCTACTTACATTCCAATGCAGTATTGCTAAGGACAAAGACTTGACAGTCACACATTGTCGACCTCCCATGTTGTGTGGTTAGCACGACGCAGGGTCACCGCTGGGACAAAACAAGACAGTACGTGACAGATACCCCGTCCAATGGATGGAAGATAAATCTCTTTCATTGCCTACGCCTGGAATCGAAACATGGACCACTTGTTTGGAAAGCGAGCATCCTATCCAGATAGCCACATCAACGATCTCATATTTAATTATCCGGACATAGAACATTATAAAACATCTCTTTAGGTACCACCTGAGGACAATTTTGAGAAATTGGAGACTTAAAAACATTAATGATGAATCAAGAGTGTTAATGTCAATTATTTTTGTATTTAAATTAAAAGGTTATATGACGATGTTTAGGCTTTTGCCAGAAAATATTAATAAACAAACATGAGAAACGTGTCCCCAAAACCTTCCCCCATATCGTAGAATTAATTTCCATCTCACTTTTATACTTGTCAGTACATATCAATAATAACAGATGGCGCCACTACATGCAATATGCAGGAACAACGCAAGAAAACGGAAGTACACTGCGTGAATGGGATGCAATTGCATAGTTTATAATAAATTAAAGAAGGGAAAAGGAAAACAAGGCTCATTTAGTTTCCCACGCTTTCGGGAAGGCATGGATTGTGTAAGGAAAGCTCGAGGTTTTTTTTTTATGACTTCGCAACCAAATAAATTCTCATATGTTCGACAATTCCTTTTGAGAGACCTGTCCAGCACTTTAATATTTGTCAGTATATCTCAATAATAACAGATGGCGCCACACTTGTAACATGCAGAAACACGTAAGAAAACGGAAGTAAAATACACTGCAGCAGTATTTTATAACGTGATTGTGGTAATGTTTGTGAAACGTAGCTAATAGCATAGAAATGTGGTAATGTTTGTGAAACGTAGCTAATAGCATAGAAATAAACTGGAATCTACTGTTCGTGCTTTTAAACAGTGAAAAAAGTTTTGTAGCTTTTAGTGTTGGCAAAGAATTAATTCCTTATAAAGAGGAAAATAGTTGTGTATTCATTATCAAACTGTGGAAACGTTCGTTGGGAAAGAAAAATATTTTCCGAGATGAAGGGTTCATTCACCACCATATTGAATTTAAAAACTCCGGAAGTGCAGAATACAGAGACAATGTTAATAGAACTCTCTCAAATCTAAAATTAAACGAAAATGAAGATCTGTGTAAAGTTCAATGTCTTTACGGTCATAAACACAGAATCAAAACATTTCTCGTCTTTCAACGATACTGTGAGTGTATTCTGGGATGCGGAAAGAAGACCTGAAACCAGCTGAACATACCACAGACGTCTAAGGTAAGTGCATTAACGACATATACGTAGTACGTAGTGGAAAGATGATTCTTGTAGATTTTTTTTTTTTCTTCAAGACTAATATGCTGCGTCATGTTAATTTGTCTATTTATTGACAAATATCAATCTCGTTAAATTTATATGTTGAATTAAATTCAAATTAAGCGTCGTCCTTAGTGTTTTCGTAACGAATTCGTATGTTACTAACTTGTTCGAACTCGATTGTTCACTGTGACTAAACTAGTGCTGAGTTTCTTCCTCGTATTTCGCTTATATACTTCAGTATTTATAGTTCTCTCCTCAGTCATACCAACATAACTTTGGTGATATTACAAAAGTTTAACGCCAGTGTACACTCACGCTATGCCTTGCATATACGAATCTGTGACAAGTTAGTTTAGTTCAGGCTTTTATTATACCTTGCTTATACGTTGGGCAAAGGCTGGTGATTTTTTTTTGTGATGTCAGTAATAAGATATTATAATGGCGGATTTTCACTTTCGAAATCAACAAAAAGTAACTCTGCGATAGGTTAGATTATGTTGCTCATATAAAACTCATTGTATTCAGTTGATCATTATGAAGTTATACGTTGCGCGATAAGGAACCTAAAGTCGTGAAAGGAAATTTTACAGAACAAAATAACGAATTTTCGGTGTAAAACTACATTTCTGAGTTTTGACAATTTGCGCTACCTGTAGGCTTTTTTACATACTAAACTAGGACGTACTGTAGTTTTACACAATGCTTCTTAAATACCTCAATCTTTTTTTATAGTTGTTAAGGAAACAAATGAAAACTTTAATTTGCATTTTTCTCCAAAAGTACATAATGTAATATCAATCTTCAATAAGTAGTATATTAAAAACTGTAGCACCTAGAACCATGAATTGTTTTTTAAATACTCAGTATTTCATCCACTTTTTGAAATCACAAAAAAAAACAAAAAATGAAAAATCCGACTGTAGGTCCCATTTCCTGCAACTAGTCGCAATAACATAACATAATACTACCGGCACTGTAAATGATAAAATTTAATTCAATTAAACATAATATCTGCAGTGCTTGGGAAAAGTGACATAAGTCAGTTTTCACAAACCTTTTTTGATCATTTATTGACATCTTACACTGGTTTATACCGATTTGATTTTTTTCTGTATGAATTATTGTAATGGGAGGAATACCTATGTATTTTTTTTACAAGCGAACAGATTTTCTGTAAGTTGTCAATAAATTATAAAAAAAGGTTTGTGGAAACTGACTTGTGTCACTTTTCCCGAGCAATATAGATATTAAGGTGAAGCTACATATCTACAGTCTTAATAAAGTGACTCTTATGCAATCAAAGCTTTGGGTAGAGCCTATAAACTTAGGATAAAGAAATATACAGTTTCTTCATTCACTTGGAATCGTGCGTAATCGCTCCCACAGTGGAAGATTTCAGAGAATACCAACGAATGTGGATTGTTTTTATACATGTTTTGCTCTCTTGACGAGTTCTGGTTTACGCTATGTTGGCTTTCCTCAGCTTAGTATTTATGGAGCTATTTTTGGTTTATGTTAGGTTTGATTTTACTTGGATACTTTATTACCGATACTTTAGAGTAATTTTGGTTTGCTTCGACCACTTTTAGTTTTGCTCTGCGGCTGTATTCATTTCAGGTCACTGTCGATTTCATTTTATAGTTCTAGTGACTTTCTGTTTCCTCCGATTCTTACTAGTGGTCATTAATCAGTAAACCTATATTCATTAATTCATTTTGTTCTGCCCTAGGGCAGGTCTTTCGCTGCAAACCGAGCATTCTCCAGTATTCCCTATTTTCTGCATTTCTCTTAGTCTCTGCAAATGACCCATATATCTTAATGTCGTCTATCATCTGATATCTTTCTCTGTCCCGAACTCTTCTTCCGTTCACCATTCCTTCAAGTGCATCCTTCAGAAGGCAGTTTCTTCTCAACCAGTGACCTAACCAATTCCTTTTTCTCTTCCTAATCAGTTTCAGCATCATTCTTTCATCACCCACTCTTTCTAACACACCTTCGTTTCTTAATCTGTCTGTCCATTTCACACACTCCATCCTTCTCCAGATCCACATTTCAAATGCTTGTAGTCGCTTCTCTTCACTTCATCGTAATGTCCATGTTTCTGCCCCCATACAATTTTACACTATACCACAGTCTAGTATATAGTCACAAAGCTTGAGTTGTTGAGGGTACTAGGAATAATAGACTGTGCCGGTACTATTTCGCATTGTCTGTGATGAAGCGATAGTAGCGATCCTAGTGGTCAGCAACTGTCTATGGATGCATATTTGCTACGTGTTGAGCTTCGTGACTGTATATACTAAACTGTGACTATACACAAAGCACTTCATTAGTCTCTTCGTCAGTTCTTTCTCCAGAAGTCCGCAGAAGATGCTCCTTTGTCTATTAAATGCTTCATTTTCCATTGTTATTAAGGCTATATGTTAGCATTTAAAATTTGCCTTTCCCGATCCGTGACTAGTTGCTGATGCCCAGTAAAACTACGATGTCATTTATCACATTTTAAGAGCTCGTTATTAATTATTAGACCTATTTCTGAAATTGACCTCAAAACTGCTGATTCGCAGTCGCAGATTCAAATTCACTCGTCTACTATAAGTGAAAATGTAGTTCCGTATTACAGTATTAATCAACATTATAAAGTTATTCAGATAAAACACATTAGAAAACACATTAGGGTTTGGTGACGTTATAGTAGTAGAATAGTAGTAGTAGTAATAATAGATTTATTTCTACTGGCAGAGTTAAGGCCATGAAGCCTTCTCTTTCACTCAACCAGTATTAGAACAATAGCAATATAATAACAGAAATACAGGAGCAATATACAATTAATAATAATAATAATAATAATAATAATAATAATAATAATAATAATAATAATAATAATAACAAAATGAAAACAAGTTTAGTTATACCTATGTAATTCTAAAGGTATCCCCGTAACATGCCATGAAGGCACTTGGGGGGCATGGAGGTAGAGCCCCATACTTTCCATGACCTCGGCACTAGAATAAGGTGGTGTGGTCGGCACCACGCTCTGACCGCCTTTTACCCCCGGGAAAGACCCGGTACTGAGTGAACCTTGGGGCCGTTCTGAAAGTTTGGCAACGAGAAAAAATCCTGTCACCACCTGGGATCGAACCCCGGACCTATGTAATTCTAAAAATCAAACAAATTGTAGTAATGTGAATCGAATTGTTAAAATAACAAAGAAAATATATATGTCAAAAATAAAAATAATATATTAGAATATAGACTAATAATACACAGTGCAAATTGTTTCGATCACAAAAGTTGTAAATGTCCACCGTTGAAAGAAGCCATATAGGCTATGTGAAATATCTGGGTATCATCATTGATCAAAATTTAAAATGGCCTCATCACATTACTTATCTTTGTAAGAGCCTTCGTAAAACAAATTATAAATTCGTTAATCTTCGATGCTACTTACCCATTAGAGTTCTACGAAATATTTATTTGGCCATTTTTCTGTCTATCTGTCAATATGGTATTATTGTTCGGAGTGGAAGTACAAAAATTAATCTTAGTCCTTTAAATTTACTACAAAAACGAATAATTAAAATTTGTTTGAAGAAACGCTTTGATTATCCAACTAAATTAATTTATTCTGAATTTAATGTATTTAATATTGGACAAATTTATAAATATACTGTGTTAAAATTTTATCATAAAATTGTAATAAGTTTATATTACAGGCACATAATCATGACACAAGACGAAATAATAATCCAACATTAGTAGAACCTAAATATTTCACATCTGCTGATCTAAAGCATAGCATTAATTTGGCCCTCGGTTGTATAATTCTTTAGCTAAATTACACCCAGAACTTCTAACATGTAACCACCAACATATAACAAGAAAATTAGAAACCTGTTAATGCTTTCAATTTGATTAAATAAATTTATAGTCTATGTGTATGAATTAATCAGCCTATATTATATTCGTATTATATAATTTTGGAATATATAATATATATATATATATATATATATATATATATATATATATATATATATATATATATATATTCATAAATTGTCCTACTTTATTGACATACGATATTATTCTTCTCTATGTTAATAAATTATATAATTTCACTGCAGATGTAACTTTAATTTTAGTTCCTTTTTTATTTTATTTTGTATATTCTCTTACAGGCCTATTAATAATATAACTGAACTGCGACCGAACAAGAGCGCTGCTCATTCGGTCCTCAAATTTTGTTAATATTCCTATATCTTCTTTTTATATTGATTGTATTATATTTGTATTTCTATTGTAATTATATTCTGTATTCTGTATATTTAAATTTAAATAATAATAACTAAATAAATAAAATATAACAAAGAATAAAAAATTATATTTTAGGAAAACTCAGAGTCTAAGCAATCTATTTGGCAACCGGGTTTTGACATTAGTCTAACAGTCCCTTAAGGTATGAGATAGGGAGTTCCAGTGACGAGAAATTGAAACGGTGAATGATGAAGAGTACCGGGAAGTGTTATGATGAGGTATACTCAATGTACCGGTAATCTAAGATCTAGTATTTAGGTTATGTTGGGATCATAAACACATAAGACGAGATGACAGATAACTAGGGCCAGAGGTGCACAGAATTTGAAATGGAAGAAAAAGACGGTGTAAAATTCTGCGATCGTTGAACCGGAGCCAAGATAAGGATTCGATAAATGGTGAAATCTGATCGTACCATCGGACATTGCACACACATCTTATACACATATTATGAACAGGTTGTAATTTGTTCGATAGTTCGGTGCTTAAGTCAGTGAACAACATGTCACAATAATCAAAGTGCGGCATTACGAGTGTTTTAACTAATGTGGCGCGGGAAAGAAATGCTTGAACCGGTTTGAGTGAATGGACAAGCATATTTTTTACAAGGGTGCTTTACTTGGTAATACCAACTTAATTCGTTATCAAAATATATTCCTCGACTTTTAACGATAGTTGAGTAAGGAATTTCAAGCGTAATGGCCGGAATGTTAGCCGCACTATAGTTCATATCGTGGTAACTACTAAATTTCAGCCCTAAATGAACATAGCCTATACCCCATTGTTACATTATGGATATGCTTTCACAAAATGTTGTCTCAGGTGTCCAACTATCCTGTGATCGTGTAAAGAGAGCACTTAACTTGGACCACTTCATTCCAACCCTCAGCACTCTTACAAATCATCCCTCTATGTACTACAACCCTCGTGGCTTGTCTCTGGCTTGCGGTCACCCTTCCCTCACACCTTCATCGGTCAATGTGAGTTAATTTAGCGAGAGTGCTTTAGTGTAACTCATGTGAAATAGTCACAGCTGCTCCGCCTAGCGTGTGGTCTGGCAAGACCAACACTGGGGTGCAGGTATTCTGTGGTATGGTTTAATAGACATTCACACCAAGACATTACATATTTTTGGCGCCTTCAAAATGATCCTGCTGTCGAATTCATCATAATACTGCTATGCATAATTCAGTATAATAACAAAACTTGCAGATTGAGAGTGGTCCATTTAGAGTATATTACAGAACTGAGTACTCCAATGGACTGAAGCCTGAATGGGTGTCCTCCAAACTTTCTTTTTCATGTGGTGCTGTATATTAAAAAATAATAAATTAATAACACATACGAACTCAAAAACATATTAATATGCACATAAGTATATGCACCGAGAGTGCGTTGTAATACCTAGAATGAATTTCATGGAGGGGCTCAGGATATAAACTTACAAATATATGACGGGTTTTTTTTTAAAAAAAAGAACCATAGTCCAAAAAATGAAAAATATGGTGAGCGAATTGTAATGGCCAATTACTGAATTATTTGTTAGGGGAGAAAAACGCCATAGGCTATGTTATAACAGTAGAAATATTCAGTGGTTTTCATTAAACAACCTTAGTTTAAAGACTTTTTTTTTTTGTGAAAACAGGCATTGTCCAGCCAGGACAAATTACAATTATCCCATTCAAATCATCTTGAAACTTTTATCCATACAATTTTAAATTGTAGTAGGTTGATAGTAATGCTTCTTACGTACGCGGCAACAGTCACATCAAAGAAAAATATTTTGGCACCTGAATTGTTGTCTTAGTTATGGAGGCATGGTAACCCCATGGAAGAAACATAAGCAACGAAAGGAGAAGAAACAGGATGTAATAAAGGAGAAGCAGATTAAAGAAGAGGCACAATTCTGCTACAACGGAGTATTTTTTTCCTTAAGACAATTATTGTCCATAGTTGCCTACATTTACACATGTGTTTCTATGAAGCAATTGAAATTATAAAAATTTACTTCATTGTTCACAAGATTCAACAACACTTTAAGAAACGGCATGGTGAATTTTATACTTGAAGTGTCAAAACACCCATGTCAGATAGTTTTCTGCTTTTCCTGAAAATTAATGTTTTTGACTACGGTTGTTCTTTCATAAAACCATGTGAGTGTTACGTTTTAGTTGTTTCGTAGTAATGAAATTACTTTACTGTGTTTCGATGATATTTAAACTTACAATATCATGTTTCTTTTAACTTTATTTAAGGGCATATAAGTAAATTATATTTCCGTCTGTGGCTTATCTATTTCAAAGCATTTTATTGTAACTTTTTTATTGACAATTGTATGCTTGAATTTGTAACATAAAATTCTGATAACGTCGTCTTGATACATCTGACTTGTAAACAACCAAGAAACATCGCATCCTTGTAAGTACAAAAACTTTAGGGGTATAAAATATACAATTACGAATTTTTTCTCAAATATCATTTTTAACATCTCATTAAATTATTTAAATTATATTGCAGAATGACACCAATTATCTAGACATTTTAGACGTTTTCCAAGTACGAACACTCGACACAATTGTGACAACCGTCTTTTATATTAAATTCTACAAGTTCAACAATATTCAAAATAATATATATATCAACTTTGTAATACTTTTTAAAAGTAGTCAATATTTTAGAATCTGATTTTGACACATAGGCCTACACGAAAACATACAAAGTCTCTAACTTGACAAAAATAAGGTATATGTATTTGTATTAATCGTATTTTCACTGAAATAAGTCTTATTTTTAAATGGATACTTATTCGTAAGCAAACACTTTAAGACATTTTAACTTGAACGTTTTTAGATTAATTTTTTTGACTTTACATATCTGTGATATTTGGGTAAAGGGAGATAAGTCACAAAAATGAGTTCGGAGATAAATGAAAATTAAACTTGGAACCCTTATTGCAAATAATTTTCTACACAAATAAAACACATGAACTGCTAGTATTCTTTGATTTTTGCGCACTCACTTGTATAATTTAACTTGTGTGTTCATCTGGGGAAGAAAATTCCACCTGGACAAAAAATGACTTATACCCCTTTACCCGAACATCACAAGATATTATAATCTTGACTTCCGAATATGGACAATATATCACATGAAATATGCCTAATGTTATTATTTTCGTGTTATTTGTGTATTTAATTATTAATCAGTTTCATGTTCAAACTCAAGACCTGAAGAAGCTCGAAGTAGAGCGAAAACGTTTGTCAATGTAAATAAATTACAATAACATACTTTGAAATAGATATGCCACAGACGGAAACATTATTTACATAAGTTTACTATCTGGCTTATCGGAATCATAATGTCTATAAAACATGTAAATGAAGTTATTAGATTGTGGTTCAAAATTAAAAAAAAAAATTGTTTTCAGAATTAAACGAAAAGCGTATTCTTTATTAACCCCCCCCCCCCAACAATAGCGAATCTGCCTTCATTGCGTTGTTTAATTTCGGCCCTTTCCTATCGACCTAAACGGAGGACATCCAATACATTTATAGAGGTTGGGTCAATAGTCACGATCGGATGATATTTATGTTCCAGTGACATATTTTGTCTTACGTGAAAACCTCGTAAATGTTTTAAACTCACCAAATGTCTTACGTCAATTCCGATAGAATTCAGTCAATCGTCCCTGTATCAGGTAAAATACGAGTATATCGTCACATCATTACTTGGTCTTTCGTTCTGAAAGCCATGGGGAGAATAAGTTGATTCAAGCTTGAGAAACATCTCGTTGTTAGTGGTGGCTTCACGAAAATGAAACGGAGAACCTTTAAGCTATCAATACGGAGGCTCAAGGTGAAGATAACTTGTATGGAATGAAATTTTAGGGAGGGGAGCATTGTCCCGGCACTGCGACCTTTTACGATCCATTGCACTAACCCTAAACCTAGGCACATTCCCAAATCCACACCGGCTGACTACACTGAGGTTCGCTGCGTACCCAGACTTTGAGCAGGCCACCCCTTCTCGTCCCTAGGCCAGCCCCCTCCGTGCGTCGCCAGCCGGCGTTCGGGAAATGTTACGGAATGAAAACGAAATGGAGAAATGTTGACGGAATAATGTAGATGCCTAATATGGGGAATGGGACAACCTGAGGAAAACCACAATTGCGACCTTATGCACCACACGTACACTATAAATTTTTCAATGAAAATGTTAACTTGTATACCGGAGAGTAAAACTTTATTGAATGGTTTAGTATTGGATGCAAAATGTAGTGGAAGTCCCCAAAACTATGTTGATGATAGCATTAGTTATCGTTTAGTTAGGTTAATCATTTCTTCATTTACCAAAGAAATCGACGACGACGAAATGCAGATTCCAAGAACCTCCATGTGTTGTTGAATGGGCGAGACTGGTTACACGCATAACCACCCAGTTTTTTTATGCATTAAGTGTTCATGAAATTAATATGCTGCATGATGCATACGTGTTATTTTTCCCAATTTGGCGGCTCGTCGTAATGCTATGATAACTCCATGAATACGCGGTATATCTCAGGTTAATCTCTCTAAATTTTTATTTATGGGACTAAGAAAAACATCCTCATTTCATTACCCTGAACTTCAGCAACCCATCTAATGTTAAGTTATGGGCTGGAGTTACTAATGAAATTATCTTGGGACCATATTGTGTCGATACATTTTTCACTCGTACCTCTACATACCGTCTTACTGGCTGTGTCATGTTGAGGTTATTTTCCAAACTTACTCACAGAAAGGTCTTGTTAAGAAAATACATATAACAAAAAATGAGCCCATTTCCTACACTGCCAGGGCCTTCTTTTGAATGCAACTTTATCGGTCGAAACGCGGTGAGTAGCCTCTCACACTAGACAGATACGCAAGCGCTTGGTCTGTCATGATGTTTACTTTACACCGCAGTAATAGCAAAAAAGCAGGGATGGAGCTGTGCTGTTGAACTCTATATTGAAGATCATTGCGATAATTATGTTTACAAAGATTTGTCACACTCGTCATTTTAAATTTATAAAAGTAGTTATTTATGCAACAAGTGGATAATCTTCATGATTGTGGCATGAGTGATAGTAAGTGCAACAATTTTCACTAGCGTCATAATAAGATTATCCACGAGTTGGGTACAAGTCTTTATGTCATCTTAGCATTATAAATTGTAGAAATTAAATTATGAAAGAAATTCGGGATCTATAGCTGAGAGAGTCTTCATATGTTCGTATCGATTAATTGCGCCTGATATTGACATTGAATAAAGAGAAATGGATGACCTTGCAGGTTATGTTACAGATGTTCCATTATTTTGTTAATATAGATTATCTGAACAACAGAACTATTTTATGTGATATTACAAAAGTGATACAAAATTGTTAAAGATTGGAAATAAATGATACGTTACCTTCTGTCCTGCATTTAATTCTTGTTTCGTCGCGCGTAGAAGCGGTAAGCAAAATAGCGGTATTACGTCATAGCGAATACGTCATTCTTTTTATTGGCACGCGTGCTATAATAAGACGATTAAGCACGAGCTACCTGTAAGTCATGAAGTTTGTAATGAAAATTTATTGATAGGGATAGATTTAGATTCTTCCAAAACAATTTTTGGAGTCGTTTACGATGGACACTAAGGCGCTTTGTAATATATTTTTCATATGCTCTACCTTGGAATGGGATTCATTTATATATAGCGTCCTCAGATAATAAAACTGAATTTAATTAAAGAAATTAAAACGTAGTGGTAAAAGAAGGAAGGAAAAATATGACTGAACAGAAGAGGAAAGCAAGAATAGTTGAAAAGAAAGAAAATAAATATAATGATGTAAATACAGGCGAATTAAAAAAAATAGTAAGGAAAATATAAAAGATAGAAGAAAGAAAACAGAGTGAAAACCTCAAGTCGTATCTTATGTGGATGTTAGGATTCATTTACAGTTTAGCTTAAACACTTGAGTAATTTAATAAGGAAGAAAATTCATATCTCTCGCCATAAATTCTGAGAACTCTGTAATGACGCCGCGACAAAGGAAGGGAAGTGTATTAAAACTGTTTTGGATTACACGCTCCAATAATTGTTATAATTTGTACACCCATTTTATCACTGTTGAGATGTGTTTGACTATTCTGTGCACATCCTCAGTCCGTTTCCTTTATGGTTCTCAGGAAGCGTTTCTCATTAGACTACTTAAAGGGGAAGATCGCAGTAAAGGCTTAACCTACTTGAAGCGTGAAGGAATTCATATTTACGTAACTACAGCGCCAACCTAATTTATCTCACATTGTGGTTCCAAGTTTTTCTGAACCGAAGCATGTAAAATTAATGTGAGAAAATGAAACTATGAGAAATACCGACGAAATTAAAGCTGAATAATTCTAGTATCCTTTCCTTTTCTGTTCAATGTAATGTCTTCTGAAATAGGTCAGGGAAATAAATAAGACCAAGTTGAAAAGGGAATATTCAAAAAATGCCTATAAATAAAGTACCTCATAGACTTAACAACTTATTTAAAAACGATTGCTATTTACTGACTGCTTTCTCCCAAAGTGTTGGACGGATTTCGTTCTTAACGAGTCTCTTACGAATAAATTAAACCAGAGATGCTGCACATGAGTTAAAATAGATTGACAGGAGAAGAACGGTTCTCAACTCAACGTAGAAAACCTTTCGCGATTAAATTTAAATTGAAATAAAATATTTCTATTCAAATTCTATTAATATACCTTTATAATGATATATAATTCAATGTTTGTAATGTATGTATGTGTGTATGTATGTATGCATGCATGTATTGTAATGTATGTATGTATGTATGTATGTATGTATGTATGTATGTATGTATGTATGTATGTATGTATGTATGTATGTATGTATGTATGTAATACCCGTCCGTTGTAAATTGACCGGTGTTGATTCCACGAACTAGCAGTGTGTGTAATCCTCCTCCACGAATGATTTGATCTCCTTAATGCCCCGCGCTCCGTAATCGCCTACGATGGCTTGTATACAGCGATAGTGGCGACCATCGGTCATGTAACATTGAACACGTAGTAGTTATTAAATTGGTATTTCCAAATGCCTATTGAGTCCTACATTTTGGTAGTAAGTAGTCTTTATACACTTCAAGTTTTTTCTTCACACATCAGGATCTGCGCTGCTCGAGATCACAGACTGTCAGCGTTCTTTTTAATGCTGTCTATCAATCTTGTTTTCGTCTTCCTGGATGTCATTTTCTAATTCTCGAGTCCCATACTGTTACTACATGTGCCCTTAGCTTATGGTTGATCAGTATTCTGTGCCCTGCCTATTTTTTAATTTCGATATCTATACCGTTGACGTAGCGTACTTTGCCTCTATCCTTTTCCTGGTGTTTGTGTTCCTTATGAAGTCCTTCAGTATGGTTTGCAGAATTTTCTTTTCCATTTTACTATTAGTCCTTGTAAAGCTTTCTTCTATTGCTGTGTTAATGCTCAACTTTGTGCTTAACATAACAGTACTGTCAGTAGACCTACATAGCTATGCTATGCTATCCCCTCTGTCTGTCTGTCTGTCTGTCTGTCTGTCTCTCTCTCTCTCTCTCTCTCTCTCTCTATTTGTAACCTATCTATTTTTTCGGTTAGAATGAAAGACCCTAAATATTTTCTATGCTTGGGAGATTCTTCTGGATATTTGTTTTTGACAACTGTAGTGTAATGACGTACCTTAGCCTAATAGTCATATTCCTCATTATGTCCAACATTTCAGATTCTACTTTGTTTGTAATTTTTTCACTGTGTGTCGTGACTTTCGTTTTGCTCAAATTTATTAGGAGTCCCACTTTTTCACACAAATTTTGTAGTTCTTTCAACATGGAACTTACAAGGAGAGGACACGCTCTGTATATCACCGAATTAAATCAGATTTTGTGACATGAAAGTACAAGAGACACTGTTTAAAGTCATACCTGGTATGGGTGGCCAATGACCCCTCGTTTTGGAAATATTGGCTATTGTTTATGACATACTTCCGTTAGGTGCCTAATAGGGAAGCATTAGACTGTGTAAGGGCGCAGCTCTTGTGGTTAGATGCTGAGTTGTCATCCAGGCAACCCGAGTTCGAATACTGATGCCTTCTCATTTTTTAAAGCTTAATATTATTATTATTATTATTATTATTATTATTATTATTATTATTATTATTATTATTATTTTAATTCACTTTCAGTTGTCAGTTTCTATATTCAAAGCCATGTTGAAATATGCGTGGTATGCATAAAAATTGATGAACGAGAAATGTTTGTGAATGTGAAGGATATCTGTTTCGCAGCAGAAGTGCGGAAAAATGTGTGTGACTGTGGACAACCTTCTTTCATTTGCTGTGCATGGTGCAGGAAATATGTATGTTTTGTGTGTTTTATGACATCATAATGAATCGGGTACAAAATGAAATGGAATAGCTGCTACAGAAATAGAACAAACACCAGTGACACATCTTACCTTCCTACATAAGTAGTATTTCATTGTTTATCCTTTACAATACAATGTTAGTTAATAAGTAATTTGTTTAAAACATGATGAAGCATTCAATACATTGGGAAATATGATATAGGTATGTAAATAGATAACTGTGATCACAATATTAATCATTATTAAAAGAAAAAAATATAGAACCAGTTAAGATTCGAACTCATGTTGCCTGGATAACAATTCAGCATCCAACCATATGGGCTACGCTGGTACACAGGCTAATGCTTCCCTATTGAGCACCTAACGGAAGTATGTCATAAACAATAGCCAATATTTCTAAAACGAGGGGTCATTGGACACCCATATCAGGTATGACTTTAAACAGTACGTCTTGTACTTTCATCTCACACAATCTTATTCCATTCGGTGATATACAGAGCATGTCCTCTCCTTGTTAGTTATTTTGTTGACTGTGCAAAGAGCAGGTACTATGTCATCTGAAAATAAAAAATTTGGAAACGTCTGTCCGTAAATATAGTATATATTCAGCGGTTTTGCCATTCCATTTAACGGCCTGTCATCACTCAGTAACAAATGTCATACTGACAACTTTTGAAGTTTATGGTAGAAAGGTGGGAACATATCGATTCAAGACATACCAATTGTTCCTATCGTGCATCGCGTAACTATGTGAACAAAATGAAGATGAGTATCAAATATTCCGACAATAGTCGAGAAGTGTTACTGACTTACGGTCTTACTAAAAAAAACTTTATGCGATATTTATGCAGAATTTGAATAGAAAACCTTACTAATAAATCATGCATAGGCGATGGAACTATACATGGGAATTGGTTCGCAATAATTATACACACGAAACTGCCTGTTTAAGTGTTGTATATAGGGTGATTCAAAAGGTGAGGTTAACCGGTGAGATGATTCAGGGCGACATTTAGAACAGGGAAGTCCTTTGTCAGTTTTATTTATTCGTAACCGTTTCAGAGTTACAACAGATCAAACATTAATTCACATCTCATGATACTTACAATACATACTAATTTACCGTCAGTTGTTTTGATCTAGGTTTGTTTATAAAGCATTGATGGAATGACAATGGAACACACGCTGTGAAATGTTGTGATCGGCCAGCACGGTCTCCTGACTTAACGCCTCTGGACTTCTTTACATGGGCTTTAATGAAAGAAAAAATGTACGCTACGAAGATTACAAACACAGATCATCTGCTCCAACGAATTAATTCAGCTGCAGTGAGACAAGGATGTAACCTGAGCCCTTATTTACTTAACATATTTATTAATGATATTTTAGATAATGTAGCAAATGTGAATTCTCATTGCCCAGTGTTAGATAACATACCTATTCCGGGACTACTTTTTGCAGATGACTGCGCTATTGGAGCATTTTCGGTCAACTGGCTTCAAAAGGGCGATTAACGAAATTATTAGATTCTGTAAAACGTGGGAGCTGAAAATAAACGAAAAGAGATCAAAAGTCCTAATCTGCAAAAAGGGTAACGTGCATAGTAAGAAAGAGAAATTGTACGTGAATAAAATTCCAATTGATTGTGTTTCCAGATTCAAGTACCTAGGAGTGATAATAGACAGTAGGGGAAATTGGAAGTTGCAAAATGAACTGGCACGGAATAATGGAAAAAATGCACTCCAAGCAGTAGACAGATGCCTTAATAAATGACCGAATATTGGGGTGAAGAATTTTATCAACATCTATAATGCCCTAGTAGGATCAAAAATATTATATAATATTGAGATCTGGGGTAGTAGGTTATCCAGCAGAAACATCGATAAAGTAAGAACCAAAATGTGTAAAAAATTTCTAGGAATACCGGAGAATTCGCCTAACCTGGCAGCGTTACTAGAGATGGGAACCGATTCGAGTCTGGCAATTATTCTAGAAAGAAAAATCAAATATTTAGGTAATATTCTGTGTAGGAATGATTCGGAATTTATGAAAACATGTATCTTTTGCATGAAAGCCGCTAATTGGAAATCGAATTGGCTGAAAGAGCTAGAAAGTGAAATAAAGAGATTAGGTCTAAATTGGCTATGGAGAGAACTAAGGTCTATAAACACGAAAACTATTGGAAGACTAGTAAAAGAAAAGGCAAACGAAATTTCAAGACAAGATATTTTTAGTAATATGGAAGACCTAGGATCACTAAAATACTATAGGGAGGTGAAGCAGTTTTGGGAACAGGAAGAATGTGTTAGACTAAATTCAAGGAAAGAGAGAACGGGAATGGCATGGTGGAGATTAGGTATCTGGGGACTCAAGAATAGGAGAGGGAACGTACAGAAGGATAAATGCCCCTTGTGTGGACTAGCTGAAGACGCAATGCATATTGCGTTAAAGTGTCAGCAACGAATGATTTGAGAAACAGTTGGGTGGAAAAAAAAATGTCTACAAATAAACGCTATAGTAGCTTACAGTATAAAAAATGTAATGGCCACCTAAACGCAAGCAATCTGCATAAATTAGGAAAATTTCTGTTTAGAGTTAAAATTAGGTGGGAAGAGAAAGTCAAAGCTCTAACGGAGATGGAATTATAAATGTTGAGGAGTTACACGATGAGAAACTACGAAGAGTAGTCAATGAAGTAATAGAATAATTCTTAAAAGAGTAGGAGTTTTAAATAAAAGAGATATACTTATTAGTTTATTATTATTACTTTTACCATTATTATTATTATTTTTATTATTAGTAGTATTATTATTGTAAACAGAGGATACTTATAAGTTCAAATGTATTAATTTTTTTAATAATTTCGAGGGAAAAATTGTTCCGGGGCCGGGTATCGGACCCGGGACCTTTGGTTAAACGTAGCAACGCTCTCCCACTGAGCTACCCGGGAACTCTACCCGACACCGATCCAATTTTTCCCTCTATATCCACAGACCTCAAAATGGGCTGACAACCGTCAAGCAACCAACATTTGAGTGCACACTAACTCTGTGTGACTTTAAATTGTGGTTTTCTGTTACGTACAGTGACGTGTATTATGCAAATTAAGCTTTCAGGAATAACTCCCTGTAAAGTTAATTTGAATAATTTTTCCCTCAAATTAACTTTACAGGGAGTTATTCCTGAAAGCTTAATTTGCATATTAATTTTTTGTTATATTTGTATGGAGAGTAATGGCGGATTAAGAACTGGAATACATCTAATCCGCCATGACGTGAACAATGATTGATGAAATAAATAAATAAGTAAGTAAATAAATAAATAAATAAATAAATAAATAAATAAATAAATAAATAAATAAATAAATAAATAAATAAATAAATAAATAAATAAATAAATTCCGCTGCAAATGACATCGGACTACGAAACGGACTGTGAGATCAAGTGCTCAGCGTAGTAAGAGAAAGCGCCCTGACATGTTTGCGTGCAAACGGAGGACATTTTAAGCAGCTGCTCCAACTGTAAATTAGTAATTATTTTAAGTCACCTTAGTTGTGAGTAAATGTTTGACCTGTTGTAACGCTGAAGCGGTTGCAAATAAATAAAACTGACAAAAGACTTCTCTGCTCTAAATGACGTCATAAATCATCTCCTCACATCTTGACATTACCTTTTAAACCACCCAGTATAGAGAAATAAAATGGCCAACTTTCAACAGCTGTTCATATCGATTGTCATTTTATGATGATGGTTGGTTGTACCCAAAGAAGAACAAAACAAAGAGCACAGAATAATTAGAATAATATTATGAAGGATCGGTGGAGAGGAGAAAAATTCTCTCCGTCACCGGGTTGGAACCCGTGTTTTCAGCTCTGCGTGCTGACGCTCTATCCACTATGCCACTAATTTTTCTCGGCTCCACCGATCCTTCATCGTATAAAAACGCAGTATTCCAGCACGGAAATATTATATATATATATATATATATATATATATATATATATATATATACTTCGGTAAATTGCAATAATATGATATGCGTAAGTAATTACTTAGTGATTTAAGACGGCGCTCATTCCGTCGGATCCCGGCCACTTAGTCACTCGTAATGAGTGCACCTCTGCACATTAGTGTGTTGGACATTGTGCCATGTCACACATCTGTGACACAGTGCATGAGGTTTGCCACTAATGAGAAACTAAGAGGTGGAACTTAAACTGAGAGGATTCAATCGGCATCGGAATTGGAATCCGGTGTAGCTTAGTGAATAGAACGTCAGCACGAAGAGTTGAAAACCCGGGTTCGAATCCCAGTGACGGAGATATTTTTTCTCCGCTCCACCGATCCTTCATCATATGATAACGCAGAATTCCTGCACGGAAATACCACATGTACTTCGGTACATTGCAATAATAGAATAATATTGCTGTAGCTGTACTCTTTGATCAAAATATAGCATGGTAATCGATCAGGCCCAATTGTACTATCGATACTTAGCATGGCACATTATCTAATCTCAGTTATTCAGTTACCTTTCATGATAAAATAATGGCGAAATTATGACGTAGCTGTGTAACAGTTGTATTGTTACACACTAAGTATGTAGTGATTATTATTAGTCACGAATTTAGACACGACTTACAAACGATCTATTCGCTATGTAAGTATAAGACAGTTAAACGTCTGTATAATAGTTATTAGGAAAACAGTTAGTTGTTAATTGCTAGCTTTGGGAACTAACAAACCTTGTTCAGTTTAGTGCACTTGGGATTTTATTTTTGTAAAGTTCTTTTCATAGAAATGAAAGAGCTTTCTACGGCATAAAAGTCCCATTCCTGGAGTATACTTTATTATATTTCACATTTCATAGCTTTATCGCGGAGTAACAGACCATTTGCACACCATTATGGTCCCGTACAAATACAAGTTTATGGAAATTAAAAAAGAGTTAATATCGCTTAGTTTTAATTACAAGAGGGCCATTAATGTCTGCGTTATTACTGCAGACTTTTATGTGGCGCTGAGGTAGATCGGGTGTGCTCTTCCAGTCCTGTGCGTCGCATGTTAAATCAATCCAGTCCGGTTCTCCATCTACATTCTACATCCAAATATTTGACGTTGTAAACAGGTCATGGCAGTTTTACCAGTTTAATTATAGATATATATATATATATATGTAAATAATTATGTAACTAATACATAGACTTGTTATCTCGTTCGTTTTCACTTACTGTTTATATATTATTACGCTTTTTTATTTTTCTGGAGTGGTACATATATACAGAGTGATTTATATAGAACTAACACCTTTCTACCTTTCTCCTTTCTTTCTTTCTTTCTTTCTTTCTTTCTTTCTTTCTTTCTTTCTTTCTTTCTTTCAAAACGAATGATGCTAGCCACAATTTGTTATAGGTCTACCTCAAACGTAGAGTATCTTTGGGAGATTACCAACCTCTACAGCAGGTATGCTCATTCTCTGACTCCCGATTACGTTCTGTAATCGCAACCTTCGAATATAGAGCGTGCTGTTCCTTGTTCGAAGCTCGACGGATGGCTGCAGAAGGCAGTTCAAGTACTTAGTAAACGTACGAACAGTGCGGGACAATGACACAGTCAAAACCTTCTGTAAGCAAACTATCATTCCATACAATTTGGGAGGAAGACTATTTTTGTTGTGCGTTTGGTAAAAACGTAAAGTGTTTACTATGTTGTAAGGTACTGTCAGGAATACGACTGAGCAACATAACACGACATTATACGCTCTGCCATCCAGAACATGCTGAAGTGACAGGCAAGCTGTTTTCTGTAATATGTATTCATATATCAACATTATTATTATTATTATTATTATTATTATTATTATTATTATTATTATTACTAGTACAATTATTGTTATTGTGGTGATTTTATTCCAACGGAAATACATGTTATGATAAAATAATTTTTCAGGGGTGCAACGTGCACTACAGTTTCAAGAATTGAAAGCACTTCATGATAGGCCAAACATTGAAGAGAGTCGAACAATTCAGAGTCTACGTTTAGGAGCAAGTTTTGTAGTATGTTAGCTAAGTCACTAAAAACCCTTTACGGATGGTGAACTTGTAAAGAAATCTATGGTGCCTGAACAAAATATAGTTAATTACATCTCTGTACTGGTACAGCTCAAATGTGAATTCACAGAACATGGATTTAATGATTTTAGACGTATGGAAAGTGATATTAATCTTTTTGTTAATCCTTTCATAGTAAATTGAGTACAATCCGTGAGAGTGCAGTTCCAGGACGAGTTAATTTATTTACAAAGTCACGTAGAATTCAGAACTAAATGCGGAGAATATGACTTGCCAAGCATAGAATTATTAAAAAATGAACAAAACGCAATACCCCAAGACGAGCTTATTCGTTGTCACTCGAAATATGTGTGCAAACAATTATTTTCGAGAATGAAGGTTGATAAATCCAAAACTCCAAACATAGATCCCGATTAACAGATGAGAATCTTTTGTGCATTGCAGTAAATTCGTTGGAAATAGATTTCCGATTACTTGCAGAAAAGAATAGGCATACACATGTTGAATGTGGAATATGAAAATAACATTATCTATGATATAATAGTATCATAACTGTATAAAAAATAATAAATAATGTAATAACCGAATATTTCCTTTTTTAATTTCAGTTTATTATCCGTATTTGTAAGACAGTGAGAGCGATGCCACGGGCGGTGCTGCAATGTAGTTGCGGAGCCCAGTTCCTACACTGTGTGTGTTATGCAGTGCAGCATCATCCGTGTAATCGGCGCTTTTACAATTTTGAGCATATCTGCTCTACAGCAAATGTTGAAAATTCTTTAGTCCTATTTATTCGGCTGGAAATTCACTTAATGACAAGTTTTTAACGTAAAATTAAGCAGGAGTTCTGATTCCCTGTCACGAGATGCGCAGATGTTTATTCTTTATTCCTTATTGTTGGCAGCTGTTTTAGTCACATATTAAATCAACCGCTCTTCCTTGTGAAGCAATACTGGATTACGAATTCAGTTACAGCTACTCAAAGGGCATGCCAGAGAGAATTTGGTGTTCGTAATCCCTCTAAAACACATTGCTGGGACTGATAAACAAATGAAAACAACTGGATCTCTAAAAGAATAATAATTTTGATGACAATAATTATACAGAATAAAGAATAAACATCTGCACATCTCGTGACGGGGAATCAAAACTCCTGCTTAATTTGAAGTTAAAACCTGGTCATTAAATGAATTTCCAGCCAAATAAATAATTTCCAACATTTGCTATAGAGGTTAGTACTCTCCCAAAAATACTCTACATTTGAGGTATAACAAATTGGGCTAGCATCATTAATGTTGAAATAAATAAATAAATAAATAAATAAATAAATAAATAAATAAATAAATAAATAAATAAATAAATAAATAAATAAATAAATAAATAAATAAAAAATGAATGAATAAATAAATAAATAAAAAATGAATGAATAAATAAATAAATAAAAAATGAATGAATGAATAAATAAATAAATAAATAAAAAGTGAATGAATAAATAAATAAATAAATAAAAAATGAATGAATAAATAAATAAATAAAAAATGAATGAATAAATAAATAAATAAATAAAAAATGAATGAATAAATGAATAAATAAATACTCGTACATGTTTTAGTTCTATATAAATCACTCTGTATAAATGCCTCTACGTCTTACTTCTCATGACTTATTGTTTACATTGTATTATGATTATCTCTTTAGTTTTTGGCTACTACATACTCGTATTTGCTATATTTGTAATGATCTTTGTATCGAATTTTTACACCCGGTTGAGTTTTAGAGAAGACTCTATGTTCCCAACTCAACGAGGTAAAATAAAAGCATTATTAATATTACTATTGTTGAACTAGCGCTTAGGAAAATAAGGTTGGCTATAAGTTGTCCCTAAAAATGCAATGACGCATCATCCTTTCTCTGTTGGATCGTACATTAAGGGTTGTATTCTAGACACTGTAGCCAAGATATCTCCCAATGGTATAAGTGAGTACGAAGAAAATCCAAGAACACTGTACAAGAGATAGGCCTACAAGAATTATCAGGGGATACCGAAGAAGATAAGTAAAGACTTGTGTAAAGAATCTATTTCTCATTTTATCTTAATGAAAACACATATGTGTCTGATACCTCGCAGCTCCTTCGGGGTTAGTATAGCTTACAGCAGTAAAATTTTGGAAATATTCAACATTTTTTTTCTCCATTACTGTATCTTCTACAATAATGAAAATTAGTATGTGTAAAACAATGTATTTCTGCTATATGAAAAAAAAATATTTTTACGATTAAAAAATTATTTACACTTTTTTTTTTTTTCAAATTTCAGTTCACTGTGTAGTGAAGAAGCGTTTCCCACATAATTAAAAAACTATCCAACATTCTGTGATGAAATTTTTTGTGTGTATTTATGTATATCATATCTACAATATGGTGCAAGATCACTTCTCTATCTTTGATAGATTGATAAAAAATAAATACATTTTTAAAATGGTCAAATATCAGTATTTTCTTCTAACACATAATCAAATTATTTATTAAGTAATGTAGTTCAAAGAGTAAACATGAGTTTCAGCAGTAAGAAGAGACAACATGAAAAAGTTAACAAGTTTATGAGTTATGAGAGAAACGCTTCATCACTGCACAGTGAACTACCACCACTATTAATTTTGAAAAAAAAAAACTTAAATCGTAAAAATATTTTTTTTATATATAGCAGAAGGACAGTGTTTTACACATACCAATTTTCATTTTTGTACAAGATAGAGTAATGGAGGAAAAAAATGTTGAATATTTCCAAAAATTTTACTGATGTAAGCAGTACCTAACCCCTTAAAAGCCATTTGTAATAATAATAATAATAATAATAATAATAATAATAATAATAATAATAATAATAATAATAATAATAATAATAATAATAGGGTAGACCAGGATAATTGTGAACACTTTTCACTGATTTCAAATATATTTCAACATTTACACAACCCTCAGTAACGGTAAGCATGACAAAGAAACATTGTGTTATTTTTATATCTTTCTTTTCCCTGAAAATGGGTTTAAAATAATAAGGTTGACTTTTTCCATCTTTTAATTGCTAGTTTACATTTACCACATTGAGAGGGGGATAATTGTAAACACCAATTTTCGCACGGGCTATCAGACACAACATTTTTCGTTCTGTTTCAGAAGAAAGAGCTGTACTCCTTCCAACTCCAATTTTGGTCACTGGTACATTTCGTCCCTTTAACCTATGACATATGACGATATAGGAACTCAGTACCTCTCCTGAGCTTCACGATAATTGTAGTTACTATTTTTCACATCTGTGACAACCTTCTCTAAATCCTCCACAGTGTAGTTGGGTGGGGATCTCTTTGATTACTGAAAAGTACGAAATGTAACCATAGTAAAACATGTTTACAATTACCCCCAAGCAATTAAAACTATGGGGCAAATGTAAACACGTCATAATTTAATGAACTGAGGTTATGGGAGATCTCAAACCTATTGTAATAAAATGTTAACTACTATACATTACTCATTAAAAAACATATTCTTAAAAAAAATAGCACTGTACGTTTACTTAAAATGCCAAAAATGAAGGTGAAGCAAGATTCTTTCTCAACTTTTTTTTGTCGACTCTTACAAAACATTCGTTCACAACTAAGCAGTTACTCCTATTTGACGCCAAACTGCTTTGTAGTTAGCCAACATGTTAATTTAAATATTTCCCCGAATTACAATTTTTATATTGAGAGTTTTGTATTTCTCACAGCATTTGTTTACAATTACCCCCTGTTTACAATTATCCTCATCTACTCTAATAATAATAATAATAATAATAATAATAATAATAATAATAATAATAATAATAATAATAATTTTTTCCTAGTTTTTAGTTATCTGTTGACACAATTCATGTACATAAAGCTTGTTTACTCTAACTGCAAAAACACTTTTAAAGGTAGATGTATAATAAATTGTGATTTAAAACTGTCTTAGCCCAATGAGCTGAATTATATTTTATACTTTTCACAAGCATGATATTACATCCAGGCCTTTCTATAGACTCTTGTTAACTAGCCATTGAGACATACCAGATAAACAATCGGAACAAATGGATTATTTTAAGCGATTCTGAGTGTACCCGGACCATGTCGAGTCAGTGTGGGGACGCTATGCGGGGTGGGACGTAAATCTAACCCTGCACTTTGCGATGAACACACAACGCAACTAACCCCCCTCAATCGGGGAAAATTAACCACACACCCGTGTAAATACACGTGCCTTTTATATCACGCAGGCGATATATATTTGCGTGCCTATAAATTAACTTGCACATCTTGTTCAACGGCACATCTGTGAGGGGGTGGCTTCTCCGTTATTGACGTCGTCTGTTTGTGTGGCAGGTTTGATAGCTGGGCTTTATTCCCGCGCTCTTTAAGCCAATTAGATGATCGAGCTGTTTTTGTGTGATATGAACAAATTACGCTGCATGATTTAAGGGTACGTGGTAGTCAAGTGCCACAGCGTGGGGTCCCTAAAGAATATGTGATTTCAAAGATAATACGCATAAATGCTCTAGAATAGTATATCATGGTGTACACCAGTGGTTCTCAACCTTTGAAAGACCGCGGTCCGGTAAATTCTTTTCTGTAAAACGACGGCCCGGTTCCCACAAATTTACACGTAAATATCTTTCCAATTTGTTTAAAATTTCATACATTTAATTAACATAAGTATTAATAATTAAATATGGTGTAATCACGGTATAGTAGCTATATACAATTACGAAGTTTAATACGTAGGGAATATGCATCCAATGACAGTTGAACTTTAGTTGCTAGTCATTAGGATCGCTACTATCGCCTCATCACAGACAATACGAAATAATACCGGCAGAGTCTATTGTTCCTATAGTCCCGTCGCTCTAATTTCCGGCAGCCAATCGCGTTGTAGGTCGGCTACATTTAAACGTGTGTGTCTTGTGATTCGCTGAGGAAGACATTATTCATTTCTTAAGGCTCGATAAATACTTAATATAATCGCCCGTCATTTTGGATCTTCCGTTGGCGCTCGAAGAAAGCACACAAGGACGTTACTTGCCGCTCAATTATTTGCTCAATTACAGTGCGTTTGATTTATTGTCATAGGAGCCACGACATGATAATGTTTAACGGTGTGACAAATAGATTCCTCGTATGGTAGCTCGGCAACGAAAGAACAAAAATGGCGAACGACACTACCTACCTAGACTTTATAGAGCCTTCACTTCCTAAGACGTAAGCAAAGAGGAGGAGTCACGCCGGGAATAACAGCGTCGCGACTATAGTACTGTCAGTTGCTAACTGCTTGGAGCGCTGTGCCGCGAGAAATGCAAAACATCACCTCAAGCCTTCGTGACTGTATGATATTGTACTGTGGTGTAATCCTAGGACTTGGAGTATTAGTACAGTGCGAAAATGGTGTGATATGTTGACAAGTAATTTAATTCATTATCACTTAATTAATGAAATTTTGTAGCATGCTGTAGTTTCCTCAAGCCAACATCATTAATCTGTACTAATTTTCATTGACATACAATCCGTTCCTAACAACCAAAAACTTTTACCTACAATTTATAATATAGATCATTATTAGATTCCAATATTGCTTAGTGTGAGGGCGCTGTAGGAAACCAAATATTACGTTTCCATGCATTTACGAGTGAACACACACTTTTTTCTACGTGCCAATAGTTTTCCCCTTCTTTTGCTTATCCTGGAGGTCGCTCTGTGGACTTAAGTGGATTCATCACTAGTTGTTGCGTCACAAACACCTTCAGTATGAAATGTATTAATACCAAACTTAAGCAAAGTCACTTGTCTTTTATTCATATTAATATTTATATGTGTATGCCTATTATATTTAAAAAAAATCACAACACTCGGGTTTTGAAACAAGCACACATTGCAATTAGAACTTGCGACAGTATTCACGATAACTAGGGCTAGGATTTTGATGACCTATAAATCATGAAAAATGTCCTAAAAACAATGCATTTATGGCCTAAAAATGTTTCAAAAAATGTCCTCATAAATGCCCTAAAATTGATTTTACATAGGTTGGCTGAGACGGTTCCTCGTATAGGATAAGGAGGTTTTTCATTAGATTAGTATTTCGTGTTAATATTCTTATATGGATAGTAAGTGTGGGGCGTGTAAGAAAGTTCCAGAATGTGAGGCGGACGTAACAGGTGGACAGGAAGGCCGAAGCGACGCTACGCGGACAGGAAACATGTGTCCAGGCGTGGAGTTGACCGATGAGGGAATGCGTGGACTTTGCCTGCGGGTGGTCAGCAAGATGACGCCAAGCCAGATTCGAAAAGGAGATGATCTGGTATATGTCAGAGAATTGTCAGAACACCGGAAGTAGAGGAGAATCTAGTAACGAACAATTTTTGAAGAGCGCGTCTTAAGTGACGTAAGAGTAATCATGGCCAATCAGGATTCGTAATAGAGACACGTGATTTATAGATAGGAGGGCGAAATTGTATGTTTGGTGGTTGCAAGTAGAGGATAGATTTTGCAGATAGAGAGAAGGCATATACAAAGCGTGCGGAGAGAACGCACTCCACATATTCTCGGCGAACCTAACTCGGAAGGATAACGATTTACGGATTTAGAATTTTTTTTGGTGGTTTAGTAAGAAGTCGTGTGTTGTATCATTATTATAAGTCTGAATTCTTTTCTCGTCATTATTATTACATTCGGAATAAATTGTCATCAAGTTAGCAACTCTCCGTTATATTACTGGTGTTTTATAGTACAAAATATATAATTACGTGAACTCAGAAATTAGTCTACCAACTTGTAGGAAGTGAGAGCAGTATATTATACACTTGGACGCGCATTTCTGCTAATCTGAAACGAACACTTAATAATAATAATAAACGTTCTCATAGTTCTTACCAACAACTTCTGGTGTGCGCCTACATCATTTCAATCTACGAACACGTCTCCCAAACTCCATGTCCCGGCCGTTTTGCAGCTGACCTGGGAATCTCATACTCTACCGGAGTAATCTCGAGGAGGCTGGCGCCCAAATTAATTAGTGTACATCTTTAATTATTGACATCATCGTGCCTCCTTGAGTTACTCTCCATATACGACGGAGTTGGCAGCCGAGGGCAACAACGACGACGACCGACGACCGTCGCAGATTCTGGCGTCCCAACGACCAACGTGGTGTGACCGCCGCATGGCTTAGTAGGAAAAGAGGTTTTATACTAAATATTTAGACTAGTAATTAAATTAAATTCTAGTACCAACGTTTAGGTTTATTTAATTTAACATATTTTTTCTAAGTAGTACTTTAATTAATTATTTTACGTGATGTAGTTTCCCTGTAGTCCACCACAAGGCCATTCTTATCCGTGATTAGCAGGTATAGAGGAGTCTATATTGAAGGGGTGGTTGGAGTGTACTATGTTAAAATGACAATATTTGTGTAGAAGAACGATTAAAATGTTATAAAAAAATAATGGATATTAGCCACCGGCGTAGCTTGATCGGTTAAAGCGCTGCCTGCCGATCCGGAGTTGCGCTCGGATGTGGGTTCGATTCCCGCTTGGGCTGATTATCTGATTGATTTTTTCCCGAGTTTTTCCCCAACCGTAAGACAAATGTCAGGTAATCTATGACGAATCCTCGATCTCATCTCGCCAAATATATCGCTATAACCAATTCCATCGACGCTAAATAACCTCGTCGTTGATACAGCGTCGATAAATAACAAAGTAAAAAAATTATGATAATTTATGGCCAAAATTAATTGAAAATGCCTAAAAAGTGTCCGAAAAAAGCAAAAGATGCTCTTATGAGTTGAAACAGGCAAAAAATGCAAAAAAAAAATGCCCTAACAAATATATCTTAAAACACTCAGTTTATCACATAACATATAAATACTCAAGCAGCAGTGTTTCTGGCTTACTAGAAAAAAGATGCAATTTCATCAAAATCATAGCCCTAACGATAACTATTCAGTATCGAGAACAGGAAGTATAATCCGGGATAAAATAAACGTGTTACACACTCTTGTTTGCATAATTATTTAATAACACATTAGTTTACGTTTTTCTTGGTATCATGCATAATATTCACATTACGTAAATGATACAATAATAAAAGAATAGCTCACTTTGTTCAGAACCTAAAATATTAATATAAATTAACAATATTCTTCAAACTATTCACGACTCTACGCAGTTCCACAGAATGCCACTATGTGTTGTCTGTGAACATACTGTGTATCATCTCTAGCGAGCGGCAGCAGGGAGAGGCGCGGGTGACGTCTATATTCCTCGCTGTACTCAACTGAAATCTACTGCTTTGGTACGAACTTCGTACCTCTGGTGATATGTGTAAGACAAAAGAATAAAGTAAGAACAATATTACGAGGCGCATCCAGAAAGTAAGTTTCCCGACTTTTTCCCCTTGAATGTAAACGTAATTAGCCGTGTCAATTGCGCATGCGTAACAGATCTATAACGTATCAATCATATGCCAGCCGGACAGGTCCTGCCTGGTGCAAGTAGCGTGGCAGCAGTGGTCCGAAATGGAAGCTCTTATTCCTTCTCCCGCCGCCTGCGAGGTTCGGTCGGTGATGAAGTTCTTTAATGCACAAAGCATTGCGCCAATTGAAATTCATCGGCATCTCTGTCAGGTCTATGGGCCGAACATCATGAGTAAGTAGATGGTGCGTCGCTGGTTTAGGCATTTTTCCGAAGGTCGTCAAAGTGTCCATGATGAAGAGCGCAGTGGGCGACCGTTCCTCATCAATGATGATAGTGTTGAGCTGGTGCGGCAGTGCATCATGGAGAACCGTCGCTTCACGATTACGGAGCTGAGCAGCCATTTTACGCAGATATCGCGATCCTTGTTGCATGAGATTGTCACTAAGCACCCTGCTGTTCAAAAAAGTGTGTGCCAGGTGGGTGCCGAAAATCCTGATACCCGAACACAAAATGCAACGTTTGGGAGCAGCACTGACATTTCTGCAACGGTATCACGATGACGGCGACGAGTTCCTCGACAGGATCGTCACGGGCGATGAGACTTGGATTTCGCACTTCACCCCGGAAACCAAGCAGCAGTCAATGCATTGGCGGCATAGTGGATCTCCGGTCAGGACGAAATTCAAACAGACGCTGTCGGTTCGGAAAGTGATGCGCACGGTGTTCTGGGACAGGAAGGGCATTCTGCTCATTGACTTCCTTCCAAGAGGTGAAACAGTGAACGCTTACCGTTACTGTGAAACACTGCGAAAATTGCGACGTGCCATTCAAAACAAGAGGCGTGGAATGCTTACTGCAGGTGTTGTGCTCCTCCATGACAATGCTCGTCCACATACGGCTCGGCGCACAGCAGCTGTTTTGACGGAATTTGGCTGGGAGTTGTTTGATCATCCACCCTACATTCCTGATCTTGCTCCCAGCGATTTTCACGTTTTCTTGCACCTCAAGAAATTCCTGTCCTCCGGTGAGCGTTTTGGCAACGACGAAGAGCTGAAGACGTATGTCACACGCTGGTTCCATTCACAGGCGGCAGAGTACTACGACAGAGGGATACAAAAGTTGATCCCACGATACAAGTGTCTCAATTCTGATTGTGGCTATGTTGAAAAATAGCTGAAACATTGCTGTACCTGTTGCCAATAAATGTTTTCCTGAAAGTGTGTGTTCTTTTTTTTTTAAATAGGGAAACTTACTTTCTGAATGCGCCTCGTATATCCTACATAACATAATACATATAATTGACATCTTATTTCACGAAACATTCACCGAATTGACAACTTATTTCACGAAATACCCACAGAAGTAATGCCTAATCCAACATTGAAATCCCCATTTTATTTCAATAAAAACTACGGTTCTTAAGCATTACATAAATATTTATAATTTTATGTTAGAGCTTAAGCCAAAATTCATAAAATAGAATATGAAATTGTGGCTAACCTGACTTATTGCCGTGTATAATAACATATAAATTGGCAGATTCCATATAAATTCGATTTTCTAATACGTGTGGTCTAGTTACAATGTTAGCCAACTTCATAGGTTTTACTGTTATAGAATGTGAGAAATGATTTTTAATTTGGAACTGAGTCCACGAAAATTTGTATTTGCTATAGTCCTCTATGATTGAATTTTTCCGCTTATACAGGGACATCATTTTATTTTTACTTCAATTTTTATTGTACCCGAGTTTTTTTAATGTACTTCACTCCCACCCCTTCTACTAATGAAGTTCAACCGTCCTCCGCACAGATCCAAGACCGCATATACAGTCATAGTAGCCTTACTGTCATTGTAAACAGTATGGAGTTAGTGAGTATAGTAGGCTACGTTCCAGAAATATGTTCGCATTTTCCAGTGACGAGTAGTAGGTTATTTTACGACGCTTTGTCAACAGCTTAGGTTATTTAGCGTCTGAATGAGATGAAGGTGATAATGCCGGTGAAATGAGTCCGGGGTCCAGCACCGAAAGTTACCCAGCATTTGCTCATATTGGGTTGAGGGAAAACCCCGGAAAAAACCTCAACCAGGTAACTTGCCCCGACCGGGAATCGAACCCGGGCCACCTGGTTTCGCGGCTAGACGCTCTAACCGTTACTCCACAGGTGTGGACTCCAGCGACGAAAGAGCTTTCAATATTGAATCATATTTTCGCACAGGTACTGTCGTGCAATTGCCTACGTCGCATCCCGGTTTCCCCACCCTCTTATGCTCGCCCCTCTGTAAAGACTAGTGGCTGGGCTATCTTAGTTATTTTCTGAAAGCATTAATTTCTGTTAGGAATTGGATGTCAACGTAATGTTATACAACTGTTTAAAATAATTTGAATAAAAGGGCCTCACTGTCACGTGATTTCTCCCCTTTCTATGACTCTGCGACAAAACCACTTGAACGGACAGTAGATAGCATGTCTGAGTAATTTTATCTTCTCTGATCGAGCAGAAGTGGAGACTGAATTTACAGTAGCCTACGTAAGGTATTCTTTTATAGAGTAGGTATAGAATTATTTCAACATGAGTTACTAGTACAAAGGACGAAACTGGTAATTTGAATTAGGTACAATAGTCTATAGTGCGATAATATGCACATTATAACTGAAGCCTCTATCGAAATGAACGGCAACCAATTTCAAAAATGTGTTTAAATATCCATATTATGATTATTTTTCAATTAACTTCATTCTCTATAGTGTACGCTAATGTCCTGTAGACAGTATAATATACACTGCACAATGAATATGTCCGCATGGACAGCTCAGTTCGTGAGTAAAAACACCCATTGTTAATACTGTACTGTATTCTGATTAAACAAAAACCTAATGAAAATTATCAACTTAAAATCGCGATATTTCCTAGTTTACGTAAATGGATGAACTACTTTTCTTCCCTCCTATACCTAGTAAAGTGATTTGTTTGTTTATTACGTCAGTATCATCGAACTCCAGTCGTGGAAGGGGGTAGCAAACGGTGTTTTCGGTTCTCAACCGTTGATCAGAAGGTGTAGCCAGGTTAACATTGTAAATGGTAGTAGAAATAAAATGAT
This sequence comes from Periplaneta americana, assembly GCF_040183065.1. NCBI lineage: Eukaryota > Metazoa > Arthropoda > Insecta > Blattodea > Blattidae > Periplaneta > Periplaneta americana. The sequence goes on along the minus strand of NC_091127.1, from coordinate 62,416,808 downwards.
GTCCCTGTAGCTTCAAAACGGACAGAGTTGTTAAATTTTAAGCACTGTAAAACCGTACAGTACAAAATGACGCGAGTGTTTGACTAAGTCCGTAGTGATGTTTCAAGGCTGTGGCTTCAGACTAATCTAATAAACTCTTCGGGGTAGAATGAAATCCTCTTCGGACCCCGTATAAATTGTCTTAGTCGTATTGGACAGGACAATTACAACCGGCCATTTAAGCTACGATAATGCGTCGTTAAACAACGCAAATCAAAATGAAATGTAGGTGTAGCGTGTTGATTGTTGGCAGCAAACCTCGCAGAGTCATTAATCCGAGCCATTTGCCGCGCAGGAGACAGCAGGCGTAGGGCCAAATGGGGACCATAACTCGCTCTGTGGCATCGCTTCCCGTTACACCGTGTTTCCGATACAGCCCGCATTAACGTCTTCCTGACATATTGTGCTTCTGAAGTACAGTTCCCTCTCTGCCTCTCGTATTTCGGTTCCATAAACTGAATCATTTAAGATAGGCTACATTTAATTCGTCCACTCTTTTTAAAGCATATAATTGTAATTTTTGATGTTTTACAATAGTAATACAATTATTTTTTAAAAGATTATATACTGAAACATTGGTATTCCTTAAAATGTGATAGAAATATTAACACTATTTTGTTTTCTTCATTGCCAAAATTGATCTACTGCCAATAACAAGAGAGTGCTTCAGAACGCCGTGCGACCAGTGAAGTATAGAAAACGTGCTGATCAGCAGAGCTAGGAAGTTGGTACCTAAACTGTTAAGTTATGTGAGCTTGGACTACATCTCAACGAATGATAAGTAATAGCGTATCTTTCAATGTCAATGAACCGAAATGACAAATATGTACAGCTGAGTAGTAACCAAACTTGTGCTCCAGTTGTCCACAGCCTTAAAACAAGACAATAATAAACGAATAAGACAAAAAAAAACAATGTAATTCTAAACTTCGTAACCCCCAGACTAAAATAATTTATCTATACATATAAAAATAATATACAAAGTATACAATTATAACAGTAATCTCACTAGAGAAAATCAAAACTCGAGTGGGATTTGAAGAAAGTATATAAAGATTAGAAGTAACGAAGTACTCCAATACAATAAAATATTAATTGATTTACGACAATACAAAACTGTCTTCAAATTTGTACCATCTCAATATTACAAATATTACGCTAATAGATGGTAGTAGTATGTTATGGTTAGCTGTTTTCTTGTTATCAGTTGTGCCAACTATGGAATCTTCATTGAACTCTGTGGACGGTGACTGGTCAAGAAGGCTTTATTGATTCAGTTTCATTTTTATTAAAACATTTGCATTCCACTTCAATCATCCGGATCCCAATAATCAACGTCACTTGACAGATGATTTTCAATAAATCTTAGTATTAAACAATCTCTGATACGTGACTATTCATAATATAATATAGCAGAAGCTGTAACATAACCTAAATAATATAAACAAGTGTTAGAAAAGTTTTAATTAGGAATGATGAAATAAACAAGAAAAGTTTTAATTAACGATGATGAAATAAAAAATAAACATGAATAATTTTAAAAGGAATAGTTATTGAAAGTACAATTTTCAAATTTGAATGTTTTAGTGGTTGGTGGTTCAGTTGATGTTATATTGGACGTGAGCGTAAAAGAAGTGGAACTCGTTGATGTACATGTTGTATTCCTCAACTTATTTCATTTATTTGTAAATAGGGTTTCAGGGAAGATGCATAGCTAGGACCAGTGACCTTTATTAATTCTTGTTCTTGAATGCCAATGCGAGTCATATTTGAAAGTGCTGTGCATCGACTGGAGCGATTTGTAATTTTCTGTTTTTTTTGACGTCCAGACCACTGCAGTTTGAAATGTTGGCAAACAAAGAAACAAATGCTAGGGTAGTGATAAAAATAAACAAATGCTACGGACGCGATAAAATTAAACAAATGCTAGGGACGCATAAAATTGTGCGATAAGCAGCCATGATTGGTTGAAAGACGTCGTTTCGTACCGTTTTATTGGTGAAAAGTAGTATGACGTTGTAAAAGTGTAATAGTCATTATAACAAATAACAATTAATATTTTCATTTTATCGAAAGAAATATTCCTTTTACGTTCAGAAAAAAAAACAATATTTGTACTCTGAAAATATTCGTTCTACGTCACAGAACGTTAGAGAAAATCTGAAATATGATACCGTATATCTTACTATCATCAGGAGAACAACTACTTTGTGAATCTAATAGTGTATCTCGTATGTGCAACATAATATTAAAACCATTATTGTTTTCAAGAAAATTTTTCATTTCTATTGTAATGACAGCTAGGAAGTTCTTATCGTAATTCTGATGTTGAACTTGGACTGTAACTCAACCGAATGCATAGCAACACGAGACGTCAACGAAGTATTAATTTCGTTTAGTGTTCTGCCCAAGAGCAGCTCTTTCACTGCAAACCCAGCTTTCTCCAATCTTTCCTATTTTCTGCCTTTCTCTTTGTCTCTTCGTATGATCCATATATCTTAATGTAGTCTATCATCTGATATCTTCTTCTGCCCCGAACTCTTCTCCCGTTCACTATTTCTACCAGTGTATCCTTCAGTAGGCAGTTTCTTCTCAGCCAGTGATCCAACCAATTCCTTTTCCTCTTCCTGATCACTTTCAGCATCATTCTTTCTTCACCCACTCTTTCCAACACAGCTTCATTTCTTATTCTGTCTGTCCAATTCACACGTTCCATTCTTATCCAAATCCACATTTCAAATGCTTCTATTCGCTGATTTTCACTTCGTCGTAATGTCCACGTTTCTGACCCACACAATGCCACTCTTCATACAAAGCACTTCACTAGTCTCTTCCTTAGTTCTTTTTCCAGAGGTCCGCAGAAGATGCTAAAGGAGAACAATCCGGGAAAAAATAAACGTTTTAAACACTCCTGTTTGAATAATTACTTAATAACAGATGAGTTTACTTTTTTGGAATCATGCATAATATCACAATTTTGTAAATAAACAATAATAACAGAATAGCTCTCTTTTTTTCAGAACCTAAAATATTAATATAAATTAACAATATTCTTCAAACTATTGACGACTGTATACAGGTCCACAAAATGTCATTGTACATTATTAAAATTTATGTGAGCATACTGTGTATCGTCTGTAGCGAACGCGGGAACAGGGCGAGGCGTGGGGTGACATCTACAGGCTACTCCTCGCTGTACCAACTGAAATATACTGTTATGGTACGAACTTCCTTCCTATGTTAATCACCAGCCTTAGGATCGGAGACAACTTAAGAATGAAGTGAAGTTACAGTGCAACGGAGTTCAGATGGAGTGAGGTGGCGCGTTGAGTTTTGTTTACCTGTGCGTTAGTGTACAATCCGGTTCGTGATCAGAGGTACAGTATTCCTCCGTCTCTCCCTAAGAAATGATATCAGGCCATCACAGTGCATTTTCAATTCATAGTAAACAGTTTTTTCCAACTAGTTGCAAATAAGTACAGTAAAAGGTAAAGGTAAAGGTATCCCCGTAACATGCCATGAAGGCACTTGGGGGGCATGGAGGTAGAGCCCCATGCTTTCCATGACCTCGGCACTAGAATGAGGTGGTGTGGTCGGCACCACGCTCTGACCGCCTTTTACCCCCGGGAAAGACCCGGTACTCAATTTTATAGGAGGCTGAGTGAACCTCGGGGCCGTTCTGAAAGTTTGGCAACGAGAAAAAATCCTGTCACCACCTGGGATCGAACCCCGGACCTTCCAGTCTGTAGTCAGCTGCTCTACCAACTGAGCTACCCGGCCTCTGCAAATAAGTACAGTAGTGGCAAAAAAAAAAAAAACCGGACCGGCCCTTATAGCTGATTTCAGAGCCTTGTTCACTCCAGAGCACGATAGACCGGTAACTAAGACTTTCGTGGTTCGAATCCTGCCTGTGAAAAAACTTTTTTTGTTCCTTATTCAAGTTTATTCCCAATATCTTTCGATTGCTGGTAAAATTCATGTTCTGGGAATAATAAGTTAATTAAGTACTAAAATATCGCTGAAATCGAAAAGTATTGGGAATAAATTAGAATAAGGAACAAAAAGAGTTTCCTCCCCAGGCAGGATTCGAACCACGAAAGTCTTAGTTACCAGTCTATCGTGCTCTGGAGTGATCAAGGCTCTGAAATAAGCTATAAGGGTCGGTTCGGTTTTTTTGCCACTAATGTACATGGCTGTTCATTGTAACGCTAATGCCTTCAACGTCGCCAAGAGACATTAAAACTTTTAAGTTGTGTATCCTCCTTCATTTTCCACCGTCACTAGATTGTACTGTTAACAGTAGAATACAACGCAACACATTGACGTCGTTGTTTACATTCACAGAATGTCTGTATACTATGTTCAAGGAACTCTATAGTCAAGTTGTGTGTACGTTGGTTGCTAAAGTGTCCCTGAACCTAAGCGTGCTAATCACCCTCTCATAAAACACTTCAGCAATCGTGCGGAATGAAGTCCGAGCTGTATGAGCGGTAGCCCCGTCTTGTTGAAACACACAGTACATTCGTTCTTCTTCAATTAATTGATGGAAAAAGTGATACAAATTTAAGATTTTTTATCGGCCAGCATAAATTGTTTCATGAAGAAAAAGGTTCGATTATTTGTTTTGCACTTACACACCATACACCGACCGCACGATCATGTAATAGACTTGCATGAATAAGTCGTGGGATTGTCTACTGACCCGTACCGATTATTATGAGTGTTAACTCGTCCGTGCAAGAGAAACCAAGCTCGTCACTAAAAATCACAAAATGTGGATCTAATTGGCTGTCATGTACAGACTGAATAAACCAGTTGCAAAAATAGATTCTCCTATGTCGGTCTCTGGGCTTTAGGACGAGCACTTCTGTAACTCTGTACGGATTAAATTTTATTAATTTTGTCGCATTATGTGGTAATGTACGATTGACCTCAGCTTATTGTGCTGACTTCGTAAGATTTTCGCGACGATTATTGTAATCGAGCACCGATATCATCCAACTTTGCCTTTGTTAAGACGTGGCGCCTTAGTCTTCTTTTCTTGTCCAACACTGATCCCATTGTCTTGAATGCAGGCTATTCACTATTGAACGAACTATACACCTATCAGATGAATCAACCCCGAGAAAACTTTCTTGCAATTCTCTCCGCAGGTGATTTGTATCTTAAAAAGTTACAGCAAATAAAAATTCTTTGTTCTGTATTAAATCTCTGAACCTTGACTCAAGCAACAGAGACAAACAAAGAAATGAAAGTCAACACTGCACACAACACACACTTCACTGAAACTCAACTCATTGCTGCACACAATAACAAGACAATACTCTTTGAGCCGCTATGCTTGTCCTTAAATAGCACGTGCGCAACTAGACATTGCTGCTACTACAGTCGTGCACAACCGGTTACGAAAAATATAAATTAGGCTATAGGCTTATATTGATATTGAACGCCTGGCGCTGTAGTCAGTATCCAAAGCTCTTCCGTTTCGCGTAGTGTATCAGACTCGGTTTAACGAATAATCGAGTTATTACTCACTCTTTGTGGATGGACGCCAAAGGTAGACCACATTGAGCCATGCAGGAGTTCCAGAGCCCTTGGATGGGCGCAATTATCATCGTATAGGCTTACTATTTAATTGATAACTTTATTCTACTCTCACTACAATCAATCCATCCATCCATCCATCCATCCATCCACCCACCCACCCACCGACCCATCGATTGATTCATTCATTCATTCATGTATTACAATTGGTATCATCAAGAGCAAAACATGTCTTCTTAAAAATTATTTTTTAACTAGATTTACTTCTGAAAAGAAGGGAAACATACTTTAAAATATTAATTAAGGAGTGTATTTTGAAATGCTATAACTGGCATTTAATTGAAAGGTAATCTACTTAAAAGTCGAGAGGTTCTAAAATACTAGTGATATCAACCCACGTAATTTTAATCTGCACAAAATAATGCATTTTTAACATCAAATCCGAAAACAAGAATTTTGATTTTCTACAATTCCTAGTCGGTGCAAAACAACATAAAAGAAGCAAAGAGATGCGTCCAGTCTAGATGGAAGATGCAAATGTTTAATAATTTCACATGTTCATAATATATATTATACAGGGTATTTCAGAGGTGGTGTTACAAACTTTCAGGGATGATGGGGAAGGGCACATGCATCAATTTAAGGTGAGGAACCATGGTCCGGAAATGACTGAGTCGAAAGTTATAAGCAAGAATAGTTGTGTGAAAACGGAATTATAATTTGGCACCACGTGCCCTCCTTCCCTTAACCTTTAGGACAGTCGTGGAAAGATTGTATGGGGCGGAAGTCTCCTACGTGGGTACTTGTCCGATACAGTCTGTGAGCTTGTCTACTGTTCCCATTTGCTCATCCTTATTCGAAAATCAGGTCTGCTTATTCCGCTCTCTTGTACTCCTCCATTTCACTAGGACTGACGGTCAGAGCGTCTGGCTGCGAAACCAGGTGGCCCGGGTTCGATTCCCGGTCGGGGCAAGTTACCTGGTAGAGGTTTTTTCCGGAGTTTTCCCTCAACCCAATATGAGCAAATGCTGGGTAACTTTCGGTGCTGGACCCCGGACTCATTTCACCGGCATTATCACCTTCATCTCATTCAGACGCTAAATAACCTAAGATGTTGATACAGCGTCGTGAAATAACCTACTAAAAAACTAGGACTGATCGACTGGACACTGCAACTTGTACATATACAGTGCTGTCTACAGACGTGCATATCAGGACAAAAACATGTCCGTTACAAATTACGCTATCTGCATTGCTTTAGTGTAGTTTCCTGTCCCCATCCCTCAGACAGCGCACTGAATGGAATACTGTAAGTAGACAACGTAAACGACGTCAGATGTATATAGTATGTGTAAGATGTACAGTTAAATACACATAAATAAGGTGTACAAGGAATAAAATTATTTCATTTCCACAGAACTATTTTTGCTTTTAACTTTCGACTCGGTCATTTTCGGACCAGGGTTCCTTATCTCAAATTGATACATGTGCCCTTCGCCATCATCCCTGAAAGTTTGTAACACCACCTCGGAAACACCCTGTATACTACCTATACCATTATTATTATTATCATCATCATCATCATCATCATAATCATCATTTTCTGAAATTACGAATGATTAAGAAAATAATATTAATTCATTTCTCATCCTGATTTTAGGTCTCCAGCTATAGTGTGGTTTTCACTCTTCTTGCTTCACTACAAGACCTTACCTGAAGACAGAAGATGCGTCGATGCTTGGTAGAAGATGGAATGCACTCATGGTACGTTTACTTCATCCTTCAGTATAAGTTAATTTCTTGTGACTGTCATGCTACCTTCAGGAAGGAAATATAATTGTCTGACGTAAAGAAAACATTTTTAAAATTTGTCTTTGAGAATGAGAAACGTATAGGACGGAAGGCGTAATCAATTCGATTTTTTGAGTGGCATTCATGTGTGCATGTATTGAGAACTAGCACTATATTGGCCTTTAAACTGTACTCTGCAAATTCTGTACAGATACTAATTGATCCACACGTGGAATGTAACGAGGGAATGGGCATGTGAGACACGTGTACAGTCACAAGTAACATGCTATTATGACAGGTGCATAATTTACTGGCTATGCAAATGGAGTGCCATGAAAGAAGAATAACCCAGTTTGTACACAGTGTCATGTTTGATCTACTTATAAACAGCTTTGAAGCGAATGTAAACAAGGCATAAGTGGGATTAGCAAAATACCCACTTTAAATTCCGATTATATTACGCATGGAGTTCATATCACGTCTACATATATAGGCTACCATGTGACAAAATGGAGGAGGGTTTCGAAATGTCAACTTCACTGAAATTCTTTTCAAGTATTGAGGAATTTTGTTTCAGGTATAAGTACTGTTAGAATACGTATTTGTCACATGCACCGAATTAAGATATTTATGCGTTTATTACATTAAACATTTTGATAAAAATATTTTCTGTTGTTGAGCATGTTTTTTAATCATTGAATTTACTAGTATTTGTTTGTTTTTATCACTACCTTAGCACTTGTTTCTTTGTTTGCCAACATTTAAAACTACAAATTCTTTAAGGTTCTATAAAATATGTTTTGCGATCGTCATTTGTATCCCGCATAGATAGTCGACTAAAAATGACGGTTCAGTTCAAACGCTTTGGTGAAGGTAACATTAATGAAATAGAACTTTAGTATGTCAATAATACCTATTTTATTGTATTAGAGTACTTTACTTCTTCTAATCTTAATGTATTTCCTTCTGTTTTTATCACCTCCCTACTATTTGTATATTTGTTTGCCAAAATTTCAAACTGCAAATTCTTTACGGTACTATAAAATATGCTTTGCGATCGTCATTTGTTTACCTATAGACAGTCAAATAAAATGGCGGCTCCGTTAAAACATTTTGGTGAAGGTAACATTAATCAATAAACTTTAGTAACTCAATAATATCTATTTTATTGTATTAGATTACTTTATTTCTTCTAATCTTTATATATTTGCTTCTGTTTTTATCACCTCCCTACTATTTGTTTCTTTGTTTGCCAACATTTCAAACTACAAATTCTTTACGGTACTATAAAATGTGCTTTGCGATCGTCATTTGTTTACCGTATAGATAGTCGACTAAAATGGCGGCTCCGTTCAAACGTTTTGGTGAAACTTTACTGAAATAGAACTTTAGTATGTCAATAATATCTATTTTATTGTATTAGAGTAGACCTACTTTATTTCTTCTAATCTTTATATATTTGCTTCTGTTTTTATCACCTCCCTAGTATTTTTTTCTTTGTTTGCCAACATTTCAAACTGCAAATTCTTTACGGTACTATAAAATATGCTTTGCGATCGCCATTTGTTTACCGTATAGACAGTCAATTGAAAATGGCGGCTCCGTTCAAATGTTTTGGTGAAACTAATATTAGTGAAATATAATTTTAGTAAGTCAATTAATATTTTGTTATATTAGAGTACTTTATTCTTCTAATATTTGTACACTTTCTTCTAATCGTGTAATAGCCAATTAAATCATATTCGAGTTTTGATTTCCTTTAGATAAATCAAAACCTTTAATATATGTATGTATTTAAACACACTGCAAATGAGTAAATACCCGGTGGCAGTGGTAACTAATTACTGAATAATTGCAATTAATAATAAACACAATAATAAATACAATTAATAAAAAATTAATAATATTATTAATAATTACTACTACTACTACTAAAACTACTACTACTACTACTACTACTACTACTACTACTACTACTATTACTACTACTACTATTACTACTATTACTACTACTACTAATAATAATAATATTGAGTAATAACAGTAGTATAATAATATTAACAAGGAGCATCCTAAATTAAATGAAGCACGATCACTTAAAATAATATTTAAAATAAATCTAATTTGTATCTTAACCATAAGTTCGAACTAAAACCCACGAAAATGATATGTTCATATATGCACAAGTACCTTTCAGCACTAGACTCATTTCGCTGTCAAATCACTCGCTGCACTGGAACTACAACATAATTCACTGACACTATCCTGATTTCACTAACACTTCTAAAACATTTCACGTTAAAATACTTTGCACTGCCACTGTTAACTACAAAACTTCACCGACACAAACACACTTGACTGAAATTAGAGAGAATACTGTTGATAAAATACTTGCAATAATTTATTACACATGAAAACTGGCCGTATAGATAGACAAGCAGTGAGAGGGGGCGTCTGTATGATATATAACGTAGACTGACGTCAGTGGTAGCCTGAAGCATTTCATACGGATGTTTGTTTTTCAGTGCTTGTATGCTGAGAACAGGGATAGGGCGTTGTTATTTTATTTACATGCACCGGGTTTAGTTGTAATTCCAGTGCATTAACTAGCTTACTGGCTCCACTCATTACAAGCACATGTGCCTGCAACCCGCTGTGATGAGGGGGAGCGTGGACCATCAGCCTGTCGTACAGCCTTCTGGTATCGAAGTCTAACCTTCTGATAAACACAGTCGTGTTGAAATACTGAAATATTGCAGTGCAAAAAAAAAGTTCGGGTTAGATATTTTCCACTGCTGTTGAAATATATAGTAAAGATAGTAATTTTCGAATAATGCACCTAATTTTGTCTTCCTTACTTACTTACAAATGGCTTTTAAGGAACCTGCAGGTTCATTACCGCTCTCACGTTGTCATATATAAAGGCATCCAGATATGGTTACCTATATATCGAATTAATATTGTGTTCAGAATTAATATTATATTATATTAATCTGTATTATATTCATGGAACAAACTGAGACTAGTTATATCAATATCACGAGGAAATGAAGTCGCCCGCATGAGTAATCTGTAGTGCACATGTACAGTATAAACAATCTTAAATCACGCGTATAAAGGTCACAAGAACATTAACTCTCTCATCACAAGTAAGATGGTCAGATTAAACAGCACTCATGTGATAAACTTAAAAGATGTTATCCTTACATGCCTACTATTGGCTATTAATGACCTCATGGTTAAAAATACATCTACCCCTAATTGGATGCTAATGACCTCATTGGGATGTAATGTCCACATGGTTCTGAATCTAATTGGCTGCCGACGACCTCATAGGGTGGAGTTTTTCATTTCCTCTGGTAATATAGGCATGAAATTCATTATCAGGGGCGCCTTTTGCTACTGGGAGCTCTACAGTTGAGTTCAATATTTGTATTTTGTATATATTATAATAAATATACTCTACAATTTCTTCTAGTCATCATTTCGGGACTTACGTTCCGAACGAACCCTAACATTTATAGTTTATGTGACTACACCATAACGTAAGCCCGCCATCGGTCCCTATCATGTGCAACATTAATCCAGTCTCCATCATCATACCCCAACTCCCTCAAATCCATTTTAATATCATCCTCCCATCTACGTCTCGGTCTCCCCAAAGTCTTTTCCCTGCGGTTTCCCAACTAACACTCTATATGGATTTCTAGATTCGCCCATACGTGCTACATGCCTTGCCCATCTCAAACATCTGGATTTAATGTTCCTAATTATGTCAGGTGATGAATACAATGCGTGCAGTTCTGCGTTGTGTAACTTTCTCCATTCTCCTGTAACTTCATCCCTTTTAGTCCCAAATATTTCCTAAGCGCCTTATTCTCAAAGACCCTTAATCTCTGTTCCTCTCTCAAAGTGACAGTTCAAGTTTCACAACCGTGCAGAACAAGCGGTAATCTGTTTTGTAAATTCTAACTTTAATCTTTTTTGAGACAGACTACGTAGATGACAAAAGCTTGTCAACCGAAAATAATAACAGAGATTTCCCATATTTATTCTTCGTTTAATTGCCTCCCGAGTGTCATTCATATTTGTTATTGTTGCTCCAAGATATTTGAATTTTTCCACCTTTTCGAAGAATAAATTTCCAACTTTTGTATTCCCGTTTCCTAGAATATTCTGGTCACGAGACATAATCATACGCTTTGTCTTTTCGGGGTTCATTTCCAAATCTATCTCTTTACTTGCTTCAAATAAAATTTCCCTGTTTTCCCTAATCGTCTGTGAATTTTCTTCTGACATATTCACGTCATCCACATAGAGAATAAGCTGATGTAACCCGTTCAATTCTAAACCCTCTCTGTTATCCTGGACTTTCCTAATGGCATATTCATTTTTGTCTTCCTATAAAAATTAACAGCGAAAAATAAATACAAGACGGTTCAATAAATAATGCATATTCTCACTCAAAGTTTATTTTATTACAAATTCAAATGTACCACATTGTTTTCCAATTAATTGCCTATAAATAACTATTTTTCCCCATAGTCTCCATTCAAATCTATGGCACTACACCACTAGATGTTAGAGCCTGTATGCCATCTCGGTACCATTGAGCTGATCTTCCTCTCAGCCACGTTCTGATATCTCCTATTACCTGCTCATCGTCGTCATATCGCTTACCACGAATCGCATCCGTCAGAGGACCAAACAAATGAAAGTCAGATGATGTGAGATCCGGACTGCAGGGCCAGTGAGGAAAGACAGTCCACCCAAGTTTTGTAATTTTTTGACGAGTGCCCACGCTTGTATGTGGTCTTGATTTGTCATAGAGAAAGAGAATTTTGTTGACATCTTTATGGGGACGAACACGCCTAAATCGTTTCGAATAAACCCATCAGTGCGTTCAACTGTCTCTGGTGTTGCTGTAGCATGTGGTCGTCCCGAGCGTGAAAGATCTGTTACAGTCTCGCTTTACCTAGTTCCGTCGCTGACACTTTGCTAACCCAACGATTGACAGTATTCCTGTTCACTGCTTGATCCCCACAGATATGTTGTAAGCGTCTGTGAATGTTTTCCATGGTTTCTGCTCCGCAAAGAGAAATTCAATCACAACTCACTGTTTTGTACGTGTTTCACGTGCAGTCGCCATTTTAAAACTAAACTATATCACAGCTATTTAAGGGAAAACGGCGAAACTTTATGACGAAATGCAGGAGGCTTTAAAGACGATGTGTTTAAAATTTCGTTATTTTCCAATGAAAGGTAGGCGAGAAAAAAATTGTGTGCTTTCCATATTGAACCACCCACGTATGAAGTATGTTATTATGCGTATTACTTGGACAATACAAAGCCACAATTATTAGAATCTATGAAATGTGCAAACAAAAATGTTTTTACATTTCAGAAACCAATTACAGATAGGCTATGTACCATAATATAATAGACTATAAGTTACTACAGAAAAAGTATTGCTCTAAGAAACTAACTGAGCACTATATTTCACTGATCTTATATTAAATTTATATAATTATGTTAGCGTTCATTATTCAGTCTATAATGTTGATTCCATGTACAGAATATCCCATTTATCTTACTCACCATAAAAACAATTTTTTTCTTAGATGCCAAATGAAAAATTGGTTCAAACAGAAGTTAAGTGGAATAGGAAATTAATACTATGGGAATATGTTTCTCATAATGTTTTTCATTGAGGAAATACGAGTAATGACTTTTTTTCTTTAAATGGCACTATTTACATTTTATTCAATTAACCATTTAACCCAGTGGTCATCAGCACTCTCCGAAATGGGTAATGGGTAAGAAGTGTATCGGAATATGAACCGTCGTGCAGGAGGGAGGGAGAGAGAGAGAGAGAGAGAGAGAGAGAGAGAGAGAGAGAGAAAGCATAACCACCATCATTCACGGTTGCACGCTAGTGCATTTCTTATCCGCTGGTAAGCGACGCTAGCTCGAATATGTACTGTGCTGATGATCGCTGATTTGACCTCTTCAAGGTCTGTTAAAAATACATCACAATGTATATTCTAATAAACATAACATTGAGGGGAGCAGAAGAATATGGAATTCATAGTGTACGTGGCTACTGCAAGTCCGAAGTAAAAGGACACTTTGTAACATTGTAATACCGTTATTGAGCTTAATTTTATTAATGGTACCTAATGGCAGACGATATACCAGATTCGTAACAATGATCTCTTCTGATTTTTTGGAGGCCATTCATCTGAGGAACAGAATGCCTATGTGATACTGGCATGATGGGTGCCCAGCAAATAACACCTTAAGATTCCGTCGTATTTTCTACCGAAAATATCCTAGTAGGTGGATTGGACGTGGATGACCAGTTAGCTGAACTGCTCGTTCTTCTAAACTTCCGACATATGTTCTGTGATAGAGAATATTTAAATTTGTACACTGTTGTGTGTTCTTTTCATTCTGGCGACAGCTTATGAAATCTTTCGCCTCTTATGAAATAATGTTCTGAATACATTGAACAATTTCCTATGTTTAAAGAAGTCAGAGTTGTGAGAAAAACTACGTAGAATATTAAATTGATTTTAGGAAATCTTGTTAAGAGTGATATAAGTACATTTTTTGTTTACAATTGGGTGAAAGGGAGTGGCACGTCAATGCAATGACACGAAATGTTATTTCAGTACATTACTGGGGGTGTGTTAGTGAGTGTAAAGTTGACATGTGTCGTACAGTCCTTATCCTGCGAAAGTGACATCCTCTCAAATCCGTAATCCTCTCATATACGAGTACACAACACGGGGTGTAACCATTGCCACACAAGAGAGTAAGGATGACAGAGATGCAGAGAGACGTAAAACCCTGTTCTGAGCTCACTGTATACGTGTTCAATTTACTACTACTACTACTACTACTACTACTACTACTACTACTACTACTACTACTACTACTACTACTACTACTGCTGCTACTACTACTGCTGCTGCTGCTACTACTACTGCTACTACTACTACTACTACTACTACTACTACTACTACTGCTGCTGCTACTACTACTACTGCTGCTGCTACTACTACTACTACTGCTGCTACTGCTACTGCTAGTGCTACTACTACTACTACTACTACTGCTGCTGCTGCTGCTACTACTGCTAGTGCTGCTACAACTACTACTGCTGCTGCTACTACTACTACTGCTGATACTGCTACTACTACTACTACTGCTGCTACTACTACTACTACTACTGCTTGCTACTACTACTGCTACTACTACTGCTGCTGCTACTACTACTACTGCTGCTACTGCTACTACTACTACTACTACTACTATCTTCTTCTACTACTACTACTACCACCACCACTACCTCCTACTACTACTATTATCCGTGCATTGGATTTAAGAGAAAATTCTGATAATATAGTACATCTGTATTTATAATATTGCTCAATAAATCTATCTGCCTGCCTGCCTGCCTGCCTGCCTGCCTGCCTGCCTGCCTGCCTGCCTGTCTCTCTGTCTGTTTGTCTGTCTGTCTGTCTGTCTGTCCGTCCGTCCGTCCATCCATTCACTTACTAGCCTACCACAACAACAACAACCACAAAGCTCTAACTACTACTACTGTTGTTATTCATTTCTTTCACATATTGAATTGTATTAAAGATATAACGACATTTGACAGAGTGGATTGCAATAAACTGATAGAGATCCTGAAGGAAATTGATGTGGAATGGAAAGAGAGAAGTCTTTTCTGTTACCTGTTTATGAAACAACGAGTCAGTGTCAGGACAGCAGAAGAAATATCTGAAGGCAGTGAAATAGGGAGAGGAGTAGATAAGGAAGTCCTTTTCACCTACCTTGTTCAACATCTATGTACTTAGAGGATTTAATGAAGAACATGGGAGGGTGATTAGTAGGAGGAAAAAGAATAAAGAGTATAAGATTTGTTGATGATTTGGTGGTGACAGCAGATGACAGCTGTGGGTAGTATGGTATGAAGATAAATGCAAACAAGACAAAGGTTATGGCTACTGGAAGAAAAATAAATAAGATAAATTTGAATTTTGAATTCATTTTAATAAAGCTGTCATATAAGTCGAATTATAGTGAAGAAATAATATAATATAAGTTTATTGATCCAATATAATAACTTCGTTCGCGTTCTCTAGCTGTCATGAATGATTATAATATGACATTAAATATGCATATTTTATCATACAACTAACTTTTGTTGCTGTATTTTTAGTATACCTTTTTAAAAATGTTTCTAGTGTATTTATAAACTTCCATTAATTGTTTGTAGAATTACAATATGTATTATGCAATTATGTGTAGATATCTTTATGGTCTGAAGATGCCCAAAATGGACGAAAACGTTCACAAGTAAATGAGTTAACAAATATATTTTTGGGTTAACATTGAAATAAGTTAAGACGGAAACAAAACTAAAATTATATTATTTCTTCATTAAACAAGATAAACTTGCGAATTCTAAATGAGACTATAGAGCAAGTGGAGAGATTCAAATACTTGGGATGTACTACAGTATGAACAGTAATATGAGCTGATGCCAGAAAGTCAAAAGGAGAATAGCAATGGCAAAAAAGCTTTTAATATAAAAAGGAGCACCTTGTGCGAGCCTTTGAAAAGGAACTAAGGAAGACACTAGTGAAATGCTTTGCGTGGAGTATGGCATTGTATGGAACAAAAACATGAACTTTACGACGAAGTGAAGAGAAGCGTCTAGAAGCAATGAAATGCAGATATGGAGAAGAATGGAACGTGTGAAGTGGACAGACAGAATAAGAAATGAAGCTGTTGGAAACAGTGGGAGAAGAAAGAATAATGGTGAAACTTATCAGAAAGAGAATAAGGAATTGGTTGGATCACTGGCTGAGAAGAAACTGCCTACGGAAGAATTCACTGGAAGGAACGGTGAACGGGAGAAGAGTTAGAGGCAGAAGAAGATATCAATCAGATGACAAACGACATTAAGATATATGGATCATATCCAAAGACTAAGAGGAAGACATAAAAAAAGAAAAATTGGAGAAAGCTGGGTT
This sequence comes from Periplaneta americana, assembly GCF_040183065.1. NCBI lineage: Eukaryota > Metazoa > Arthropoda > Insecta > Blattodea > Blattidae > Periplaneta > Periplaneta americana. The sequence goes on along the minus strand of NC_091127.1, from coordinate 62,400,384 downwards.
TGCAGTGACAAGCTTGCCCTTGGGCAGAACACACTACTCTTATATGTAATACCACTAGTTACTATAATCATGTCGATAAATACAATCCACGAGTGATGAAGACTATTTCGTGACTAGAATATTTATTGAACAGTATTAATAAAATAAATATACCATATTTTTATTTAATTTTATTTACTTGCATATCTAAATGTACGGTATACGTTGGAACGGTCTCTTAAATACTTTAGTACTACATACCATCTGGTGTTAAGAATCTGAACTACAGAATCTCAGCTATAGGTGAATGAATGAACGTCGGAATAATGTGAAGAATGGAATTTTATGAAACTAAATGTAATCTAAACACAAAGAAATGTTCCATTTAACTCATTCATTCATTCATTCATTCATTCATAGTGTTCTGCCCAAGGGCAGGTCTTTCACTGCAAACTCAGCTTTCTCAAATCTTTCCTATATTCTGCCTTCCTCTTAGTCTCCGCATATGATCCACATATCTCAACGTCGTCTATCATCTGATTATCTTCTTCTGCTCCGAACTCTTCTCCAGTTCACCATTCCTTCCAGTGCATCCTTCAGTAGGCAGTTTCTTCTCAGCCAGTGACCGAACCAATTCCTGTCTCTCTTCCTGATCAGTTTCAGCATCATTCTTTCTTCACCCATTCTTTCCATTTAATGCATTCCTTTTATAAATAATTGTCTAAATATGTTTGCAACTACTAAGTAGGATAAAGGTGCCTAATTCCGTGATACCGCTAATCGCGTGATAAAATTTCAATTGACTGCCATGGAGTTGTGGTCTCTGAATTTTAAGTTTCTGAAATACCTAACAGATGCCAGGAGATGTCTTTTTTTCAATTCTATTGTCTACCCACCATTTGAATAGAAGCAGTCGACTGCAGAAGCTTTTGTTCAGTAAAAGGTTGTTGACCAGTAAATTTTTCTTTCTCTTGTGACCGCTCCTGAAGAAACATTTTATATTTGAGTTAAGAATTAATATAGCATTAAAAATGTAGATTATAGTCAGCTGAATCAATGCGTATGATTATTTAAATATTGTGAGACAATAACAATGCTACAGGAGCTTTCCCATTTTCGGATTTATTTTCATATTTCTCCTTCCTGGCTCATTGTACCAGTGATGCCAACGCTAAATTGTTAAAATTAATGTCTATGAAAGAAAATATTTCTTGGAAAAAATAATAGAAATAAGTTATAGAAAACATCAATATTATAATTATAGTAAAATAAAGGGCGTAAATTTAATTTGATTACTGTTGTTAGGAATATAAATAATGAGAAATAATTGTGTTATAATTCAATTTATTCAAATTTAATTTTGTATTGAATTTAACTTTCAGTTTATTTTGTTTATAATATATTAATATGTAGTATGTATTCCTGCAGTTACAGCAGTATTTTCTATGAAATTTGTCACATAGGTCCTTTTTCTATGTTATAATTTTTTGCTTAATCCATATTAAAACAATATACCATGATTTAAAGTGTTTTTCAAAATACACGTTCTTTTCTGAGCAGTTAATGAGGATTATTTTAGTATCACGGAATTAGGATATCAGTCACGGAATTAGGAAACCACTATCACGGAATTTGGATACCTGTCACGGATTTAGGAGCCACTGTATAACAATGAAAAATCATATATATTAAATATCAAACTTGTGAAACTGTTGACACTGAATGTTGTAAAAACTGTAACTAAAGATCCAAATAACGTCATTTAGGTGCTATCTGAAAAATTTTAGCACAATTTTGGCTTAAATATAAACTTTATTAAATATGTCACGGAATTAGGCAACCTTACCCTACATTAGATGAAGTGCAATAAAAATTTTGCAGGTATTTTTGGGTATCCTATACAATGAAGTAAGAACTCTCATGCACTATAAATACGGTATTAAAAGCATGCACATATACACACATCCACCTTATTCTATGTGGTCGAAGGTTTCCCCCTACTTCGCCTGTCGGCTCGGCTCTTGCAGAAATGTGTGATGATGTCTGAGTAAGTCTGTTAAGTACTCTCGGGGACGCGGATTCAACCTCGCGAGGGACAAAGTGCTGTGCTGAGAGATCGAAACCGATTTCTACTATATGTCGGTGGGAGGGGGTGAGATCTGGATAAAGGAATGGAAAAGGAGACTTACATCAGAGGAGGCTCGTCTGTCAATGCATGATAAATCCCATTCACCGAGTGGAATTCTCCAGAGCTTCCTATTCTGATGTAGGCTAAGAGGTTTATTGAAAAAGGAGTCTAATATTTTTTTAACTATGTCATGATTAGAGCTGGTAGATTTTGGCAATAGCGGTAAAGGCGAGATGTATTCAATTTGTTCTAGAATTACATTATCGTTTTTATAGTATGATAATGATCACTAAACAGGAAGAATATATTAGATGAAATTCAAGGGATGAGAGAACAGGAATGGCATAGTGGTGTTTAGGTATCTGAAGGCTAAATAACAAGAGAGGGAACGTAGAGAAAGATAAATGTCCGTTATGCGGTAATTAATGATTTGAGAAATCTTTGGCTGGATAAAAAAATTTTAACATAAACGCTATATTGGCATATGAAAAAAATGAATTGTCCTCTAAACTCTAGCAATCTCCATAAATTATGAAAATTTCTTTTTTGAGTTAAAAGTAGATGGGAAGAGAATGTCAAAGATCCGAATGAAATGGGAGTATAGATGTTGACTATTCGGATCCGATATGAAGCTACGAAACGTATATACTCGTAATTAATATGTCATATCAAATAACAAATTAACCTTTAAGTAGATTTAGTACAGAAAAGAAAAAGTTAATAGTTTCAAATATAACGATTCACTGTATTATTATTATTATTATTATTATTATTATTATTATTATTATTATTATTATTATTATTATTATTATATTTTTTATTATTATATGTTTATGGGGAATTATATAAAGTAATTAGTAAAATAAATGTTATTAGATAAGGAAACGTAGAAGTAAGAGAATTATACTGTATTTGTAATAATAGAAAAATGTTGAACAGACACTTAATATGGATTCACTATATTATTATTATTATTATTATTATTATTATTATTATTATTATTATTATTATTATATTTTTTATTATTATATGTTTATGGGGAATTATATAAAGTAATTAGTAAAATAAATGTTATTAGATAAGGAAACATAGAAGTAATAGTACTATACTTTATTTTTAATAATAAAATAAATATTAAACAAATAATTAGTATGGATTCACTATATTATTATTATTATTATTATTATTATTATTATCATTATTATTATTATTATTATATGTTGGGGGGAAATTATATAAGTTAATTAGTATAATAAATGATATTAGATTAGGAAACGTACAAGTAATAGTACTATACTATATTTTTAATTATAAAAGAAATGTTAAACAGATAGGCCTACCTAGTATATATTTATTGGTTATCAAATGTATTATTAATTTGTAATCATTGTATAGTGGGTGATGGCGGATTAAGAACTGGACCACATCTAATCTCCCATGTCGTGAGTACAGAATGATGTAATAAATAAACAAACAAACAAACATACAAATTCATACATAAAAATAAATAAATACATATATAAAAATAAATAAATAATTAAACGGACAGACAGACAATTATTACACTATTCTCTTTCTACTTTCTACTTTTGAAACGTTCCAACAAATATTGCCCCGAAATTACTTTGGGGTACTCTTTCGTTCTGAGAAGTTAAATATCTCCAAGAGTATTATTAGCAAAGTCTTTTTCACGTCTTTATGTAGCACAAGCATACCTTTCGGATTTTCGAATAGGATTTTTTAAAATCCTCTTGAAAGTCCTCAAACAATTATTCTTTTGTACAAATAACTTAAAATAATGCTAAAGCACTTGACTCCAGCTCCATGTGGGAACTTAATATGGAAGGAATTTAAGGAAATGTTATATAGAATTCAGGTAGTAGAATTTTAAATTTAGTACACTTTGTAATTTTTTAGTTCCACCATATTCCGAATTGTTTGTTATGTTCATATGTTGGATAAAGAATAATTCGAATATCTGTGTAAATCTCTAGAAACTTAATTTTTTAATCATATTATCGACGTACTTTATCTTTATACTTCATATAACAGAAATCAGGAAGTCAGTTTATTTTATGTACAGTTCAGAGGTTTTACAAGACGCCAATGACAGGATACAACTGAAGCAGAAGAAAAGGATCAGAGAAGTGTAGGTAGCCGAATGGAGTGCGATAAGGAGGGTTACACTGTTGGCCTACTGCAAAATCGCTTTTCTATGTTCTGTAACTATACGACGGATTTAAAGTTCACTAAAGGGTAAATATTTAGCTCTGGATAGTATATGGAGAGCAGCGATCTTTTGCTCCTGAAATAGCATACAAGGACTATGTTGAACTATTTTAGAATATCGTGTGCACATAAAGTTGTAAAATCAAACGTCATGTAGTGGTATACGAATGTAATTTGTAAGAATTTATGGATCTGTGCTGTTCTGGTAAGAAAACTTTTTGGCACATAGAACTGACAAAAAACTATATCATATTGGTGGAAAGTTCATAGTTTTATCAAAAAATGTTTTTTCCCACCAAATGTTTAATAATCTCTTATTGGGTAACTATTGCGAGAAGGATCGTCATTCTTCTATATATCGATAAGAAATCAAATAAATAATAATTTATCCCTCTGCCATATTTCAATAGCGTGAACGGTTTTCGTATAAATTTAATTTAAAAAACCCCTAAATTCAAACCATTGCATGAAGCGAGCGATTGTCAAGGTCTCGACAGAATGTAGCTTACGTACGGAGACTCGCCGAGTTCGTTGACCTCTTACATCTCTATCACAAGTAGAGTGTATTGCCGGACTGCTGAAACTTAAAAAATAATTTTTTAATTAACCTTGCATTTAATCACAAAACTTAACGTAAGTTTTCTATTCATTTATTCGTACGTGTACCCTATCGTATCTTAAAAGCTGCAAGGTTATTTACTTCCTTCATATATATATATTTTCCTATTCTGCTCTCTTTGTCACTAATTGTGCGTTTCTTTTATATTAGCTGATAAACTGAGAAAAAATATTTACACTTATATGTGGACTTATTATTAAATATCCGACTCTGTATCTTATTAGCCCTACATACAAGTAATAACGTCAGCAAATAAATCGAACACTCTTAAAAATAAAGAATAACTTTAGTAGAAAGAGTTAATTTTTGGTGATGAAGAGGCATCTTCCTGCAAATTGACTGGGTTCCTGATCGGGGGTTGACAGCCTTTTTGTAAATGGTTGTCTATTCTATCAGATATTGTTCAAGTCTCCGAACACTGTAATGCGGTGTTGGTCAGAGGAGGTTTCCTCCCTCATACAATGACGTGATGGATTACTCAGGTTCAGGGGGTCGATTAGGGTGTAAATAGAGACGAATGCCTGTGGTAATTCGTTCCCTTTGTCATATGAGCGAAGGATGAAGATAACGTGTTACACTTTCCCTGCAGGCGTAATATTACTTGCAGTAAATATTTTAGAATTAATTGAATTTATTTATAAATCTTATTTACTTTAGAGTATTCACAGTACTCCAAGGGTGGTTGTGCTCTGACAATAACACTGGGTAACAAATTGTTTCTCATTTTCTGTTGTATAAGACTTTTCAACTGTGTCTATGTATTATTCATCCATGATTTTAAATGTGAAATCAGTTTTTCTGTACATGCTATAGTTATCATGCAATTCGGAATTTCAGAATTTTGCAGAAAAAGGACTTTCATTCTCATTTACAATGGGGATATGTGGACAACGACGCTAAAATCTAACATAAGCAAACATTAATTATGTTCTACAAACATCATCTTCTTATGTTTACAGTTTTTATTTAAAAAATATTCTGATTAACAAAACGCATATTTTTCTGTTCTTAAAATGAGTAAGGTAACCGAAGGTAAGTGTGCGTGGTCGGATAAGAATGCTCTCTTGAATTTTTCATAGTTGGTATCCTGTTGCGAAATTGGCTTGCACTATTTCATTGAGAATTATCGACAAGGTTGAGACATAATCTCTATTAAGAAAGTTGTGTAAACATTTTGTTTGAAATCATATGTAATTTTTTCAGAAGAAAACTTGAGCTATCTACAGAGTTATACGTCAGTCAGAAGGAACATGTTGACATTAAAATTAAGTCTTATTTGCAGCAATGAAGTGGCATGAACTAATATCCTATGACCGTATTGTGCTGCTCCTTAATAACACATTCTTAAACTGACTCGATGTCGGCTAAGAGTGTAAACAGAATGAGCGGGTAAGAGTGCGCGAGTTATGTTCAAGTTACGAAGGATTTGGAGCATTTGTATGCGACTATTGTTCTTGAGCCCTTCTTTGTAATCATTTTCTATTATTTCTCGTTTCTACAGTTGTAATTAAATTTAATACTAAATCTCATATTTCTGTTGGCGGCATTGTTCTCTAGAAAATGGAGTGAAATAAGTGGCCTATCGGCTTGAAGTTCACATAGACTTTTCCTCACGATCCAAAATTGCTTTGCAAGAACTCGCGATCGCATATTTTTTAATAGTTTTTCCTCCATTTTCTTCTGTTTCGTTAATTTAAAAACCGATAGGAAACAGCAGACGCGGAGAAGACAGAGAATTGGAGGAAAAACAGAAGATAGACACGAAGAATATAGGAAGAAATAAGAGAAGCTTGATTAGCTTTGTGAAGAGGATGAGGAAAAAGAGGGAGAAAATGTAAGAGAAAAGAATAGAGCCATACATAAAGGAAAATAATGAGAAAAGGAGAAGACGAGAAGAATGGCATTAAGAATGATAGTAAGATGAGAAGTATGAGGTAATAAATTATTTAGAGATAAAAAGTAAATGAGGCATAAGATAAAAATCTGGAAGGACAAGGAGATTTATGTATAGGGCATTCTGGGAGAGCAAAAGGGAAGAAGGAACTTATGAGGTATAGGACGAAAATATGGAATTACGATGAAGTATGAAAGGAAAATAAAAAAGAGAAGAAGAAATTTGACAATAATAAGTGGAGGAATTATGATGGAATAGTGAATGATAACTAGGAGAACAGAAAAAAGAGAAGAAGACTAGAAGAACGTTAGAGGGGAAAGTAGGGAGAAGACGGCTTGAAGGGGAAAAAAAATATGAAGTGAACAAAGACATTAAAATAAGGAGAGAGACAAAAACAGAAAGAGCAAGAAGATGAGAAAATATCAAGAAACAAAGGAAGAGGCAGAATGCAAGGAAAAGAAAAATAATCAATAAGAAAAGAACAAGAAAGGGTGGATATGTAGGAAGAAAAAGAGTAAGATGTCAAAGGAAGACAATGAATTATAATTCATACGGCAATTTTTAAATAATAGCTACTTAAATTCTAATTTTAAAACATCCCGATTTTTTTTTACCAAAATCAGGCTTTAATTTAGTGAAATTATACACAGATGAAAGTCTTCGTGAAAATCTGCAGCTATGTTTAATGTTATTGATTTTACTGCATTTGGAGTAAGTTAAAATATGTTTCAGCTTAGAAGGTACGCATATTTCATCGTTAGGCCTACTAAATTTTGAGATATGACCCTGGTATTCATAAAAGCGATAAAATGTACTCTTCTTTGCAGAAGAGACCTGAGATAATTTATGTTGCCCTAGAGGTTTCGTATTTTAGAAGCAAGTTCCGTAAAAACAGATATAATTTTGCTGGACCATTTATTATCAATTATACTCGTTGCTTTCTCGCAACATTTTGTTATGTAAGTCCTCAAAATACAACGCAGAATCGTTGATTTTGTTACGAAAACGGAAAAAACTCTTGTAACAAAGTCGAAGAAACAGGATTTAGTAAGGAGGCTTTTCGCTTTTGTATGTCGATTGGACACATTTTTAAACATCAGAATTTTTATCTTGATTGCATCGAATATGACAGTAGTCGTGAAATTTTCAACCAATTAATAAATTCTTTTTCATTTCTTAAATTGTCTTCATTATTTTTGGTGTTATTACCTACTCGTATTGTCTTTATTTTGTTCCACATCACCGCTTTTCAATAACGATTATTCGTCTTCGTGTACGAATCTAATTGTGTGGTGCTCATTCATTAAAGTGCCACTTAACTGAGTTATTTATAATTACTTTATCTCACGCATCAATTACGGCGTTAATGAGAAATGTTCGTGTCTATAAATTTCTCCCAACTGAAAAAGGTTAGTACTGCAAGAAGTCATGTTACCGCTTCGTTGACAGTTAATAAAATTCTTTATTGAAACATGAATCGTGTTTCTTGTGACATTCCAACAGTTCTCCATCATTATCATTTTTATGAGAACAATCTATTTATGAGCGTGTGCAATGTACAGACAATAAGAAACGAAACAGTGTTGGAAAGAGTGGGTGAAGAAAGAATGATGGTGAAACTGATCAGGAAGAGGAAAAGAAATTGTTTGGGTCACTGGTTGAGAAAAAACTGTCCTCTGAAAGATACACTGGAAGGAATAGTGAACGTAAGAAGAGTTCGGTGCGGAAGAAGGTATCAGATGAGGAGAAGGAGAAGTAGGTTATTTTACGACGCTGTATCAACATCTTAGGTTACTTAGCGTCTGAATGAGATGAAGGTGATAATGCCGGTGAAATGCGTCCAAGGTCCAGCACCGAAAGTTACCCAGCATTTGCTCAATTTGGGTTGGGGGAAAACCCCGGAAAATAAACCAACCACGTAACTTGCCTCGACCGAAATTCGAACCCGGGCCACCTGATTTCATTCGTCAGATGTGCTACTCGTTACTCCACAGGTGTGGACGTTATCAGATGATAGACGATATTAAGATATATGGACCATATGAGGAGACTAAGAGGAAGGCAGAAAATAGGAGAGACTGGAGAATGCTGAGTTTACAGTGAAAGAAATGCCCAAGGGCAGAACACTATGAATGAATGAGTCACCTTTGGTGCAATCTGAGTAATTTTTGACGACCTAGGTGATCTACGCTTCTGGTCACTATCGACATATGTGCCAATCTCGTAGAACTGTGGTGTTATGGGAATTTATGATTTTGAAGGTATTCCATATGCCGTGTGCTCTCCTGTAAAAGACGGCATAGACTATAGGACTGTACGACTGCTCAGCGCTCAGACAGGGATGTACGAAGTGCTACATTAAGTCAGGGACTCTATTCATAGTAAGTGTTCAATATGTCCGCCACCCTGTGCTAAACAACATTCTGATCTCCTCCTAACATCCGTGATTGCACGCAGCATTTCAGCACAACACTTATACTTTGTGTAACTTTGTCCATTCTCCTGTAACTTCATCCCTCTTAGCCCCAAATATTTTTAAGCACCTTATTCCCAAAAACCCTTAACCTCTGTTTCTTAACATTAAAAGGCCGACGGCATTTACCTGAACGAAACCTGTTCCTGGCGAATGAAGTCACTTACTAAGAACTCAAGTAAAAAGATAAACTTCCTTCTCTAAGACTGTAGAAACAAATCTTCTTCCCTATGACATACAACAGTATTATATATATATATATATATATATATATATATATATATATATATTAGTTTAATTTAGTACAAATTTGTATTAAAGCACGCGGTAACTAGCGGATTTTGAATCCCATTTGGGTCGATTACTGGACTATGTTTTACTTCGAAGTTTTCCCTTAACTCCAAATAATAATAAACAAATTCCTCAGAGACTAGACAGAGTGCACCACAAGCGGTGGGTCTACATTGGACTCGTGATGTATGGTGATGATAATGACGATTATGATGAGGAAGTGTTGTAATGTCACAGAAGAAGAGTACCAGGAGAAAACTACTGTATTGCACGGACTACGGGTTTGCCAAACACAAAAACGACAAGCAGAAAATAAATAAACCATAGTTTTGTGTTAGTGAAGGTTAGTAGAAGAAAATAAGCGGTTTTTACCTATTGGCAAATATTACCTGTTTATGGAATCTTCATGCACTTAGAAAGATTCAAAGTGTACAGCTGACAACAAATTTTTTGTGAATTCTGTTTAAGATAAATAATTTAGAGTATATCACCGACACCACAAATCAATATTTTATTATATTAAGGGGAGGCAGAGGTGAAATTTTCGAACAAAACTGAAGAAAAAATGAAAATTTGGTTTCTTCCATTTTTATTATCTTTATTTTCATATTCCGATGTTAGTTTTTGATTTTGTGCTCTTAAAAGTATGAAATTAAAACCAAGATAACTGTATTACTATATTAGTCCCATAATAAACTAATACTTATCATTATTTATATACCTTCTCTGAACATGTAAATAAAAAGAAATATTGAAAATTTCTTACAATATGATGCATGGAGCATTTTATGTCAAACGATAGAAAGTTTTATAAAATTATTAATATTTACAGAACCATTGTACTTAGAAAGTTGAAACTTGGTATGTCCATTACTAATAACATACGTAGTATCCATGATCAATTTCCAACAAATCGGATAAATTTTGTGGATTTTGAAATATTCACCTCTGTCTCCCCTTAAACTACTACTACATCTTCTTCTTCTTCTTCTTCTTCTTCTTCTTCTTCTTCTTCTTCACTTCAAGGATTAGGTTCATGTTGAACCTGTTCCGGCGCCCATTTCGCTCTTGGTCTTCCTACATCTCGTTTTCCTTTTGGTGTATATCCCATTGCTAAAGCTGGCAGTCTGTAATTCGGATCCTTTGTAAATGTTCACACCACCTTCTGTTATTTCTCTTTAATTTCTCCAGCAATGGTTCCACCTCTAATTTCTTCCGTATATCTATGTTCTTCTTTTTATCTTGTATTGTACATCCTAGTGTACTTCTCATAAATTTCATTTCTGCTACCTGGACTTTTGATTTATTTTTCTGTCATTATTCTGGCTTCACTTCCATGAGTTAGCATAGGTACTGCGATTGTATTGAAAAATTTTATCCGTGTATCTTTTCTTGTTTTGTTTTTTAAAGATCTATGGATTGTTCCACAGACATTTCGAAAGTTATTAAATTTTTTATCCAGGTCTATATCTCTTTCATATGAAATGTAGCATCCTACACGCTTAAAATATTTAACCTGTTCTATGATTATTTCATCGATTACTATTTTTGTCCTTATTGAGTATTTTCCTTTAAATGCCATTGTTTTGGTTTTTTGAGCTGCAATTTTAAAATTATATTCTTTTGTTATTTTATTTAAAACATAAATTGATTTCTGTAATTTATCCTCACTGCTTAAACTACTTAAGTAACTAAATTCAAAATGCTACAGTATCACTATTTAAAATTAATTAATTTAAAGGAAACCAATGCAATAATAATAATAATAATAATAATAATAATTTATTTATTTATTTTATTATTTATTATTAATATTTGTGTGCTGAACAACAGCCAGAGGCCAATTATAGTTCAGCACAGTACACAAACAGAAGATAAAAATGTGCAAAAACAAATAAATAATATCTTAAATAAACAAAACATACATAAATAAAATAGATAACAAGAAGAGTAAATACTAATAATCAAAGCGAAACTATACCTTAAAAGGATCTAAATTGTGCCCATGCAAATTGGCATATTTTATGCATCTACAGACTGGAGAAAATGATTTAGAGTTCCTGTTATAAAAATTTTTTTGAAATCTTAAACCTTTTGTAGGAATACGAAGGCTGATGTTGTTTATGATAGACTCACAATCAATATCACCCTTGATAACTTTGCAAAGAAACTGATAATCAAGATTTTGACGTCTAGAATAAAGGCTACAACAGTTAAAATATTTACAGGTAATCTCATAGTTAAAGTCAGAGGAATTTGGTATAAATCGAAAAGCACATAAGGAAATAAATTTTCTTTTAATATTTTCCAATTTAACCGAATCTGTTGAAGTAATGGAATTCCAGGCTACAGATGCATATTCAAGTTTAGATCGAACCAAAGTAAAGTATAGAATTAATAGTGACTCTGGAGTAGAAAAAGAATACGTTATAGACCTTATTAAACTAAGCATTCTTATTGAATGATTATAAATATATTGAAAATGATCGTGAAAGTATAATTTAGAATCGAGTAGTACACCAAGATCTTTAATAGAATTTTTCCTAATAATACAGACGTTGTTAAGAGAATAGTTAAATTTTATGGAAGTAGTTTTTCGTGAGTACGAAATGACAAAAGTTTTTGTTTCATTAATTTTCATTCCATTATTGTCAGACCAAAGTTCAATAGAGTTAATATCATTTTGAAGAGTTTGGCAATCGGCAGGACTATTTATTGAGCGAAATATTTTGAGATCATCAGCAAATAACAGGTAGTTTGAACTTATTCTTTTACATATATCATCTATAAATAATAAATAATAAAAATAATAGAGGGCTCAATGTAGATCCTTGAGGAACTCCACATAAACAATTAAATGGGTCCGAGAGAGAATCACCTAGACGAACACAACATTGTCTATTAGTTAAATAGTTTTCAAACCAGCTCACATAGTTAGAAGAGAGACGAAACTTTTCTAATTTATTTATTATAATATAATAATAATATTAATAATAATAATAATAATAATAATAATAATAATAATAATAATAATAATAATAATAGTACTAGGGGTGTCTAATTCGAATGGGTTTATTCATTAATTTATTTGTAGTAGTGGACCTTTTGAAATATTTGTAATTTTTACTATTACAATTAGTGTTAAAAATAAATAGCCTAAGAGGCTAATATAAATGTGATTAAATTGGTTGGTTAGTTATACAATTTTATATTTATCCGTGACCCTGTGACTGTCAAACATGCTGTTAATGGTCCTCTTTTAACTTACACTTGGATTATTTATGATGATGTACATCGCGTAGTAGCATTCATTCCTCCTTCACTACATGTGGAGTAGCAAGTAATTAAAAGTTCTCACTTTTGCGACATACATAGTAATGTATTGGTCCCACGCTGCAATTAATCATACGAGCACCGCTTCGCGACTTGAATACATTAGTAATGCTATGCTGTTCTGGTAGAACAGAAAATGACACTAAAACCCTTTTAATTTTTATTGATTCATAATCCGCAAAAGTATTGTGTGCTTAATGCAGGAACATGAATGAACTATTGACATGTAATGATTTTTAAGACATGAGAGATCACAGTATGTGGTTTATTTTTGAACAGAAATAACTTACGGCACATATCTCCCACGAAGGTAAATTGTAATATTCGAATATTCAGGCGGACGGAGGAAACTTTTGATGTATGAACACGGTACTGCAGACTACAGAATTAATTTTTCACACACATCTACTTAATGATGAGTAAAATTGTCGCACGTTTTAAGTAGGTATCCAGAGATTCACTTAGCTTACTTCTCTGTTTATCACAGATCTTTGCAAGCCAGTGAGATATCGATGGCTAAGAAGTGATATCTCGTATTACAAAAATGGTCACTTAGTTTAACTACATTATTATTATGTTCACAAAATTGGGTAGTTAACTAACATTATGTTTAAAAATCATATTAAGTTCAGAAAAGTTTGTGAAATAATATCATATAAATCAGGTTTTAATTTTCAGTCAATCACTTATCATGTTAAGATAGCAGAAATGAATTCTATTACATCAGGATACAATATTAATATACGTCACGAATATTTTCGACTTACTTTCAAGTCATCTTCAGGTGATAGTTTACCATGTAACGCCAAGATGAGAAGGCCACATCATCTGAAAACCTCCACTGTACACCTTTCGTGAATATTAACTTTTAAAGCCCTTTTCAGGCCTTAATCACTTAATTTCTCTTCAAAATTCATAAGACATCCATTTGATTAATTTTTTCAGATATTATGCCTCTCTCCACGGCGAATAGACCGAGATTTTCTTTTTTACATCCACTTCTCTACAGTCTTCCAATATATAGAACTTTGTAAAGAACAAGCCTTAGCCTTCAGTTTTACATAATAATAATAATAATAATAATAATAATAATAATAATAATAATAATAATAATAATAATTTTAAATATTTTTAATTTTGCAACTCAGGCACACTGCCTGCCTTTTAATTATATCCACTGGAAGGTTTTCTATCTGAATGTTAATTTAATATCATGTACGCTATTTAACCACTTTAAGAAAAAGTATGCATGGTTAGACTATTTATTAGTGTTTTATAGATGTGTTTAAATAATATTTTTCAGATTGTTCAAATGTTTGTTTGTTAGCAAAACTATCACCTGAAGATGACTTGAAAGTAAGTCGAAAATATTCGAGACGTATATTAATATTGTATCCTGATGTAACAGAATTCATTTCTGTCATCTTAACATGTTAAATGATTGACTGAAAATAAAAACTGATTTATATGATATAATGTTATGTTGTCGATAAAAAAAGATCGTGCTAAACAGAAACACATAGGCCTGTAAAAAGGTTGTTTCGAGAAATCCATTTCTTTTTATATTTTTTAATATACCTGAAAATTTATATGAAATCTATCTGCGCGTGAGGAGAAGGAAAAAGCGGCATGAGAAGTTTCTCCCCCTCACTACGCCTCGACTTATAAGCTAAATAGCTCGCTTACACCCACCATGAGGTTTTTACTATGAGCTATAGCTTACGAATGCGTAGTACTCACTCACTCACTCACTCACTCACTCACTCACTCACTCACTCACTCACTCACTCACAATTCAAATTTTAGATTTCGAATTCATTCACTAGGAAGCTCACTATTGTGTGAGACAAATGGCTCACGGCCTTGGAGCTCACGTAGCTAACTAATCATACTTAAAGCTATTGTAAAGATACGAGACTTGGGTCTATATTTTTGTAGATGTTCTGTTCTTGTTCCATTACTATCCCTTGTCATTATATATACTATTAATGCCAGTAAGTTATTAATTTATTATTTCTTTCTGATCTTCCTATTCCCTTGTAAATTAATTGATTCATAGCGATTATGTCTCTTTTGTGATCGTGGCTAACAAATACGTAGATTTTTGTCCCTTAGTTATTTTGTAATAATATCAAACTGCCGAACGTATTGTAGAGAATATATTTATCAACAGTAATCTCACTAGAAGTTTTGATTTATCTAGAGAAAATCAAAATTCGAGTGGGATTTATTTGACTATTATACAATTAGAAGAAAGTATATAAAGATCAGAAGTAACAAAGTACTCCAATACAATAAAATATTAATTGACTTACGAAAATACAACTGTCTTCAAATGTATTCTTGTACCATCTCAACATTACGCTAGCTGTTTTCTTGTTATCAGTTGTGCCAACTATGGAATCTTCATTGAACTCTGTGGACGGTTACTAGTTAAGAAGGCTTTGTTGATTCAGTTTCATTTTTATTAAAACAGTTGCATTCCACTTCAATTATCCCGATCGTAGTAAACAACGTCACTTGGCAGATGATTTTCAATAAATCCTAGTATTAAACAATCTCTAGTACGTGACTATCCATAATATCATATAGCAGAAGCTGTAACAAACATAACCTAAATAATATAAACGAGTGTTAGAAAAGTTTTAATTAGGGATCATGAAATAAACAAGAAACGTTTTAATTAACGATGATGAAATAAAAAATAAACATGAATAATTTTAAAAGAAACAATTATTGAAAGCACAATTTTCAAATTTGAATGTTTTAGTGGTTGGTGGTTCAGTTGATGTTATATTGGATGTGTGCGTAAAAGAAGTGAACTCGTTGATGTACATGGTGTATTCCTCAACTTATTCAGGATTTCCAAATGGTGCTTTTCATTTATTTGTAAATAGGGTTTCAGGGAAGATGCATAGCTATGACCAGTGATCTTTATTAATTCTTGTCCTTGAATGCCAATTCGTGTCATATTTGAAAGTGCTGTGCATCGACTGGAGCGATTTGTAATTTTCTGTTTTTTGACGTCCAGACCGGTGCAGTTTGAAATGTTGGCAAACAAAGAAACAAATGCTAGGGTAGTGATAAAAATAAACAAATGCTAGGGACGCGATAAAATTAAACAAATGCTAGGGACACATAAAATTGTGCGATAAGCAGCCATGATTGGTTGAAAGACGTCCTTTCGTACCGTTTTATTGGTCAAAAGTAGTGTGACGTAGTAAAAGTGTAATAGTCTCGTTAAATATTAATAAAGCAATATTAAAATACTTCGAGAGAAAAAATACATTGATTAGTCAGGGCACCATAGAATACTGCAAACGTCTCTCATTATGATAGCAAAGACAAACAAGATTATAATAATTCAATACAATTTTATATTTATTTAGAGATGTGCGTTATTCTTTTGCTTAAAATAGAAATACAGAAAAACAACATCCATTCTTGTTTTATAATGAATGGTTCTGTCAAACTACTTCCATTTAATTTGTTCTAGGTTATCATAAATTTTTTTACTCTCTGTGTGTGGATAAGTAATACAGGAAATTACGTCTGATTGCATGTGGGGACAATAAAATGGGTAATGGAATACAATTCTGTCAGGCTGCATTTGTCAGAGGCTGTTCGTTGTTTCGTTTTGTTTTCAACATATGAAGTCATTTGTTTGGCTTGCTAATGGAAACGCCGAGCAAGTTGATGGCAGTCATTAAGTCACATAATGGAAAGTGATGCAGGACGAACAGAGTGCAAGATTTGCGCCATGTCACACAGACATCTTAAACACACGTGTTTATATCAAATATTTATTCATAGAAACTATATTATCTTGTAATTAACTTTATGCTCGACCATGCCGAAATGTAGTAATTATACACCTGGTAGCAGCCCTTTAATGGACCTTATTAAAGTACATCTATTCATTAAAGTTCAGTTCTTCAACCAATCAGAATACGCAATTGTAGCAATATGAAAGCTCAAGTATCGATTATTCTCGAATATGCAATCGAAAGACAACTAGCGAAACGTCACAGGGGCTGGAAATCCAATACTGTCGCAGAAGGTTATGTTCTGTTACTATAATAATTAGCGTTAATTGTAAGTAATATTCAAATAAATTCAATTTGTCATCTCGTTTTTCAATGTCTAAATCAATTTCAATATTATATCAAGATTAATGTTCATTTTACTCTCTAAAGTATATCAAGGTCAATGACATTTGTTCCTCGGAAAAAATCAATACTTTCGCGTCTGCGCACATCTCACAATTTACGAGATTGCACAAGATCAGTTCCGCTCCCCAGTCACATAAGAATAACATGAATACTTATGAATAATATCAAGTTAGAAATATGGTCGAGCATAAAAAGTCGTATGACACTTGCCTATAATGATAATTAAGACGCTCGTATGAAAATTATGAAACGAGCGCAAGCGAGTTTCATAAACATACTCGCGTCTTAATTACTACCATTATAGGCTCGTTGCATAATGTACTATTAAAACATATTTTCTAGAGATTATGAGCTTTTAGTTCTTGGTTTTATGATGCAGTATAGCAAAGCAGAGATGGGCCTATGTATATATAACAAAGTATATGATTATGTCTTGTGGCCAGAACATGGTACGAAAAGGAAATAAAAAAATTGGAAAGTTATGCTTTGAAAAGGTGGAAAAATTCAAGTACATGTAGCAACAATAAGAAAATAATATAAATGACACTCGAGGGAAAATTAAACGCAAAATAAATTTCAGAAATTCCTGTTATTATTCGGTTGAGACGTTTTTACCGTCCAGTCTGCTTTTAAAAATCTGAAAGTTAGAATTTATAAAACAGTTATAGTACTGGTTGTTCTTTATGGTTGTGAAAGTTTAACTCTGACTTTGAGAGAGGAACAGAGGTTAGGAGTGTTCGAGAATAAGGTGGTTAGGAAAATATTTCTGACTAAGAGGGATAAAGTTACAGGAAAATGCAGAAAATTACACAACTCAGAACTGCACGCATTGTATTCTTCACATGACATAATTAACAACATTAAATCCAGAAGTTTGAGATGGACAGGACATGTAGCACGTATGGATGAATCTATATATGCATATAGAGTGTTATTTGGAAGGCCTGAGGGGAAAAAATCTTAGATTTGAGGAAGGTGGGATATGATGGTAGAGACTGGATTAATCTTGCTCGGGATAGTGACTGATGGCGGGCTTATGTGAGGACGGCAATGAATCTGCAGGTTCCTTAAAAGATGTTTGTAAGAAAGTATATATATATATATATATATATATATATATATATGGATGAATGAATAGCCAAAATTTCTATATAGGTAAATGGCATCTTATTGAAGGTAAGAGTTTTGTTTTCTCACATGTTGAACGAATTCACGAGTAATCTAACATATTTTTAGTCAGTCGTAATAATTATTAATGTTCTTGCTTTTCTCACACTGACAGTTTATGACTCTGACTCACTGGTATAAACATCACTTCGTTTGATAGCTTTTATTTACAGAAACTGTTTAAAATGTAGAAGTAATTGGGAATTAAAGTAAAAAGAGTAGTCTAAATTTTCGCAGAAGGCCTCCTACTCGTCTCTGTACCAGATCTTCGGACAGTCTATGTTAAGGAAAGAATATCCGTTTCACTTGTCAAGATGTCGAGAAGTGGTCAGATTTGAAATAATTACGACCGGTCAATAATAATAATAATAATAATAATAATAATAATAATAATAATAATCATCATTTATAGGCATAATAATGTATTTATTATTTATTTTTTATTGATATTTATGTGCTGGGAAACAGCCATTGGCCAATAAAAGTCCAGCACAGTGATACAATTTATACAACAAAATGAACAACTATGGTACAAATTAAATAACTGAGATAACAACAAAATGAAGAACATAGATTACAATGAGTAATTTACAAGAATTAATACTATAATATTTTATGGAAAGGAGTTGATTCTTACAAACTATTACCAATTTATGTAGACAGATTATGCAAATAATATTAGCAAAGACATTGTCATGTTATAATACTTCTATACATTGAATGGATCGAAATCGCCTATATTTAAGTTAGTATTTTTAATACAGCTGGACACCGGCGAGGAAGATTTAGAATTTCTAATATAGAAGAGTTTGTGATGCCTCATGTCCTTCATAGGAATACGAAGGTTGATACTGTTTAAGAAAGATTGACAATTAATGTCACCTTTAAGGACCTTACATAAGAATAAGTAATCGAGATCATGACGTCTGTCATACAAGCTTCGACATTTAAAGTGCTCGCATTTTTGTTATAGTTATACCCGGAGTTATTAGGCAGAAATCTGTACGAACATAATGAAATAAATTTCCTTTGAATATATTCTAGTTTTGCCGAATCAGTACTAGTAATAGAGTTCCAAACTACAGATGCATATTCGAGTTTCGATCTCACTAATGTATAATATATTATTAAAACAAAGTCAGGTGTTGAAAAAGAATAAGTAATTGACAGAATTATTCCTAACATTCTTATTGCATAGTTATAAATATAATCAATGTGATTGTGAAAATATAATTTGCAAATTAATACACCAAAGTCTCTAATACAATCTTTCCTGTTAATTAATACATTGTTTAGACGATAGTTATATTTTAGTGTAGAGGTTTTCCTTGAAAATGATATTACGTAAGTTTTGGATTCATTAATCATCATCCCGTTATCAACTGACCAATTGGTAAATGAATTAATGTTATCCTGAAGAAATTGACAGTCAGCATTACTTTTGATTTTTAGAAAAAATTAATAATAATAATAATAATAATAATAATAATAATATTAATATTAATAATTTTATCTTTTTTCCTGTGATGCTGGTGGTGATGATGAATCATTTTCTTGACTCAATAACTTATTTTTCTTATGCTTTACCTAATTTTCCTGGATATAATTCCTTTTTGAAATTTCGAGTTTTTACATAAGCTCTAAAGTTAATAAAGGAAGAGAGGAGATAATTATATGTTTGATGAAGTTAATAATCAATATTTTATTTCGTATAGTTGAAAGATAATTTAGTTAATGTACAAAAACACTATTTCTATTTAATGTACACTTCACTGATCGAAGTACCTATAGGATGTCAACATGTTGTATATCGGGAGGAATGTCATAGACGATTTATTCATATTGTTCTGTTACTACGAGTCTTTTTGTAGTTTTCTCCGAGAAGAGCTCAGTTTCACAAATAAAATAAATTACCTTTCCTTCTTCATTCTTTATACGTTTCCTTTCTAGGCCTGTTATATTTTCTGTTTTTCATTTCTTCTTTTGCATTTATTTTATTTTTATTATTTTTGTGAAATTTGGTTTGAAGTTAGATTACTTGTAATTGTGATAATTAATGATAACGGTAGTAATAATAATAACTGTTGTTTTACTATTTTATTATTAGTAGTATTATTTTCGTTTTGAAGATTCAAACTGTGTATAGTTATAGCACGAATGGCCGTACGGGCTCGTGCGAAGGATCTTGTGTACAAGAGTTTGTATAATTTATTATGAATCAATAAATGCACTTTATCTATCTATCTATCTATCTATCTATCTATCTATCTATCTATCTATCTATCTATCTATCTATCTATCTATCTATCTATCTATCTATCTATCTATCTATCTATCTATCTGTCTGTCTGTCTGTCTGTCTGTCTGTCTGTCTGTCTGTCTGTCTGTCTGTCTGTCTGTCTGTCTGTCTGTCTGTCTGTCCGTCCGTCCGTCCGTCCGTCCGTCCGTCCGTCCGTCCGTCCGCCCGTCCGTCCGCCCGCCCGCCCGCCCGCCCGCCCGCCTGTCCATCTACCTATCTATCTACCTATCTACATAACTATCTACCTATCTATCTATCTATCATTTGTTTCTTTATTTACTTTTTCTTTTTAATCTTTTTTTTTTGCTATTCCTCTTTCTATTACTTTTTCAGTTCTTTTCGTATTTCCTTTTCTTTGTGTTCTTTGACTTCTTCGTTCCGATTTCTCTTTCCTCTCCTACCTTCACTGTCTCATTTTTATTTTGACTTTTTTTTTCTTTATTTATTCTATTACATTATTATTCAACGGTCGTTGAATGGAAGGTTATAAAATGTGTTATGATTTTATTTGCAGCCAGGATTGTTATTATTATTATTATTATTATTATTATTATTATTATTATTTTAATGAAGTTAATTTTCTGAAATATTTTATTGTCGTAGTTATGGTTAGTGTAAGTCAGAAAACAGTATGTAATAAATATCATTAAGATCTAAATTGTTTACCAAAAGGAGTTATCATTTGTAAAGGCGATAATGTAAATGATCGTCAATTTCTTGCATTAAAAAGATTTTGGAGATGCACTGTCCATAGTATTTCATTAATGGATTCATCTTATGTGAAAAATATAATTATTTAGAAAATTCTCTAGGCGATTCTATTGTCTTCATTTGTTGGTATTTTATGAAATAAATGCACATAAAATGCAGACAAGGGGGTTATTACAAATGCATTATATTCGAAAAATTTTACTCATAGATACAAAAGCAAAAATTAATTTCTTCAGTAGTTCACAGATATGATTGTGCATAGCAAAACATACTGACACAAATCTGAAAATAATTTTGACGATAATGAGGATGTTGGAAACGTGTATTAGTAGTTATTCAAGAACTGTACTATTACAGCATGACTATATTTACTCTTCATACTTCGTATGACTAGAAACAAAATTATATTTAATCCTAAATATTCAATCATTTCGATAATTCGTCTTGGTAAATAATAATAAAGTAGTAAGCTTTTATTTTTTAGTAAGTTTGCTGTCAGTATGAAAAATTAATTGTGACCGAACCATGTTACGGTTTTGTATGAAGATTGAGATATACAGATAGGACCGAGGTGACCGAAATATGATAGCTGTATCAACCAGAGAATAATATAGGTAAGTTGAGATGTCACAATTGGAGGAAAACTTTATTGAAATTATTATTCTGTGTTTGTATCTTTCCGAGTGCTTTCCTCATAATCAAGCCAAGTACATTTACGTTTTCATGTAATGTATATAGGAAACAGAGTTTCATCCCATATTCTTAATGGATATCCAATGCTTATTATCTTTATACAAATTTGTACTCAGGATATCCTGAACGTAAATTTAAATTGATTTAGAGACAACCAATCTTTCTCTTGATCTAGTGTGCATCATTTACCAACATTATATGCGTTGAATCGAATATATAAACATGGATCCTTCCTCGAGAATATTAAGCTTCAAAAGGATCTAATACAGCAGGTATAACGTGTTTCAAGAGTTAACAATTCACTTCCTGAGCACAAAATGTTAGTATATTACTATGTGTAAAAATTGTGGCATCTAAAATAACGGTATTTAAACTTAATCTTCACTTAGTCGTTAATATAATCTGAAATCTGTTTTACTGAGCTTGCTTAAGTATTCGACTACAGGCATCATGAACTTAATATACCTTGTGTTACATTTGACGTTACATGCAATACATATACAGTCTTCTAATTCTAATATGTTGAGAATTAATCATGTTGAAGATAGAAATCTGACAGAAGAGTTTGTACAAGATACAGTGTTATGGTCAGTTTGTGGAAGTCATTTCAATTCAACTAAAATTCTTACTATTATGGTGGCAGTGAGTGATAACAGAGATTGGAATTCAATGATATCTAGTTTACTTCAACTATTTTATGAGAAATTAGATATACCAATTATACTGGTGTTTTTAGAACGTATTTCTCAGTCATTACTACAAAATACAAATCAAAATAGGGTAAGTTTTACAACTTCGCCTGACGAAGTCCGAGAATATCCTGCAGAATCTTCTCATTCCTATTTATTGATATCTTACAATGAAGAAAGTGCGTCTTCTTATATCAGTGCTAAATACATGTATCCAAGAACAGAGTGGACACCGAAGGACAACGTTCTTATGCTTATAATCGTGAGTGAAATTTGGAATTCATATGGTACGGTACCGAACTATTTGAATGTTTTTGATCAATTTTGGAGTATATATTGGATTTTAAACGTAATAATTACTGTTAAAAATATAGATACCCGGAATACAAATTGCAGCATACTGGTACACAACCGCTTTGATTCAGCATACGGGCATACCTTTACTAATGTCACTCTAGATCAAATTGAAAAATTGCCAAGAACATACTTGGAACGAACTTGGAACCTAAGGGGTTATGATGTCAAAGTAACCATGTTTGACTCTTTTCCAAATGCCATATTAAAATGCGAACAAAATGGAAATTGTAAATATGAGGGCAGGGATTGGACTGTGCTCGAAAATCTAGCAACTTACATGAATTTTACTGCTGTTGTCACCGAGCCTTTAGATGGGCAATCTTTTGGATATCACACTGAATTCAATACATTCACCGGGGCAATGGGAGCACTTGTGTGGAAGAAAGCTGATATATCAGGAAATGAAAGATATATCAAGTATTATGGTACTGACAAAATAGAATTTACAATGCCAGCCTTCTACACAAAGAAATTGGTGGTAATAGTCCCTAAAGCTCAACGTATAGCAACATGGAAAGCTATTTCTGAGTGCTTCAAATTCACTTTCTGGATAGGTTTGATTACTGTCTTCTTGTTCAGTGCCATTCTGTGGTACATTTTGAGAAAATTAAAGGGTAAAGTATCATATGTCACAAATATATTGGATATGGTGGCTATATTCCTTACTATGTCGCTAAATTTTCTAACAAAAGTGAATTCAATGCCTCAAAGATTTTTACTTTCATGCTGCCTTCTATTTAGCTTGGTTGTTATGTGTCTGATACAGAGTTCCCTTCTTGACGTCACTACACACCCTCATTACAACCGAGAAATCAACTCTCTAAAAGAACTGGAAGACTCAAAGCTTCCCATCGTGACTCTTGATCCCAATCTCCTTGATACCTTTGACGAATCCGAAAGCATGAAGAATTTGGCTCTAAGAACAAGATATCAGAATGTATCGTCAAAAAGCCTTCTTGAAGAGATTGCAAATAAAAGAAACGTATCTTTTCTAACCAGCCAAGGAGAAGCAGTTTGGTATCTGGGAAAGTATCCTAATAAGTTGCATGTAGTTAGAGATTACCCCAGGGAGTATTTCGTATCATACATGATTCCTAAAGGATCTCCGTATGCCACTAGGATTCATAATCTACTCGGGAAGATGTATCAAGCTGGTTTGGTGACAAAATGGGATAAAGATACGAGTTATAATCTTCAGTTGAAGGCTTTGTCAGAAGGTAGAAGCAACTATCTTAACCATAAGGAAGTGAAGGTCTTTAAGCTGGTAGATTTTCAACTCTCGTTTTTCGTGTACGGAGTGGGAATCACAGCTAGTACTGTAGTTTTATTGGTAGAAAATTTAGTTGGGCGAAATATTCGAGTGCGCATATATATAGTGCGTGAGTAATGATACGTTACTTGAATTGTGTGGTGTTAATGGTTACATAAAATACATCGCTTTTTGAACAGAGGGTAAATTTAAGATTTTACCACAGTTGAGAACTTCAAATAGAACCCACTATGCAGTTCATCAGCAAATATAAACTTCAGTGGAAGGATCATCTTGAACGAATGGATCAAAGCAGAATTCCAAAAGTACTTTATCATTACCGTCCGCATGGCAAAAGATCTCTGGGTCGAAGAAGAGATGGACTGAAAATTCTAGTTTGAGACCGTAACAGGCCACTCCGCCTAATACTTGTCAGGAAGACAACGACGACCACAGTTGAGATAAAACTGAAAATATAATACCGAAGACTGTTATAATAAATATCACTTATTGAACGTAGGAGTCGTAGTTAACTAGCTTACATGCACAAGCTTGATTACTATATTGTTTTCAGCAAAGAAAGTTATTAAACCTGGAATGCAAACCGTAAATTCCGGGAAGAGTTTTGTAGTACTAGATATAAGAATGCTACTGCAATAGTAGAAGTGATTTTTAGCTTGGAGAGATTGTTTTGGAGGTGGATATAATGACGATTTACGTAGTTTTACTCACATTTAATGCAGTTTTCAGTATAGTGAATAGTAACGCTGTAACTTGTTACTTTGAGAAGCACATCACTTTGAAACACGATTATAAAATTTGACCGAGTTTTGGTTATCGATAGGAAAATAGGAATATTTCTTGTTGTAATATTTCAACATAAGCGATGAAAAAAGAAATACACTACGGTTTATATTAGCAGCTATTGATAAGGTAACAGAGTTTTGAGTACAAAGCATAATGTGGATCTTCTTGCATATACAGGTTGATTCTGGATCTCTGCACCAAACTAGGAGGGACGAGTGTCGTTTAAAAATTATACACCGCTGTTTACAATGCATCGCTACGTACATTGTTTAGAGTGACAAAGTTTGTAATGTTCAACCGAGCTACACCCACTTGTCCACCTCTTATCGTACGTCTATTTACACTAAGCACACAAGAAAATGTATCAAGCTGACAACAATGTACTTTGTTATCATCTCATCTAGATTGGGAAGGGTCATGTGTTTCCATCATGATGAAGCCCCATCGCACTTCACTCTTGCTTTGCAAGCGCATCTTAACAACACCTACAGGGAACGGTGGATACGGTGAGGGGGACCCATATCATGACCATCGCGATCGCCCTACTTAACGGCCCTTGATCTTTTGTTTGGGTGCACATGTATGGTGTGGTGTACACTACCTCAGTTGATACCAGAGATTGTGGCGAAACACGTTGCCTTTTACTAACTTCGCCAGGGATCGCACATGTTGGGAGAATTCGAGAGTCAATCTTACGACGGTGCCATAAATGCATTGATGAACAGAGTCGACATTTTGGACATCTGCTGTAAACGGTATGTAGAATTATAAACGGTACATTAACGTCTGTTTTCAACTGTGTGGCGTTAAGGTGTACGGAAGTAAAGAAGTAGTTCGTTGTGTCATTACGTAAGATCGCGTAGTTCCTAATATCCCCGTCGGAGAAAATTGGTTGTGGAACAAAAATTGGTCCTCCATGCGAGACCTATTATCCCTCACAGTTTGGTACAAATGTCCTGGATCACGCTGTATAGTATTATCTGACGTAGCTGAAATTTTTGTGCTATACAATCGACTATTTGCTTAGCGGGTATTAAACGAGAGAAGATAAAATTCTTCATGGAAACGTGTTTTTGTTTAAAGAGTACATGTAAACGTGTTTTTGTTTAAAGATTACATGTTTTAAAAACAAATTAGTTACTTGTCTGTGACAAAAGCATACTTAGGCTATTGTAAATTGTAGTAGTTCTAGTATTAAATTAAAAAAGTTCTGTATGGATTTTATTAAAATTGAAAAATTGTAAATTAAATTTATATATTCTTATTGCATAGCAGATATAAGACAAATTGTATTAAATATACTTCTTAATTTCAATTCAAGAATCTGTCCCTGACCACGAGTTCTACTCTTTCAGGGGCGAGCTAAAGTTTTTCTGTATGTATTATATTTTATGTTACAATTATTAGCAAAATAAATACATAAATAAATAAATAAATAAATAAATAAATAAATAAATAAATAAATAAATAAATAAATAAATAAATAAATAAATAAATAAATAAATAAATAAATAAATAAATAAATAAATAAATAAATAAATAAATAAATAAATAAATAAATAAATAAATAAATAAATAAATGAATAAATAAATGAATAAATAAATGAATAAATAAATAAAATAAGTAAATAAGTAAGTAAATAAATAATAAATAAATAAATAAATAAATAAATTAATTAATTCAGGTCAGAATCTACAAACATATTATAGATCTTGAAGAATACAGCTGCCTTTTGTTTTAAAGAGAGAGAAAGCACATAATTTTAATATAACGAAATAAGTGTTCGCATGTGTTTGTTACCATATATATATATATATATATATATATATATATTTATATAGACCTATCTCTGTTTCCCAACTAACACTGTAGTTGTAATCACCTGGTAGAATGGAAGAGAAGGCCATACTACTGTAACACAATTAAACCTTCATTTTTTAAAATTCAATTCGTTATAGTGTAATATAATTAATGGAAAAGGAGCCAAATTTCTTGTGAACTGCTTCACGCAAAATGATCTGTCCAAGAATTCTTTGAATTCCGATGGAACTTCGTGAATAACTTTGTGTAAGATGTTCCAAATTTGTCATCGATGTTGACTATTGCCATATTTGACAAAATTATAGGCTTAGGAGTACCAAGTGCCATCTTGATATGCAATTAATAAAATGAAGAAAGTACCACCCGCATATACTAAGGTAACCTAAGTTTCTTCCTTTAATAGTTTGAAATAACATAATAATAATAATAATAATAATAATAATAATAATAATAATAATAATAATAATAATAATAATAAATCTTACAAACAGGCAGCAGTGTGTTTCATTCAATCAAGTGAAATCAAATGCATTCACAATAACTTCTGATGTACCGGTACCCCAAAGATCCAATCTTATTCTCTTGTTCTTTTTACTTTATATTAATGCTGGTGATGTTAAATTGAACGATTCACAGCCATAGTGGGCCAAGCGCCATTTATTAAAAACGGAGAACGTTTTAATGTGCATACTTTATATTACTTGCTATAATTACCATTGAATTATGGCAATAACTTAATTTTAACCCTTGTTTTCTACGTCTTCAATATATGGCGCTTGGCCCACTATGGTTCTGAACCCTTCAATTGTATGAAGCCACCGACAAACAACAAGACGCTTTTGATCTACAAGATGATTTGGACAGATTATTTAGATGGAGTATTGATAATTTTCTTCTGTTATATCCTAATAAATGTTGCTTTATGACGTATTCTAAAAAAATAAAATAATTACTAAAAATTCATATGAAGTTAGTGGTGTGAAATTACATAGAGTAGAATTATTTAAGAATTTGGGTTTTTATTTTACACATTACTTATATTTTAAAATGCACTTAAATCACGTGGTAGTTGATGCATATAGAAAATTGGGACTTATAATTAGAATTAAAATAGAATTTAAAAATATAAATACTATTGACATTGATATTGTTATTATTCGGTTGAGAAGCTTAGAATTAATAAAACAGTTATATTACCGGTTGTTCTGTGTGGTTGTGAAACTTGGACGCTCACTTTGAGAGGAACAGAGATTAAGGATTTTTGAGAATAAGGTTCTTAGGAAAGTATTTGGAGATAAGAGGGATGAAGTTACAGGAGAATGGAGACAGTTACACAACGCAGAACTGCACGCATTGTATTCTTCACCTGACATAATTGGGAACATTAAATCCAGTCGTTTGAGATGGGCAGGGAATATAGCACGTATGGGTGAATCTAGAAATGCATGTAGAGTGTTCATTGGGAGACCGGAGGGAAAAAGACCTTTGGGGAGGCTGAGATATAGATGGGAGGATAATATCAAAATGGATTTGAGAAAGGTGGGATATGATGATAGAGACTGGATTAATCTTGCACAGGATAGGGACCGATGGTGGGCTTATGTGAGGGCGGCAATGAACCTCCGGGTTCCTTAAAAGCCGTTTGTAAGTAAGCAAGTATTGATACTCTATACAAAACTCTAGTTATAAATAAACTAGAGTATGCGTCTATAATATGGTTACTACAGTTCCATCCCATCAAATGCAAATATAGTTTCGGCAATATAACAACAGATAACAACACCTTTTATCGCCTACAATATTGCTGTAGCGCGTACTTTATAATCGTCCGTTTCCCTGGCGAGCACTGTATAATTAATATGAAATTATGAAACTATATTTACTGTTAGTGTTCTAGTAGAGGAAGTTTGAGGTCAATGAATTTATCGTCAAATAAGCTACGCTTTGCGTGTGTACTATCTACTTTCATAATCTCATTTCAGTTACTCGCAACTATGATCCCAAAGGAAATTATCATCTAATTACGCTGAAGAATGTTTATGAATGTTCTAAATATTTGTCACGTGTTTTTATTTTGAATATTTTAAAAATGGAAATTTCCTGTGTATTACTTTAATGATAGAGATGAAGAAAATATGTCTCTTGAGACATTGAGAATATCCAACATCGTAAATATTTCCCATTTAATGGAATATAAGAACGGATCAGTTTGCTTTAAATAAACATTTCAGGACAGAATCGAACCCTTGGAACAGAATTTCATGTTGAGGTCGTTTTTGTGCACTACTTCAGAAACAAGCGAATTTTCTATAATATGAAAACATTGAATTGTTTGAAATAAGATCTTGAACTTTGTACAAAACTTAATAAGTACGTAATTATCTTCTAAGTGTACATTTTAGAGTGCTTCTATATTCATTGCGCCTTTTTTAATATCACTTCGCCGTGTGTTACGAATGAATACATCTTACAAAGTAATAATGAATATTGTATAAAGGACTTGAAAATATTAATAATAATCTTAATTATAAATACCAGTTAATGTTTCTGAAAATATTGCCGTGCTGAAATTTGAGAGTGAAGAAATGCATTATTTGTCAGGAACTAGAATGTATCGTGATTATGATGACTGTCATCATATTGTGTAACGTTAGAGAACGTAACTATTGCAGAAGAAAGCAAAGCTCCTACTTAAGCCGTCTAATGAAATATGCAACTTATAAAAATATTTAATTAACCTTGTAAATAATATGCTTTGCTTGATATGAATGATATCAGATTTGGGATTCGCTCTATGTACCTTGAAAATTTCTAGTGGATGTACATTTCGTCTAGCATTTGTAAGTATGTATCAGTGAATATTTAGAATTAACCTTTTTTTAGAGAATATACTGAATACAAGCAAATAGCCTGTCATCTGGAATTATACTTCATTTGCTTCAATTGATATACAGTAAATTTAGGTCAATAAAGTTATTGTAGCTTTTAAATATAATCGTGTTGAATTTTAAAACCTGTATGTACACTCTGTAGTATAATGTATTTTGT
This sequence comes from Periplaneta americana, assembly GCF_040183065.1. Lineage (NCBI taxonomy): Eukaryota > Metazoa > Arthropoda > Insecta > Blattodea > Blattidae > Periplaneta > Periplaneta americana. The sequence goes on along the minus strand of NC_091127.1, from coordinate 62,370,424 downwards.
CACGTTATATAACTCGAACAAATCCAAAGAAACAAAACTCCTATGAGAACTGGTAACAGCATGTGTGGATTTGGAAAATTGTGAATTCGCTATCTTAAATAATAGGATTTAGATTGTAAAGTTTCATACGTAATATGAAATACAAAACAAAATTCCTGACATGTTAACAGAAGTTCTCAGTTTTTTTCGTAATTCCTTTGAAGTTAGCTTCATTGAATAGATTATTCTAATTAAATAAGTTTCTTAAGACAATTGATATCAGGAAACGCTTATTGAATTTCAAACAATACTTTATTTAAATCAATATAAATAAATTTCATAACGGTATATTTACTTTAATGTAATGGAGTTAATTTTAAAATATATAGAAATGTAATAGGGTGCCACAAACTTAAATCTGTGAAGGTAATAATAGAATTGCATACTGTGCAACGCTTCAGAACTTAAGTACGAATATCTCAAAAGGAAGCCAAATTCATTTAAACTATTTAATGAGCATGTAAGAATGATATGTATTGAATTTGTTTGTAAATAATAGCTTTCATATCTGTAACATGTAACTGGGCTAGGAATTCAGACAAGTTACTTGTTATATATTTTCTCACACTGCTCATATTTTGGTTTCTTCATTGTCTTAAAGTGTATTAGCGTGTAGTTTAAATGAGTATCTTGCTATACAATGTAATAGATAATCATAAAACGCAATTTATGTAAGAAATACACCACCAATTTATAAGCATATCTTATTTTATCTTGGTAAATATTAGTTGGAGTTAATAGTGGTATGATAACTTTGAGAAAATAATAATGGCACGCAGTATTAAATGAAATGTGTTCTTTGTGTCACGAACTAAATGTACTGTAAGGATAATATTATATTAGATTAATATTGTACGTCTTTCTGTTACTCATTATTCAAAGCTGCGTACCTTAACCACTGTGACTTCTTGATTGACATTGTTTATCGTTACTGTTATCTCACAGGAAAGAGAGAACTTTATATGATTTCTACTAATAGGATTTTATAATAATTACAAAACGTGCTGAATTGTTTAGTAAACAATAATATTTACGTTTCAAGTTATTAATTTAGTTTTGAATTCAATTACATACACATCTATAAAAAGTTACATTCTTTCATTCCTCTCACAGTAGTTTTATCGTGTGCATCGTTACATTCAAATGTAGTAGTTTATTTCAAATTACGAAAATAGTGGCTTAAGAATACTTCTAATAATTTCGAAGAAAATACTTTGCTTATGTCCAGAGAGTTGTTACAGTCGAAAATTATGTATTGTCTTAAAGGAACATAAATAGGTCTATGCAGAATTTCGGAAATGAAGAAACATATTTTGTGTACTTAAAATTTGAAATTTATTGTGGTGTTCGTGAATGTAGATTAATAGTTTGTTGTACTTAGTTAAAAGCTGAAACAGTGTGGAAATTTTTAATTCCTTTCTTTTAATACCACTGAATAATGAAATATTCAAGTGAAGTGTAGTTCAAGTACAGAACATTGAGTATTGCACTGCAATTATGTATATTTTATTAATTTTAACTTTAATTTCCCTATGTAACTCATCTCAGCCTAATTCATTTGGTTTGTTAAATAAGTTGCAGAGGGATAGTATGAAAGATTGGAGGAGAAATTGGAGAACACTCGAGAAAACTAATTTATGGAATGCATGTAGTTACTATTTAAACAGCTCTAATGTATTGTCTATTGTTATCCTGGATTCGTCTTCGGACTACTACAATTCCTACATTGATCTTGTGGCATATCGTGTTAACAAATTTCTCAATATACCTGTAGTTTTGGTAGTGGGTTATGTCAACCTGACAACGGACACTGATCTAGAAACAGAGCGCTCACATTTACTCATCGCTCCTAATTCTTCTTCACTCATTTTATTTTTTAAAAGGGCAAAGAATTTCTATCCACAAAATGTCTGGAGAGCGAAAGAAAATTTCTTCTTCTTAATGGCTACTGATGAAATTGATAATAAAGAAAATTACCATAATATTTTTGATCACCTCTGGCAAGAGCGAGGATATTTGAATATTCTGATCTTGGTCAAATCACTTCTTGGACGACAAGTTGAATACATATTGGCTTATAATCCGTTTAAAAGAACTTCTAACGATGGAAAGACGTTGATGTGGACAGTACGTCCCGATAATTTACATAATATACCTTATTTATATAACAGAATGACCAGAAATCTGCACGGTTATACGTTGCATATCAGTATGTTCACTAGCAGACCTACAACTATAGTTCGCTATAACAAAACTGAAAATAGTTGGTACAGCGAAGGTCGGGACGAGGTTGTTCTGAGAAATATTGCAGCGCACATGAATTTCAAAGCAGTTATTATAGACCCAGGTAATGAGAAAATTGGTTTTGTGACTGAAAATGGCACCCTTACTGGAGCGATGGGAAAATTGGCCGAAAGACGTGCTGATATCCTGTTTAACGAGATTTATTTGAAATATTACCACACGGATAAATTAGAATTTACAGTGCCTCCCATACATAGCCAAGAAATTGTTGTTATTGTCCCGAAATCTGCAAAAATTCACTTTTGGGTTACAATTTATACAGCCCTGAAGAGTATTCATTGGAAATATATTTTGATTTCTTTTATTTCCTGCTGTATTGTCTTGTACTTTATGAGAATTATGGACTTGTCAAAGAGACGTGGAAATGTGTATAGACCGTCACTTTGTATTAGCAGTTTTACAATGTTGGCAATATTTGTGAACATGCCCTTGTCTTTTCTGACAAAAATTCAGCCATCGTCTCAAAGATTATTTTTAGCATCTTGCTTGATTTGCAGCTGGTTCATGATGTGCAATTTTCAAGGACTGCTGCTCGATATATTTGCCAACCCACACTATGATGTAGATATCAACACACTAAGTAAACTCTATGAAGCCGATTTTCCAATATTAACTGATAACTATAACCTTCTAGATACCTTCAACGGCTCTGAATCCATGGAGCAACTCGCACCGAAACTTGAATACAATGAAAATGTTAGTCGTATTATCAGAGAAATTAAGACCTTTAAGAACATATCTGTCCTTTGCAGTAGAAGAAGAGCTCGATGGTTTTTGAACAGAAATGGTCGAGATGGATTACATATTGTAAACGAAGTGCCGAGAACCTACTTCGTATCTTACATGGTTCCAAAAGGCTCTCCGTATTTGCGGAGACTTAGTGTAGTCTTTGGCAGGATTGCACAAGCTGGGCTATTTGACAAATGGGACAGTGATGCCGCCAGTGTATTGTATTCACATGAAGAAATTTTCGATGATGATTTTGATTCCCCATATAGTGTTATCACTTTATCCGACGTCACTGTAGCCCTTCTTGTTCTTGTTACCGGACTTCTTGGTTGTATGTTTGTGTTTGTTTGTGAATGTTTTCTCAAAGACCTATAGGTAAACAAAGTGTGTAATTTAAAGATTCAAGTATGAGAGATGGATAGATTATAATCAGAATTAGGCTCTTGAGTATTCATCGTGTCCTAGACCTTCACACTTCCAACGTTTCGGAACTACATGCAGGTTCCATCATGAAAGCAAACAGGTAGGACCAGACAAGTCACCTACTCTTTACGCGAGGCTAATCTGGACAACTGAGCCAAAAGTCTAATTCTGATCACAGTCAAAGTGAAAGTCAAAATAAAATTTGTCAGTTAATAAAAATAAATCCATGTTTACTATATACATTACTTGAATGGTTCTTATTTCATTGTTTTAATTAAGAATATAGATAGGTTGTTGTTCAGTGAACTGTCCGAAGACAGGTTTGAACTTCACAAATAACACCAATAAGGCATCATTCATGAGGCAACTAGGCCAAGAGATAATGGGGTAGGGTGGCCAGTTCCTTTCCCCTCCAATGCATGCATCGCCGATTAGCTAAATATTCCACTAATCAGACTTCAGATGTATTACTGTATTCCACAGAATAGATTGTTATAATAGTTGATTAATTAAGATGACGTCTGAAAGTGCGTATAAACAAAAAGGTCCTGAAGTTCTTCTCACCTGCTTGGTAGCATAGGTAACGCCACAGCCGGAAAGTTGGGAACAGAACATAATTAGGTGGATTAGGGACAGTCGTGGAGAACCGATAAGAATGCGAGGATCGTGACATAAAAGGAAGCACAGTGTTAATATGGCGTCAGCTCTCTCATCAGTTATTTTATCATCAGTTATTTTATCATCAGTTATTTTATGTAAGTAATGTCTGACCTCTTTGTTTAAAATAAATCATGTTTGGTTTTATATGAAAGTAATTTAATCTTGAAATCTAAATCAAGAAGCAAGTAGTTTTCCTGAGAGAACCAGTTCATTCAGTAAAGACAACCTTCTTTCCCATTATACATAGTATTAGTGTGGTGTCAGAAAATCCTGTAAAGTTTTTGAATTATCAGAATACATTGGCCAATCGTTTCATAAGCCATCCGTCGTAGATTAAGGTAAAAACTTAACTTAATTTGTGCGCCATAAGAAGCGTGTACAACAGTTCTGAACACTTTCAGAAACAAATTGAACAGCTTTAATCAAACCTGATGTAGCCTATTGACGGTATTGGAATATTCACAAGCACCAGTATGTGTACGAGTACGTAAATTTTTGGCCTAGTAAGAGACCCAACTTAATTGTATCTGTCTCAAGGATTAACAAACAAGATGGACCTGTAAGCGGTTTTTTTAGTATCAGAGAAAATTCTGTGTGGCTATCAACTGCCAACTGAATCACTCTATGTACAGATACGGAATTAAAATTTGATGCGAGTCTTGATGGGAGTGCACCTGTATATAGGCAACAATTTCGCACGACTGTCCACAAGTAGCATATACACGGTAATTGACGAGGAAAGGTCAAAAATTGAGATTACGATATCTTAGGCCATTTTGAGTGAAAAAATTCATATACTGTAGATCCGTTTTCGAACGATGGCGGAGCTAGATACATTTCTTTGGTAAAACATATCGCCCCAATGTGAATCAGACGTTACCATATTCTGCTGACGTGAGACGTGAGACAAGGTCACAAATCGCATTGAATGACGTAACATTGGAATCTGCGTTGTGAGCGATGTGATAAGTGAAGTTTATTTACCTCACAAACCGGATTTTGGAGCATTATAAATGCCCACTCGTCTGCCCTTGTCTGATGTAATGACACAGCATCCGCGCATAACACAAATACACTATCACTTATAAGTTCATAGCAGTTCACTCAGATACCTACAGTACAGTAGTTATACAGGTACAGTTATCGGAAGTGTTAAGTTGTGTTTTTCAAGATGTTTTATAAATTTTAGACTACAGAATGCGCCATTATTATGTATGTTTATGGTTGTGTAATGGAAGTTCCTTTCGTGCCGTTGCTGAATATGAACGACGCTTTCTGAACAGAATCGTACCATATCGAAAAGTATTGGATGAAAGACTTGGTATACCAAAGGAAGGTTGAAACGAGAGAGACGCTAATCTACCGTATTTTGGATGCTGCACGCCGCATAAAGAATAACCACGAGAAACTCTCCCGAGCGACGAGCGCATTCATGCCCGAGGCAACAGTGCATTGAAGCAGAAGGAGGTACCTTTTAAAATGTGCGAAATCATCGACCCCAATCTGGAATATTAGGTATGTTTGCATACGTCAATATAAACTTTAAATTTGTCCGTTGTCTGTGTCTAAATGCGAGTTAGTACAATGGAATTCCAGAAGTTTTTGTGAAATCAAAGAGCCATATCTCCGTAACCGTTCGAAAACGGACTTATATTCATATGAACTTTTTGACTCAGAATGACTTCAGAATTCACATCCTAAATTTTTTACCTTGCCTCGTGAATCACCCTGTATACAGGGATTCTTATTTTTGTGTTGTAAGCGAAACATGAGTAAGGGAGCTCCAAATTTTATTTCCGTATCTGTAGGCTTCATTTTGTTCAATGAGATATGAAATTTCTGTGTGGACGTCAATTACCTACTTGATAACTCATATTTCATTATGTTCTGTGCGACTGTCAATTGTCAACTGAATCATTCTGTATACTTCATTATGCTCAGTCTTGACGAATTAAATTTTCTGCAAATGCATTTAAATCAACTTGTTCTGTTCTAAAAATAATAAAAAGTGACAAGAGATTAAGAGAATTCTTGTAATTGTCTAAAACCTTTACGTTATTCGGAAATGTTAGTGTAAGCATGGATGGGTTTGTAAGGATGTTTGGAACTTCAAATAAAATTAGGATATTTCTTTCCAGTTCTATCTTTATATTCGTAGCATTTATAATCAATAAGGCGAATCACTATCGTTAATTATCTACTTCATACTGTACATCGTACTTCCATGAGGCCTTGCCTCGAGACAACAATTAAATTTATAATCCAAATGATTCACATATAATAATAATAATAATAATAATAATAATAATAATAATAATAATAACAACAACAACCACAATGTATGCATTTGTTCACACTGCAAATGGGTATATACCCGGTGGCAGTGGTAACTAATTACACTCAATAATGACAATTAATAAAAAAATAAAATTAATAATAAATTAACAATAATAATAATAATAATAATAATAATAATAATAATAATAATAATAATAGGGAGCATCCTAAATTAAATGAAGCACGATCACTTAAAATAACATTTAAAGTAAATCTAATTTGTATCTTTATCCTAAGTTCGAACTAAAACTCACGAGTATGATATGTCCATACCTGCACAAGTACCTTTCAGCACTACACTCATTTCGCTGACAACTCACTCACTGCACTGGAACTACGACACATTTCACTGATTCTATCCTGATTTCACTAACACTTCAAAATATTTCCCTGTTCAAATACTTTGCACCGCCACTATAAACTATAAAGCTTCACTGACAAACACACTTCACTCACAGAACACACTTCACTGACACAACACACATCACTGACACAACACACTTCTTCACTGATACAACACTTCAATAACAAAATATCAGTTACATACACCCTTTAAATAGTGTGTCTAATATACTACCGTCTATTAGTAAAGTCCTTAAACCTATTTTTAAATACATTTTGGTTATTTTTAAAGCCTTGGGTAAGTTTGCAGGTAAAGCATTCCAGTCCCTCCGATTGAGAAAAGAAAACTTTCCAGTGTCCGTCCTCTGTCTTCTCTCCCTCAATTTATATGAGTGGTCGTTCCTTGAAGAGTAATTTGGCGGCTGCAATCTATTTTTTATTTCTCTCCAGGCAGTAATAATAATAATAATAATAATAATAATAATAATAATAATAATAATAATAATAATAACAATAATTATTTATTTTATTTTATCTGTCAGAGTTAAGATCATAAGGCCTTCACTTGCACTCAACCAGATCTACAATTAATACAAGTGCATAGGTACTAATACTACTATTACTGCTGCTGCTGGTGGTGGTGGTGGTGGTGGTGGTGGTGGTGGTAGTGCTGGTGGTGCTGGTGCAGATGCTGGTGCTGCTGTGAAATTCTGTTATTGAAACTTTTCTAAGTTATCAGTTAATCTGAATACATTAGAAATGTAAAGATAATTATTTAGAACTATCATTTATGAAGTAAAGTACAATTATTTAGATATTTAAATATATAACTGTTCAACATATGAAGAGAAAAGAAATTCATTAAGCTAGTCTGAAAAAAATTAAATTATTAATAATTATTCCTTATGAGTATTACATTTAAGAGCGAATGTAATTTATTATGCCTGTTGAATTAGGTAATTGTACACTTTAGTTTTGAAAGACGTTAAATTCTGACAGGTTCTAATATCGGCGGGAAGAAGATTCCAGATTCGAGAGGTGTATATTGTGAATGATTGAGAATAACATGTTCTGTGCTTAGTATAAGATTAATAGTTTCTTGTTGAGACCGGATGCCAAGACTGTGAAGAGATGAGAGATTCTGAAACTGACATGACAGGTAAGATGGACAAGATGTGTGCATGATTTGATATAGCAGCGAAAGTGAATGTAGTTTTCTGCGTTTCTCAAGTCGGAACCACGACAGCTGCTCGAAGTATTGCGAAATATGGTCATATTTCCGAATGTTACATTATAAATCTAATGCACATATTATGGACACGCTGTAGCTTTATGGCTAATTTTGAAGTTACAGTATATCATTTAGTAGAACATCGCAGTAATCAAATAACGGCATTATGAGTCTGGACAAGGACTTTTTTCTGAGAAAATGGAAGATGTTTTATGTGGGTTAGAAAGTGGAAAACTGAGAACACTTTTTTTGTAATATTTGTAATCTGATTGTTTCAACTTAAGTTTTCGTCAAAAAGACACCTAGGGTGGTATTCATAGACATTTCGCAGCACGCGCTATGAGCGTACTAAGCTAGGCCCGGATATCCACTGGTTACTAGTACAGAATTAAAATCATATCCTATCGCTAACACTGGTTTATGAATACGAAAAAAGGTGATAATCCACCGAAAGCCCGCGCTAAAAATGTCTATGAATACGGCCCCTAAATTTTTAACAGTAGAGCTACAGTGCGTATACTAACTGGCTCCGCAGTGAAGCAAGCGGCAGTATTCGACCCGGCAATGATATAAAGTTGATACTCTGTAGTGGCTGGTTTGGACAAGTAGAAATATTACATCTCTCTCGCTCTCTCCCATCTCTCATCTCCCACCAATGCGGCCAAGGTCATTGATTCTACCTGCACGATACCAACACAACTCCTCGAGTCCCCGCGTTCTGCTTGCCACTCATGCGGAGGCAGTTTGTATACGCACTGTGTAAGGTATAGAAATATTGCTTATGACAACTGATGGCGCATGTCGTACTTCGAAAGAAGATAGTCTCTTCCTAACGAATTTCTAACTTGATTACTTTAAAAATATATGGTTTAAAAAAAAAAACATCTCTCTTACATTAAAGACTTCCAACAACAACACAACAGACATTATTACTTATGATGAACTCTTTGAAGTATATAAACGTTTAAAAAACCGGAAAGCCCCAGGCGAAGATAATTTAAATTTCGAGCTTTTTAAATACGCTGGAGAAGAATTTACCTATAAATTTTTATATTTCTTAAACAGGATCGAAACCCCCAGAAAGTTGGCAAAAGCCATTGTAGTACCCATTTATAAGAAAGGAAACAAAAAACTATGTGAAAATTACAGGGGTATAAGTCTTCTCAATTCGGGATATAAGATCTATACAGCCATAATCAAAAATAAACTATCACATCTTTACGAAGACAAAATCACTGAAGAACAGACTGGATTCCGAAAAGGAAGATCATGTTGTGACAGCTATTTCACCATGAATATTTTAATTGAAAAGCACAGAGAATTTAATATTCAAATCAAAATATTCAAATTTAATATTCAGAGATTTTACGCTATGATAATGTGCCAAACCAAATCATTCTCTCCATTTATAATTTATATCAACAAAATGAAATTGCCATAAGAACTGAACGCGGAACTACTAGCTGGACTTCCATAAACCAAGGTGTTAGACAAGGGTGCGGTCTTTCCCCTCTCTTGTTTATTATATATATGAACCATATTTTATACATTTGGAGGCAAAGTCATCATGCTGGAATTCAAATTAATCGAAACACAGTTCTCGATACACTAATGTTTGCCGACGATCAGGTTATTATCGCTAAAACAGAGGATGCTTTACAAAGAGCCATTTATAATTTGGAAATAACCGCCTCAGATTTCAATATGGATATCTCAAAAGAGAAAACAAAAGTCATGGCATTTTCGGGAGAGAATCCCATTCCAAGTCAGATCATGATAAATAATACTCTAATTGAAAGTGTTAATTCCTTTAACTATTTAGGTTATAAACTCTCTTACATCACTGATGAAGATATGTCGAACAAAATATCTAAATTTATAAAAATCACTGGCGTAATTAACACCGTCTTCAAATCATCCCATGTTCAGAAACATACAAGGCTAAAGGTATATAAAACACTAGCTCGACCGGTCCTCACTTACGGTAGCGAGGCATGGACAATCAGAAAAGCTGATGAGCAAAGGCTGACGACAGCTGAAATGAGGTTCATGAGACGAACAGCGGGATGCTCTTTGCTGGAACACCGTAAAAATGTGGACATATTGCAGGAACTGAAAATGGATCCTATAGTTAATTTTGTTCAACAATATCGACTTCAGTGGAAAAAACATGTCGAAAGGATGGATCGCACTAGATGGCCTAAAAAGATTCTTACTTATGTACCTAGACGAAAGAGGAAATTGGGAAGACCACGAAAGCGCTGGCATGAAACCGTAACAGATTCTGTAGGGTCTAATACGTGACGGATATGATGATGTTATTAGTCTCTTGTGCCCTAGAATAATAGCCTTGGACTTCAATATGACGCCAATGAGTTGTTTCAAATAAAATGAGCAAATAAAACCTTTTGACGTGCAATGTTTTCAACCATCTGATACGAAGCCAAAGACTTGCAGGAACTGCTTTTAACACATTTCACCTTGTACAAATGTACAAATAACTGAAATAAACAAGAATCGAAGTGCATTATTCATTTATTAATACGTCATGCTTTTGTTGGAATTGCCTTTATAAAGATCCTACAACCCTAATTTTTTTTCATAAAATGCTGCCATGCATATAACACCTTAAAATATAATATATCGAATGAGAATGGATCAGCTAAAATAATAGACCATTGTTCTTTCCATTTGATCAATATTGTAGTGGAGGCCTAACCTGAGCCATGAATGAACAAATAAAGTTCTTTAAATAACGAATGCATTGCGGGTGACATCAACGCGGCTCCAGTAAAGAGGAGTGGATCAGGACAGCACGTTTGCACATCTCCTTTTTATGTTACGTTAGGTTCTTTTCAAACTGAAATGACGAGTGAAGCGCAGGACAGTTAAAATTACTCTAACCTAGCCTAACCTAACCTAACCTAACCTAACCTAACCTAACCTAACCTAACCTAACCTAACCTAACCTTTTTATGTTAAGTTAGATTAGGATAGGTTAGGTTAGGTTAGGTTAGAGTAATTTTAACTGTACGTTTCACTCGTCATTTCAGTTTGAAAAGAACCTAACCTAACATAAAAAGGGGATGTGCAAACGTGCTGTCCTGATCCGCTCCTCAGTAAAGGACAATGCTCTAACTTTTGTTTCAAAAATTTTCCCTGCGTGGTGCGCAGAGGAACTTTCTACGTTAAATGTGTAAAATAATTCGGCGTATACTAGAAAATAGTATTAATCTAAAAATCTACATTTATTCATTATTCATTCTCTCAAAAAGGTACTTTGATTACTTCCCACTTCGGGCGGTACACTTTTTAAATCCCACGAAATCTTTAATATTTGGGACCTACCAAATCCTCCCCTTAATACGCTTAAGAATCACTGCAGCCACTAGATTTACAATTGAGCAGCTGTAAAGAAACAACTTTCTTTTACTGCCTCAAAAACGGAACTGGCAAATTCTCCCTGAGACGTTTTGAGTAATTACCAGAGTCCTGCGTTTGATTACTTTGAGTACAAGTTAGATGTACAGTAATGACAAAAAAAACCGGACCGACACTTGTAGCTGATACAAAAGAATTCTGTGCTGTGTATTGTGCCAAACTGTGGTAATTTCAATATGGATAGTGAAGCCAGAGGTATGTACTGCTATTTAATGCAAAAAATACGCAGTTATCTTTGTCGAATAGAGGTAGAAATGTAATATTGATGCCAGATGAAAATAAAACTCTCAAAGTTTTTTCGTCTGTAAGTTTGAGGCATTGAAAGAAAGAAAAGACGGTAAGAATCGAACAAATGTAATAAATTTCATTGTTACAATTAATTTTACAAGATGGATATTATGTTTTGTGACTAGCAAAATTTGAATCTGTGACTCTGAAATCAGCTAAAAGGGTCGGTACGGGTTTTTTTTTTTCACTACTGTACATGAATCATACTAGCTTCGCTCGGAACGGAGACCTCTGACTCATCTCCTCGCTCAGCTTCGTGGTTTACATCTGCTTATTGGTATAGGCACTGAACAGTAAGAATTGTTGTCACGTTCAAAATATACTGTCACGTGAATTTAATGACAAACTGAATGTTTATTGAAGCCACCTCATGGGTAACGATGGATTATTCTCATAACAATAAATAAAACGCATCTAGATTCTATATACTCGTGCTTTGTTTCATAATGCATTTTTCAACCAAAAAGTAAGAAAAAACATTTCTCATTATTTCCTCGTAATTATAGATTTTTGAATAGTTAAATATATATTATCACAGTGAAAATGAGTTTAGAAGTAAATATTATAAGTTATTGAAAATTATTGAAATTCGAATATTCACAATTTAAAACGAGTTAGTATTGAAATATATAAAATATTTCGGCCCTGATGTTTCAGCTTTCGTCCAATTAGAAATGTTTGTAGATTTTAGGTCTCCATATATTACCTGTCTCTAATGCCAGGTTGAAGAAATTAATTACGAATACTTGTTTTACAGATGATCGTTGTACTTGAACAGTCTATGTATGTACACATCTAAAAATAAATACATAAATAGATATACGGTGCAAATTATAATACATTAAATCATAATCAAAACAAAATCATTTTCACTACTTGCTTTCCGAGTCTCTCGAACTTACAATGGACGACTGTAAACATCTTAATTGTTTCAAATGAAAAATTTATCTTTTTCTTCTGATGAACTTCGGCATAATCCATGACATTAGTAAATATTGTAACTATGCTGTTGTAAAATTGACAAATAATATGTATTGTATTTATTATTATTATTATTATTATTATTATTATTATTAATAGATCAACTATCCATGTATGGTGGGTCCCTATCACCACGGCATGGCGCGTCCTCAGGTTGCGGATAGAGGAGACGGCCTCCAGATATGGAGGGTAGCTGCGAATATATTGAATAAGCAGTCGTGGACAGCCGATAAGGGGTGGTCCTCCAGCTTGGGGGTTGGGCGAAGGGCTAACAACCCATCACCGTAAAAAACAGCTTGTTACGAATTCCTACAGTAAGCCTCGGAATAGGACTGATTCTCTGGCACGACCACAGCAAAGGAATAAGGTTTTGAGATTTGGCACTTGGAACGTAACTAGTCTTTATAGAACAGGAGGGGTAACATTAGTAGCAAAAGAACTAGCTAGATACAGAATAGACTTTGTGGGAGTACAAGAGGTTAGGTTAGATGGGAATGGCATATCACAAATAGGAGATTACTTGTTGTATTATGGGGAAGGAAACAATAATCACCAATTAGGAACAGGATTCTTTGTACATAAAAGAATAAAATCAGCAGTAAAAAAGGTCGAATTTATCAGTGACAGGTTATCATATTTAGTACTTAAGGGTAGATGGTGCGACATCATGGTTATAAATGCTCACGCCCCTACAGAAGAGAAAGACGACTATATAAAGGATAGCTTCTATGAGGAATTGGAACATACTTTTGATCAGTTCCCTAGATATCACATGAAAATTTTATTGGGGGATTTCAACGCTAAAGTAGGACGGGAGGATATTTTTAGACCAACTATTGGAAAAGAGAGCCTACACGCAATTAGTAGTGACAATGGAGTTAGATTAGTCAACTTTGCCACATCGAAAAATTTAATTGTCAAAAGTACAACATTCCCCCATAAGGATATACATAAATATACTTGGACTTCTCCAGATGGATTGACACACAACCAAATAGATCACATCTTGATAGATAAACGGAGACATACTAGTATAGTAGATATTCGAACTTTCAGGGGTGCAGACTGTAATTCTGACCATTATTTGGTGATTGGAGAATTAAGAGAAAGATTATCAGTAGCCAAGCGAGTAGAGCAACAAGTTAATATTACTAAATTCAATATTTTGAAATTAAAGGACGAGGAAGCTAAGCAAAATTATCAGGTCGAAATTTCGAATAGGTTTGCCACTTTAGAAAGTTCCGACGAAGTTGAGAAAGAATTAGATGTTAATAGCGTGTGGGAAAATATCAGAGATAGTATCAAAATTGCAGCTGAGCAGAGCATAGGTTATTATGAAACTAAGAAAAAGAAACCGTGGTTTGATGAAGATTGTTGCATGGTAGTAGAAAGAAGGAAACAGGCAAAATTGAAATTCTTACAGGATCCAGTTGAGGAGAAGAGAGATAATTATTTCAATGAAAGACGGGAAGCAAGTCGTACACTTAGGAATAAAAAGAGAGGTTACTTGAAGGAAAAACTGAATGAGGTAGAAACAAATAGTAAGAATAAAAACATTCGAGATTTATATAAGGGTATAAAGGAATTTAAGAACGGATATCAGCCAAGGGTAAACGTGATCAAGGATGAGAATGGTGACTTGCTTGCAGACTCTCCATCAATCCTAAACAGATGGAAAAACTATTTTGCGCAACTACTAAATGTACATAGGCCAAATAGAAATGATCGGGACGATATTGAAATACAAACTGCTGAGCCATTTATACCCGAACCCACGCTTTCAGAAGTCGAAATTGCGATAGAAAATCTGAAAAAGTACAAGTCTCCAGGTATCGATCAAATTCCAGCAGAATTAATACAAGAGGGTGGAAGTGCATTATATAGCGAAATTTATAAACTTGTACTTGCTATTTGGGAAAAGGAAATTGTACCAGATCAATGGAAGGAGTCCATAATTGTACCTATTTTTAAAAAGGGGGACAAAACCAACTGTGGTAACTTTCGAGGAATATCACTTTTGTTGACGTCGTACAAAATTTTGTCCAATATTCTTTTGAGGAGATTAACTCCGTACGTAGATGAAATTATTGGGGATCATCAGTGCGGTTTTCGGCGTAATAGATCGACTATTGATCAGATTTTTTGTATTCGGCAGATAATGGAGAAAAAATGGGAGTATAAGGGTACAGTACATCAGTTATTCATAGATTTCAAAAAGGCATATGACTCGGTTAAGAGGGAAGTATTATATGATATTCTTATTGAATTTGGTATTCCCAAGAAACTAGTTCGATTAATTAAAATGTGTCTCAGTGAAACATACAGCAGAGTCCGTATAGGTCAGTTTCTATCTGATCCTTTTCCAATTCACTGCGGGCTAAAGCAGGGAGATGCACTATCACCTTTACTTTTTAACTTCGCTTTAGAATATGCCATTAGGAAAGTTCAGGATAACAGGCAGGGTTTGGAATTGAACGGGTTACATCAGCTTCTTGTCTATGCGGATGACGTGAATATGTTAGGAGAAAATACACAAACGGTTAGGGAAAACACGGAAATTTTACTTGAAGCAAGTAAAGCGATCGGTTTGGAAGTAAATCCCGAAAAGACAAAGTATATGATTATGTCTCGTGACGGGAATATTGTACGAAATGGAAATATAAATATTGGAGATTTATCCTTCGAAGAGGTGGAAAAATTCAAATATCTTGGAGTAACAGTAACAAATATAAATGACACTCGGGAGGAAATTAAACGCAGAATAAATATGGGAAATGCGTGTTATTATTCGGTTGAGAAGCTCTTATCATCCAGTCTGCTGTCCAAAAATCTGAAAGTTAGAATTTATAAAACAGTTATATTACCGGTTCTTCTATATGGCTGTGAAACTTGGACTCTCACTCTGAGAGAGGAACATAGGTTAAGGGTGTTTGAGAATAAGGTGCTTAGGAAAATATTTGGGGCTAAGCGGGATGAAGTTACAGGAGAATGGAGAAAGTTACACAACACAGAACTGCACGCATTGTATTCTTCACCTGACATAATTAGGAACTTGAAATCCAGACGTTTGAGATGGGCAGGGCATGTAGCACGTATGGGCGAATCCAGAAATGCATATAGAGTGTTAGTTGGGAGACCGGAGGGAAAAAGACCTTTAGGGAGGCCGAGACGTAGATGGGAGGATAATATTAAAATGGATTTGAGGGAGGTGGGGTATGATGATAGAGATTGGCTTAATCTTGCACAGGATAGGGACCGATGGCGGGCTTATGTGAGGGCGGCAATGAACCTTCGGGTTCCTTAAAAGCCATTTGTAAGTAAGTAAGTAAATAGATCAACTATTGACCAGATATTTTGAATTCGACAGATAATGGAGAAAAAATGGGAGTATAAGGGTACAGTGCATCAGTTATTCATAGATTTCAAAAAGGCATATGACTCGGTTAAGAGAGAAGTTTTATATGGTATTATTATTGAATTTGGTATTCCCAAGAAACTAGTTTGATTAATTAAAATGTGTCTCAGTGAAACGTACAGCAGAGTTCGTATAGGTCAATTTCTGTCAGATGCATTTCCAATTCACTGTGGGCTAAAGCAAGGAGATGCACTATCACCTTTACTTTTTAACTTTGCTCTAGAGTATGCCATTAGGAAAGTCCAGGATAACAGAGAGGGTTTGGAATTGAACGGGTTACATCAGCTGCTTGTCTATGCGGATGACGTGAATATGTTAGGAGAAAATCCACAAACGATTATGGAAAACACGAGGATTTTGCTGGAAGCAAGTAAAGAAATAGGTTTGGAAGTAATTCCTTAAAAGACAAAGTATATGATTATGTCTCGTGACGGGAATATTGTGCGAAATGGCAATATAAAAATTGTAAATTTATCTTTCGAAGAGGTGGAGAAGTTCAAATATCTTGGAGCAACAATAACAAATAAAAATGATACTCGGGAGAAAATTAAACACAGAATAAATATGGGAAATGTCTGTTATTAGATTAGATTAGATTTAGATTAGATTTATTTATTTAACCTGGTAGAGATAAGGCCGTCAGGCCTTCTCTGCCCCTCTACCAGGGGATTACAACTATAACATGAACAATAAGATTACAATTAATATTAAATTTACAATTACAATTACAATAAAAATTAAATAAGAATACCTGATTAATGAAAGCTAGACATTTTATCATAGAAGTTAAGAACAAAGAATATTTTTGTATTTACTAAATTACAAATTAAACCTACAATAACAAAATTCTATAGTGATGAAATTACCGGATATTGAGATATTTTGTGGTAGATTAAAAGAACTATTTACAAGAAACCATGTCTGAACGAGTCTCAATTACTGACCAAGTGCCTAGTAAGTTTGCGTTTGAATTGAATTTTATTTCGACAGTCCCTGATGCTAGCAGGTAGCGAGTTCCAGAGTCTTGGCAGGGCTATTGTGAAAGAGGATGAGTATGAAGAGGTGCGATGGGATGGTATTGTTAGTATTGTTTCATGGCGAGAGCGTGTGTTCAGATTGTGGTGGGAAGAAAGGTAAGTGAAGCGAGACGACAGGTACGAAGGAATAGAAGAGTTCAAGATTTCGAAGAGAAAGAGAAGTGAATGTAAATTTCTTTTCTTATCTAGTTTAAGCCAACCTATTGCTTCCAGGGATGGGGTAATATGATCATATTTACGAACATTGCTTACAAAACGTACACACAAATTATGAGCACGTTGAAGTTTCATTTTGTTGTCGCTGGAAAGGTCAGTCAGTAAAATGTCAGCATAGTCAAAATAGGGAAATACAAGGGTCTGCACAAGGGACTTTTTTAAGCAAGAGGGAAGATGAACATTTATCCTTTTTAGCACATGAATAATAGAATATACTTTTCTGCAGGTTTCTGTGATTTGCATGTCCCAGTTGAGATTATTATCCATGTGAATGCCAAGATTTTTTACCGAAGAACTGAAAGGGATATGCACTGTACTTACTTTAACGGGGGAAATGTCGAGGTGCTTTACAGCGTCGGTTTGCCGTTTGTGTCCTAATATGATTGCTTGTGTCTTTCCAGGATTGATATTAAGATGGAATTTCTTTGTCCATGTCACAATCGAGTCAATGTCTTCTTTCAATTTATCTATAGCGTCATTTATTCGATCTAAGCGGGAAGAGATGTAGCATTGAAGGTCGTCAGCATACAAGTGATAGTTACAATGCCTTACATGAGATGTAATATCACTGACATATATTGTGAACAACAATGGTCCGAGTACTGAACCCTGTGGTATACCTGATGTTATGTTAAGCCAGGAAGAGCTTCGATTCCCGGATACAACACATTGTTGTCTTTCCCGTAAGTAGGATTCGAACCAACTCACAGCAGTCTCTGACAAATGCAGATTTCTCAATTTATGGGTGAGCAGGTCGAAATTTACAGAGTTGAAAGCTTTGCTAAGGTCAAGAAGTGTTAGTATTGTTACTTTATTAGAGTCGATTGCTTCACGAATGTCTTCGGTCACTTTAAGTAGAGCAGTGCTTGTGTTGTGTCCAGCTCTGAAACCTGACTGATACTTGTCGAATAGTTTGTGTTCGTTCATGTAGTTAGTAATTTGTCTGTGTACGATTCTTTCCAGTGCTTTTGATATGGCTGGCAGGATACTGATTGGTCTATAGTCGTTCGGGTCGGTGGGAACTTTGACTTTTGGAAGAGGAAGAACGAAAGCTTGCTTCCATATTTTAGGGAAAGTTGAAGTGATTAAGGAACTATTGAATATGTGTGCAATTGTAGGTATTACTATGTCTTGTATTTTCTGTATGAGTAATATGCTAATGTTGTCTGGCCCTTGGGCTTTTGTCTTGATGCGTCGGATGGCTTTCATTACGTCAATGGGAGTGACGTCGGTAAAATAGAATTTGTCTCGAGTAGGGGGAGCTGAGTCAGGCAAAACTGTGTCTTGTTTCGTTGTGTCGTTTAAGGTCGGGTCCTTTACAAAGTGTTCGTTCAATCGGTCAAGTGGGATGGGAATGTCTGCTTGTTCACTAGCCCTTCCAAGTCCAATAACCTTCAGATTTTTCCATAATTCGGAAGGGGTTGTGTTGGGTTCTATAAGTTTGTAGGAGTATTTCAGTTTAGCGTTTCTTATTAGTTGAGTCGTTCTATTTCTTAGGTGTTTATAGGAGTTAAAATATTCGTCGTTTTTGTTGCGGGTGTATTTTCTATAAGCTAAGTCGCGTTCGGACATCAGGCTACGTATTTCAGTCGTCATCCAAGGGGCTGGGGTCTTTCTGGTACGTTTGGTCTTTAATGGTGCGTGTTTGTCATAAAGTTGAAGTATTAACGTATTGAATGAGTCTACTTTCTCGTCTACAGTTCGTAATGTCCAGATCATGTGCCATGGAAGTTGCGCAGCGTCTTCTTTCAGTGCAATATCATCTATTCTTTTGATATCCCTGTAAGTAATTACTCTAGGAGTCGATTTAGGACACTGCAGATTAAACGATGGATAAATGATATCATGCCCTGATAGTCCTGGTGCAGGCAACTGTCCATGCGTCAGTACTTTGTCGGCATTGTTAGTAATTATCAAGTCCAGTAATGTGTCTGTACCTTCCGTGTGATGTGTGGGAGCTAGGGGTAGGATTACCATATCAAGGCACTGAAAGAATGATTTAAGTCTTTTAGTCGTACTAGAATGTAAGTCAAGTAAGTTTGAATTGAAGTCACCCATGATTATAACGTTCTCATATTGCGGCGTTACGTTTAGTAAGGCGGTTTCGAAATCATCTACGTCATATATATGTGGGGGTTTATATACGACACACACTAGACATTTTGTAAATAAGGTGCAAATTTCAATGAACATGAACTCGGGTTTGGCAGAGTACTGGCTTGGAGAATGATGAATAATTTTAGGTCGCAAATCGGATCTAATATAACCAGCCACCCCTCCGCCTCTCTTGCCCTCTCTGTCATTACGGCAAAGCGTATAGCCAGGAAGGTTTACGAGAGTGGAAGGAAGATTAGGATGTAACCAAGATTCGGAGATAAGAATAACGTGAATGTCTAAAGGTGAGAAGATAGAAGAAAATTCGTCAAAATGACACAACAGACTTTGAGCATTCACGTGAACAACATTAAGTGACAAAGGAGAGAAAGAAAGCGCAGCCTTGATTATGTCTGCGGTACAGGGCAGTGGGCAGGTAGGATTGCTATTGTTCGTGTTAATAGAGGGGACCGGTCTCTGTACACTGACCTCAGGGACTGTCGGGTGAACATGCTGCTTTTTGTTCTCAATGGTACCAACTTATATGCAATTCAAGTTTTTAAATTATTTTCTAGCAATAATAACTTAAAATTACAGTACTAAATGATAAAGAATGTGAAGAAGAAAAATAATTAATTAATAAATAACGTTATTATATAGTAAAAGTTAAAGTGACTTACAGTACTAAATGATAAAAATAAGAATGAAAAAGAATTAATTATTAGGTAAAGTTACTGATAGAGTAAAATTTAATATAGATTGAATATTGCAGTATATTAAAATTAGTTGCCTTACTAGTTTTACGCAGCCGACTCGTTCAGATCATGTCTTCTGGGCATTTAATTCTGTGTTTGTGCTCGCCTACTTTGACAATAATGTCTCCGTCTTGTGTCCACACGTTTTTCAAGCTGTATTTAGTTATGCATTCTTTTAACAGATTATGCCTGGCTTTAGTTAGGTCTTCACGGACGGTAACAAGACTACCCTTTAACAGTTTTTTGTTTCTGAATACCTCAGCCCTCTTTCTATAGCTGACGAATTTGACAATGATAGGCCGAGGCCTATCACTGTTTCTTCGCCCCACTCGGTGACTTCTGTCGATATCACTTTCAGTTAATTTTACTCCTATTTTAGAAGCCACGTCAATGGCGATAGTGTCCGTGTTCTCAGACTCACTTTCACTCACACCGAAAATCCGTAAACACTGTCGCCTCTGATATTGCTCCAGATCGTCCACCTTCATCTGGAGCTGCCTTATGTGCCTGTCCTTCTCCTCTAGAGCTGTTTTCAGGCTTTCTATCACAGCACTGTTTTCAGCAATAGTTTGTTTCAAGTCCTCCACAATGGCGGTCCTGATGGCCTGCGTCAGTACCTGCAGCATGCCGGGATCTTTCAACGCTTCCACCATGACGCGTCGGACAGCTTCTTCGGAGAACTCGCTGGGAGATGACTTCTTATTATTGCTATTTCCACCCATTTTGTCGTAGAAATCGAATGCGAAATAACACAAAATTATATACCACGACACTTTTAAACTTATTATTCGGTTGAGAAGCTTTTATCATCCAGTCTGCTGTCCAAAAATCTGAAAGTTAGAATTTATAAAACAATTATATTACCGGTTGTTCTTTATGGTTGTGAAATTTGGACTCTCGCGTTGAGAGAGGAACATAGGTTAAGAGTGTTTGAGAATAAGGTTCTCAGGAAAATATTTGAGGCTAAGAAGGATGAAGTTACAGTAGAATGGAGAAAGTTACGCAACACAGAACTGCACGCATTATATTCTTCACCTGACATAATTAGGAACATTAAATCCAGACGTTTGAGATGGGCAGGGCATGTAGCACGTATGGGAGAATCCAGAAATGCATATAGAGTGTTAGTTGGGAGGCCGGAGGGAAAAAGACCTCTAGGGAGGCCGAGACGTAGATGGGAATATAATATAAAAATGGATTTAAGGGAGGTGGGATATGATGATAGAGAATGGATTAATCTTGCTCAGGACAGGGACCGATGGCGGGCTTATGTGAGGGCGGCAATAAACCTCCGGGTTCCTCAAAGCCAGTAGGTATTATTATTATTATTATTATTATTATTATTATTATTATTATTATTATCATCATCATCATCATCATCATCAGTTATCACTATCTCTCTGTTTTTCTTTCTTTTTTTTTTTTGTATTAGCTCGATGAGAGCTCTAAACTTCTAGAGTGTTCTTTTGACCCTGTTGACCATCTATAGGGCTTTAATTTAATTTGTATTATTTTAACCAGCGTCTGTATTTCTGTTTTGTATTTATATGGCTGTGCTATCTGGTGGGATGGAAGAGAAGGCCTTAAGACCTTAATCCTGTTAGATTAAATAAATAAATAATAAATGCGGTTTCTTGTTTTCTAATGAAGTAGTTGGTACCACATCTTCTATTGGAGTACTGATATCCAAGCGCCTAGCTTTGTTTTGTTTGGGCATGTTCTCTGAACATCAGACCATGCCGCCGAGCAGTACTCTCCATACATAACTATATTGTTGCGGATTGCTTGGAGATTCCAGGTAAACAGACACTGGACTCTAGTAATTATATTCTCAAAACGTTCCGGACGTTCCTTACGTTCTACATTGTGTTACGTTGTTTTCCTGGTCGTTAGTTCCTCCTCAAAAGAAAATAAGTGTTCTTTGCATGAAAACTTAAAATACTAGTTACTGTAAAAGTGGATATGGCAAGCAATTTTTGATAACAGAACGTTATCACATACTGTCTTCTGGATATGCGTATTTCATAAATAACCACCAGTTTTTAAATATATTAAAACCTATATCATGCTTCAGTCTATGAAGTTCATTTTCTGAAGATATATAATTAAAAATACATTCTATCGTGATATTGTAATAAATGTACGATATTAATGTCATTGAGAACTTAAATTAATTCTGTGAACACATTTTAGAAATAATTTAGTTACATTTAGAGTAAAATGTAAATTCATATTTATAGTTACAGTAAACAGAGGAATTAATATTCAACTTTACATTTTTACAGGATTCGTGAAATGGACTATGTTCTCTGTCATTGATGAGTTTGTAAGTATCGTGATTTTCTGAATTATTCGCTTTATATTTACTTCTTATGTTCTGAAGTAGAACCTAAGTTCAGAAATACAACTGATAAAATCATCTGATGTATACATAAAAATACTACAACATTTGCTACACGGCATGGTGCGCTAGCCTAAAGCGAAGATACATTGAAATTGATGCATAACCTAGAGTCTAGATAAATATCGAGCACTAGTTCGTTGTCATCATTATCTCTTCTACTTATAGGCCTAAAGTGTGTGAACGATATACGAAACTGCCAAAAAAGATACTGGTGGCAGAGCATAAATAACTGAAGAAAAAGTCAAATAATGTTTTCCTGTAACTTTCAAGGTATTTGGGAAAAAAGTGTTGTACGATTCTAACTTCTTTGAAATGAGAATAGATAGTCATCATTTATTTTTCCCTATACTTACACTGAAGTAGTCGTTTGTTACTCTGTTGTGTATTTATTGTGTATTAGTATGTGATGGGCTCAAGGTCATTGGCAATGGCGTTAATGTTCGGTCAAAATGTAAACAAATATTAAGATTACGATGCTATCAATCTTAAAAACATAGTATATATAAGAATTACATTTCACTCGACCAAGTTTATATCTTTTACAGCAGGCATGTATATCGTGGGCATTTATAGCCTTTAAACGAAGTACAAAAGTGCCTGGATGCGATTCTGAGATTTTACGTCACTGTTGCTCTCGTTTGAAGACTCGCGCTGAACTTGCATGATTTGCACTCTGTATAAACAATACGACAAATATCATTGCTTTACATTTATCATTTGATAGAGATAGAGATGTCTGTGCAAATTACATTCTCTTTGATGTAAAATCGTAGAATACTATTTGCTCTTAAATTTAAAGCAGAAGATAAGAATCATCATCTGTTAGTCCTGTTTACGAAACTGCGAAGTATTAGCCAAGAAGAGAAAGAAATGCTGGTAGATCATTATCAGGCTGTTTTAATTATTTCAGTGAACTTAGTATTGGTTTTCTCAGTTTCCTTCTCGGCAAATGATATATAATATAACGAAATAGATTTTATTGAAGTATCAGTTTACACACAGTTTATAATTTAAGAAATATTAGCTGATGTATATATAAAAAAACTGTGTATTCACTTTATCCAACTTATCTATATTGGGAACATAAAATATATATCGTCGCCTGAATGCAAGAACTAGGTAACTCGATTTTTCATATTTTGTGACATCGCCTATTTACTTATTTATTGCACTAAGGAATATGTCTCGTTTTCTTTTACCTATTTGTTATATTGGAAAATAGATGTCGCTGGTATCGTTCGATCAGTTACCTAGATCCTGGATTACATTTTGTGCGATTTTTGCTATGCTATAATAGAGGAAACTGAAAAACGCAAATTTCGAGTTACCTAGTTCTTGCATTCAGGCAACGATATATTGTCCTACCCATAAAAATTTCACTATCTTTTAGACTTAGCAGTGCAGAAGTTAACGGACATATAAATCCATTTCCCCTATTCTTCCCTCTGTTGTTGATCTCGACAACCGTACCTGATTATTAGTTTTTTTGTCTTCCAACAAATGAATGTTGCTTTACGCGTAATGTAGAGGAATTACTAGAGTCCTGCATTTGGTTAAATTGAGTATAAGTTAGATGCACATGGATCATACTACTTAGCTTGGAACAGAGAGGTTTGTTTCGTCCCCTCGCTCCGTTTCGTATGTTTAAATCTACGTATTCGTATAGGACAGTATAAGCACTGAACTATGAGAATACAACTCACTTAGCAATATACTGTCATGTAGATTTCATAACAAACAAAATATTTTTATAAAGCCATCTTATGGACAATTGTAGATTATTCTCATAAGTAAAATGCATCTGGATTCTAGAGAGGCCTACTTTGTTGTTTCACAATATATTTTTCACCTGTAAAGTAAAAACCAATGTTCATTATTTTTCTCCTATATTCAAAGTTTTGAACATTTAAATTTTACTTTTTAAAATAAATGCATATATTTTATTAATGTGAAAATGAGCTTAGAAGTGAATAATATGGTAATTTATTGAAGAGATTTAAATCTGAATATCCACAATTAAAAATGAGTTAATATTGAAATACATCAAATGTATTTGAGCTCTGATGTTTCAACTTTGCTCATTTAGAAATGATTGTAGATTGTTTTTGCCTCCACATATTACTGTCTATAACAGTAGTGTCAGAGTTGTAAGCTCCAAAACCGGTTGTGGAACTAGAGAGTGCAGTCGGAACGTGAACTTGTTAGTCTGTAGAAACGCCGGAGCACGCAACGAGTTATAGTGGAGCGCTCCGCTCCGTTAAGTCTCTGTCTGACAACGCTGGTATAATGTCAGATTACAGAATTTTTTTTATGAATAGGCTTACTTGTTCTACTCGTGAAAGTTGTAACTGGCTACAGCCTATGTATGTACAGTAGTATGCACTTGTTTTTGTTCCATATTCAAATTTATTCCCAGTGCTTTTCGATTGCAGCAATATTTTACTATTTAGTTAACTTATTATTCCCAGAACATGAATTTTACCAGCAATCGAAAGGTATTGGAAATAAATTTGAATAAGGAACAGAAAAAGTTTCCTTCCCAGGATTCGAACCACGAAAGTCTTAGTTACCAGTCTATCGAGCTCTGGAGTGAAAAGGGCTCTGAAATCAGCTACAAGGGTCGGTTTTTTTGCCACTACTGTACAAATAAATAAATAAACAAATAAATAAATATTTAAATAAATAGTTATTTCAATAAGTAAATATTTAAATAAATAAATAAATATTTAAATAAATAATTGGTGGACATACCAATAATACAATAAAATCACAGTGAAAACAAAATTATTTCCACTGCCATTTTCCTTTACGAAATTTCCTTATTCAAACTGATTATACATTATAACTTGTGACTGTAAACATTTTAAGGGTTTCAATTGAAAATTGATCCTTCTTTGTAATAAAATACGTTTTCTTCTTTCCTTATGAAGTGATGATGAATGAAAGGGGACGAAGAAAGAATGAATGATGTTTAAAATGGCAGGCAGGGTAAGCATCCCATGCCTCCATTGGTTCCCGACTTGCAATTCACTAACTTTAGCTCGAGGTTCCCAGCTAAAAGCCGTTTGCCCTCTCATCTAACAGTAGTGTATTTTCCCCTGTAAATGGTTATATGAAACATGTACACGCTAACAGTTGAATTGTGAATGAAATGAATGAAGTGAAGTTAGCACCATGCCTCGCAGATGTTAATGAGAGGTGGAGAGTCCAGCGCTCTGGTCAGTTCTGTTCTAGTCACGTTTTTGTAGTGGCGCTAGACTCGTAACCTGTTACCAACAAAGTGGTGGGCTACTCGTTTCCGTAGAAGCCGTCTGGCTGCCTGGTTGGCTGTGGCAAGTGTCGTGTGTCGTTTCGTGGGGTTTGTGTCTGTAGTGAGTAAGGAGATAGTGAATGTCACTATTTCGTCCTGTAATCTGTTTAGTTGCCGGTCAATGTAGGATTCTATTTTCTGCATAGCAGAACGTAGAACCCCCTCGACCAGCTGTTCCGTGGTTGTTTTGTCTGTCTGTGGATCGTCTGTAGTGGTTGTCTTGGTTGTCATAGTCTTAGCCGCATCCGCATAAGACAATTCGGGTTGGGGAAGTGTTGGTTTGAAGACGGACTGTGATGGTTTGGGTATAGGTGGCGGTATTGGTTTGTGAGTGTCTATGGGGACATGCGTGGGATCGGTGGAGGTTATGAGATTAGTCCTTGGATATTTTGGACAGCGAGCTTGGCCCGTATAATGGGTGTCGCTGTTGCACGTGGCGCAATACCTAATCTGGGATAGGCGGTTGTGGTTGCAAAGGTCGGGATTCTTGCCGTACTTAAAGCAAGTCTTGGGCTTGTCACAGTCTGTCTTTGTGTGGCCGTATTGTGCACAGTTAAGGCACGGTCGGTGGAAGATTGTCTCGTGTGATGGCTCTACTCTGTAGTATCGTCCTGCGAGTTTAATTCCTGCTAGTAACTTGTCTGCTGTAGTGATGTCTTTTGTGAATATTCGAACTAAGTTGGTGGGTTTGTCAGTCTGTGCGGAGATAATTCTCGTAATGCGTGTGATACCTGGATGCATTACAGCCAGGATCTGCATTAGTTCGTCCTCAGAGATCAGCGTGTCGACATTTTTCGTGACGACACTGATCTCTTTATTTCTGGTCTGTTTCTGTCTTGGTTCACTGGGCGGCGTAATGTTGATTTCTGCGGACGGGCCGAAGTTGTATAGTGGAATTGCCCTAGCGAACTTCTCCGCGTCGTCAATCGTGGGGAATGTAAGTGTTGTTGTCTTGGTAGTGTGTGCCCAGAACTGTCGTGGGGTTTCAATGTTGAGTCGGTACTGTTTCATTAGTCGCTCTATGTGTAGTGGGTTGTTGCCGTTTTTCGTGTGGTTCAGTATTTTCAATACTGCCCTTGTCTTGGGTCCTTATGCGGTTTGACGTCTAGGAGTGGGGCTTGCCGGAGTCGAACCGGATATATTTTTGGATT
The DNA here is from genome assembly GCF_040183065.1 of Periplaneta americana. Taxonomy (NCBI): domain Eukaryota; kingdom Metazoa; phylum Arthropoda; class Insecta; order Blattodea; family Blattidae; genus Periplaneta; species Periplaneta americana. Next base: position 62,343,267 of record NC_091127.1, on the reverse strand, counting down.
TAGGTTTGCGCCTGTTGGACCGTTTCCCTTCTGAAGATTCGTGAGACGACTCCTCAGAGCTGGGAGGTGGTCCGTTGGGAGACTTCTCTGCTGTGGGTTTAGGGACAGGAGACCTCTCTGCTCTAGGTTTTGGGTTGGGATTCGGCCCTTCTGAGGGCCCCTCTTGTGGAATGGAAGTAACCTCTGCCTCTTCCTCAGAAGAAGAAGAAGATTCACTGCCCAATGGAGAGGGGGGTGGGGAGGAGGTGGGATGGGATGGGTGGCCTAGTGCTCGATACCAAATGCTTTTATTGGAGCACTATTTTCCAACGTCTTGCTTTGTTTTGTTTTGTTTTGTCATGTTTACTGAATATCAGACCTAAAGTGTGTACGCCGTGCTGTACCTACTGTACATTGTTGCTGGTTGCTTGGAGGCTTCAGATAACCAAACGCAGGACTCTAGTAATTACGTAAGTATCTTAACTGTTCTGATGTAGAAAGCGACTATATTTATTTTGCGCTTGCTCAAAAGCAGAATCCAATGTAGGTAAAGCATCTGACAGAATTTAATATCACTGTTTACACGGTTATAATCGAACTTCTGGGTAAACTTTTATCATATCGCTGACTCATACAATGGTTCACAAACTCCAGACAGAACACAAATACACTTACAGAAACACCCACTATAAACACTAAAAATGAGAATTGTAAGTTGCGAAATTCAAAGTAAATATCAATGGAATCCTCATATTCCGAAACTCGTCTTTCACGTAAAGCTTCCAGATGCAATTTATAGCTTGTGTTTTGATCCCACATTTTTACCAGACCGGCCTCACACATTTTCCCCAAAAGGTTATGTATTCTTGTTGCATACGGAGAACCTTTCGGAATCATGTATGAAACAAAATATTCCCTAGGATACTCGTTGAGGATATGGAGTTTCCCGGGGTATTTTCCTAGATACCAAACTGCTTCTTCTCTCGTTGTTAAAAACGCTGCATTCTTGTACGTAATTATTTCATCTATAATCTGTAAAGTATCTTTTTCAACGACGATAGTTCTATTATTCAAACTTGTCGCAGGAAAAGTTTCAAGAAGATGAGGGTCCTTAGTGAAAACTGGAAGCATTGATTTATCTAGTGCTTCTAGTGTTTCAATATCTCTGGAAAAATGAGGATGGACCACTACATCAAGAAGAGTGCTTTGAAAATAACACATGGAAATGATACTGAAAAAGAGACACGAAGAAAGCAGAAATCTTTGAGATGGCCAATTGACTTTGGTGAGGAAGTGCAGAGACATAGTGATGAATACAGCAATCATATCGAAGAAGTTACTGAAATATGACACCGTTCCATGTAATTTTCTGAGAACGTACCATAGAAAACTGCATAAGAGGAGTCCAAGTAAAAAATATTTCCAAAATATGGAATCAAAATATTGATGAATTACGTCTGTTATGGGAACTCTTCCTGCTTTGGATACCATTATAACAATCTTCGTTGTATAAAATGCGGGCATTGTGAATTCTATTAAATTTGTGTTGTAAGATTTGATGTATCTTTCGTTAAATACTATGTTAGTCTTTCTGTGAATTAAATCCTGCATTGCTTTTCCAAATAATCCAGTACTACAATCACTGTAACACTTGTCACCAGGTGGTTGAATAACTGGAGTGAAGTTCATGTATGTTGCTAAGTTGTGTAACACTTGAATGTCTCTTCCCTCAAGTTCGCAGATTCCATCACTTTCACACTTATTGAATGCTGTTGGAAAAGATTCGAATACGGTAACCACAAGGTAATAGTTATGAAGATTCCAAGTGCGTTCCAGATATGTAGTTGGTATTTCACTAAGTTGTTTCCTATCAAGACGATTTATTATACCACCAGGATAATGTAAGGACTGGCTTGCGAAAGGATTATATGTTAAGACATCGTCTTCCTGATCAGGACACTTCACGAAATATTTTAGCACGACTATTACATTTAGAATCCATTGATTATTCCAAAGTTGAAGAAGTATATTCCGTACGTCTCTACTTGAACAAGGACAGTTCACACTGGAGTGCTCCAGAAGAAGAATGAAGAAGTTATCTTTTGCTTTCCACAGTTTTTGCGGGTAATCTTTGTATTCTTCTGAGAGATAGAATTTTAAGTATGGAATTGTATGAACAACGAGGAGGTAAGAGTGCCTCGATTCCGCAGGGTACTCCCTTACCTTCGACCAATAGTCATTAACTACTGACGGAAAAGGAAACATGTCAAGCACACATTTATAATTATGAAGAAATTGCTCAGTTTTGTTACTCTCTGTGACAATGACTGGTGTATCAAGTCTGTCTTCAATAAAGGATATCAATTTGTTTATTAAAAACTTCCAATCTGTGGTGGAATCCTTTGTCGCGATAATTGACAATATGTCAGTATTGTTGAAATGATATTTAAGTAAAGACCACAGTAATTCATCTTGTAGGACGTTTTCATATTTTTTCCAAGAAAAGTGGAATTCTCGTTGTATATTGTCCAACATGTCAGATGATGTCAATGTAACATTTAATGAGGATAGAAGCGTTAATATTTTGAAAATGAAAATATATTTCATGTGCATTTCGATGTTACAAAAATATTTTGAATTGACCGTTCCTTGTGTTCACACTAGAAACTAATTAAATAATATTCTTAGTAGCACTTTATTTTCTGACGTGGGTACCAAACAATACGACGAAGATATATGATAATGTGGTAAGTTTCAGTTTAAAACATCTGACTACTGTGGTGTACGAATTATAAAATCTAATTGGTTAGTTCATTACAACACCTACGCTTGCTGTAAAAGATTAATCATATACACGAATCAAGATAAGGCGCTAACAGTCACGTTTATTGATAGAATTTAGAGGCTAAACCTTTATCTAGTAGCGCAATATGCATTTCTATAGGATGGATGACATTAAAAATATTGTGTGTCGTTATCCTAATAACAAATAGTATGTTACACTTATATAAATGAGTCCTTTAGAACCAATATCCAAAAACTTGTCTTTTTCTCTTTTTGGCAATTAAGCAAAAACTTACATGTCACTAATTACCAGTTGGCAGTAATTATCTTAAATGTACCACACATTATGATTCTAAATATTAACGACCGTTGTAAGTGAAGTAGTTTATTTTATATAAGTTTATGAATTATTAAAAAATACGTAGTTTGTTATAATTTGAAAAGTTTTGAGCTATTATGGAGTAAATTTTAAAGCCGTTAAAATGGTCACTACTTTATGTAGTCTACATACATACATACATACATACATACATACATACATACATACATACATACATACATACATACATACATACATACATACATACATACATACATACATACATACATACATACATACATACATACATACATACATACATACATACATACATACAGGCTGTTCCATTTATTTTGGCCAATCAAAATTTGACCTTTTCTTAGCCGAAATACTTTTTATTTAATTCATGATAAACAATAATAATAATAACACATAGGGGCTGTTCCATTTATCTTGACCAATCAAAATTTGTTTTTTTCTTAGCTGAAATAATTTTTTTAATTCATGATAATAAAAAATAGTAGCAATAATAATAATAATAATAATAATAATAATAATAATAATAATAATAATAATAATAATAATAATAATAATAATAATTCACTGCGGGTCAAAGCAAGAAGATCCATTGTCATCTTTACTTTTTAACTTTGCTATAGAATATTCCATTAAGAAAGTCCAGGAAAACAGGAAGGCTTGGTAATTGAATGGATTATATCAGTTGCTCATTTATGCGGATGACGTGAATATATTAGGAGAAAATCCACAAACTATTAGGGGGAAAAAAAAAACGAGAACTTTACTTGAAGCATGTAAGCAGATAAGTTTGGAAGTAAACCCAGCTAAAACAAAGTATATGATTGTCTCGTGACCAGAACGTAGTACGAATGAAAACATAAACATTGAAAATTTATCCTTTGTAAAGATGGAAAAATTCAAGCACCTTGGAACAGTAGCAAATATAAATGACACTCAAGAGAAAATGAAACGCAGAATAAATGAAGGCTTCAGAGCCATAGTGGGCCAAGCGCCATTTATTAAAAGCGGAGAATGTAAGGGTTAAAATTAAGTGAATACCATAGTTTAATGAAGATTTACATATCATTTAGTTTTAATATGTACACTTTATATTATTTGCTATATGTTTCCACTGAATTATGGTAATATCTTCAATTTAACCCTTGTTTTCTACGGTTTTAGTAAATGACGCATGGCCCACTATGGTTCTGAACCTTTCACATATGGAAAATTCCTGTTATTATTCGGCTGAGAAACTTTTATCATCCAGTCTGCTTTCGAAAAATTAGAAAGTTAGAATTCATAAAACAGTTATATTCCCGGTAGTTCTGTATGTTTGTGTAACTTGGACTCTCACTTTGAGAGAGGAACAGAGGGGAAGGGTGTTCGAGAATAAGATGCTTAGGAAACTATTGGGGCTAAGAGGGATGAAGTTACAGGGAACTAGAGAAAGCTACACAACGCAAAATTGCACGCATTGCAGTCTTCACCTAACATAGTGAGGAACATTAAATCCAGATTTTTTAGATGAGCAGGGCATGTAGCACGTATGGGTTAATATAGAAATGCATATATAGTGTTAGTTGGAAGACCTGAGGGGAATAGACCTTTGGAGAGGCCGAGTCATAGATGGGAGGATAATAATAAAATGCATTTAAGGGAGGTGGGATATGACGGTAGAGATTGGATTAATCTTGCTCAGGATAGGGACCGATGTCGGACTTATGAGAGCACAACAATGAACCTCCGGGTTTCATAAAGCCATTTTTAAATAAGTAAGTAAATAATAATTTATTTTCTTTTCATTATAGAAGTGACATAAAATTAGTACACCCGAAGGAGCAAAAGCTTCTACTCGGATGCAGTTGTGTTATAATACTCATCATCACAAATAAAATACCAAAACATATTACAGTTCGTACAAAATGAATTAGAAACAACACAAGGATAACAAACAAGTTAGAATATAATAACCTATATTATAAAATACAATATGGAAGTAAAAATAGAGTATAACAATCCGGCGACATTTGTTGCGTGCGAGAAAATGAACCAGGAGGAAAGCATTCGCTTCATCGAACTGTACAAAAATCATTCTTTTTTTGTGGGATTCTAAAGAAAAAGCCCATTACCGTTGGGCAGAAAGGGATGATGAATGGAAGGAAATAATTTGTATTCAGTGTATTTCATACATTTGTATAAGTATTTACAATGGAATTACTGTATTTGATCTCAATGATCCGTTGCTAAGCAAGTGACATCATATTCCGTGTCGTAATTCAATGCAGTTGTTAAGCAACTGACGTTAGGTGTTTAAATAGTCTTAATATTTCACTCATTCAACACTCGAGCACAAACGTTTCCTGTTAATAAAATGATACCATATTCATATATATTTAATATGATTTCTTGTGAGGCCTGACAAAATCTTGCTTAGACAAACTGCTTCACAGGTATTGACAACTGAAATTTCCCAAAAAGTGACAGTTTTTATCATGAAAGTAGGTAATTGACTTTTGGGTTCTATTCTCGTGAAGGATAATTTCTTTCTTCCTTTAAAATATTGCGCTGAATAGGTGTTATTGTATGAATAACAAAACATGAGAATGGATTCTCCAGGGTACTTTATTATCTTTGATAAATATTCTCGATTTGTTTTTGTTTTGATTAATATACACTAATAAATATTGGACCGTTGCTCTATTTATTTTTGTCTGCAGAATAACCGATGTTTTTTACTGTATCTTTAGAGAAATATCATAAATTTGTTTATGAATATACTCCATTCAATAATGGAATTGTTTTTTATGATTCTTGTTAAGATATCGATGTTGCTGAAGCGGTGTTCGAGACTGCAACGATATATTATCTGGTAGAGTATTGTCACACTTCTTCAGTTGTATTGATTTTTTTCGTTCCAAATTTTCCATCACGTCTGTCTTTATTAAGTTAATGTGTTGTAAGAGGACAATTTATGCTAATGATACGAATATGAATGGTGAGATTTAATTGCTGTTTAATTCACATTTTTACAACTATTTCAACGCGAAACTTGTTAAAATTACATTGAAAGTCGACGATCTTTGTAATTGTATAGCCATTGTACTTCGTTTTGTAAATGAAGGAAAAGTAAAATGCATTCCTCAACATAACTTGCATGGAAATATTATTAAATGGAATGTTAATGTAACACGCTTGAAACACTATGAAGGACGAAATGTAAGTTCCACTTTCACTTGAGCCTTATCAAGGTACTTACTAAAAATGTGAATATCGTTGATTCGAGTTGTTCTCAGCGCTCTAGTATATCGGAGGTTCGAGAGTTCATCCTGCTGATGGCGATACATAGCATGGCTTACTTCTAAAGGGACGAAAAACAGGGCGAGTCATGTCATAGATTTAGAGCACAGAAAAGAACCCAGTCGAAGTTTTTACATCCAATAAGCAACATGGTTTTACGAAAGATCGATCAAATATAAATTGTATAATATTCCTTCTTGAACAACTGACTGAGAAACGAAGATAATTTGATTTCGAAACCTGCATTATACATATTTAATATTTATGAGAAAACATTTAACATGGTAATGCAAAAGAAATTATGGACAATTAAATAAAACAGAAAATATTAGATAGCATGATGAAAGATATTCAGATAGTCAATACAATATGATATAATATAATATTGTTATATTTGATGTTCAGTCTGATTGACATATCACAATTTAAAAAAATTAATGACATTTACATATGTAAATGATCATTGGTATTATGAAAATTAAGCAAACGTTTTCGCCCTTCGGGCATCATCAGGCATTTTTATACAATATCTTGTACATTTTATGTCTTGTTGTGGAATCTGTACAAACTAATTAAAACACAACCTATAATATAATGTGAACCAACTATTTGAGATAAACTTGTGATGATTAACGATCTAAAATATAAATAACAGGTATAAAATTAATGTATAAATAAAATTGTAGCTGACCTGTCTGTATTATATTTAAATTATGACATATGAAATTGCAAACATGATAAAACTAGTTGGTTCCTCCTTAAACTTCATAATAGCTTCCATTAGTTGAACATTTGTTGCGAGTCTTGGTCTCTGGTACATCACTCGTTTTTTAGTGAAGTATTCTGAAATGTATTGATTATTCTAATCAATTTTGGATGGAAAATCTTGTATAATACAAACGATAAAATTGTGATCGGAATACTCACATTTAAGAACGCATGTGCAGCACTGGGTAATCATGACGACAATTTCACTGAATCAATTTTGTGGGATTGGGTTTTATCTGGCCTGTTGTTGCCCGAAGAGCGAAAACGTTTGCTTAAGTTTCATAATACCAATGATCATTTACATAGGTAAATGCCATTAATTTTTTTAAAATTGTGATGTCAATTAGACTGAAAATCAAATAAAACAATATTATATTACATCAAAACAGAAGGTACCGAATCAGCTAATTAATCCATAAGAAGCTACATCAATCAGAATAAACAAAGGGAATGAAGTAGGAAATATGAAGACCTAAATGAAAAGAGATATTAGACAAGGGTGTCCTCTATCACCCGCACTTTTAAATATATATTCGAACGAAGTCATTTAAAATACACTCTTCAACAAAATTGAACATATATTTTGTTAAAAGATAACGAATGGGTGATCGTTATAGTACAGTATTTTTCGTGCTGATTTCAAATCTGTTTTCAAAATCTTTCTATCACCCAGGGTTTTTGAGTAACTGTATGAAATGTAGTTTAAACTTTTCTAGTATTGATACCTTGTAACATTTTACCTAAAATCATATTTTCTTTCCTAAAATGTGTGAGAAATAGATTTTAGGCTATACTTGCCTTCAGAAACACTTCTTTTGAGTGTTCAGTAGTAGTCTGCAAGAATATACTTTGATCTCCATTTTTCCTGGTAGCGCCTTTCCATTTCATAAAAATCCTGATAAAAACGCTCCCCGAAGATTTTGAGGAAAGGAAAAAATAGATGAGAATCCAAGAAGTTAATTTCAGAAACATATTACACCCCATCACGTTATAGTTCTGAATCAGCTCGCTGACAGGTTCTCTGTAATCTTCTAATCTGTTCAAACAGGCTATGTATTATTTGTCTTTCTCGTGTTACATTTTACCATACCTGGTTAACATGTTTCAGCCTGTTAACCAGAAACAGTAAAATGTAACACAAGAAAGACATATAATACATATTTCGAAGTGATATAGTGTTAAAAGTTGTGTGATCAAGATGTATAAGATTCCTAGAAAGTAACAACAGTCTGTTGAATGAAAATTAGGATCCTGTCATATCATTGGAACTGGAAAAGGCATGTGACGGGATACTTTTAGCCAATCAGTTAATAGAATTACGTGGAGCGCAACAGATTTCAGGGGCCCAGTTCTTGTCCTCATCTATTTTGCAATCAAAATAACACTCGTAAGCACTTTCAACTAACTAGTGTAGTAAAATTCGGATGTGTGCTTCCAAAGTTAACTTAACCACAAACATATCAAAAATTGTTTATGTGCTTTACACAATATTTCGAGTTATGTTTCACTTTATAAGTTACTTTTACCACACTTAAAATTAGGACAAAGAAAACATAAGTTATGAAATTAATTTATTCCTACTCGAGTGAGAATTAATACTAACTCTCGGAGTCTTATGAGCAGGGAAAGGATTTATATGTAAATACATATTTACTTATAAAGCTAATATAATTTATATTTTGCATTATCTTTATGTTTCACAATGTGTAGGGTTGAAAAATCCTACTTTTATTTTCCATATTTTTCCATATTTTAGAGTTTAGTACATATTTTCGTTAATTTCCATATATTTTCCATATTTCATATAAAACAGTCCATATTATATTAGGTTTAACAATAAAACAAAACAAAATTCCATTAACTTTTAAAAATACATTTCAACAATAGAGATTTAAACACATGTTCAGTAATCCCTTTAACATCAGAGTTATTTGAAAATTAGCAGTCCTATCAACAATGGGAAAGTAAGTTACAAAACTGTATTAATTTAATTTAAAATTTTTAACAGACTTCAGTTGTGCAGCTCAACAGTTAAATGCCAGTCAGAGTACACATAGGTTCAGTTTTGTAAATCATACTATAAAGACGGTAAATATGCCAAAAGTACGTCATTCAGTCAATTTAAAATCAAAACTAACAAGTTACATTTCAGAATTTAAAGAAGATGGTTTATCAACTGACAATAAAATATTATTTTGTAATTTGTGTCAGTGTGCAGTATCATCTACACAAAAGTTCCTGGTGCAACAACACATTACAACTAGTAAACATCAGGCCAACAAACAACTAAATTCCAAGCAGAGACAATTGTTTTTAACACAACCAACAACATCGAATGTAAGATCTGAGTTTAACATCGACCTGTGCCGTTCTCTCATCTCTGCTGATATTCCTCTCTACAAACTAAAGAATAAGGTCTTCAGGGAATTCCTTGAAAAATATACTCAACATACAATCCCGGATGAGTCAACACTTAGGAAGACGTATGCTCCATCCATCTACGATGAGACAATACAGAAGATAAGAGATGAAATTAAAGATAGTTCAATTTGGGTTTCCATTGATGAGACTCCCGACAAAGAAGGTAGACTTGTTGGTAATGTAGTTATCGGTTTGTTAAGTGAACAATATTCTGAACGAATTCTTTTACATTGTGATGTTCTAGAAAAGTGCAATAACAAAACTATAGTTAAACTGTTCAACGAAGCTATGGGTATCCTGTGGCCAAAGGGTATTATGTACGATAATGTGTTATTCTTTATTAGCGATGCTGCCCCTTATATGGTCAAAGCTGGACAAGCATTATCTGTTGTATATCCTAAATTGACTCATTTTACTTGTGTGGCGCATGCATTTCATCGTGTGGCAGAAGTGGTCAGAGACAATTTCCCTAAAGTAGATTTGTTGATTTCATCAGTGAAAAAAGTATTTCTCAAAGCTCCCAGTAGAGTTAACGTGTTGAAAGAAATGTACCCTGAAATTCCATTGCCACCAAAGCCAATTTTAACTAGATGGGGTACATGGCTAGAAGCAGTTGAATATTATGCCGAACATATAGACTCTATTAACAATGTTCTCCTTGCATTGGACTCTGAAGATGCAGTCTCAATTGATACTGCGAAAACAGTTACCTGTGACATAAGTGTGAAGAATGACTTAGCTCACATTCAGCATACATTTTCATGCATCATAAAAACGCTCGAAAGTCTCCAAAATAGGCACCTTTCACTATCTGAAAGTTTTGAAATTATAAATAGTACTGTGGAACAACTGAATCGTGGTAGAGGTAAAGTTGCAGATGCAGTAAGAGCTAAGGTGGACACTGTACTTTCAAAAAACCCTGGATATGAAGAACTACAAAAGGTTGTTGCTGTGATGAGTGGTGAATCAACAGTGAAGATTAACTTGGACTTATCCCCAGCAGACATTGTGAAATTGAATTATGTACCAGTTACTTCTTGTGACGTCGAACGCTCTTTTAGTCAGTATAAATCTATCCTCAGAGACAATAGAAGAAGATTCACTTTTCAGCACTTGAAAGAAATGTTTGTAACCTATTGTTATGGTAACAGACAATAAAAATTGTGTTTTGTTGAAACTACATTGGAAGATAAGGTACGTCCATTATATTTTTTGTTTAGTTTGATTAAAATGTACCAATATTTAACGTACATAGTCATTTTTTTATAATTTTAAGTCCATATTTAATTCCATATTTTGGTAAAAATCCATATTTAATTCCATATTTTGGTAAAAATAACTACATATATATTTACATATTTCATATATTTTTAGTCCATATAAATCCGTTCCCTGCTTATGAGGAATAAAATTCATTGTTATGGATGGTGATTTCACAGGCAACAATGGGCTAAATTTATAGGTTAATTGCTAAAGCAATAAAATGAAATACTTGAAATATTTTCTTTCCGTTATTATGTTAAGGACTGTATATAGCAATAAGAATAAATCACTTTTTTTGAAATTATGAAAAATGGTGGGTGGTTTAAGAATTATGACTTTGTTTCTGGAATCAGCAGATGAAATTACATGAGAAACAGCAGGCATTTTACATTATTTAACAAAATCACTGTTGACGAGTGATATCAGATCATAGACAACATTAAGATACGGTAGAAATGAAACGACCTGATACTGTTTATGCGCGACAGGGGAGAAAAGGGGGAAGATAGTTGTGAGAATTCCCTCCCGCGTGGCCTATCGCGAGGCTCGATGTGGCGAAGAAACTCTCCAAGTACAACATTTATTCGTCCAATCTTCTGCGCATTTATTTGAGCAGTATCAGATTATTTTACTAGCTCTGTATATGGATCTTGCGCAAACTAGAATAAAGGTTGGAAGATGGAAGATTGGAGAATGTGGGCTTGCGGTGAAGGAACTGCCCATGGGCAGAGAACTATAAATGATTGAATTCAAGAGCGACGGAATGTTTGAGTGGATATTTTATGATAATAAATATTAAATTAAACTCGTTTTCTGCAGATGACAAAATTATAGTATCAAACTCAAAAAATCAATTACAGAAAGGGGCACATAAACTTATGGTCAATTACAAGGGATTACAAACTTAATAATACTGGGTTCGGCAGAAATGATTAGACAATTTGTAAGTATGAAAACAACATTTTAATTGGAGAAATATTGAACAAAAAATGAAAATGTACCTTAAAGTATGCCATTTTGCTTTCTGTTAATTTCTTGGATATCACTTCACTCATCTGAGCTCCACCAGACCTGATACAAATATCTGCGCGGCTCCTGACGTTGTCCATCACACTCTGCAGCATGTCCCTTAGGATTTGTTCACTTTCTATTTCAGTTTTCCCTTCAAATGTTGTAATGCGTGAGGCCGTTCCTGTTACACTTTTCCTTTGAGGTATTCACATAGGAAATAATCAGGTGCCGATAGATCTGGTGACTTCGCAGGCCAATTTATATCGCCAAAGCGAGAAATTTCCCTTAGGACCTGCATAGAATTCCTCGCTCTATGGACTATGGTCCCATCCTATTGGAACCAAATTGGACGTGCGTCTGTCTGCGGGAGCTGCACATATCCAGAGAAATCACAGGTGCTTTAATAAGCGGACTGCAGTTAGATTGGTGGTGTGTAGCTCCCTCGAATAGACGGTGCCTCGGTGAATCGTGGAATCGACGGCGGCATGGCCTTCTTGTTGAGGATGAAGCAGGTTTATATACATGTATACATCGATCTGAGGAGGCTGCTGAGTAACATCACAAGCATATGAAGGATCTGGATGTTGTGACTTAATCGGTACACGATGCAGTGAATCATGAGCATGAAGAGCGTTCCTAAATTGACTGCAACAATCATTACAACATAAGGAGGTTGCACAATAAACCTAAGGCTGCGGCGCTTAACTGCGGTCCCTCCTCTGGAGATAAAGAAAACATAATATTTATATCCTTTTATCACAGTATTATTCAAGTATAAACAGTTATTTCTAGTGTATTAACTCTAAAGAATTTAGTGTGTTATCAGAGTATTCTCCTGTGAATTTAAAGATAGTTAAATTTAAAAAATGAAAGAGAAAATAACCACAAAAATGAATATTGCACTACTTAGTTAATCATTGAGCCAAACTCGCTAAATTAAATTACTGTAAAACAGAAGGTTGTGGAAATAATTCGGCATTTTGTTTGCTACAACGTATCATTCTACGGTTAATACATAGATAACTGGAACCTTTTTTACTGTTTCTATGTATCGAATACATAATCCAGCTTGTCTCCGCTGGGTAACTTTCGGTGTTGGACCGCGGACCCATTTCACCGGCATCTCATTTAGACGCTAAATAACCTAAGATGTTGACAAAACGTCGTATAATAACGTACTAAAATAAAAATAAAAAGCTTGTCTCCATACCAGCCATTCAGCAATACACCAGCTGGAGAATATTTAAAATGTTAATGGAACGGAGATGGGACGGACTGATGTCAATGCCTAACATATGGAAACAGTAGAACCCCGAGAAAGCCCCCTACTAGACCTAGTTGGCCTAGTTGGCATCACAAACAGGGACTATTTAATTGTACCTCTTGCGTAACGGGCTGGAAGTGTAGACAATACAACCATAACAGGAACACGAAATTGATCTAATAAGAAGCCTGTTTACACTCGATTTTCAATATAAGATAATGCTGTAAATTTAATGGTAGCAATTCTATTTCTGTTGAAAGTACAATACGAGTATTATTATCTAGGCGTGCTACAAAGTTTCATTTTCCATTTCACAACACTATTAAATTTAGAAAACGCATACACGTGGATATATTTACCAAATATACAAATGCTCACCAACAATAATTCCTTACAAGATGTTTCGTTCAGAATACTCTGACTCACGAGCAAGTCTCTTATTGCAAAACCAGTATTCTTCAATCTTTCCTATTTTCTGCCCATCATCCATTATACGAGCATCTCAATGTCGTTTATAATCTGATATCTTCTACTGCCCGGAAATCTTCTCCCATTCACCATTCCTTCCAGTGTATCTTCAGGGGGCAGTTTTTTTTCAGTCGGTGATCCAGCCAATTCCGTTTTCTTTTCTTAACCACTTTCAACACTATTCTTTCTTCACCCACTCTTTCCAACACAGCTTCATTTCTTATTCTGCCCATTTCACACTTTCCATTCTTCTCCATAGCCACATTTCGGAGTCTTCTGGTCGTTTCTCTTCACTTTGTCGTAATGTCCATGTTTCTACCTCATACGATGCCATACTCCACACAAAGCACTTCTGTAATCTATTCCTGAGTTTTTTTCCAAAGGTCCGTAGAAGATATTGTTTTTTTTTATTAAAACTTCCTTTGCCCTTGTTATCCTCCTTTTGACTTTCTGACAGCAGCTCATGTCACACTTTAACGTAATTTTATTTATACTTCCCTCATTCCCTATGATTAAATAAAAAAAATATGGAGCGAAAAAGAAAGGTGTTATGCATTACTAGAAAAGCAATATCCTTATTAAGAAAATTGATCTAGAAACGTTTAATCATTTCTACTGACTGTGAATTTCAGTTTGGCTAATCAAACTGCGATCATATGTAGTGAGGATGTTTATAAATTGTGCGAATAATAATAATTTCGGAGTAAGGTATTACATATTGATACAATTTACGTGCCCCAGGTTTCCACTACAAGGTCTCACAAACTCCATAACAAACACACATACACTTAGTAAATCACCGATGATAAGTACTGTAAATAAAAATTGTAAGTTATGGAATTTAAAATACTGAGCATTTGAAACCTCAGCACTCAAGTTCCGTCCTTCACGTAAAGCTTCAAGTTGTAGATTGTAGCTTGTGTTCTGATCCCACAACCTTACTAACCCAGCTTCACACATTTTGCCCAGAAGGTTGTGTATTCTTGTGGCATAAGGAGAGGTCTTGGGAATCATGTAAGAAACAAAATACTCTCTAGGATATTCGTTGATTATATGCAGTTTTCCTGGATATTTCCCAAGATACCAAGCAGCTTCTTCTTTCGTGGTTAAGAAGGCCCCATTATTATAACGAATTATATCGTCTAGAATCTGTGAAGTGTTCTTTTCCACGACGATTGTTCTATTGTTCAAACTTGTTAAAGCAAAAGTTTCGAGAAGATGATGATCTTTAGTAAAAACTGGAAGCCTTGACTCTTCTAATTCTTTAAGCGTTTCAATATCTCTCGAAAAATGTGGATGAGCGACTACGTCAAGAAGAGTGCTTTGGAAGCAGCACATGACTACCAAGCTGAAGAAGAGGCAAGAAGAAAGAAGGAACCTTTGAGACGACCATTTGACTTTAGTGAGTAAGTTGAGAGACATAGTTATGAATACAGCAATCATATCGAAGAAGTTTCTGACGTAGGACACAGTTCCGTGTACCTTTCTGAGAACATACCACATAAAACTGCAAAAAACTAGTCCCAAGAGAGAGTACTTCCAGAATGTTGAATGGAAATATTGAAATATGACATCTTTGAGGGGAATTTCTCGGGCTTTCGAAATGATGATTACTATCTTCCTTGTATAGAATGCGGGCATGGTGAATTCTATTAAATTAGCATTGTAAAATTTGATGTATCTTTCATTAAATAAGATGTTAGTTTTTCTATATACCAGATCTATCACTGCTTTCTCGTACATATCGGTACCACTATCATCATTGAGAATTTGTCCAGGTTTCAATATAATGGGTTCGAAGTTCATATAAGATGCTAAATTGTTCAGCACTTCAACATCTCTTCCACTATAAACACATCTTCCATCACTGTCACAAGTTTCAATTGTAGTTGGGAAAGATACGAACATTGTAACTTCAAGTCGATGTCCACCAAGATTCCAAGTGCGTTCTAGATACGTCGTAGGGATATCAGTAACTTTTTTTTCATGAAGTCTAGTTATTATTTTTCCTTTTGGATGTATATGACTGTTTGCGAAAGGATTATACATGAAAACATCATTGTCTTCAGTTTCACAGTCTACGAAGTATTTCAGCTTGACTACTACATTCAGAATCCATCGATCCTTCCACAAGTCTTTAAGAATACGATATGTGTCCTTCCTAGAACATTTGCAATACCTCGAGGAGTGCTCTAGTATTAGAATGAAATAGTTGTCCTTGGGATTCCACTCTTTCCTCATATAATGTGTCTCTTTATTTAAAACATAATACGATAGTTGCGATATTGTATGAAAAACGAGTAAGTGGGAACGTCTGGATTCTGCGGGATACTCTCTTATAAATGCAATTTTAGAATTTATGGTTTTTATTCGTGATAAACAAACATACGAAGTATCATATTCTGTATCTATTTCCGCTTTTACATTATCCCCTGATACAGTTACTGGTATCTGTAGTTTATTTTGAAGCATATGTATGAATTCGTTCAGGAAAAGCTTCCATTCACTTTTCGAGTTCCTTGAAACAATGATTGATATAAAATCAGTATTTTTGAAGTGATATTTGAGTAGAGACCAGAGAGGTTGTTCTTCAAGAGTATCTTTGTAATGCTTCCAAAGCGGAGAATATCCTCGTTCAGTATTTTCTACCAAATCTCCTACTGATACGCGTGTTGCTATGTGAAGTGAAAAAATATATAACATAAAGCTAAAATGAATCTTCATGCTGGAATTGTCTCGTGCTCCTGTGGTGATCTCCCTTCCACTGATCTTGGAATTCAAAGTCACAGATAGCACAGTAATATGTATAATCAATAATCATTTGTTCTCTGTGCATATTTACAAACCAGAATTAATGTGGAGGTAATTTCATATGACACATAGATAGTGATATTTTATGGTATACATATTATTTACAATTGTTTATATTCATTCAGTTTGGTTTAAGCATTTTCCTGCTTAGTTACTGACCTAATTCTAGAGAAATAGCCATCTTTTAACCTCAAATGATTGTGCTAACGAATGTATTTGTCGATGCATACACTTGTAATCAATGAGATAGTTATTGAACACTACAGTTGTTGGTACAAGAATATTGTTTCAACAACATTTTCTTGTTAGTAGAGCTTCTAAAATTTCTTGTACAGTGATGAAGTAACACCACTATACAGTAAGCCTGCCATAAATGCCTCAGGAAAAAACGCAACACTTTTACTATCGTTTTTGTTATTGAAAAGGAAATTGAAGTTAGAAGTTACTGAAAAAATTATTAAGTATGATTGAAACAAGAGAATTAACAAAATAAAGAACACTTGCCTTTAAACAATGTTTCTCTACTTTGGTTATGTAATGTGGAATTTACATCACTGATAAAAATGTTGAAAACACATTCATTACGCAACTAGTTGGATAATGATACTATTAGCCAACTGATTGTCTAACGTGAACCCACATATTAAATGAAATTAAATTAAATTGAGTTGCTTTTTTATTTATAACAAACATTTATATCTTTCGCTGGATTTCGATGATACTAATCATTCAATTGGAGAATTTGCAGCATTTTCAATATCTGAATACTAGTTTGAACTCATTTTAACATAGTTCGTTTATTTCACCTAGTACTGCTGTTCTGTTATAAACAGAAACCTATCGTGTTCAAAACTAATAAAGCAAACATCAACGAATCGCCTCTCGCAGGAAGAAACTAATAATAATACAATCGTCTCTCGACAAAAGACATGATCAAAACTAATGAAAATATTACAATTTATTTACTTTATTGCTAGTAAGTTTGAAATGAATACAAGTTAATATAATATGATATGATGTGATATGATACGATATGATATGAGATATATAATATGATATAATATAATATAATATATAATATAATATAATATAATATAATATAATATAATATAATATAATATAATATAATATAAACTAGCCCACTCCTGAATGAGTAAGACTCGTGCTCGGGAGGGAATTCCAATAGAAACAAAAATAAAATTGAGAGTGATTAAATTACAGATTAAAAATGTTAAATATCTTTAAACACAAACTACAAATCCAATACAATTTTTTTTTTATTTCTTATCAATTTGGAGAGGATTAGTGGTTAAAATAATATTAGAATAAAATTTGTTTAATAATCTAGGATCTTGACTCATGCTATGATAAAAAGATGAAATGGGAAGAGAAAGTTAAAAGTAATGATGTATTAAATTGATCTTGTTGTGAATATGTGTGTGTTTTTTTTTTGTTTTCATTTGTTTATTTTTTTAGTTGTGAGACTTGGCATAGGTGATTAAAATTGTAAAGTAAGGCAACATAAAATTGTAACAAGTTTGTCTTACAGATAAATATGATGGATAAATAAATATATCATATCATATATTACCTTCAGAGAAAATTGTAGGTCCCTATTTGCTCTGAATTTATAATTTCGCTGTTACTTTATAGAGAAACGTTCTATTTGGTATATAGGCGGCAGGAGTATGATTTATTTTCGTAGTAGGGAGAGTTGAAATTCGTTCTTTCTGATCTGTAAAATCGCATTTGGTTGAACATAGTACACTCGTAATTGAGCCATGAGTTGGTTTGAATTTGTAAGGGTTAATATTAATAGGAGCTTTTATTTAAATTTTTGTGAATTCTTTTAACATTATAATATTTAAATAGTCACGTATTTGAATTATTCGAGTGTATAATTCATACGAGTAATAGCCGATGTTCCTCAGGACTCTATTGTATACGATCGAAATTGACTGAAGTGAATGTTCGCAGCATAATGCCCAAGCAGGTACAGCAAGTGATGGCACATTTAATAAACCTTTAAGATTTATGTACCATATGGGATATGACATGAACGGAGCATAGAAATAATTTGAAGCATCTTAGATAATGCAAACTTTTGAAGATATTGACATATATAATACCATAATAGTTTTCTGTTAATATACAATGAACAATATTTCACTTTTGCAGCATTATGTAAGAATGTGAGCTTCTGGCCTTGTGCTAATGTGCAGTGAATATGATGACAGTTGATTTATTTGGATTTATTTATATTTTCCATTCCTCTTTCCATTCATCTGCACTTCTATTTTATTATAATTTGTATATTTTTAATCCTGGTACAAAGTTTCTAGATAAATAACGTAACATGTTAAAATGGTATCAAACTTCATCGCTACGTGGCAGTCCTGTATGATGGGATTTGCGATCCGAGTATGAAGTTCTATATTCTCTGAACAGGTGGTGCTAGCTGCGTTAGAAAGCGGACAGTACGATTTTGATGTTGGACTTTCCTTATAATTAATTCATCTCTCTATGCATTAGATCAGTGATATATAAGAAATAGCGCGTGTACAACCTTCGGTTCCATTGCGTGCTACCTGGCTGCAGTACTGTATATAGTTGTACAGATAGCACGCGACGAAATGACAATGGTGAACAAAATTAACATTATAAAGTCGAGATGCTATAACCCTTTACACTTTTGTTTAGACAGATTTAATAAATACAATAAAGTGTTTTCACAGCAGGACAACTTATGTAGGCTAGATATACGATTTTGAATAACTAACAAAATGTTACATGTTACTTGTAGGGTAAGATGTTCTAAATATGACACAAAATCACAAAATGCGAAGTTATTTTGATGTAAAATGTAGTACAGCAAGCCTAGAAAAAATAAAAATGATGTATTATATTTTGGATTGGAAATCCTAAAAATAAGACAAAGCGTTAAAAATGTTATATATCTGTTTGGATTTTATCTGTGACTTTTATTTTCAAAACATTTATAACATAAAATATAGGTTACAACAACTCATAAGAGTCTATATTTTGTATCTCTGATTTTAAACATAATATGAAAAGTAATATTACTGGTAACACCTTTAAAAATGTTGTTCAAGTCTCCTGGCAATAATAATAATAATAATAATAATAATAATAATAATAATAATATTTATTTATTCTGGCGACGTTAAGGCCACCAGGCTTTCTCTTCCACTTAGCCAGAAATAAAGAAGCTGATACACCTGATATATACGAACTAACAAAAATCGTTATATATATTTTTTCATAATTATTAATGGGACTACCAAATACAAAACAAATTCCACATCTAACATTTCCCACACTACTAGCTACATGAGGAATTGCCAGTTTTTCCACCGCTTCACTCTTTTTGACAAGTGATATGTCTGCCTCATTCAGCTTGAAAACTATTTTAACTGCACCCACAAACTCTAAAGCCATACCTTCCAACTCGTTTTCCAGTACTTTTTGTACCGTACAGACATCTGTAATAGTATGAGTTCCTCTTCCCTACTTAAAATTTTGCTAGAATATTATCCCCTCCAGCCACATCTACTGGATCCAGCATGGTAACAGGATCTGAGGTACTTTCTTCAAAGGGATCATCATTAGAGGACTATCATCACTGTTTAGGAATAACATCAGATTCTGAATCTCTTTGATTCCTTTCTTTTTTAATTAAATCTCTCTCTTTGATTTCCTTTCTTCTTTAATTGATTTTCTCACTTATGACTGTGGTTTTCTGTCTTTTGTTTTTCCACTTTTTAATTTTCGGGCTTTTCTTATTCACTTATGAATTCGCCATACCCTTCTGATATTACTATCTGTAACAGTGAGGCATAAAAGTGTAAATTTCAGATGGAAACTGTATTCTAGCATAAAAGGAAAGCATTTCTAATCAATCAATTTTGGAATGATCTGTATCATATTTTGAAACACGATGTAGCATTTTAAGGCATATATTAATTGCTTAATAATTAATCTTGTGTTATAGTTGTGATAGATTATGAATATTCCAATATATAGAGCTTTGTCTTCGGTATATGTAATATTAATTTGGTTTATATAAAATGTCAATTTTCATAATTCTTCCAAATTATATAATACATTTTGCAATTTCTTTTACGACAAAATAAGAGTGTTATTATTGTTTTTTATATATTTAAAACGCAGTTTTACTTAAAACATAAATTATGGTTAAGTGATATTAAACTATGCTAGCATTAATAAAACAATGATATCTTGGCTGTATATTATTTTGCGACGTTTTGACTGTTTTTTTAAGACACCTTGCCCTACATTAAAATACGGAATGAACACCTTAAAAGTAATTGCATCCATGTACATAACTTTCAAAACTGCTGCAGCATTGCATCATGGTCATTATAATAACAATATGTTAAGCGAAAATAAACCGATAGATACGGAATTTCACCAGAATATTTCCTTCGATTTCCGCCTCATACCAGCCTTATCAAGTCTCGTAAAATAATATTTAAAGAAGCAAATCTAAACGTAGGGCGCTGGTTGTTGTTTAGTCAACTGTCCGAAGACAGATCTGAACCTTACAAGTGATACCAAAAGGCACCACTTATAAGGCAACTAGACCAGGAGATAATGGGTAGGGTGGCCAGTTTCTTCCCCCCTCCACTGCATATTTCGTCGATTAGCTACAAGTTACACTAATCTGTAGGACTAAGAATTGTGTTGTTATATTGTGCTTCATGCGCTTCTGACTTAGGTACCAGTACTTAATTGCGTTGGGGTGGGGGATTTCAATGTGTTTCGTTCAGCAGTGAACTTCAGTTGATCGGTTACATTACGACCGAATACTGCTATTCGTATCAGGCAACATTCAACGTCCTGTAAAGAAGAATAATAGCAAGATGCCGAGGACGAAATTTGTGACTTAATTTCAAATGGGGAAATTTGTAATAATGATACAGATTTCGAGATAAATAATGCGTGTGTGAAATATTTCAAATATGCCCCCATTGTTTCTGCAGAAGTGGAACGAATTTTCTCTAGATATAAGATTGTGTTTTCTAGCAACAGGCAATCATTCGTTTTTGAAAATTTGCAAAACGTGGTTTGTTATTTACTGCAACAATATATGAAATGAAAAATTATATCAAAAACGTAATACACCATCATATTAACATAATGAAATAATAAGACTGATACTTGTCAATGTTATATTAGGTGTATTTTCTACAGATAAAAAAAAAATATAACGTCTTTAAAATAGTGAAATTTTGCTTTAACAAAGAAATTAATATCTTTAAATTTTCTTTAGCAAATAGTTGTGTTTAGAAGTCAAAGGAGTGACTTTCAACCACCCAAATGCTGAGGACTAACTTACCGTGATGATAAGCATGAGTTCAAACGAACGAAAGACACTGCGTTAACTCACTCCAACTCTGAGACGAACTCAAAGTCAGAGGCGCACGAAGCGCACTGGTATTATAACGGCATATGTTTCTCAGACCTACTAATCAGGCTTCAGAATAGGGCGCTTATTATGATCGAATATCTTGGTCCGTAATCTTGGCTTTCTTGGATTCATGGAAACCTACCGTACGGATGTGCTGCTCAAAATCGTAATAGGCTAATATTAACTACAAAATTACGAATCTTCGGACGGAGTTCATAGTATAAGGCAGGTATGCTCATTCTCTGACTCCCGATTACGTTCTGTAATCACAACCTTCGAATGTAGAGCGTGCTGTTCCCCGTTCGAAGCTCGACGGATGGCTGCAGAAGGCAGTTCAAGTACTTAGAAAACGCACGAACAGTGCGGGACAATGACACAGTCAAAACCTTCTGTAAGCAAACGATCATTCCGTACAGTGTGGGAGGAAGATTATTTTGGTTGCACGTTCGGTAAAAATGGACAGTCATTACTATATTGTAAGGTACTGTCAGAATACTACTGAGCAACATAAAACTACATTATAGGCTCTGCTACCCAGAACATGCGGAAGTGACAGAGAAGCTATTTTCTGTAATATAGCCTATTTTCATACACCAACGTTATTATTATTATTATTATTATTATTATTATTATTATTATTATTATTATTATTATTGTTATTATTATTATTATTATTATTACTATTATTATTATTATTGTGGTGATTTTATTCCAGCAGAAATAAATATTTTGATAAAATAATTTTTCAGGGATGCAACGTACACTACAGCTTCAAGAATTGAAAGCACTTCATGAAAGGCCAAACATTGAAGAGAGTTGAATAATTCAGAGTCTATGTTTTGGAGCAAGTTAGCCTATGTAGTATGTTGGGAATTAGCTAAGGCACTAAAACCCTTCACGGATGGTGAACTTGTAACGAGATGTATGGTGCCTGAACAAAATATAGTTAATTATGTCTCTGTACTGCAACAGTTCAAATGTGAATTCACAGAACATAGTTTTAGTGATTTTAGACTATGGAGAGTGACATTAGTATTTTTGTTAATCTTTTCATAAATTTAGTACAATCCGTGAGAGTGCAGTTCCAGGACGAGTTAATTGATTTACTAAGTAACGTAGAATCCAGAACTAAATGCAAAGAATATGGCTTGACAAGCATAGAATTATTTAAAAAATGAACAAAACTAAATATTACAAGATGAGCTTATTCGTTGCCACTATGTTAGCTACCTTCGCCTCGACATAAGTGTGCGAACAATTATTTTCGAAAATGAAGGTTCTAAATCCAAACATAGGTCCCAATTAACAGATGAGCATCTTTAGCGCATTGCAGTAAATTCGTTGGAAATAGATTCCCGATTACTTGCAGAAAAGAATGGAGATGTTGAATAGACCGCAAAGTAGACTATATGGTGGAATATGAAAATGTTATTATCTATGATAGTATTATATCATAACTATATTAAATATAATAAATAATGTAATAACTGAATATTGCAGTGCATACTCTTTCAGTTTTTAAATTCAATTTATTGTCCGTATTTGTAAGAGTGTAAGAACTATGCTACGGCCGGTGCTGCAATGTAGTTGCGGAGCCCAGTCCGTACACTGTGTGTGTTATGCAGTGCAGCATCATCTGTGTAATCGGGGCTTTTACAATTTTGAGCATACCTGGTATAAGGCATATTAAAATATAAGGAAGCCCTTGTCTTTATTATGTACATTTCAGTATGAAAGATCAATTAATTTTAGCTGCAATTCTGGAGGCATATTTTCTGGATTTGCGAAATGAGGGCGATAGAAGAGCTCTAATTTGGATTGAATCACTTCCACTTAGCGTCTCTGACTACTGTTTTTCTTTATAAAGCTATGTTTTCCACATATCAAGGACAGAATATCTCCTTGTACAGCACAGCGCTGCTCTACTTGGCTTACGTATGGACGACCTTTTTACAGCTAACCCCTTTCCAATTCCTTCTAGTAGAGGAAGAGAAGAGCTATGTAAGTAATGCATTTATAAATATTCAGTAGCTGTCCAAAATTTTTATATTGACACGTATGTTAAAATGATTTTATTTTGTTTCTAGGGTTGCTACACTCGGCCTGAGGCCTTGTTTCGCAGACACCCCTACACACAAATTAAAATTCCATTTTAACGCTTGTATCGTAAATAAACTTATTTTGTTCGTAAGTTTGCTGTACTTGGACTGCGCTCGTTTCAAAAACACACCTACTCCTAAAATAAAGTGTCAGTTTTAATATTGTATCGTAAATAACTATTATAATTTTGATTGTAAGAAAATACATTGGGATACATTAATAATAAATGACCAGGGGAGAGTTTGCAGTGCTAATATCTCCTCTTTAGTGTACCTTATTGTTAGCCTGATACGTGTATATTAGATTTGAAGAAGTTTTTCATCACAATTAACATCGATCGAATTTCCGTATCTCTGGCCACACGTGGTTTCGATTCCTGCTTGGGATGATTAATGGGTTGAGTTTTTTCCTAGGCTTTTCTTAATAACAGGAACTCACATGGCGAATTCTCAGCACCAACTCGCCAAACATCATCTCAACATTACGAATGATATTGACGTTATATGACCTAGTTGATACAGCGTCGTTGAATATGTATGAAACGATAGAATAAACATAAGTTAGCTAGAGCCAGAACTATTATTCTAGCCCCTATTCAATCCCTGATCCACCCGGTTTCATAGTTGGGGTTCATGATTTTCACTTTGCATTACGAAATCAAAGACTAAACCGCGGTGTAGCAACAATAACCAATAATTTACATTAACATGAAATCTGTTCCACCATTTACGAGACGTGTTTCTTAACTTGAATTTTGCGCATAATGCCTTATCGGACGATCAACAACCAGAGTTCAAATCTTCCTATATTCATGAATTTACTTCATCTCATAATAAAAACCTTAACATGCCTAATGCTTTAGCATTTCCATAATTCCAGGTTTTCGCTCATGTTTCAGGGCCTAGATGTTATTCGAAATATCCTCACAGTAGGTTATGGTCCTAGAAAATGATACTGAGTTGTTTGTCTGGAAAATCTCTCATTTCATGTTTACGAAAACATATAATTTTGTTAAATCTTGCGAAGTTCTGAAAAGTCAGTATTCTTAACTTAAAAATGAATTTTGGAACTATGAAGATCTTTTAAAATCATTTCAATATAATAGTGCGTTCAAAAGTCAATAATTTCGTGGACTGAAGCTATTGTGTACACAGTTTTAATGTCTTAGCATATCTATTCCTCTTCTCTCAAAAATAGCTATTCTTCAGTTTGGTACACTTCAACTAGCATTGTTAATTCCTGAAAACAGTAGGAGAAATAACTATTTGTGCATAAGGATACCAAAATATATACGGAAACGACAGCAGAACACATTGTCTATAAAATTAATGTTCCATATAGAGAAACAGGAGCAAATCGTAAGCTGTTAAATTAATCTACCTGCATTTTCATATAAGGCATCGAAAACAAATCGTTAGTTGCAAAGTTGTCGAAGATAATATTTCTCATGGACAAACTAAATAGGAAAACTTTATAAGTCAGGGTGGTACGGAGGATGGGACAGAGCTGTGGAAGCCACCGGCGTGGCTCAGGCGCTTGCCTGCCGGTCTGAAGTTGTGCTCGGGTGTGGTTTCAATCCCAGCTTAGGCTGATTACCTGGTTGGGATTTTTTCCGAGGTTTTCCCCAACTGTAAGGTGAATGCCAGGAATCTATGACGAATTCTCGGCCTCATCTCGCTGTCACCAATGTCATCGACGCTAAACAACCTCGTAGTTGATAGAGCGTCGTTAAATAACCAACTGAAAAAAAAAACGCTGTGGAACATTTTCAACCTTTAGTTTCTTTTCACTAATTTGGACGCAGTTTACCATTATTACGTTGTTCAAATTGTGATACCAGAATTTACGAATACTTCTGAAATACACTTATTTCAAGCTAACTTTGTTGAGAACTAAAGCGTGAACTAATGGCTGGTGAAAAGTATATACGTGTCACCATTTTTGCGCACAATGCACTTTGAGACAAAATGTCGAACAGCACAATTGTGCCTATCTTTAAAATTATTGACTCTATACAATATGGGACTTCAGAAAGAATTTCGACCTACGTACGTTCAAACACGTGATTATAACAATTTAAACAGAATAATATATATTCCTTACTAAAATTTATGGTGAATTGCTATTCAGGCCGGCCCCACTTCAGCCTCCACAGCAGCCCTGGGCATAAAAGGGAAGCGAAAGGGAAAGGAGATATCCCGTTCATATCATTTTTGCTTACACCGCTTCAGAAATACACACAGGAAGCCACTGTGCATCAATGGTAGATATTAGACGACCAAAGCCGAAAGGTACGACAGCGTATAGTGAATTATAAGTATGGACACTTCGCGTCGGTACCTTTGATGTAGCATGACTAATTTCAATGACCTTCAAACCAGCTTGAACGTGAGATTCTGCTTTTTCCCAGGAGTTCGCACTGACATCACACCAGCTAGCAGTCGACACAGCGGAAATATAACACATACAATTAATATATCTAGCTAGGTACATTATGTACTCAAAATAAATTGGACCGATGAAATAATAAATCCGTCATTATCTATAATGTCTAGACTCTAGAGTTCCTTTCTACTGAGACGTTGACCACATCAACAATTAAAATATGTAATGATGGAAAAACAAAACTCCCGCGAGAAGTAAAACCATATGACTATATATATATATATATATATATATTCTCTGAAATGCATTAAAGGTGATATGTTACAGTTATATGAACACTTTATAAGTTTATTGAAGATGTTACGAGACATATTTCGGAGAATGCTTCTCCATCTTCAGTGACAAATTATATCGACGAAATGGTTCAGATGTTCGAACTGCGTTCTTGTTGGCTTAAAGACTTATATATTGTATACAAATAATAAACGAATTTTTAATGTATTA
This sequence comes from Periplaneta americana, assembly GCF_040183065.1. Taxonomy (NCBI): domain Eukaryota; kingdom Metazoa; phylum Arthropoda; class Insecta; order Blattodea; family Blattidae; genus Periplaneta; species Periplaneta americana. Next base: position 62,316,420 of record NC_091127.1, on the reverse strand, counting down.
TATTGTTTTATAATATAATTCATTATATAATAAAACATAGAAAATTATTATAACAGTTTGTTTACCTATAGCAGAGAAAAAAGATAAAGCCGTTAACTTGAATTTATTGGAAACAAAGCCGTTACTGGATTATGCAACAAAGTAGGCGAATTTTGGATCCTGTGACTCAACTCTTATATTCAATTTTATTATCCAGGAACTATTACGTATCTTCGATTACACTAACCTCTATCGCTTGAAAGAGGAACTAAACGCAGACGAAGCATATGAACACAGAAAAACAAAACTGGAAAATTCGCTATAATAATAATAGTAATAATAATAGTAATAATAATAATAATAATAATAATAATAATAATAATAATAATAATAATAATAATAATAATAATAATAATAATAAATACATACAAATGGCTTTTAAGCAACCCGAAGGTTCATTGCCGCCCTCACATAAGCCCGCCAGCGGTCCCTATCCTGTGCAAGATTAATTCAGTCTCTATCATCATACCCCACCTCCCTCAAATCCATTTTAATATTATCCTCCCATCTACGTCTCGGCCTCCGTAAAGGTCTTTTTCCCTCCGGTCTCCCAACTAACACCCTATATGCATTTCTGGATTCGCCCATACGTGCTACATGCCCTGCCCATCTCAAATATCTGGATTTAATGTTCCTAATTATGTCAGCTGAAGAATACAATGCGTGCAGTTCTGTGTTGTGTAACTTTCTCCATTCTCCTGTAACTTCATCCCGCTTAGCCCCAAATATTTTTCTAAGCACCTTATTCTCAAACACCCTTAACCTATGTTCCTCTCTCAGGGTGAGAGTCCAAGTTTCACAACCATACAGAAGAACCGGTAATATAACTGTTTTATAAATTCTAACTTTCAGATTTTTGGACAGCAGACTGGATGATAAAGAGCTTCTCAACCGAATAATAACACGCATTTCCCATATTTATTCTGCGTTTAATTTCCTCCCGAGTGTCATTTATATTTGTTACTGTTGCTCCAAGATATTTGAATTTTTCCACCTCTTCGAAGGATAAATCTCCAATCTTTATATTTCCATTTCATACAATATTCTGGTCACGAGACATAATCATATACTTTGTCTTTTCGGGATTTACTTCCAAACCGATCGCTTTACTTGCTTCAAGTAAAATTTCCGTGTTTTCCCTAATCGTTTGTGTATTTTCTCCTAACATATTCATGTCATCCGCATAGACAAGAAGCTGATGTAACCCGTTCAATTCCAAACCCTGCCTGTTATCCTGAACTTTCCTAATGGTATATTCTAGAGCGAAGTTAAAAAGTAAAGGTAAGTGCATCTCCCTGCTTTAGCTCGCAGTGAATTGGAAAAGCATCAGATAGAAACTGACCTATACGGACTCCGCTGTATATTTCACTGAGCCACATTTTAATTAATCGAACTAATTTCTTGGGAATACCGAATTCAATAAGAATATCATATAATACTTCCCTCTTAACCGAGTCATATGCCTTTTTGAAATCTATGAATAACTGATGTACTGTACCCTTATACTCCCATTTTTTCTCCATTATCTGTCGAATACAAAAAAATCTGATCAATAGTCGATCTATTACGCCGAAAACCGCAGTGATGATCACCAATAAATAATAATAATAATAATAATAATAATAATAATAATAATAATAATTATAATAAATTTAGCTTCCCTTATGAAGAGGTTGCCAGATTTGACAAAGCGTATTACATATAATTTGGAAACACACCTAAAAGGTAAAACGATATACAGTTGAAACGGTTAGGGAATCGAATATACAAAATGTCAGAAAGTTTACACCTAAGTAGCGTTTGTTCTCATTTATAGTTAAGAAAGGGGGAAAAATATCATCAGATAGGTTAGAATGATTTGAATGCCATATACCGCGAGAAAAATAATAGTACGGATTTATTGGCATTGATATCTAAACCAATCAACAGCCATCGGTTAAGATAACTTGAAATTTCCATTATCACTTCCATACAAATGATTTCTCAATATCTGAACCGATGCTTAGGGGGCACTAATGGCTATTTCCTTCACAAAGCTGTGTGTTAGCCCCAGGATTTTACATTTGTTGACAAAGAAGGAAGGTATGATATCTCGTGCTCCCACCATCAGACCTATTACATCAATGTGGGACAGGCTATATTTATCATTATAGAACGGTATTGTTGGTTCATAGATCCGTTTCTTTTCACTGTCCACCTCATGCGGCTGATCTGCATGTGTCTCAAATCTAATGATGGGATCGAGAATGTATGCCTAGTTGTTCTTAATGGCAATGATATCAATTCGCCGAACACTTCCTTGTGTGGCTAGTCCCTGGACCTCTTGATGGACTGTAAACCCTACTTCCTTCAGTGCCTCGGCCAGCATAGAACGGACAGCATGGTGACGGATGTTGCGAAGGGCCTCACTATAGGGGCAGAAGCCAAGGATATGGGGAAGAGTTGCAATATCCCTGAGACAGCGCCTACAGCGGGTACCATCCCGACTTCTACCCGGTACAGCTCGGACCTGAGCGACATAGCCTACTATTTTAAGGGCGTAGTGACTCGATTGAATTATTAGTGCCCAGGCACCTAAAAAAATCTGTTGGCTGGCGGCGAATGGCCATACGTCGGCGTTCAGACGGTTCATACACGCTTCCGAATGCAGACCGCTTATCTTATCTTCCTCGGGACGTGTGCTCCATGCTATCGCCGACGGAACGTGAATACCTGGGACCGGTCCGCATAGCAACGATATGTATAAAGATACCCGAGGCCAGTTGTCACTTTACAGGGTAGAGACAATGCATGTGAAGTTGCCACGAATATTGGATGACTGATATCACTAATGATGTTGGCGTTCACAAACATCATCCTTCTTATAGTAAAAAACAAAAGCAACATTTTATATCTAATGGATCAGACTAATTAGTAACAGAGACACATGCGAGTAAGGAGACAGTGTTGCCATGTTGACAACTCTTTACACAAACTAATCGATACAATGCATTTGAAAGTAAAAAATACAGCAAATGTTACTGAGTAGTGCTTGTATGTATGTAGTTTAACTCCCACTTAAGGTCCACTTGCAATAAACGTAAATTCTGTATCGAAGATAATATCAGTAGTTGACTATCCAGTAACTTTCTGCCTGGGAATTCAATTTAAAAAGTAACTATTACGAACCCGTATACTAATTGAACGTTGTTAATAAATGCAATCTAATTTTTCATATTTTAATATGTTATTATGTTTTAGCAATAATAATAATAATAATAATAATAATAATAATAATAATAATAATAATATTATTATTATTATTATTATTATGTTATTATAATTTATCTAATATCCATTTATTACTTAATAATAATAATAATAATAATAATAATAATAATAATAATATTATGTTATTATAATTTATCTAATATCCATTTATTACTTAATAATAATAATAATAATAATATTATTATTATTATTATTATTATTATTATTATTATTATTATTATTATTATTAAGTAATAAATGGATATTAGATAAATTTTTTTGATTTTAATGTTTCGTGCTAACAAAATACTAGATATGTAATAAAATAACTATATCAGGAGCTTAAATACAAGTTTATCGCGACACATTTAGCTACTTTTCTCAGTTTTTGCAATCGTTTCAGAATTTATCTCGTAATTTTTACGGCTTATAGTTTTCAAGAAAATAATAATATTTTCGAGAACATTGTACGCGGAATTTAAAATCATAATTAAAAGTCGCGGCAGGTCGAGAGTACGGAAATTTAAACACCTCGCTTTTAAAATGTTAAATAACTACTGTTACTAAAAGGTTGATTTTGAATATTGACTAAGTCTCCATCTTGTTCCTATGTTATACGGGTTTTAGCTGAAAAAATGAGTAATAATAATGATAATAATAACAATAATAATAATAATATTAATAATAATAATAGTCAGAATATCATCGAAATAATAGCCGTCCAAATCTTGGATTTAAAATATCGGCATCCTAATCAATTCAAATGAACAAAAAAGAAAATGTAAATTAATGTTAAAAAAATACAAAATGAAATTTTAAAAAAGAATATTCTGCGACAAGATGTGGTAGCTATCAAAACGCTAAAAATTTATTGAAAATAAATAATAAAATACATTGAGGTGGTATCCATTCAGGAACTCGGTATCACATTATAGCCTACATTCTAACAATCTTTTAATGTGTACGCAGCACTAGTTGTTTTTTGGTGTAGAATACCTATATTTCACCATCTTCTCACAAAACGTAGTCTACTAAAAATACATAAGTATTGTATCTCCATAACAATTCTTTACTCATAAATTCAATGTTTACAACAGTATAGCAGATTATGTGTTTGATTTCATCACTTTAATATTATATGTATGCATATTTACAGAGTGGACGTGAAATATAATCTTGCAAATTGAAAGGGACGATAAGGTATACTTAAGGGGTTAGTTACAGCTTACAGCAGTAAAATTTTTCGAAATAATCAACATTTTTTTTCTCCATTACTGTATCTTGTACAATAATTAAAGTTGGTATGTAATAAACACTGTCCTTCTGGTATATGAAACAAAATATTTTTACGATTTATAACAAAATTATTTACATTTCTTCTTTCAAAATTCAAAATGGTGGCAGTACACTGTGCAGTGATGAACCGTTTCCCTAATAATTTAAAAACTTGTTAACTTTTTCATGTTCTCTCTCTTTTATTTTATTTCTGAAACTAATGTTTACAGTATCAAACTCTTTCAACTACATTCCTTGACAAATAATTACTTTTTATTTTGTGTTAGAAGAAAATACTGATATGTGTATTTTTTAAAATGCATTTATTTTTATCAAGCAATATAGCAAAGATATAAACGTAATCTTGTATCATATTGTAGATATGACATTCATAAATACATACAAAAAATGTCATCACAGAATGTTGGATAGTTTTTGAGTTACGTGGGAAAAGATTCATCACTGCACAGTGAACTGAATTTTGAAAAAAAATGTAAGTATATATTTTTTTAAATCGTAAAGATATATTTTTTCATACACCAGGAGGACAGTGTTTTACACATACTAATTTTCATTATTGTACAAGATACAGTAATGGAGGGAAAAAAAAAATGTTGAATATTTCCAAGAGTTTACTGCTGTAAGCTGTACCTAACCCCTGAAATGAATAGAAAACCTATTTTACGTTTTGTGATTAAATGCACAGTTAATTAAAAAATTAAATTAGAAGTTTCAGCTGTCCAGCAACATCGCCGCTAACACACTATAGTCGTGATACATATGTAAGTAGTCAACTAAATCAATGTGTCTCAGAAGGTGAGCTGCTCTCTGCCTCGACGTTGCCACTTGCTAGCATCGTGTAGTGGCTTGAAATCTGCAAGGCTATTTCACTTCCATTCTGTATATAAAAAGGAATAAAATAATATTAAATATGTTAAAAGTCATTGTGAGTGCAATGGAGGGGGAAAGGAACTGGCCACCTTACTATGGCAAAAAATATTCTATGACAGAGTCATTGAAAATTGCAACAAATACTATGCGTATACACTGTTGTAGTTCGAAGAAGCTAGATCTTTTCTTTCCGCTAACTGGTCTTATCCCGCAAGCATAGGTTTCTGTGTGGCAATGCAGATACCGAAAGAAGTGATATCAATTAATCTGCATCATACCAAAGAAATAAGAGTGGATCTTTAGTGAATATTAACGTTCTTATGAATTCTCTTGGTGTCCTTATACAGGGACATCATTTCACTTTTACTTCAATTTTTATTGTACCTGAGTTTTTGAATGAACTTCACTCCCAACCCTTCTACTAATGAACTTCAATCGTCCTCCACACAGAACCAAGACCGCATATACAGTCATAGTAGCATTACGGTCATAGTAAACTGTACGTTTCAAAAATATGTTCGCGTTTTCCAGTGACGAAAGAGCTTTTATTATTGCATCATTTTCCATTTGCCTAAGTCGCATCCCGGTTTCCCCCACCTGCTTCTCTCTGTAAATACTAGTGGCTGGGCGTCTTAGCTCTTTTCTGAGAACATTAATTTCTGTTAGGGATTGGACGTCTATGTAATATTATACCCTTACAATTGTTTAAAATAACTTAAAAAAAGGGCCTCGTTAAGTAATTAACTGTCACGTGATTTCCTCCTTTCTACGACGCTGCGACGGACAGTAGATAGCATGTCTGAGTAATTTTAAGTTTTCGGATCGGGCAGAAGTGAAGATTGAATTTACAGTACGTAAGGTCTCTTTTATAGAGTAGGTACAGAATTATTTCAATATGAGTTACTGATACGAAGTAATTGGAATTACGTACAATAGTCAATAGTGCGATAATATGCACATTAGAACTGAAGCCTGTATCGAAATGAACGGCCACCATTTTCAAAAATGTGTTTAAATATCTATATTATGATTATTTTTCAACTTAACTTCATTCTCTATAGTGTAACCTAATGTGCTGTAGACAGTATAATATACACTGCATAATAAATACGTCCGCATGGAAAGCTCAGTTTGCGAGTAAAACCACTCATTGTACTGTACTGTATTTTCATTAAACAAAACCCTAATGCAAATTATCAAACTCAAAATCGCGATATTTCCTAGATTACGTAAATGGATTAACTACTATTCTTCCCTCCTATACCTACTAAAGTGATTTGTTTATATATTACGCCAGTATGATCGAACTCCAGCCGTGGAACGGGGTAGCAAACGGTGTTTCTGGTTCTTAATCGTTGATCCAAAGGTATAGCCTGGTTAATATTAGAAATGTTACTAAAATAAAATGATGTCCCATGTACAAGCAATAAGTAACACCATTAAATAAACTACCAAACTAAATAACGTACATACAAACATCAAATAATTATCTTCAATCCAATACAGAAACAAAACGTTTATTACCAAAAACACACAAACTTCTCTCAACACTTAGTACTTCAACGGTGAATTAATATCTCTAAAATAAAAACACTCACACTAACAATCATTCCGAAGAGAAGTGACATAAATGGAAACTGTAAACCAATAAGCTTCGAAGTGTTCACGCTTTCGTTTGTTTCCATTTCCTCTTTTCCCTCTCTTAAAGCTTCCAACTGTAGATTGAAACTCGTGTCCCGATCCCATTTCTTCACCAAACCGGCTGCACACATCCTTCCTAGAAGATTATGAATCCTGGTAGCGTAAGGGGATCCCTTTGGAATCATATAGGACACGAAATATTCCCTAGTATACTGGCTTACAATATGAAATTGATAGGGATATTTGTTGAGAAACCAAATCGCTTCTCCTCTACTGGTAAGTAGTGACAAATTCCTGTAATTAATCATCTGCTGAAGGAGATTATCCGTTGTCATGTTCTGGTAGATAAGCCTTGGTACAAGTCTCTCCATTTCTTGAGATTCGTTGAATGTGTCCAGCAGATCTTGACCCAAAGTTACAATAGGAAGTCGAGATTCGTAGAGTTGCTTGAAGTTGTCAATGTCGTGTCCGAAATGAGGCGAAGTGACAGCGTCCAGAAGAGAACTATGAAAGAGACACATGACGACTAAGCTGAAAAACAGACACGAAGACAGTAGAAGTCTCTGCGGCGTGGAGTTGACTCTGGTTACAAGGTTCAAAGACATAGAGATCAACAAAGACATCATATCTATAGCAGTCTCCAGATAAGAAACCTTCCCCTGTAGTTTCCTTAGAATGCACCATAACAGAGCAGTGGTTAAGAAAACACACAAGAGATAAAACCAAAATGTAAGATTGAAACATTTTGAAATAGCTCTCCACGATGGCAATTTTTCTGCTCTTGGCACTACCACAACAAGCTGTGTTGTGTAGAAAGCAGGTAACGTGAACTCAATTATGTTCGTTCCATAAGACTTAATAAATCTCTGATTACCAGAAATATCAGATCTTTTGAATATCAAGTCTCTCATTGCACCAGTATAATTGCCGTCTTTATCTCTATAACCCACTTGTTGTCCGTCACTTGGTTTTTGTACCATTGGAGTGAAGGTCATATACTTAGCAAGATTCTGTAAGACGTTCCAATCTCTACCTTCGTAGTTATATTCACCAGAATTTTCACACTTCAAGTTGGCATTGGGGAAAGATTCAAACATGCTGACTTTGATGGGATACTTTCCCAGATTCCAAGTTCTCTCCAAGTAGGTTTTAGGAAAATCGTTCAGTTTTTATAGAGTAATAGAATTAGTGGTCCCTTGACCATCTTCATTGAAAGGATTGAAAACTAAAATATCCAGAACTTTGTCACAAGTATTGACTTACTTCACCACTGTACGTACGTTGAGAATCCAATATTCTGTCCATAGTTCGTCAAATACATTGAAGTAAGAGTGCTCCATTTTACAATTATACCATTCTTTATGTGTAACAATGAGTATCATATAATTGTCTTTCGGCGTCAACTCATCTGCAGGATAGCTCTTCTGTGTTACTTGGAACTCGGCATTTTCCTCATGTTGAGAGATTACAAGGTAGGAGTGTAATGACTCTGAGGGAAGTCACGAATCTCAGATATCAATGTTTCATGAGGCTGTTCGTCTCCCTGAGGTGATTCATGTCTTCGAATCATAATAACTGTTATGTTTAAATTATTTTGTAATCCTTTAACGATATTTAATAACAAAGCGTTCCAGATTGGAATGTCGTCTAGGTCTACAATAACTGTTAGAATTTCCGTTGAACTGAAATGATAATTACAAATATACCACAAATTTCTATCGTCTAAGATTTGTTTTGTTCTCTCAGTTTCCAAAATCTGGTCAATTGTCTCCGATGTTATAAGTTTTGGAATAACAGAATCCACACTCCTAAAAATTATTATGACGAATAATAATATGTTTCTTCTCATATTCACCACTGAAAACTTTGCTTGGGATACGAAATATATGAAAGAAATTGACTTTTGTGTACAGTGTCAACTATTCAAGATAAGTAATTGATCCATAATGTTCCAGGATTCTAGAAAACCTGGTGCGATACGACTATTGTTAAAATATTCTAGTATCTCGTCATTGTTTTCAGCAATGTCGTATAGTGTTTGTAATAGCGTGAATTCAGGAAAGAGACTACTAGCGATAAAAACATTCATTATATCTTACTATCTTGAAATTCATCTTATTATACAGAAAGTATAGTGTACAGTAATACGCGCATTGAGTCCGCATAATAAATGAACTGACAGTGTCAATATTTTATTTTTGATGAGTGAGTTGAAAGATAATTCGTTATATTTTAGACTTATTATATTCGAGTATAACAAAGTGTGAAATAATTTTACTTTACAATGTTTAAATGGACTTCTGAACATAGAACATATCTCAGAAATAAAATTAAATATAAAATCTTATTGTAAATTAGAGCATATTTTGTCATTAAATCTTTAGAATTTTGACTGCCAATGACAGGATAATAGCATAGACTAATAGGAATATATTTATTAAATTTTTACTTTTTATTTTGTACTAGTGCAAAGAGAAATAACTGCTGTGCTCAAAATATTAGTCTTGTGGATATCGCAGGCATACAAGTTTGCAATATCACTTTTACTGAATAAGTGATTTTGAGCATGCCGTTTGTCTGTCTGACCAATTTTGTAGAGCGATTTCTTAGCCATTGTTATCTGCGAAACACAAAACCTTCCCACGTTCGAGTCAGGGGAAATGTACAGGCTCTGTACATTTCAAATCTAAATTTGAAAGTCGACATTACATTATACAAAAGTCTAGTTAGAGCTATATAATATACTAGCCGTACCCGTGCCCTCCGCTGCACCTGTTAGAAATAAATATAAAGTAATTACATAATTAAAATAGGACGTTTGATCCAGGGAACAACTTTTACAACAGCGCAACATAATCTGCTTTGCTCATTACCCAATTTTTTTTGCATTGCATTTATTGCATATATACAGGGACATCATTTTATTTTTACTAACATTTTTAATATTAACCTGGCTATACCTTTCTATTAACGATTGAAACAGGAAACACAGTTTGCTACCCCTTCCACGAATGGAGTTCGATGTTACTGGCGTAAAATACAAATCACTTTACTAAGTATAGGAGGGAAGAAAATTAGTTCATCCATTTATGTAAACTAGGTAATATTGCAATTTTGAGTTTGATAATTTTCATTAGATTTTTCTTTAATCAGAATACACTACTGTATTAACACTTAGTGTTTTTACTCACGAATTGAGCTATCCATTCGGACTTATTAATTATGCAGTGTATATTGTACTGTTACAGCACATTAGCGTACAATATAGAGAATGAAGTTAAATTGAAAAATAATCATAATATGAATATTTGAACACATTTTTGAAAATGGTGGCCGTTCATTTCGATACAGGCTTTATTTCTTTTGTGCATATTATCACACTATAGACTATTGTACCTAATTCCAATTACCAGTTTTGTCCTTCGTACGAGTAACTCATGTTGAAATAATTCTGTACCTACTCTATAAAAGAGTACCTTACGTACTGCAAATTCAATCTTCACTTATCCGAAAAGATAAAATTACTCAGAAATGCTATCTACTGTCCGTTCAAGTGGTTTTGTCGCAGGGTCGTAGAAATGGGGGGGAAATCACGTGACAGTTAATTACTTAACGAGGCCCTTTTATTTAAGTTATTTTAAACAGTTGTATAATATTACGTAGACGTCCAATTCCTAACAGAAATTAATGTTTTCAGAAAAGAGCTAAGACAGCCCAGCTACTAGACTTAACAGAGGGGCGAACAGAAGCAAGTGGGGGAAACCGGAATGCGACGTAGGCAAATGGACGACAGTACCTGTACGAAAATATAATTCAATGTTGAAAGCTCTTTCGTCACTGGAAAACGCGAACATATTTCTGGAACGTACTATACTCAGTAACTCAGTACCGCTCTCGGCTCTGTGTCCTGAACGGTTGGAAGTTTACTAGTAGAGAGGGTGGGAGTGAAGTACATTCCAAAACTCAGGGACAATAAAAATTGAAGTAAAAATAAAATGATGTCCCTGTATTTTATTCTATGTATTTTAACACGATTCAATTGAGCATATTTAAAATTTGAATTATAAATTAATGGATTGTTAAGCTAACTTATTATTACTGCATACTAAATCAATACACTCTCGTTGTTCGTTAATTCTCTGATATTAAAATGAGTGTACATAAATATTATTTTAAGAAACACAGAAAACGAATGTACAAAATAGTCTATCAAATTTTCTGTGCATAAGAAGCTATTTTAATCTTACCTGTCCTCGATTTACTCAGACGTTACTGTAATAACATTATAGCATTATGTCCATCTAGAGAAACTACATTTTCCAATGGTGAAATAATAATTAATTATACAAATCGGTTAATTTAGCTTCTGATATGACTTCATACAAACACAGAAACGTTCTCTGTAGGCTACGTTTAATAGCTTTCGATTGTTGATGTCCAAGGCCCCTGTTTCTATTGTTGTTGCCCAAGGCCCCTTATAGACGAAGTCATTTGTTTTTAATTCATTGCACCGTCTTAGAGGGCGTTATTTTAATTTTAAAACTCATTTATCTCATTAAATATCAGTCCCATAAAAATTTTGTAAAGAATAAAACTTATCGGAAATCATTTTCAAAGAAACGTTTGTTATGTAACATTTTTCACAAAAATCAATAATAAGCGAGATATTTCTATTTATTTAATTCAGGCCCCCTTATAGCCCCCCTTTTAAATAAAGTATTTTGACTGCCATATAGCCTAAAATCTAAGTTACAACGAACTTAATTTATATTCCAATTTTCATATAAATCGGTTCAGCCATTATCGAGTGAAAAGGTAACAAACATATAGACAGACATACAAACAAAAATTTCAAAAATGCGATTTGCGGTTTCAGGGTGGTTAATTATATATGTTAGGACCAATTATTTTTGGAAAATCGAAAATTACCAGAAACATTTCGGCTACAGATTTATTATTAGTATAGATACCTGTCCTGTCTTGGAGCTTACGTAACAAAGGTACATTAGATTCATAAAGAATTGGCAATTTAGACAACGAAGTAATGTAGCCACCGGCGTATTTAGTGGCTGAGACGTTTGCCTGCCGATTTGGAATGGCGCTCGGTTGTGGGTTTGATTCGCGATTGGGCTTATTACTTGATTCTTCTGTTTAGGTTTCCCCAAGTGCAACGCGAGTGTCAGGTAATCTATGGCGAATCCTGAGCCTCATCTCTCCAAAATATACTCTCTTGTTATTACAAATCCTATCGACGCTAATTAACCTCATACTTAATAGAGTGTCGTGAAGAAGCCACTTCCAATATGTAAAATATCCGATTCAATTTTTCGCATTATTATAAAATAATAATTTACGTAATTAAGCTTATAATCAAATTTTAGATAAAAATAATTACCAAAATAAGTCCTAAACATGCTAGCATGGAATGGCAACGTCCTACACGACGTATATGAGGAACATCCGGTGGGGAATCAATGACGTGACACCCTTTTAAACGATCACGTAGTGGCCGATATCGGGTTCATAAAAATGTGTAATTTTTCTCTTCCAAGACCAACCATCGGGTTTCATGAAATAAGAATAATTGTAAGCGAATATTATCTTGTTAAATAAAGTATATCCCTCATAAGATGTCGATACGATGGTTTCCCCCACACTTTTAATACAGTCGCTCTGCAATTTAACTAGCTGATGTGAATCGTCAATACAACTCAGCCTGTCCTTGGTCTTCCGTGGTTTGCCTTGAGCGCTAAGACAAATCTCGGGATGAGACCTAAAAGAAAAGCGACACGAACCTATTACTTTCCTTCAAAATTGTTTCCTCTGCGTTTCTTGGGAATTTTTATAAAATCAAATCGTTCGGTTTCTCCAATGGGCTCTGAATTCTTCGAGTCTTGTTTTCGCCGACAGCCATCTGCAATCAGTTCTCCCTGCTGAGCGGCCTGCCCTCTCCCACGCTGTTCCAGTTACTCATATATTGAACTTAATTAATGCATAGTTTATACTTTTGAAGATAATTTTAGTTAAATGTTACAGTTACCCATTAAATGAGTGTTGCTCTGTCCATGCATTTTTCACATTAATTATTTTTAAAATTGTTACCGTATCTTACCTCATCTTACAGTTAATTAATCTTAGGCGATTTAACTTAACTGTAGTTAATAAGGGCAAATGGCTTCAGTGCTAGGCACCTGACAATGAGTCCACTGGTGTTAAAATATTAGCATAAAGACAAAGGAAAATAACTCTGATTGCCATTAAAACTCACTCATGTGGTTCCATTCATATTTGATTGACTGAGGAACACACTGCTTCCGCATCAGTCACGTTTACCTATAGGACTAAGAATAAAAAAAGACGGCATTTGCCAGAGCGATAACTGTATCTTGACAAACGAAAAGTATCAGAAAATAACTACTGCAACATTTTCTATGTTGGAATAGTTGACACTCTTTTAAACAAACTTAACAAGGGAAATTTTATAATCCTTTATCGGAAATACAAGTTTATGTTTGTAAATGAAATTTTAAAATCAATTTACAGGAGCTGCAAAAATGTGTGCACATACAACGTTGTTCTTATAGGGTAGCAAACTTTAGAGCGGACAAATTTCACGTACTGCATTCATGGACAGTTGCAAGCGAAAGAGTATAGCAAGGTAACATGTGCGACGGTTTACCTGGTGCCACGAGTTGGTTGCGCAGTTTTGTGATGGTTGCCCTCTCCTTCCTCTGCCGCGTCGCCGACAGAGTAGAAGTCGGTTTGCTCAGTTGGACGTCGGTGAAAGATGTTGTCCCCCGGTAGAGGTGATCTCTTCTCAGGGACCTGGTGGTTTTGTGGGTGTAGGATATACTGTGATGTTGGTCATTCACACGAAGAAAACCAAGGAGTAAAGTTCCACTAAGTATGTTTATTCAGATCACGTCCCTTACTTGAGTCCAAGCGACGGAATACTGGCTGTTGTCTTCCGTGTGATCTCGGCAACGTAATTATCTCGTCTAACGACTGTTTAAAGTCACTACTACTACAATTTGAGTAAATCACAAACTAAAGAGTGCGGAATCTCCACTTTATCATTTCAATCGGCTTAATGGCGGGAACTATATCAGAAACTCGATCGGTTCAAAATGCCGAGAACTTTACGACGTACGCGATCGGCTGGAAAGCCGAGAATTGTATGATATACTCGATCGGCACAAGTGCCGAGAACTATATGAGTAAACACGCGATCGGATCACTGGCCGGTAATATTCTAAGTAAACACGCGATCGGCTCACAGGCCGTAGTCTGTATAAGTGAGGACGCGATCGGCTCAAGCGCGTTCCTTGACAAGGAAAAACCCCCGCTTCTGAAGCCTATGCTATGCTAAAGTTCAATATCCTACCTCGCGTCTACTGGTTTTAAAAGCGATAGGCGCCTGCCAGACTGTGAGAACAAAGTGCCTATTACACGCTTCGCTGATCCCCGTCGCGTAGGTTAAACACCTCAAAGAAATAGAGAAATATCTAAGATGAAGCTATACTATGACTTATATAAAAGAAAAATATCTTCCTATCGCTGGACCACACGACTACAGCTTCACATGACATACAACATTATTACACGGAAACACGCCGAATGAAAATTATGTAACTTACAACGTTGTTCCAGCCGACGTTTCAATTTCTGGTGCTCAAATGGATTACATTAAAGTTGAGACACACATAAACATACCCGCGCGCGCGTAAGGACTGCCAAACAAATGTTGAGAGCGTAATTTTGAAGTTTAGGGAACCGAACATCTGGCAAAATTATCTTATTGACATGGAATCCCAATAAATGTTTTTACAACTATAGCTCAAGCAACTGAGGTATTAAATCATTGCAATAAATTTTTAGTTACATGATTGTTAGCACAGTATTATTAAACAAACATTTCAAGGTTAATTTTAAATTATGTTGTCGAAAATGGTATGTATGTTTGTAAAATGAAATTTTAAAATTCCTTTCACTTATTCATTCAATTGAGGTACAGTTGAGCGTCTCGTTTAGGCACAGTGAAAACGTAAACAAAGTGCAGGTAACGTGTGTGGGGTGGGGAGGACGAGGCGTACGATAAACACGTGGGATGCACAAGGCTTTAGTTACAACAATTATGGCGAAGCATTAATTGATATATTTCCCAAAAACACACTAAACAAATGGACAGAAAATTGCATAACCTTATCATATACACATTCTAACAAACAAGCAATTTGTAACGTTGATATATTTAATGTAACAAATCAAATTTGCAATTTATATGATGTTGCTTTCAATCAGCATTTTTTACGGTTATGAATTTCATTTTCTCCCTAACTAACATAATATCACCGTCTTCTGTGGCCGAATTTAACAAAAGCACAATATATTTTCCTGAAATGACAATACTATTTCCTAAACATAATTATCCCAGACTTCAATTTATTCAGGTACAGCTGTCAAAAAGAAAAAGTGGCCGCACTCGTGGACAGCGAATATTTTCAAAGTCCACTTCGGTTCGCGGCGATGTTACACGATGCATGTGCTTGTACAAGCAGTTCCGGAACTATGAGAGTGTTTCATATCTGCGCCTCGTAGACCAGCGGTAGAGTGCTTGTTTAATGATTCAAAGGTCGTGGCTTCGGGCCTTCTTCAAGTTTTCATTTTATTTCTTAATCGTTCTTTAGCGATATAAATTATATTAAAATTATCATTTATATCCAGTTATCGTTCTTTATGGATATCACGTTATTTATATTTTGTTATCGTTCTTTAGAGATATGAATAAAATTCAGGTCATCATTTGTATTCTGTTATCGTATTATAACGACATGAATAATAATTATTATTGTATCTCCAATGGGGGTTAGCCCTATTTTACATATGTATGTTAGGGCTATAGTTTTATACACAAAAAAGATAAGCATAAAGAGAAATGGAAAAGAAAATTAAATTAGCTTACGCGATGTAAACAAAACATAAACAATCCGTAAATTAGGCATTGCGATTGCAAAACAAATATCAGGTATCAATTTGAAACATACAAAAACATTAACAACACACATACGTAACACTTCTATAACACAAATATGCAGCTTTCCGTACCATACATCATAAATTAATACACAATAGTCACACAAACACAATCAAACTATAATTACGACATTGCGACGACATCAAGCATCCCATAACTGACTCACATACATAGCAAATCAAGCATCCGTTACAACACATACACTTCAACATAATAACCACACTTTTAAAAGTTACAAATTTGGCTCCAAGAAGAATAAATAGGACACTGTTACTAATTACTATTCTTCTACAATTTCTTAAATACATCAGTAATAAATCTGTGAAATTCCGATATGAATAATATTCACGTTTTTTATATTGTTATCGTTCTTTAGCGATTTAAATAATATTCAAGTTATCATTTATATTCTGTTTTCCTTCATTAGCATTATCGAACAATATTCAAGTTATTTATATTGTTATTGTTCTTTCGCAATATATTAATTAAACAAACTATATTTATCATTTATATTCTGTTATTGTTGTTTAGTGATACTGTATAAATAATATTAAAGTTATTTATATTGTAATCGTTCTTTAGCGATATATATATCATAAATTTAATATTAGGTTCGGAAAAATCCAGTTGCATAATACTGCTATTAATTTTTCTTTTTGTATTATTACATTATACTATCTTGAACCACAATAAAATGAAAAGGAGTAACGAGGAATTGAACCTGAGACGTTGACATCTAAATTCCGACGTTCGTCCGCTGAGCTACGAGAGCATAAGTGTGGAAACATTTTCGGAAAAATTGGCCCAACCACACTCTAAGATTTTCTGATGATTCGTAGAAGCTACTGTAGTCCAGAATGCTAGGGGCAAAGGCTAATTGAGATTTCCCGGTCTCTGATCGGGTCAAACATCCTGATAGAATTAATATTTAACCCTTGCCGTGACTTTCGGTGAAGTCCGGAGGGCCCAATTAGTCAAATCCACTCTCCTCATCTCCACGCTTGGGCCCCCTGGAATTTAATAAGATGCGACAGAGATAGTGGTGTGCGGAAAGCAACGGGATGTTACCGCATTTAGGCCTATCCTTCGCAAGAAAACTGCAAACATGAACAAAGGAAGCTTTTAATAGAAGAAGAAGGATCTTCTGCGGACCTCTGGAAAATGAACTAAGGAAGAGACTAGTGAAGTGCTTTGTGTGGAGTGTGGCATTGTATGGGGAAAGAACATGGACATTACGACGAAATGAAAAGAAACGAATTGAAGCATTTGAAATGTGGATGTGGAGAAGAACGGTGCGTGTAAAGTGGACGGACAGAATAAGAAATAGAATTATGTTTGAAAAAGTGAGTGAAGAAAGAATGATGCTGAAACTGATTAGAAAGAGAAAAAGGAATTGATTGGGTCTCTGGTTGAAAAGAATAATAGACGACATTAGGATACGTGGATCATATGCGGAGACTAAGAGGAAAGCAGAAAATAGGAAAGATTGGAGATTGCTGGGTTTGCAATGAAAGACCTGCCCATGAACAGAACATTTATGTGTGTACGTTCAGAATGCCTGGAATATCGTGTCTAAGAACAGTCGATATTTGCAAAGACTAGTCAATTCCATGCCCACTCGACTGCAAGATGATCGAGATAAGAGGAAGATAGACTAAATATTGAATTGTGGCTTTTTGTTTTGTTTTTTGAACGCTTAATTGTTTGAATGTTTTAAGGCCGACGCCAGTAAATTTGTTTTGTTTATGCCACGAAAGATATTTTTATTGAGAATGAAATCTTTTTTCTTTCCATTTGCAGCCACAATATCCTAAAGATAATGATAAAGTCATGGCATAATATATTAATGAACCTGATGGTAATTACTAAAATAATCATAAAAGAGAAAGGAGCCATTATGTATAGTTTGTCTCTCTCAAAAACAGAACAAAAAAGGACATAAAAAGTACGAGGTTGAAGTCGAACGCAGGACCTCATGAACAAGAGGCCTGAACGCTACCATTATTCTATCGAATAACACACAGTATACTTCAATTATAACTGTAGATATCAGGCAACGTGGTCCAACAACATGTAACGATGCCTGTCTCCGAATTGTAGCGAAGATACCCGAAGGGAACTTTGATTCAGGAGAGCGGCCACTTTTTCTTTTGACAGCGGTACAGTACAGAAGATGGTGATATTATGTCAAGTCATACAGAGAATGAATTTCATGACCGTAAAAAATGCTGCTTGAAAGGAACTTTATGTAAGTAGCAAAATTTGATTTGTTATATTGAATTATTTCAACGGTACAATTGCTTATTTGTTAAAATGTGTATATGATAACGTTTTGTAATTTGAATTCTTTGTTCTGGGTGTTTTTAGAAAATATAATTTCAATTAATATTGAGCCATACATGTTGTAATAAAAACCATGTGCATCCCTCGTGTTTATCGTACGGCTCTTCCCCCCACACGTTACCTGCACTTTGTTTACATTTTCACTGTGCCTATACGAGACGTTCTACTGTGCCTAGATTATTGCAAGAAATATTTTCAGAGAAACGATCATTATTGGAGTATTATGACCACCACGATCTTTTGGTCTTAGTGTTTGTGACCATTCCCTATAAACGATGAAATAAATTTTTCTGAGACTACATACATTACAGGATCTAAAAGATAACGTCCAAAGAGAGACTGGAATTTTTACAAATGAAGACCTGAAGGTATAGGCCCAAATGATAATTTCATTAAATGTTTCAAATGTGTGAGTGCTGAATGAGAGCAATTCCAGAAACGTTATGATATGTGTTAGTGAAAATTGCAACAAAATTTTATATATACACTCATAAAGTTCGAAGCTACATCGTTCCAGCTGATTAACTCATACTTTTCCGAGAACAGATTGTGCTGTGTGTGAATGCTGATATTTGATACTGCTAGCATGAGGAAAATATTGGCAGGAATTAATCTGTACCAAAACCAAAAAAATAAGTACATTGCATTTCATGACTCCTTTTGCTGTCCTCATACAAATAATAATCCCTCACATAAGTGATAGTAATAAATCAACTGATAGCTCAATCAAAATAGATATATAACTCTTCATAATTGTCTTCGCTCCAATATGGAAAAAACTTAGTTTTAACACATCACATACAAAATCTTCTACCAATTTTCAAAATTTCAACGGCGAGTTATTATCTCTAAAATAAAAACATTCACACTGAAAATCATTCCGAAGAAAAGTAATATAAAATAAAATTGTAAACCAATAAGATTCGAAGTGTTCACGCTTTCGTTTGTTTCCATATTCTCTCTTCCTTCTCTCAAAGCTTCCAACTGCAGTTTGAAACTCATGTCTCGATCCCATTTTCTTACCAATACTGCCGCACACATCCTACCTAGTAGGTTATGAATCCTGGTAGCGTAAGGGGATCCCTTTGGAATCATGTAGGACACGAAATATTCTCTAGGATACTGGCTTACAATATGAAAGTGATAGGGATATTTGTTGAGAAACCAAATCGCTTCTCCTCTACTGGTAAGCTGTGACAAATTCCAGTAATTCATCACCTGCTTAAGGAGAGTATCCGTTGTCATGTTCTGGTAGATAAGTCTTGGTACAAGTCTCTCCATCTCTTGAGATTCGTTAAATGTATCTAGCAGATTTTGATTCAAGGTAACAATAGGAAGTTGAGATTCGTAGAGTTGCTTCAAGTTGTCAATGTCCTTTCCCACATGAGGCGAGGTGACAGTGTCCAGAAGAGAACTTTAAAAGAGACACATGACGATTAAGCTGAAGAACAGACATGAAGACAGTAGAAGTCTCTGCGGCGTGGAGTTGACTCTGGTTACAAGGTTCAAAGACATAGAGATCAACACAGACATCATATCTATAGCAGTGTCCAGGTAAGAAACCTTCCCCTGTAGTTTCCTTAGAATGCACCATAACACAGCCGTGGTTAAGAAAATACACAATAGATAAAACCAAAATGTAAGATTGAAACATTTTGAAATAGCTTTCCACGATGGCATTTTTCTGGTCTTGGCACTACCACAACAAGGTGCGTTGTGTAGAAAGCAGGTAATGTGAATTCAATTTTGTTCGTTCCATAATACTTTAAAAATGTCTGATTACCAGAAATATCTGTTCTTTTGAATATCAAGTGTCTCATTGCACCCGTATAATTCCCATCTTCATCTCTATAACCCAGTTGTTGTCCGTCACTTGGTTCACGTACTAATGGAGTGAAGTTCATGTGCTTGGCAAGATTTTGTAAGACGTTCCAATCTCTACCATCGTAGTTACATTCGCCAGAATGTTCACACTTCAAGATCGCATTGGGGAAATATTCAAACATGCAGACTTTGATGTGATACTTTCCTCGATTCCAAGTTCTTTCCAAGTAGGTTTTAGGAAAATCTTGCAGCTTTTGTACAGTAATAGAATTAATGGTCCCATAACCGTCTTCAATAAAAGGATTGAAAACTAAGATATCGAGAACTTTGTCACAAGTATTGATGTATTTAACGACTGTAAGTACGTTGAGAATCCAATATTCTGTCCATAGTTCGTCAAATACATTGAAGTAAGAGTGCTCCTTATTACAATCATACCATTCTTCATGTGCTACAATGAGTATCATATAATTGTCTTTCGTAGTCAACTCATCTGCAGGATAGCTCTTCTGTGTTACGTGGAACTCGGCATTTTTCTCACCTTGAGAGATTATTAGGTAGGAGTGTAATGACTCTGGTGGGAAGTCACGAATCTCGGTTAACGTTGTCGTATCTAACTCCATTTCTTCCTCAGGAGACTCAAAGTCCTGTCTTATGACTATTCTTCTAATCATAATAACTGTTAAGTTCAACTTTTCTTGTAATCCCTGAACGATATTCGATATCAAATCGTTCCAGATTGGAATGTTGTGAAGGTCAACAATTACTGTGAGAATTTCAGTGGAACTGAAGTGGTAATTGCAAATGTACCACAAATTTCTATCCTCTAAGATTTCTTTTGTTGTCTCAGTTTCCAAAATTTCGTCAATTTTCTTTGATGTTATAAGCTTTGGAATAACAGAATCCAAACAACTAAAGACTACTGGAATGTTATATAATATTTTCCTTTTTTTATTCATCACTAAATACTGTACATTGATTATGACGTATGAATACAACAGATTCTGAAGTGCATTGTCATCTTTTCAAGAGATGTCTTTTATCTGTAATATGCCTGGATTCTGGAAGAAGTCGCGTGATACTATTATTGTTAAAATACTCTAGCACCTGTTCAATGTGCTGAGCAATGTTTTGTGCACTTTGTCATAGCGTGACTTCAAGAAACCGTCTAGTAGTGATAAAAACCTTCATTATTGTTTTCTATCCTAAAATTGATCTATACTAGTTATACGGTAAGTGCAGTATACAGTGCTCACACGCATCCAGTTCGCATAATAAATGAACTGACAGTTTCTATTTTTAGTTTTTTTTAATTAGTTAAAGATTATTTTTTGTACTCTAGATCTAGATCTTTTGAGTATAATAAAGTGTGAAATAACTTTACTTTCTAATTTCCAATGCATTTCTGAACATAGAAAACATTTCGGTAATGGTATTACATATAAACTCTTATTGGAAATCAATGTATGTATGATTGAAAGTTCAGAACTCTGACAGCAAAATACAGGTTACTAACATAGGCCTATAGGAAAATATTCATGGTATTTTACTTCTTACTTTGCACTAAGCATAAAGAAAGTACTCCTGTGCTCAACATATTAATATCGTGGTTTTCGCAGGTTCGCAGGTGTAAAAGTCCTGGTAGCTCTTATTGTTGAATAATACACACGTGGACTGTAGAATAATGTGCTTTATTGTCCTTGATGTTCTAGCCGCAACAGCTCACCATCATCATGTTTGTAGACGCCCCCCTAATGGAGGATTACCAACCCTGAGGTACTAAACTTGGCGAAGTGCCAACCTTTGAAGTCC
Source organism: Periplaneta americana (assembly GCF_040183065.1). Lineage (NCBI taxonomy): Eukaryota > Metazoa > Arthropoda > Insecta > Blattodea > Blattidae > Periplaneta > Periplaneta americana. Next base: position 62,294,312 of record NC_091127.1, on the reverse strand, counting down.
CAAACATACCACCCACCTTAAATGTATAACATTTAACACAAAATAGTTACACAAATTGTTCCTGAAAATCACTGAAAATCTGACGGCCCTTGAAAACATTGCAAAATTAACATGAATTAACATTTGTCAACAAACATAATTTCCTGATAGGCCGTTTGAATGTTCGATCTTTAGTTCGAATGACTGCTACCCTAATCAGTCCATCCCTTCCTGGGATCACTTCTTGAATCACTGCTAGCTTCCACTGCATAGGTGGAAGTTTGTCTTCTTTCAGCAACACTACTGCACCTGGTTGGATGTTGCCTTCCTTCGTACACCACTTGGATCGCTGCTGCAAGCCATTTAGATAGTCACATGACCATCTCCCCTAGAAGTCTTGATGCATCCTCTGTATGTGTTCCCAACGAGACAGGTAATTGATCGGTAACGAGGATAAATTTGATTCAGGATAGGACATTAAAGGAGTACCTATAAGAATATGACCTGGACTAAGATAAGAAGGATCATCAGGATCATTTGATATGGACGTGATGGGTCTTGAATTGAGAACTGCTTCAACTTGACATTAAAGTGTGCAACTCGTCGTATGTCAAGCAGTTGGCTCCGATGACACGTCTTAGGTGATGTTTCATGGATTTGACTCCGGCCTCCCAGAGTCCCCTGAAATGTGGAGAGTAGGGTGGAATGAAGTGCCAGTTGACTTCTTCCTTAGCAGCAAACTCTTCCAACGCCTTGCTCCCCTCTCTAGACTTCAATAATTGATGCAACTTTCGTAGTTCGTTCTTGGCTCCTACGAAGTTGGTACCGTTGTCAGTGTATATATTTGCACATTTCCCTCGTCTATCTGTGAATCGTCGTAAGGCGGCGAGAAATGCTTCTGTCGTCAAGTCTCTGACGAGCTCCAAATGTATTGCCGAGCTCCAAATGTATTGCCTTCGTACTAAGGCATACGAACAATGCGATATAGCATTTAACCTTGACCTTGCTTCTTGTTGAACCATGTTTTATAAAATAATGTCCGGCATAATCCACTCCAGAATTTATGAACGATCGAGAAGCTGTCACCCTTGGAATAGGTAGCTGTCCCATAAGTTGTTTGGTCGTGCTGGCCTTTTGTTTGAAGCATGGTAGACATTTATGAATAATGGGTCTTACCACACATCGAATGTTTACAATCCAATATCTTTGCCTTAAAGATGCTGTTAAAAGCTGTGAACCCGCATGTAGTAGTCTTAAATGTTCTGCTTCTACTATCAGTTTTGTTATGTTTTGCTTTGGTGGAAAAATGACTTGATGCTTATGTTCATAAAACTTAGAAGAATTATTGAGTCTTCCGCCCACCCTGAGAATGTTTTCAGAATCCAAGAATGGATTCAGATCCTTTAGTTTACTCTTCAATGACACTGTGGAAAGAGTATTTAAATCCTTGATTTCCGTCGAGTATTCTTGAAGTTGTGCTTGTTTGATACATGACACCAGTGCGTTCCGCAATTCTTCCTTTGCCAATGTACCAGTTCACTTCCTTGCTTCTCTTCTACAATTGTGAACAAATCTGATACAATGCGAGAGTACCCGTTGTAGTCTGTGTAGTGAAGAGAATCTGATGTAATATCCTCTTGCTCTGTGTTGTCTGTTGCACTGCTTAGTAGAGTTCGTTGTTCTGGTTGAGTTGTGAGGGCTTTTGCAGCTCACTGCAACCACTGAGAAGATCATCCATGTAGAAATCTCGTTGCAGAGCTCTTGAAGCTAATAGATATTTTCGTGATACTTCTTCAGCCGGCATTTGTAAGCATTGAGTAGTTTGAAATGGTGCTGATGATGTGACCTCCGTTGTCTTACTTGATGCGTCAACCACTCTAGTTTCTCGTTCTTCTCCTGAGTTCTTTAAAACTGCATGATATGGAAGGTAACAACTCGCTTTGTGTTCTTCCTCTTTCCTTGTATCTATTTCTCTCATGTGTTCTAACTGCTCATGGTCTGTCATGAATCTACAGTATTCTTGTTGAAGTAGCGTTTGCCCTTGGAAACGTCGCTCCATCTGTTGCAGTCTATTATATGCCTCTTGAAAAGATTCTCCTAACTGCTAATGATTTGGACGTCGAGGAAGTCGAACCACAAATCTTCCAGTTTGATTTCTTGTTGTCGTTGCTACAAAATGTTTTTCACATTCTTCTTCTTCTTCTTCTTCTTCTACTGTTCTTGTTCTCTCTGAAATATCTTCTAATTCCCAAAAACGCTGTAGTTGTTGTTCTAAGTTGTCCTTGTTATAAATAAGGAGTGATGTTACTGCTATAGTTGAAATCACCTCTGCTGCTGTTGCTTGAATCCTACCACATAATATCCACCCCAGTTTTGTGTTGTGCATGGATAGCGAGTCGTTTACGTCCACTCTTGCTTCTGGTCGTTATATTCGGAAGAATAGTTCAGCTCCTATCAGTAGATCAATCATCCCTGGTTTGTTGAAAGTAGGATCCGCTAGTTCCATTCCAAATGTGATATCTTCCTTCTTGTATTTTACATGGACTGCAGGCATATTCCCCGTAATCTTAGAAAGCACTGAGAACTTTGTATCAGCTGTGAACTTTCCATCTGTCGATGATAACCGAGTATACTCGCAATGCGAAGTCTTCAATGGTGTTCCATTTATTCCTTGTATAGGAATTCTTTCCACTGACTTGCGTATTCCCAGTCTCTGTGCTAATTCTTCAGTCATAAAGTTGCATTGTGAACCACTATCAAGAACACATCTACCTTGTTGTAAGTCTCCTTGTGCATCCTTCACCATTACGATAGCTGTCGACAATAATACATATGACTTTACTTCATTCTTGATGCTGTGACATGTTTGTTATGTAGTCATGGAATCCTTCTGTTGTGTCTCTGCTGTCTGGTTTGGATGTATAAGTGTATGGTGCTTCGCTCCACACTGTTTGCAGGTCCTGGCTCGACAATCTTTCACTAAATGTTGGCTTCGCAAACAGTTCCAACAGAGTCAGTGCTTAAGAACGCAGTTCTTCCTCGCCTGCATACTGCTACATGAAAAAGCTTGGCAATTGTACAGAGAATGTGACTGGTTACAATAATAATATCTAGGTTCTGTCATTATCAATGCTTTACTCGCTTGCTTTTTCCTATCGAACTTTACTCTGTATTCAGGTATAGGAGTCGTACCCTTTATTGTTTCTAATGCCTGAGATTTATGTTCAAGAAAATCCAATAACTCCTTGAGTGTTGACATGTTTCGATCTGCGCAGCTTAATTCCCATTCGCGTCTACTCTGAGTATCTCTTTTCTCCAGTATCAATTGTAGCAATACTATTTCATGTAATGGAACCTCTAAAGATAGCGTTTCTAACGCATTCATATTGCTCTTTACTTGACTCACTACTGACCGTAAATCTCCATGTGATTCCTTAATGATTGTTCGAAGTGACAAGATTGCTATCGCATGTTTCGACGCAATAAGTTTTTCATTGTTGTATCTCCGATAAACCATGTCCCAAGCAGTTCTAAAATTTGCATCACATATTGTTAGATTTTCTGCTAGTTTATGTGGTTCTCCCATTAGTGCAGATAAAAAAATAATGCACTTTTTGAGCTTCTGCTAACTCACTATTTTTTACTATTAGACTACTAAACGTATCCCTAAAGTTGAGCTAAGTGCTATAGTCTCCATTGAAACTAGGTAGACTGATAATCGGCAACTTTATTTTCCCTTCAACAATGGGCTGATTACTATCTTGTGCAACATTATTTCTGCTTTCCATTATTGTTAAGAATCTTGATTTTACTCTATAATACTGCTCTTCAAATCCTATCCTGTTCTCTAAATGTTCTTCGTTTCCTATCATTTCTAATTGAACTTGACATTCTTCATATTTCATTTGTATGCTTTCTAGTCTTTCATATTTTACCTTAATCAAACCCGGTTCTGTTACTTCATGAACCCTTCCAAGAAATGTTTCCAGTCTGGCTAAACTAGCCTTAGCTAAACCTCTCTGTTGCATAAGTATCTTTGAATCACTCATGTTGTAATTTATTTTCCTACCTTGTTGATGACAATAGTTTGAATTTCACTGCAAAGCTAATTCTTAGAAATACTGGCCTCATCTGTTACCTTGGTCAACGACCTTAGGTTAACCTGGACGTCTTGATGGGGACTGGATTACAGCTCTTCAAGTTCAGTGCAAAGCCGCTAGATGGAGATACTGGGTTTAGCTTCAGTAGTCTCCCTTTACCGATTACTGCTGGAACTAGTTGACTGTCAAGCCGCTAGATCATTCTCACAGAACTTGCCTTTCCTTGTACAATTCACAGCATTCATCCTTAGCCATCTTGAATTTTACCAAATAGCACCTTTATATGTCACTGATTTTTGCACTGTTACCTGTGTTTCCAATGTCACTAATACTTATCCGGTTCGCGAGGACCGATGAATGGGGCCTGATAGCTCGATTGATAAATAAAACACCCGTGGACTGTAGAAAATATGTGCTTTATTGTCCGTGGTCTTCTAGCTGCAACAGTTCGCTTCCATCATATATGCAGACGCCCTCCTACTGCAGAATTACCAACCTTGAAGTCCCAAACTATGGCAGAGTGCCAAACTTGAAGTCCCAAACATATAGGTTAATAAGAAAATTAAGTTTCAAGTGTAAACGGTCCGGCAACAACGCCCCTAACACACTATACTCGTGATAAAATTGTAAGTGGCCAACTAAATCAATGTGTCTCGGAAGGTGAGCTGCTCTCTGCCTCGACAGTTCCCACTTGCTAGCATCGTGTACTGGCTTGAAATCTGCAAGACTATTTCACTTCTATTCTGCATATAAAAAGTAATAAAATAATATCTGATATCTTAAAAGGCATTGTGTATACAGTGGAGGGGGAGAGGAATTGACCACCCTGCTATCGCAAAAAGAATTCTGTGACATCGTCAGTGAATATTGCAACAAATATTATGCATATACACTGTTATAGTTCGAAGAAGCAGATCGTTTCTTCAGGCTAACTGGTTCTTTCCCCAAGCAGAGGATGCTGTGTGGCAATGCAAGATATCGAAAGCGAAGATTTGAATTAATTTGCATCAAACCGAAGAAATGAGAATGCATTTTTAGTGAATATTAACGTTCTAATCATTTCTCTTGGTGTTCTTATACAGGGTGGGCAAAATAAAACTGGCCCGGAAAATTACGCACCGAACACCAATCTTGACATAATGCAACGGCTCTTCCAAGTACCCATGGGGATTTACTGATGCATAATGGCGCATATTCTGTGAGTTAGCATTCCCTGCAGGGTTCAAATACGCCTCATCTGAAGAAATGAAAAACTGAGCATCCAAAAGTCCTGATTCCACTTCAGTCAGAAACCACCGGCAAAACTCGTAGGGTCGTCTGGACGCTTTAAAGCATGCACAACAGTATATTTGTAAGGATACAGATTCAGGTCCGTTACGATCATGTTTCGAAACGGCGTTCTCTTAATTCCCACTTTCACAGATATACGGCATTGCGATTTCGTCGGACTTAGTTCCAGGCTTTCTTGCGTTCGAGCAATGTTTCCTGGTGTTCGAACTCTTTTCGGATAGTTATGGTTTTTATTCGCTACAGAGCTCGTTTCACGCTATTTTGCCACTAAGTTTTGGATTGCAGCCTTTGTTGGAGGTTTTGCCAAAACACGTCCAGTCTGAAAATCTTGCGCCAACAGTTCTGCACAAATTTTTCATCAATTGTGGTTCGCATAACACTCGATAGTGGACACGCGTTGCTTTATCATGAGCACCATCATCTGTTGCATTCAACTGGCCACTAAACACGTCTGCTCCTCTCACTGAAACATAATGACACAGCGAAGCTCGGGACAGAGCATGCGGCGGATGCGCATGCGCGGGCTTTTGACAGCACTCCATTGTTGCATCGAAATCACGATTTCCTGCATTGTCAGGGTCATTTGAGATTCAGTCTTATGCATATAAATTCATATATTGCAGATATATTTTCCAATGAACTGTTTTATTTTGCCCACCCAGTACAAGCAATAAGTGAAAATATTAAACAAACTACCAAACGGAATAACGTACATACAAACCTCGTGATAAATATCTTCAATATAATATAGAATCAAAATGTTTAATACCAAAATACACTCAACACTTAGTAGTTCAACACTTAGTAGCTCAAGGGTGAATTAATGTTTCTAAAATAAAAACACACACACTGACAATCATTCCGAAGAGAAGTAACATAAAAGGAAACTGTAAACCAATAAGCTTCGAAGTACTCACGCATTCGTTTGTTTCCATTTTCTCTCTTCCTTCTCTTAAAGCTTCCAACTGTAGTTTTAACCTCATGTCCCGATCCCATTTCTTCACCAAACCGGCTGCACACATCCTTCCTAGAAGATTATGAATCCTGGTAGCGTAAGGGGATCCCTTTGGAATCATGTAGGACACGAAATATTCTCTAGGATACTGGCTTACAATATGAAATTGATAGGGGTATTTGTTGAGAAACCAAATCGCTTCTCCTCTACTGGTAAGCAGTGACAAATTCCTGTAATACATCATCTGCTGAAGAAGAGTATCCGTTGTCATGTTCTGGTAGATAAGTCTTGGTACAAGTCTCTCCATTTCTTGAGATTCGTTAAATGTGTCCAGCAGATTTTGATCCAAGGTTACAATAGGAAGTCGAGATTCGTAGAGCTGCTTGAAGTTGTCAATGTCGTGTCCGAAATGAGGCGAAGTGACAGCGTCCAGAAGAGAACTTTGAAAGAGACACATGACGACTAAGCTGAAAAACAGACACGAAGACAATAGAAGTCTCTGCGGCGTGGAGTTGACTCTGGTTACAAGGTTCAAAGACATAGAGATCAACACAGACATCATATCTATAGCAGTGTCCAGGTGCGAAACCTTCCCCTGTAGTTTCCTCAGAATGCACCATAACAGAGCAGTGGTTAAGAAAACACACAAGAGATAGAACCAGAATGTAAGATTGAAACATTTTGAAATAACTGTCCACGATGGCAATTTTTCTGCTCTTGGCACTACCACAACAAGCTGTGTTGTGTAGAAAGCAGGCAAAGTGAACTCAATTTTGTTCGTTCCATAATACTTAATAAATCTTTGATTACCAGAAATATCAGATCTTTTGAATATCAAATCTCTCATTGCACCCGTATAATTCCCATCTTCATCTCTATAACCCAGTTCTTGTCCGTCGCTTGGCTTTCGTACTAAAGGAGTGAAGTTCATGTACTTAGCAAGATTCTGTAAGACGTTCCAATCTCTACCTTCGTAGTTACATTCACCAGAATTTTCACACCTCAAGATCGCATTGGGAAATGATTCAAACATGCTGACTTTGATGTGATACTTTCCCAGATTCCAAGTTCTCTCCAAGTAGGTTTTAGGGAAATCGTTCAGTTTTTGTAGAGTAATGGAATTAATGGTCCCGTAACCGTATTCATTGAAAGGATTGAAAACTAAGATATCGAGAACTTTGTCACAAGTATTGACGTACTTCACGACTGTGAGTACGTTGAGAATCCAATATTTTGTCCATAGTTCTTCAAATAAATTGAAATAAGAGTGCTCCATTTCACAATCATACCATTCTTCATGTGCAATAACAAGTATCATATAATTGTCTTTCGGAGTCAACTCATCTGCAGGATAGCTCTTCTGTGTTACGTGGAACTCGGCATTTTTCTCATCTTGAGAGATTATTAGGTAGGAGTGTGATGACTCTGATGGAAAGTCACGAATCTCGGTTATCGTTGTCTCGTCTAACGCAGATTCCTGCTGAGGAAATTCAAAGTCCTGTCTTATGACTATTCTTCTAATCATAATAACTGTTACGTTCAACTTTTCTTGTAATCCCTGAACGATATTTGATACCATAACATTCCAGATTGGAATGTTTTCCAGGTCAACAATAACTGTGAGAATTTCAGTGGAACTGAAGTGGTAATTAGAAACGTACCACAAATTTCTATCGTCTAAGATTTCTTTTGTTGTCTCCGTTTTCAATATTTCCTCAATGGTCTTTGATGTTATAAGCTTTGGAGAAACAGAATCAAAACAACTAAAGACTATTAGGACGTAATATAATATTTTTCTTCTTATATCCATCATTAAATACTGTACATTGGTTATGAAGTTTGAAAACAGAAGAATCTTAAGTACACTGTCACCTTTTCAAGAGGTGTGGTTGATTTGTAATATGCCTGGATTCTGAAAGACTTCGTGTGATACTATTAATTTTAAAATATTCTGGTACCTCTTCATTGTGCTCAGCAATGTTTTGTGATCTTTGTCATAGCGTGACTACAAGAAACCGACTACTAGTGATAAAACCCTTCATTATGGTCTTCTATTTTTAATTTAATCTAATTATACACGAAGTGCAGTATACAGTGCCCATAGGCATGAAGTTCGCTTTATAAATGAACTGACAGTTTCAATTTTTTAGTTTTTTTAGTTAATTAAAAGATCGTTCTTTGTACTGTAGATATATATCTTTTGAATATAATAAAATGTGAAATAACATTACATTCCAATTTTCAATGCATTTCTGAACATAGAAAACAACTCGGTAATGATATTAAATATAAACTCTTATTGGAAATCAATGTATGTATGACTGAACTTTTAGAATTATAACTGCAATAAACAGGTGACTAACGTAGGCCTATAGGAAAATAATCGTGATATTTTTACTTCTTACTTTGCACTAAGCATATACAATGTACTCCTGTGCTCAACATATTAATCTCGTGGTTTTCGCAGGAATACTCATTTGCAATTCCACTGTTACTGAATAAGTGATTTTGAGCATGCCGTCTGTCTCTCTGTCCATTATTGTAACGCAAACTTACTAGGCATTTGGTCAGTAATTGAGACTCGTTCAGACATGGTTTCTTGTAAATAGTTCTCTTAATCTATCACAAAATATTTCAATATCCGGTAACTTCATCACTATAGAATTTTGTTATTGTAGGTTTAATTTGTAATGTATTAAATACAAAAATATTCTTTGTTCTTAACTTCTATGATAAAATGTGTAGCTTTCATTAATCAGTAAATCCTTTCATACTTTAATTTCTATTGTAATTCTAATTGTAAATTAAATATTAATTGTAATTTTATTGTTAATATTATAGTTGTAATCCCCTGGTAGAGGGGCAGAGAAGGCCTGACGGCCTTATCTCTGCCAGGTTAAATAAATAAATACTACTAATACTATTGTACAGCGATTTCTTAGCTAGTGTGATCTACGTAACCCAAAATTTCCTCACGCTCGAGTCAGGGGAAATGTAGGCCTACACTCTGTGTACGTCTACATTTCTAATCTAAATTTGAAAGCCGGCATTACATTATACAAAAGCCTAATGAGGGCAATTATAATGTATGATTGTCCATTCTGGGGCATCCGCCGGATAAATATTAAATATTAAAACTTCCCAAAACAAAATTATAAGACTCCTATCAGGATTGGCATATAACTCCGTTAAATCTGATTCATAAAGAATTAGCAATTTATACAACAATGTAATGCAGCCAACGGTATAGCTCTGTCGGCTAAGATGCTTGCCTGTGAATTCGAAGTTGGGTAGGATAAGCCTCAAAATCAGAAGCCTCTTAGAGTTTCGCCATTAGTCGACATCCATCTGCAATCAGACTTGCGTACCGAGCGGCCAATCCTTTCTTAGGCTCTTGCAGATGCTCATATATTGAACTTCATTAACGCACGGTTTATAGGCTAATATTTTGAAGATAATTTTAGTTAAATATTAGTTATCCATTAAATGAGACCTGTTGTACCCATTCAATTTTCAAATTAAGCCTTTTTAAAATTGTTACCGTATCTTTAATTATCTTCAAGTGTAATGTTAATAATAATAATAATAATAATAATAATAATAATAATAATAATAATAATAATAATAATGCTTTTATTTAACCTGTGAGAATTAAGACCATAGGAGTTAAAAAAACTAACGTAGGAGCAAAGGAAAATACTGTAACATTGCCTAACATTAAGACTCAGTACTGTGGTTCCACCCATATTTGATTGACTTTGGACTTGTAAACCTACGACGGTCGCATCTTATTAGGAAACAACTACTGTTACATTTTCTATGTTGCGTTAGTTAACACCTTTTCTTTTAAAGAAACTTTTCAAGGGTTATGTTAAATTCTATTATCGAAAATGGTACTTATGTACATAAAATAAATTCATTTGTGGTTTTCATATCAGATTACATTGACCCGAAAAAGAAAAAAAAACACACACACACACGCGCACATACACTGATGGACCGTCAAACGTTTAGAGCAGGGATGTCGAACAGCGCTCTCAAACTGTGAAAAGATTAATACTGTTTCCTACTGTAGCTGAGCTGAAACGACAGTCAGTCAGTTTGCTGTAGCATTGTTCTGTACGCAGTGTGTTTATCAACTCTGGCGGCTGGTATGGATATGGAACGACTATTCAATGGTGAGTGGACAGATAAATATTTATTTGTCTTAAAGGACGGAAAGGCACATTGCTTAATATGTAGAAAAGAACTTGGATACATTAGCTATCATATTATTAAAAGGCATTTTAATTCAACACGTCATGCTAAGCTAATGCACCAGAAAAGTTATCCGGTTTCACTCGTGAAAAGGTTGTAGAAGAATTAAAATCAAGATTGAATTCAGAAAAATCTTCCATCATCATCGGGTGTTAGTAGAATAAGCTTGGTTCGTGCTAGCTACAAAATTTGTGAAATTATTGCAACGGCTTCAAAGCTATTTACTGAAGGAGAATTTGTGAAAGGCTGTCTCATAACTGTAACAAAAGGGATATTTCCGGGATACGTTAATGATTTTAAATCTATATGTTTGTCTCGTAATATTTTTGCAGAGCGCTTATCATAAATGGGAGATAACTTGGAGGAACAACTGATAGCAAGAATGAAAACTTTCACTTATTACTCACTACACATCTTGATGAAAGTACCGACCGGAAAGATACGGCTCAACTAGCTACAGTATATTCATAAGGGGTGTCGATTCAGAATTCAATGTTCATGGAGATCTTGTAGATGTCATTTCACTAAAGGATCGAACTCGAGGAGAGATATTTTTGAATCTGTAACAAAAACTATTAACAAATTTCAAGTCACGATAAAAGTACTTAATTTTATACATCAAAATAGTTTACGTTTCTGAACATGAAGTTGCACTGCTACAACACATACACACAGAGTTGATATTTTAAAATGATATTGACAACATTATTATTATGATTTATTTCTGTCACTAATGAACAACATTCATGGAATGACCCAGTATATAAAACATTATTATTATTATTATTGTTATTATTATTATTATCATTATTATTATCATCATTATCATCATCATTATCATCATAATTCATCCTCATGTCGGCTACATTCTTTGTTTATCAGCGTTCATCAAGTGCTAATCTAAACTGAGTTCCTAATCAATTGGTAAGATACATAAAAGTTATCAAAGTACCAGCCGCCGTAGTTTCGCTTTTGTTTACGATCAATGGGGAGGATTGCCTGCTACCTGTGTTCAACCGTTGCACGGTAAGGGAGGAGTGAAGGCTCTGCAGTTCACAGCTCGAGATCGCTGTTCGACATCCCTGGTTTAGAGCGTAATTTTGAAGTTTAGGGGGCCGAACTTATGATAATATAATAAAAATTATTTTATGTTAATAAATAATGCACTAGGCCGAATTTTTTATCCATTTTATTTTGTGCTCTCATCAAGATCTAGAGAAGGGATACAGAACTGGCGAGAGAGATGGAAAGTATGGGAAAGCGTTGGTTCCCCGTCCACAGTCCATCGGCGTTGAATTACGTGTTTGTGGCCCATACACAATTATATAAGACCAACACTGAATACAAATCCCCTCCCCTATAAAGTCAATGACACGGAGGTGAAAGGAGGGGTGAGTGACGTAACGCCACAATTGTCGCCCAGTTCTACAAGCCTGATCTAGAGATTACATTTTTTAAGTATAATTCTTAATGAATACTGTCGCACATTTTATTTATTCTCCTATTTACGGCCTGAAGAGGAAGGGAATTTTTTAATAATTTTGTAGCTATTCATTTGTCATTTGATAAGTCAAGAAACTTATACTTCTGTTTGGTCAAATTCGATTTTAAATTTTTCAACATTCCAATTCATATAACTTAATTGAAACAATGTATTTTTCTTTATCAATGTCGAATAATGTCCACTTACATTATATTATTTAACAAAGTGTACAGTTGTCAAAAGAAAAAGTGGCCGCTATCCAGAAGCAAAGTTCTCTTCGGGTACCTTCGCTACAGTTCGGAGACAGGCGATGTTACATGTTGTTGTACCACGTTGCCTGAAATCTACAGTTATAATTAAAGTATTATTTGTGTTACTTGATAGCGTAATGGTAGCGTCCCGGCCTCTTATTCGTGAGGTCCAGCGTTCGAATGCAACCTAGTGCTTTTTTATGTTCTTTTTTATTTTGTTTTAAGAGAGAGATACAAAATATACATAATTGCTCCTTTCCCTTCTATTATTATTTTAATAATTATGAATGTATTATGCCATGACTTTGTCATTATTTATTATGACACTATGGCTACAAATGGAAAGAAAAAAAATTATTTTCAGCAAAAATATCTTTAGTGGCATAAACAAGACAAACTTACTGGCGTCTGCCTTAGAACATTCAAACAATGAAGCGTTCAAAAACCAAACCAAAAAAAATCCACGATTGAATATATTTATTTAGTATATCTTCCCCACATCTAGATCACATCTTGCAGTCGAAACGACTAGTGTTTTCAAATAGCGACTATTCTCAGCCACGACATTCCAAGAATCCTGGACATACATAAGCGTTCTGCCCATGGGCAGGTCTTTCTTTGTCAACGCAGCATTCTCCAATCTTTCCTATTTTCTACCTTCCTCTTAGTCTCCTCACAAGATCCACATATCTTAATGTCGTCTATTATTTGATATCTTCTTCTGCCTCGAACTCTTCTCCCGTTCACCATTCCTTCCAATGCATCCCTCAGTAGGTAGTTTCTTCTCAACCAGTGACCCAACCAATTCCTTTTTCTCTTTCTAATCAGTTTCATCATTTTTCTATCTTCATCCACTTTTTTTCAAAACAACTTCATTTCTTATTCTGTCTGTTCACTTCACACGTTCCATTTTTCTCCACATCCACATTTCAAATGCTTCTATATGTTTCTCTTCATTTCATCGTAATGTCCATGTTTTTTTCCCATACAGTGCCATACAAAACACTTCACTAGTCTGTTCCTTAGTTCTTTTTCCAGAAGTCGCAGAAGATGATCCTTTTTCTATTAAAAGTTTCCTTTGCTCATGTTTGCAGTTTTTCTTGGGAAGAATAATTGCGTTAACTTCCTGTTGCTTTCCGCACACCACTGTCTCCTTCGAATCTTAATGGATCCTAGGGGGCCAAAGCGTGGCGGTGAAGTGAGTAGATTTGACTAATTGGGCCCTCCGGACTTCAACGAAATTCGCCGCAAGGGTTAAATATTAGTTCTATCAGATACCGGGAAATTCCAATTAGCCTTTGCCCCCTGCAACCTGGACGAAGTTCTACAAATCATCAGAAAATCTTTGAGGGGAATTGGGCCAATTTTTCCTCGAATGTTTCTTTACTTGTGCCCTCGTAGTTCAGTCGGAAGAACGTCGGAATTTTGATGTAGACGTCTCAGGTTCAATTCCTCGTCACTCCTTTTCATTTTATTGTGTTTGAAGATAATAAAATGTAATAATGTATGTATGTATGTATTTATTTACACTGCAAGTGGGCATGCACCCGGTGGCAGTGGTATACACAATATAAACAATACACAATAAAGAAATGATAAGCAATACACAATACAATTATACAATACACAATAGGCCTACAATTTTATACACAATACAATAAGAATACACAATATAATTTCACACAATAATAATAAAACATAAATAATATACCTAATTTTAGATTAAAACCTACATTATTTCACTTTATTCTCATCTCACTCACTGTAGTGGCACTATGACGCATTTCACTGACACTTTAGCACACATTTCACTGACACTCTGTAACACATTTCACTGACACTAAAGAACACATTTCATCGACGCTATAAATTATCACTGATCGGAACTATTCACTGCACTGTAAAACCATAACTTCACTGACTCACCTCGCTTCACTGATACAACAGTTCAAATATGTCAAATAATTACACCCTTATGCATACGGTACTTATAAGCAGAACTACATTTAAACTAAACATTTCTAGCTTAAGACCCTCTTACACGCCATTTTTAAATAATTTACAATTCAAACCAAGGAAGTAACTCGTCAGGCTAAATAAATACATGTCACCTTAAAAAAATTAAATGTTAAATGTCGCCTTAATTTTAATTTGCACTTCATACACAACTTTTTAAATTATTCTTGAATCACCTTAAGGAAGGACAGCCCTCAAAGACCGCTGCAGGTAGGTCGTTCCAATCATTTATAGTTCTATTTGAAAAGGAGAATTTACCTACATCCGTTTTCTGTTTCCTACATTTGATTTTAAAATCATGATCGTTCCTACCATACTACGTTGGCTTTTCTAACCGAGCCGTTATGTCTACCCATGCTTTCTGACCTAGATGTGCTCTATACAATGATGTTATTCTAGTTTTCCTACGTCTGTTTTCCAAAGTTTCCCATTTAAGTTCTTTTATCGTATCGTTTCCATCTTCTCTTTTACCTTTAACAAATTTAGCTGCCTTATACTGGATTCTTTCTAAGGAATTTATCTGATATATTCTATAGGGATCCCAACATGTAGTTCCGTATTCCATTCACGGTCGCACTAACGTTAGATATACTATTTCCCTCGATTTGGGGCTAGCCTTTCTCAAGATTCTCATAATAAAGTGAAGTGCCCTCCACGCTTTACCTGTAACATTATCAACATGCTCTCCCCAAGAAAGTTTGGAGTTTAAATACACTCCTAGGTATTTACAACATTGTACTTGCGGAATTACAACACCATTGAATTCGTAATTAAGACTAGTTTCCTCTCGGGTTTTACAAAATGTTATGGATTTACTTTTAGAACCATTTATTTTCATCCTATGCATTAACGCCCAGTTATAAATTTTATTCAAGTCTGTTTGAATAGCATCTACATCTGAATTATTTCTAATCTTTTTATAGATAATGCAGTCATCTGCAAATAGCCTCACATTTGATGTAATATTCTGACATAGGTAATTTACGTATATTATAAAGAGTAATGGACCCAGAACGCTGCCCTGTGGCACCCCTGAACTTATATTTCCAATTTCCGATATTTCATGACCTACTCTAACTCTCTGGGTTCTACCTTTTAAGAATTCTTGGATCCATAGCACCACTCTTTTATCTATTCCTAGCCTACTTAACTTATCTATTAATATGTCATGTGGCACCAAATCAAATGCTTTCGAAAAATCAATCACAACTGCATCGATTCTTCCGCCTCTATCTACCTCTTCAGCTAGATCCTGAATCAGCGACGTAATTTGACTATCACATGAGAAGCCTTCCCTAAAACCATGCTGGCGGTTGTAAAACCAGTCTTTCGCATTTAGAACATGACGAATATAATCCGATATAAAATGCTCCATGACTTTACATACGACAGATGTAAGGCTAATTGGTCTGTAGTTTCCGACATCTAATTTATTTCCACCTTTATGTATGGGTACCACTATAGCTGATTTCCAGTCACATGGAATAGCTGCATGAAATGTACGCATTAAGTATGGAATTATGGCCTCGGAGCCTAATTTAAGAATCTCTGTAGCAATACTATCTGGTCCTCTAGACTTCCGACATTTTAATTTCGTTAGTCTCTCTCTAACCCCTTTGGAAGTTATTTTGAATGTCGAATTTGGTTCACATTCACGGTCTGTGACACAACCACTCCTATCAGCGGGATTATTATTATTATTATTATTATTATTATTATTGAAAACCGAAATGAAATAGGAATTTAATAAGTCGACCTTTTTTTTGTCATGAGTTATACTTTCTCCGTTCTGATTTCGTAAAAGCACTACTCCTTCATTTTTTTCTTTTCTCCTGCGTACATAACTATAAAACTTAAAACTGTCTCCAATTGTTACTTTCATCTTCTTTTAAAATGGTTTTTAGAAAATTTTCCTGAGCTATCCTTTTTTCACACTCAAGTTTCTTAATTAATTCGACATATTTTTCCCAATGCTCATGGCTTCTTTTACGTTTACTCAATGCGCACCTTGTCTTTTTCTTTAAGTAGCGAATGTAATTAGTGTAATATTCAGGGTCCTGATTTTTCTTAATTATTTTATAAGGTACATATTTTACTAATGCCTCGATAATTATACTCTTAAATTTATGCCATACATTTTCCATATTTCCTTCAGTCCTTAGAAAGTCATCATGCTTTTGTCGTAGAAACGTTTGTAATTCATGGACATCGGTTTTGTTGAAGTTCCAGACAGACACTGGACTTGACCTCGGATTTACTGTGTTTTTCCAAAAGATTTCTAATAAGACGCTATTGTGATCACTTATTTTATGAAGACTTTCAGAGTTGACAAAGAGAGAGACAGGTCTTAGTAGGTAAACATCTAAGAGGGCATTGTCACGCGTCGGACCATTTACTACCTGCGTGAAATCTTTACGCCAGATCAATTCATTAACAAGGGTCTGTGCATCTGAATTCGTACCTGAAATCCCGTTCCAGTTAATTTTCGGGAGGTTTAGATCCCCAGCAATTACTACGTTTCGGTATTCTGATACTGTATTAAGATATTCATTTAGTTTGTGCAAAGTTAAATTGTTTAATTCACTGAGTGGTCTGTAACATGCTATTACATCTAAGGTTTCCCGCCCATTTCTTATCTGAACATTCAATATTTCAACTTCCTCATGTATCCAGAGAAGATTGCTACTTATTTCTATCTTAGTACAAACGAAAACTCCCCCTCCCTTTTCACTTCTATCCTTTCTGAAGACTCTATAATCCGACCTAAAAATTTCCGAGTCATTTATGTCTTCCCTAAGCCATGATTCTGTCCCAATTATTACATCTGGATTATAAACATCGACCAAGTTCCAAAACGGAATAAGTTTATTTCTAATACTTCGGCAATAAACCTGCAGTAGTCTTAGTAGGCCTGTCCTTACTTGAAAATTCTGAATCTCCGTGGCACCTCGCCGTCACTGCTGGTCTCCGCCGCCCGCTGATGTTTCTTCGACCGCACCGCCCGCTGGTAGTCCCTCGACTCCTCCGACCACTGGTAAACTCTCACCCCCGCTGACCGCCGGTAATCCCTCGCCCCCGCCGTCAGCTGATGGTCCTTCGGTCCCGCTCCCGCTGATGGGTCCACGATCCCGCCGCCCCATGTTGTAGTGACTACCCGCGCGAAGAGGCAGCCCATGTCTGCAGCCCCCCTCCGATTTAGGTGTATTCCGTCTCTTCCGAAGCATCTGTCGTCTATCCAGGAATTTGGATCGACGAAACGCGCACCAAGAAACTCCGCTACCCACTCGAAAGCTTTGTTCAC
Organism: Periplaneta americana; assembly: GCF_040183065.1. NCBI lineage: Eukaryota > Metazoa > Arthropoda > Insecta > Blattodea > Blattidae > Periplaneta > Periplaneta americana. Next base: position 62,276,680 of record NC_091127.1, on the reverse strand, counting down.
ACGACCCACTTTTCTCCAGTTCACGTCCCTCCGTCTGACGAGCCCACTGATGACGATCCCAGCTGCCGGATATTTCTTCTTCGTTTCCATCACCAAGTCATATACATCTGCCACGATATAATCAATACCTCTTCGCAAATCGTTTGTTCCTACGTGGAGGACGATGTTTTTCGGGTCCCCTCGTTCCTCATTCTCGATCACGCTTTTCATTTCTTTCACTCTAATCCCAGGGTAACACTCTGTCGCCAGCTCCGGTTGTAGATTCCCTACGTGTCGAATGATGGAGTCTCCGATGATAACACTTGCCGCACCAAGCTTCTTCTTCTCTTCCCTCTCTTCGCCATTTTCCTTTTCCCGTCGCAACAACTTATTTTCTTCCTCCAGGAACTTGATCCGTTGCTCCGCCGTCTCTAGCTTCTCGCGTAGCTTCTTCACCTCGTTCCGAAAAAAAAAAACTAACACCAGTATTATGCAACTGTATTGTTCCAAAGCTAATATTAAATTTATGTTATTTATGTCGCTAAAGAACAATAATAATATAAATGATAACTTGAATATTATTTATATCGCTAACAACGATAACAGAATATAAATAACGTCAATATTATTTATACAGGATCACTAAAGAACGATAACAGAATGTAAATGATAAATATCGGTTTGTTTAATTAATATAAGATATTAGTTTATATGTAATATATAATTAATTATTTAAATAAAATAACTAGACATAGGATTTTTAGGCACTAAAAATTGCAGTTTTAGGCGCCTAAAATAAGCTCAAAATTTGTAAAATTAGGCTCTATTTTAATTAAAATAGGCATTTTAGGCACATCAAGGTATCATACTTATTTCTTTCACTGAAATTTTTAGTTATACACTAAAATACGCACAAAAAATATGTTTAAACATTAAAAAAGAATACTATATTTTATTTATAAACAGAGCTGCACAAATTTAATATATTGAAACTAATGAAATAATGATTATTGATATCAAGATTACTCATTTTAAGTTATTGCAATTCAGTTCCATGCTCAGACTTTATTATAATTATCTGCACAGTACACCACCAGAATTTTTTCTAAATTCTCCACAGTTAACCTTTGCCTTTTGTCACTGAGAATCATTTTGAAAGCAGAAAAACTTCTTTCAACCGAAACTGATGTGAGAGGCGCAAATTTTAAATTAGGTACAATAGAAACATCAATACTTACTGGAACATTTACACTTTCCCCCATTATCACTCTTGATACTTTTTCCAACAATGAAAATCCTACATTCTTATTTAATACGTTGTCCCACTTATTTTTAACTTTTTTCCCAGTTTCGCCCAAAGCAGAATGTATGTTCACTTGAGCTTCCTTTACTATTGCTATTTGGCTACAAAGAGATTGTTTTTCACGTTCTAATTGTTCAATGCTTGCAGGTATGAAAGAAAAGTTTGATGTTATGTAGGCGATATCGTTTTTCACTCGTGAGTCATTCAGACAATCTTTCACTGCTTTCACACACGCTGCACTATCAGTTTCAGGTAATTTATCAATAACTGTGACCACTTCTTTAAAATACTTAGAATAATACACCACCGACTGAATCCAGGTTCCCCATCGTGTAACAACCGGCTGAGGTGGGAGTGGGATATCTGGAAAGTTCTCTCTGAATATTGAAATCCTGGATGGGGCTTTACAAAAACATTTTTTTGTGTTAGAAATAAACGAATTGACAAGAGGAAATTCATTCCGGATTGTTTCAGAAACCCTGTGAAGGCCATGTGCTAGACAGGTTACATGCATGAAGTTTTAAGAAGTGGAGCTGCAGCAACCATGTATGAGGCAGCATCAGTACAAAACAACAGAACTTTAGAATCGTCTATATTACCTGAGTATAAAGACTGTAGGCCTTTATTTACAAAATAAGCAATGGCTTGGCTATTCACTTTCGAAAGTTCCTTAACACATACAAGGTGTGGAATCGAAGGTCCATCAGGACTAAGTTTTCCTACTACCATATTTGCTATATACCTATTCATAGGATCTGAGGTTTCATCCACAGAGACCCATATGTAAGAATCACCTATATCCTCCCGAATGGAAGCTAAAGTTTCATTGTATATTCTGTCTAAGTAATTTTTTCTTAGGGTCGACTCAGATGGGATATTTTGTTTGCAGTATTTTTGTAAAAACTGTCTTAAAACCGGATTTTCAATTGCATTCCAGGGAATGTTAGCAGCAACAAACGCTCTGGTTAAATCAGCATAGAAATTGCTGCTGAGATTGGATGAAGTAGGCTGTGTTAGTAAAGTTTGTTGCAGTTGATTTTTTTTGCTGAGCTTTAGCCTTATGAGCCGCTCCTTGCACATGCTGCTTTAGGTGGCACTTCTTTTCTTGCGAAATCTAAAAATGTAAAGTAAACTGAATTAAAATAAAATCCTAATTGTTGTATTGCCGTATTTCTATCACAAAGTTAGTGGGTTCGAACAATAAAAATTTTAATGACCTGCAAATACTTTAACTATCGGAATTTAAAAGGTTAAAGTGTAGTGGTCTTAAAAAGAATTATACCTCAGGATAGCCCAGTCAGTGTATAAATATTATAGGCCTACTCATTAAAATTAATAGAATTTATATATTTCAACTATTGTTACATACCTGTTTGCTACAAATCTTGCAGAATATTATTTTTCCATCATAAGTGAATTCTGAATATTCTGTTAGCCATTGCCGGATCAATGTAGATTTTGCACTTATATTTTTCGGCATTATCGCGTTAAACTTCACAGGAAAACGTCCTACCGCTCAAAACTTCTCAACACAAATAAGGTGGGGGAAAGAGCAACTGTTAACGAGCATTCAAATGAACCGTTGTTATTGAGATTCAATTGGACAAAAATACAAAGTTCCACTTATTGTTGCATTTCCTGGTAGTGTTAACACTAGGAGGGCCATTCTTTTAAATATTTTGTAACGGTTTACCCTACTAATTCGCAGTTTTACGACTTTTCATAAATATTTCAAAAACACTCTTTCTCCAAAAATTGTGATTTTATGACACTCTGAAGGGCAGTACAGCTAATCGGTTTCAGACCGAAAACAATCATTTTTATAGTACAGTATATCTCTGAATCGGTAGCAGCACATGTTGTGATTGTTGCCTGCTTCAAAACTAAGGTTGGTTCTTTGTCGGCATTTATGCCTCCAAACATGTTAAATTCGGTGAAATCTATTGCGAGTGTCGTGAGATTCAAAACATTTTGTTTCCTTTATCAATGGTTTCATGGCCGGTGTGAAGCAAACTTTCCACTTTTTAAATGCCTTAAATTTCGCAGTGAATGCATGTATAAATTATAAAAAGTAAGAGTAAAATGCGAAACTTTACAGTGAGTTAGGCATTTTTAGGCGAATATTAACAAATTAGGCTCTAATAACCGTTTTAGGGCATTTTAGGGCACTATAAAACTCTTTGAATACATTTCAATTTCCATGAAACACAAATATTAATAATTATTTTTACTTTTCTCCTAAAGAAACAAAATAGGCATTTGCCCTAGAAACCGATGTCTGAAAATAACCTATTTTACAAATAAAAATGGTGATTTATATTTCAATAATTTCATATATAAATTCAGAGCATTTATATCACGAAAGAACGATAACAGAATATTAATGGTAAATTGAATATTATTTATAACGCGAAAGAACGATAACGGAATACAAATTATAATTTGAATATTATTTATATCGCTCAAGAACGATTAAAAAAATAACATGAAAACTTGAACAGTGCCCGAACTCTCCATCTTCGAATCATTAAGCGAGCACTCTACCGCTGGTCTACGAGACCCAGATGTGGAATGATTCCATAGTTCCGGAACTGCTTTTTCAAGGACATGCATCGTGTAATATCGCCGTGACCCGAAGTGGACTTTTGAAAATTTTCGCTGTTCACGAGTGCGGCCACTTTTTTTTTTTTTTTTTTTTTTGACAACTGTACAACCTGCGATCAAATAAAATAAGTGTTTTCTGCCTTATCAATTAACAAAACTTTACATATTTTTTTCCATTTTATTGAAATATTTCCATTTCTTCGGAAGAATATACATTAATTCGATCATTCATTTTTTAAAACGCAAAACATTCACGCTCTTACGAAATACTTAGGTCGTATACAGAGTGGATGTGAACCAATTACATTCATTCTCAGAGCTAATAGATCTTTAATTCAAACAGGTTTTGTCAAATACATTTTAAATAGTACATAAAACCAAACGATTTCCGTGATTAATTCATTGAATACTTTACACGTTTATGTACAGTAATTTGATCGAAAGGTATCTAATGAGACGTTTTTGTTTTCATATTCTCTCGCAAGTCTTGCGAAGTGTATGAATGCCGTTACACTCACCTTTGCTACCGAGCAATGACCTCAAGGAGCACTGCTACACTCTGCAAACCAACACGAGCATTTCATATTCTCAAAACTCTTGGATGTGTCAAAAACTTATTCCTTTTAACATTCTTGATTACGTTATAATCTCTTTAACTCTAAATTTCATACCATGAACTTTTTAACGTTCACAGTATCTGTTGATTACTTTGCTTTTTACGTAATTACAAAATCAAAAGTCTATTTACTATAGGGAATTTTGTTTCTAGAAAATTTTATTTTTAATCATTAAAAAAGGGCAGAATCACAAATTTAGTATTAACATTTTATTTATTTATTTTTCATTTATTCATTAATTTACTTACTTAGTTATTTATTTAGTTAGTTATTTAGTTATTCATTTAATTATTTATTTGTTTATTTATTTATTTACTAAATTATTTATTTATTTATTTACCTACTTATTTATTTACTTAATTATTTATCTCTATAGTTATTTATTTTCTTATTTATTTATTATTTATTTATTGACTTATTTACTTATTTATTAACTTGTTTATTTATTCATTTATTTATTTTCCATTTATTCATTTAGTCATTTATTCATTAATTTACTTAATTACTTATTTAGTTATTTAGATATTCATTTAATTATTTATTTATTTATTTCCTTATTATACAAACTTACTTAATGTATTTATTTATTTACTCATTTCTTTATTTATTCACTTATTTACTTACTTAGTAATTTATTTATGTATATAATTGTTTATTAATTTATTTAGTTACTTATTTACTTATTTATTTACGTATTTACATATTTATTTATTTACTTATTTTCATATTTTTGACTTATTTACTTAGCTATTTATTTACTTATTTACTTATTTATCTATTTATTTATCTAACTATCTATCTATCTATCTATCTATCTATCTATCTATCTATCTATCTATCTATCTATCTATCTATCTATCTATCTATCTATCTATCTATCTATCTATCTATCTATCTATCTATCTGTCTGTCTGTCTGTCTGTCTGTCTGTCTGTCTGTCTATCTGTCTATCTATTTATATATCTATCTATTTATCTATCTATTTATATATCTATCTATTTATCTATTTATTTATTTACTTATTTATTGTTTTATTTATTTATTTATTCATTTATTTATTTGGGACAGTGCACCGTGTTTATGAAACTACCTTCCAGTTCTGACTATACACAGAGACAGAAATCAACTCAATATACTTATTTTTCTCGTTTTATATAATAGGAAACTATTCTTACCAAAACTTCATTAGGTCTAACTTCGTCGAACAGAACTGACTCTTTTTGAATTTCTTGGGATTTGGATTAACGAGGGCCTTCTACATGTCAATTGTCAATGCTAATAATGCAGACACGTTGGTAGCGGAGTGATACATAGACTTGTCACCAGTGTTGTTCCGAAAGAAATTAACTTAATATTTATTATTAACTTGAATCAGTTCCCATATCCTACATTCCATAGGCATTCTAATACTTGCTTTGGTATTCGTAACATTTCCAAACAAACGGCTTCATGCTTACAGTGTCGGACCAGTTACCTATATAAATTTTAGACATGATTTCCAGAAGTACTCTACATAGAGGATTGTACATAATACAAACTTAAGTCTACGGTATTGTTACACTGTTTTTCTGGGATATTACGATATTGCATCATTAGTACATGAATTCTCCAGCCGGGGCAGGATTTGTACAGGGAGTTTATCGATTGAGCACAGAGACCGTAAATGTACAATTCAAACGCGCATAAACGTCTCTCAACACTTAGTACTTCAACGGTGAGTCTCTCAACACTTAGTACTTCAACGGTGAATTAATGTCTCTAAAATAAAAACACTCACACTGACAATCATTCCGAAGAGAAGTAACATAAAAGGAAACTGTAAACCAATAAGCTTCGAAGTGTTCACGCTTTCGTTTGTTTCCATTTCCTTTCTTCCTTCTCTTAAAGCTTCCAACTGTAACTTGAAATTCGTGTCTCGATCCCATTTCTTCACCAATCCTGCCACACACATCCTACCTAGTAGGTTATGAATCCTGGTAGCGTAAGGGGATCCCTTCGGAATCATGTAGGACACGAAATATTCTCTAGGATACTGGCTTACAATATGAAATTGATAGGGATATTTGTTGAGAAACCAAATCGCTTCTCCTCTACTGGTAAGCAGTGACAAATTCCTGTAATTCTTCATCTGCTGAAGGAGAGTATCCGTCGTTATGTTCCGGTAGATAAGTCTTGGCACAAGTCTTTCCATTTCTTGAGATTCGTTAAATGTGTCCAGCAGATTTTGATCCAAGGTAACAATAGGAAGTCGAGATTCGTAGAGTTGCTTGAAGTTGTCAATGTTTTGTCCCAAATGAGGAGAGGTGACAGCGTCCAGAAGAGAACTTTGAAAGAGACACATGACGACTAAGCTGAAAAACAGACACGAAGACAGTAGAAGTCTCTGCGGCGTGGAGTTGACTCTGGTTACAAGGTTCAAAGACATAGAGATCAACACAGACATCATATCTATAGCAGTGCCCAGGTAATATACCTTCCCCTGTAGTTTCCTTAGAATGCACCATAACAGAGCAGTGGTTAAGAAAGCACACAAGAGATAAAACCAGAATGTAAGATTGAAACATTTTGAAATAGCTCTCCACGATGGCAATTTTTCTGCTCTTGGCACTACCACAACAAGCTGTGTTGTGTAGAAAGCAGGTAATGTAAACTGAATTTTGTTCGTTCCATAATACTTAATAAATCTCTGATTACCAGAGATATCCGATATTTTGAATATCAAGTCTCTCATTGCACCCGTATATTTGCCATCTTCATCTCTATAACCCAGTTTTTGGCCGTCACTTGGTTTTTGTACTAATGGAGTGAAGTTCATGTACTTAGCAAGATTCTGTAAGACGTTCCAATCTCTACCTTCGTAGTTACATTCACCAGAATTATCACACCTCAAGATCACATTGGGAAACGATTCAAACATGCTGACTTTGATGTGATACTTTCCCAGATTCCAAGTTCTTTCTAAGTAGGTTTTAGGGAAATCGTTCAGTTTTTGTAGAGTAATAGAATTAATGTTCCCGTTATCGTCTTCATTGAAAGGTTTGAAAACTAAGATATCGAGAACTTTGTCACAAGCATTGACGTACTTCACGACTGTAAGTACATTGAGAATCCAATAGTCTCTCCACAGTTTGTGAAATACAGTGAAATAAGAGTGTTCTATTTCACAATCATACCATTCTTCATGTGCTACAATGAGTATCATGTAGTTATCTTTCGGCGTCAACTCATCTACGGGATAGCTCTTGTGTCTCACATGAAATTCAGCATTTTTCTCATTTTGAGAGATTATTAGGTAAGAGTGTGATGACTCTGATGGAAAGTCACGAATCTCAGATATAATATTATTATGCGGTCTCCTTCCCTTAGGTGTTTCATGTTTTTGTACAACATATCTTCGAATCATGATAACTGTTATATTTAAATTCTTTTGTAATCCTTTAACGATATTTGATAACAAAGCGTTGCAGATTGGAATGTCGTCAAGGTCTACAATAACAGTTAGAATTTCCGTTGAACTGAAATGATAATTACAAATGTACCACAAATTTCTATCTCCTAAGATTTCTTTTGTTCTGTCAATTTCCAAAATCTGGTCAATTTTCACTGATGTTATAAGTTTTGGAACAACAGAATCGAAACACGTAAGGACTATTAGGACGTATAATAATATGTTTCTTCTCATATTCATCACTAAATACTGTACTTGGCCTATGCAGTATATGAAAGAAACTGACTTTTGTACAATGTCAGCTATTCAAGATATGTAATTGATCAATAATGTTCCAGGATTCTACAAAACCTCGTGCGATACGACTATTGTTAAAATATTCTACTATCTCTTCATTGCTTTGAGCAATTTCGTGTGGTGTTTGTAATAGCGTGACTTCAGGAAAGAGACTACTGATGATAAAAACCTTAATTATGTTTTAGTATCCTCAAATTAATCTTAATATACAGAAAGTGGAGTGCACAGTGATACACGTATGCACTCCGCATAATAAATGAAATAATGTTTCAGTATTATATTTTTCATGAAAAGTTGAATGAACGTTTTTATATTTTAGACTTATAACGTTCGAGTATAACAATGAGTGAAATAGTTTCACTTTTTAATGTTTAAATGGACTTCTGAACATAGAACATATTTCAGAAATAGAATTAAATATAAATTTTTATTGTAAATGAGAGCATTTGTCTTTAATTATTTAAAACTTTGACTGCCAATGACAGGATAATAGCATAGACTAATAGGAATATATTTCTGAAACTTTTACTTTTGACTTTGCACTAGTGCAAACATAAATAACTGCTGTGATCAAAATGTTAGTCTTTTGGATTTCGCAGGAATACAAGTTTGCAAGATCACTTTTACAGAATAAGTGATTTTGAGCTTGCCGTTTATCTCTCTGACCAATTCTGTACAGCGAATCTTAGCTAGTGTTATCTGTGCAACACAAAACCTTCTCACGCTCGAGTCAGGGGAAATGTACGGACTCTGTACATTTCAAATCTAAATTTGAAAGCCGGAATTACATTATATAAAAGTCTAATTAGAGCTGTATAACTTATGCCTGTTCTCTCTGGGGGCATTCGCCGGATAAATAAAAAAAAAAACATGTTCATGTTTTCAAAACATCATTTTAAGACAAATATGGGCGTTACCTTACATAACAACGCTACGTTAGATTCATAAAGAATTAGCAAATTTAGACAATAAAATAATGTAGTCATTGGCGTAGCTAAGTGGCTGAGATTCTTGCCTGCCGATTCAGAATGGCGCTCGGTCGAGGGCTTGATTTGCGATTGAACTTGTTACCTGATTGTTTTTTTAGAGATTTTCCCAACTGTAAAGCGAATGTCAGGTAATCTATGGCAAATCCTCTTCCTCAACTCTCCAAATACCATCTTGTTATTACAAATCCTATCGACGGTAATTAACCACGTATTTGATAGAGCGTCGTGTAATAACCATACTGAAATAATAATTATTACAATAATGGAGTAAATATTCTAAAGCATACATTTCAAAGTGGCATTCGTTGTCGGAATTCGTACTAATCATTTCACGTGTTCAAACAAAATACATTTTTACGTTAGGTCTCGTGAATCGTAAACTGTTTAACCAAAGTAATGAATTTCATGTTGCGCAGTGGCAATATCGTAACGAATGAGGTTTATCCGAGGTGCAATTATTGCTAGTTGAAAACTAAAATAATAATAATAATAATAATAATAATAATAATAATAATAATAATAATAAATACAACATATCTGATTCAATTTTTCGCATATTAAAGTATAAAAGTTATGACTACGAAACACTCTAATTACTAATTTACGTAATTATAATCCGAGTTTTAGATAAACATAATTACCAAAATGAGTCCTAAACATGCTAGCATGAAATGACAACGTCCCACACGACGTATATGAGGAACTCTCGGCGGGGAATCAATGACGTGACGCTCTTCCAAGCGACCGCGTAGTGGCCGATATCGGTTTCATAAAAATTTGTATTTTTCTCTTCCAAGACCAACCATCGGATTTCATTAGCTAAGAATAATTGTAAGCGAATATTATCTTGTTAAATAAAGTACGTCCTTCATAAGGTGTCGATACGATGGTTTCCCCCACACATTTAATACAGTCGCTCTGCAATTTAATTAGCTGATGTGAATCGTCAGTGCGACAACTCATCCTGCCCTTGTTCTTGCGTGGTTTGCCTTGAGAGCTAAGACAAATCTCGGGATGAAACCTAAAAGAAACGCGACACGAACCTATTACTTTCCTTCAAAATTGTTTCCTCTGCGTTTCTTGGGAATTTTTATAAAATCAAATCGTTCGGTTTCTCCGATGGGCTCTGAATTCTTCGAGTCTTGTTTTCGCCGACATCCGTCTGCAGTCAGTTCTCCCTGCTGAGCGGCCTGCCCTCTCCCACGCTGTTCCAGTTACTCATATATTGAACTTAATTAACGCCTAGTTTATACTTTTGAAGATAATTTTATTTAAATGTCAGAGTTACCCATTAAATGAGTGTTGTTCTGTCCATGCATTTTTCAGATTAATTCTTTTTAAAATTGTTACCGTATCTTACCTCACCTTAAAGTTAATTAATTGTAGGCGATTTAATTAAATTTTAGTTATTAAGGGCAAATGGCTTCAGTGCTGGGAACCTGACAATTAATGAGTCCACTGGAGTTTAAAATATTAGCATAAAGTCAAAGGAAAATAACTCTGCCATTAAAACTCACTCATATGGTCCCATTCATATTTGATTGACTGAGGAACACACTGCTTCCGCATCAGTCACGTCTCCTTATAGGCCTAAGAATAAAAAAGACGGCATTTGCCAGAGCGATAACTGTATCTTGACGAACGCACAATATCAGAAAACAACTACTGTAACATTCTCAATGTTGCGTTAGTTGACACTCTTTTAAACAAACTTATCAAGGGAAATTTTATAATCCCTTATCGAAAATAGTAGTGTATGTTTGTAAATGAAATTTTAAATTTAATTTCTGGTTTTCAAATTTATTACATTAAAATTTAAAACACACACATAAACATATCCTCGTGCGAGTAAGGACTGCCAAACAAACGTTGAGGGCGTAATTTTGAAGTTTAGGGAAACGAACATCCAACAGAATTAACTTATTGACAAGGAGTGCCAATAAAAGTTTTTACAACAAGAGCACAAACAATTGTGGCATTAAAATTATTGCAATAAGTTTTTAAGTACATGACTGTTAGTACAGTATTATTAAACAAACATTTCAAGGTCAATTTTAAATTATGTTATCGAAAATGAAATGTATGTTTGTAAAATGAAATTTTAAAATTCCTTTCTCTTATTCATTCAATTGAAGTACAGTAGAGCGTCTCGTTTAGGCACAGTGAAAACGTAATCAAAGTGCAGGTAACGTGTGGGGGAGGACGAGGCGTACGATAAACACGAGGGATGCACAAGGTTTTAGTTACAACATTTACGGGGGAGCATTAATTGTTATATTTCCCAAAAACACACAAAACAAAAGAACACAAATTGCATAACGTTATCATATACACATTCTAACAAACAAGCAATTTGTAACGTTGAAATATTCAATATAACAAATCAAATTTGCCACTTATATGATGTTGCTTTCAAGCAGCATTTTTTACGGTTATGAATTTCATTTTCTCCACAACTAACATAATATCACCGTCTTCTGTGGCCGAATTTAACAAAAGTACAATATATTGACCTGAATTGACAATACTATTTCCTAAACATACCTAATTATTCCTTCTCAGAATTCAATTTATTCAGGTACAGTACAGAAAATGGTGATATTATGTCAGTCATAAAGAGAATGAATTTCATGACAGTAAAAAATGCTGCTTGAAAGGAACATTATGTCAGTAGCAAAATAAGATTTGTTATATTGAATTATTTCAACGGTACTATTGATTGTTTGTTAAAATGTGTATATGATAACGTTATGTAATTTGTATTCTTTGTTCAGGGTGTTTTTAGAAAATATAATTTCAATTAATGTTTAGCCATAAATGTTGTAACTAAAACCTTGTGCATCCCTCATGTTTATCGTACGGCTCTTCTTCCCCCCACACGTTACCTGCACTTTGTTTACGATTTCATTGTGCCTAAACGAGACGTTTTACTGTATCTAAATTATCGCAAGAAGTTTTTGCAAAGAAACGATCATTAGTGGGGTATTATGACCACCACGATCTTTTGGTATTATTGTTTGTGACCTTTCCCTATAAACAAAGAAATAAAATTTACTTAGTGTACATACATTACAGGATCTAAAAGCTAACGTCCAAAGAGAGATTGGTGCTTTTACAAATGAAGACCTGAAGGTATAGGCCTAATTGATAATTTCATTAAATGTTTCAAATGTGTGAGTGCTGTATGAGAGCAATTCCAGAAAATTTGTGACATGGGTTAGTGAAAATTACAACAAAATTTCACATATACACTGATACAGTTCGAAGCTATATCGTTACAGCTGGTTAACTCATCCTTTTCCGAGAACATATTGTGCTGTGTGCCAATGCTAATATTTGATAATGCAAGCATGCGGAAAACATCGACATTAATTAATCTGTACCAAACCAAAGAAATAAGTACTACGCATTTCATGACTCTTCTTGCTGACCTCATACTAGTGATATTCTCTCCCTTAAGTGATAATAATAAATCAACTGAAAGCTCAATCACTATATATATATATATATATATATATATATATATATTTTTTTTCATAATTATCTCCGCTCCAATATGGAAAAACTGAGTTTTAACACATAACATACAGAATCTTCTACAAATATTCAAAATCTTAGCGGTGAGTTATTATCTCTAAAATAAAAATACTCACACTGAAAATCATACCGAACAAAAGTAATATAAAAGAAAACTGTAAACCAATAAGATTTGAAGTGTTCAAGCTTTCGTTTGTTTCCATTTTGCATCTTCCTTCTCTTAAAGCTTCCAACTGCAGTTTGAAAATCATGTCTCGATCCCATTTTCTTACCAAACCTGCCGCACACATCCTACCTAGTAGGTTATGAATCCTGGTAGCGTAAGGGGATCCTTTCGGAATCATGTAGGAAACAAAATATTCTCTAGGATACTGGCTTACAATATGAAATTGATAGGGATATTTGTTGAGAAACCAAATTGCTTCTCCTCTACTGGTAAGTAGTGACAAATTCCTGTAAGTCATCATCTGCTGAAGGAGATTATCCGTTGTCATGTTCTGGTAGATAAGTCTTGGTACAAGTCTCTCCATTTCTTTAGATTCGTTGAATGTGTCCAGCAGATTTTGATCCAAGGTAACAATAGGAAGTCGAGATTCGTAGAGTTGCTTGAAGTTGTCAATGTTTTGTCCCAAATGAGGAGAGGTGACAGCGTCCAGAAGAGAACTTTGAAAGAGACACATGACGACTAAGCTGAAAAACAGACACGAAGACAATAGAAGTCTCTGCGGCGTGGAGTTGACTCTGGTTACAAGGTTCAAAGACATAGAGATCAACACAGACATCATATCTATAGCAGTGTCCAGGTAAGAAACCTTCCTCTGTAGTTTCCTTAGAATGCACCATAACAGAGCAGTGGTTAAGAAAACACACAAGAGATAAAACCAGAATGTAAGATTGAAACATTTAGAAATAGCTCTCCACGATGACAATTTTTCTGCTCTTGGCACTACCACAACAAGCTGTGTTGTGTAGAAAGCAGGTAACGTGAACTCAATTTTGTTCGTTCCATAATACTTAATAAATCTCTGGTTACCGGAAATATCAGATATTTTCAATATCAAGTCTCTCATTGCACCCGTATATTTACCATCTTCATCTCTATAACCCAGTTGATGTCCGTCACTTGGTTCACGTACTAATGGAGTGAAATTCATGTATGTAGCAAGATTCTGTAAGACGTTCCAATCCCTACCTTCGTAGTTACATTCACCAGAATTATCACACTTCAAGATCGCATTGGGGAAAGATTCAAACATGCTGACTTTGATGTGATACTTTCCCAGATTCCAAGTTCTCTCTAAGTAGGTTTTAGGAAAATCCTTCAGCTCTTGTAGGGTAATAGAATTAATGGTCCCATAACCATCTTCACTGAAAGGATTGAAAACTAAGATATCGAGAACTTTGTCACAAGTATTGACGTATTTCACGATTGTAAGTATGTTGAGAATCCAGTATCCTGTCCACAGTTCGTCAAATACATTGAAATATGAGTGATCCATTTCACAATTATACCATTCTTCATGTGCAATAACGAGTATCATATAATTGTCTTTCGGCGTCAACTCATCTGCAGGATAGCTCTTCTGTGTTACGTGGAACTCGGCATTTTTCTCATCTTGAGAGATTATTAGGTAGGAATGTAATGACTCTGATGGAAAATCACGAATCTCGGTTATCGTCGTCTCGTCTAACCCAGATTCTTCCTTAGGAAATTCAAAATCTTCTCTTATGACTATTCTTCTAATCATAATAACTGTTACGTTTAACCTTTCTTGTAATCCTTGAACGATATTTGATACCAAAACATTCCAGATTGTAATGTTTTCCAGGTCAACTATTACTGTTAGAATTTCAGTGGAACTGAAGTGATAATTACAAATGTACCACAAATTTATATCGTCTACGATTTCTTTTATGCTCTCAGTTTTCAAAATTTCCTCATTTTTATATGATGTTATAAGCTTTGGAAGAACAGAATCGAAACACCTGAAGGCTGTTAGAACATAATATATTATTTTTGTTATATTCATCACTATATACTGTGTATTAGGTATGAAGTTTGAAACAGCAGATTCTTAAGTACATTGTCATATTTTTAAGAGATGTCTTTGATATGTAATACGCCTCGATTCTGAAAGACTTCCTGTGATACGACGATTATTAAAATATTCTAGTACCTCTTCAGTGTGCTGAGCAATGTTTTGTAGTCTTTGTCATAGCGTGACTACCAGAAAGCGACTACTGGTGATAAAACCCTTCATTATGGTTTTCTATCTTTAAACTGATCTAAGTGCTCACACGCATCCAGTTCGCGCAATAAACAATCTGACAGTTTCAATTTTTTTAGTTTTTTTTTAATTAGTTAAAAGGACGTTCTTTATACTGTAGATATATCTTTCTAGTATAATAGAATGTGAAATAATTTTGCTTTCTATTTTTCAATGCATCTCTGAAAATACAAAGGATCTCGGTAATAGTATTAAATTTAAACTCTTATTGGAAATCAATGTATGTATGATTGTACCTTTAGAACTGTGACTGCGAGTGAGAAGTATTAACGTAGGCCTATAGGAAAATATTAATATTTTTACTTCTTACTTTGCACTAAGCATAAACAGGAAGTACTCCTGTGCTCAACATATTATTCTGATGGTTTTCGCAGGAGTATACGTTTGCAATACCACTTACTTACTTACTGGTTTTTAAGGAACCCGGAGGCTCATTGCCACCCTCACATATGCCCGCCATTGGTCCCTATCCTGAGCAAGATTAATCCAGTCTCTATCATCATATACTACCTCCCTCAAATCCATTTTAATATTATCTTCCCAGCTACGTCTTGGGCTCCCCAAAGGTGTTTTGCCCTCCGCCCTCCCAACTAACACTCTATATGCATTTCTGGATTCGCCCATACGTGCTACATGTCCTGCCCATCTCAAACGTCTGGAATTTATGGTCCTAATTATGTCGGGTGAAGTATACAATGCGTGCAGCTCTGTGTTGTGTAACTTTCTCCACTCTTCTGTAACTTCATCCCTCTTAGCCCCAAATATATTCCTAAGAACCTTATTCTCAAATATCCTTAATATCTGTTCCTCTCTCAAAGTGAGAGTCCAAGTTTCACAACCATACAGAACAACCGGTAGTGTAACTGTTTTATACATTCTAACTTTCAGATTTTTTGACAGAATACTAGATGACAAAAGCTTCTCAACCGAATAATAACAGGCATTTCCCATAATTATTCTGCGTTTAATTTCCTCCCGAGTGTCATTTATGTTTGTTACTGTTGCTCCAATATATTTGAATTTTTCCACCTCTTCGAAGGATAAATCTCCAATTTTTATATTCCCATTTCGTACTATATTCTGGTCACGAGACATAATCATATACTTAGTCTTTTCGGGATTTACTTCCAACCCAATCGCTTTACTTGCTTCAACTAGAATTTCCACGTTTCCCCTAATCGTTTGTGGATTTTCTCCTAACATATTCACGTCATCAACATAGACAAGAAGCTGATGTAACCCGTTCAATTCCAAACCCTCTGTGTTACCCTAAACTTTCCTAATGACATATTCTAGAGCGAAGTTAAAAAGTCAAGTTGATAGTGCATCTCGATGCTTTAGCCCGCAGTGAATTGGAAAAGCATCAGATAGAAGCTGGCCTATACGGACTCTGCTGTAAGTTTCACTAACACACATTTTAATTAATCGAACTAGTTTCTTGGGAATTTGTAATACCATTATTACTAAATAAGTGATTTTGATCATGCCATCTGTCTCTCTGTACATTACTGTACAGCGATTTCTCATCCAGTGTTATCTGCGCAACACAAAAATTTCTCACGCTCGAGTAATGGGAAATGTACACACAGTGTATACCTACATTTCGAATATAAATTTGAAAGCCGATATTACATTATATAAAAGTCTAATTGGAGCATTATTATAATGTATGTCTGGCTATTCTGGGGGCATCCGCCGGATATATATTAACAAATATTGAAGCTTTTCAAAAGAAAATTTTACGACTCACAGAAAACAAAGGAATAAGGAAATACATAAAGCAAAATCATAATAGCATTTCGTTTTGTAGATAATGTAAATCCACTTCTATCTAATTCGGAAAGACAAATTAAAATGAAGTAGTTAAATATTCTTGCCAAAAACGTAAAATAAAATGCATAAAGCAAACTATTTTGTTGATGTTTTATAATGTAAATATGTTATAAATACAACCATCTAAATTTAAAATACATAATATTCAAATAAAGCGATAAAATATTCTGTAAAACCCACTAAGACAGTGGTTCTTAATCTCTTTGAGTCACAGATCCCTTCGAAAATCTGCTGAGAGCTACATACCCCTCCCTAGAAGAATGTAAAAAAAAAAAATAAGTGAGAAACCATATTATATACGCCTCTCCTTTTTACTTTGAAAAAATATATTGAATATGCATGACATTTTTATGTGACTTCCACGAACCCGCTGAAGCCCATCCAAGGACATCATTGACCCCAGGTGAAGAACCCTTTCACTAAGAGATTAGTGACTTAGTGGCCGCCACTGGACTCTCGTCTGCCCAATACATGCCCATCTCGCCCAGGGCACGCCCGACTCCTGACTACCGCGAGCATGTCTGTTTTAAACCACGATTAAAATTCTATTTAATGTAGGGAATGTGGTTTCTAGGAAGTTCTATTTTTTAATCACTAAAAGGCAGAATTATGTAAGCTATTGCATATTTATTAATTTACATATTTATTTATTTACTTATTTATGTGCTTACTCGATTATTTACTTATTTATTTATTTATTTATTTATTTATTTATTTATTTATTTATTTGGTACAGTGCACCGTGTTTATGAATTACCTTCGAGTGCTGACTATACACAATGGCAGAAGTCAACTCAATAGACTTATTTTTTCCTTTTATATATTAGGGATCTATTTTTACCAAAACCTCGTTAGGTCTAACTTTGTTAAGCAGAACTGACTTTTTTTCCAATTTCTTGGAATACGGATTAACTAGGGCCTTCTATATGTAAATTGTTAATGCAAATAATGCAAACCTTTTTGTTAGCGGAGTGATACATCGACCTGTCATCAGTGTTGTTCCGAAAGATATTAACTTGTATCAGTTCCCATATCCCACATTCCATAAGCAATCAAGGACTTGCATTCGTATTCGTAACATTTCCATAGAAACGACATAATGCTTACAGTGTCGGACCAGTTAAATACATAAATTTTAGACCTGATCTCCAGAAGTACTCTACATAGAGGATTGTACATAACACAAAATTAAGACTACGGTATTGTTACACTGTTTTTCTGGGATTGTACGATATTCCTACATAGTACAAGACTTCTCCAGTCACGGCAGCATTGTATAGAGAGTTTATCAATTGAGCACAGAGATAGTAAATATAGCTACAATTCAAACATGCATTAACGTCTCTCAACACTTAGTAATTCAACGGTGAATTAATGTTTCCAAAATAAAAACACTCACACTGACAATCATTCCGAAGACAAGTAACATAAATGGAAACTCTAAATCAATAAGCTTCGAAGTGTTCACGCTTTCGATTGTTGCCATTTTCTCTCTTCCTTCTCTTAAAGCTTCCAACTGTAGCATGAAACTCATGTCCCGATCCCATTTCTTCACCAAACCAGCTGCAAACATCCTTCCTAGAAGATTATGAATCCTGGTAGCGTAAGGGGATCCCATTGGTATCATGTAGGACACGAAATATTCTCCAGGATACTGGCTTACAATATGAAATTGATAGGGATATTTGTTGAGAAACCAATTACCTTCTCCTCTACTGGTAAGCAGTGACAAATTTCTGTAATTCATCACCTGCTGAAGGAGAGTATCCGTTGTCATGTTCTGGTAGATAAGTCTTGGTACAAGTCTCTCCATTTCTTGAGATTCGTTGAATGTGTCCAGCAGATTTTGATCCAAGGTAACAATAGGAAGTCGAGATTCGTAGAGTTGCTTGAAGTTGTCAATGTTTTGTCCCAAATGAGGAGAGGTGACAGCGTCCATTAGAGAACTTTGAAAGAGACACATGGCGACTAAGCTGAAGAACAGACACGAAGTCAATAGAAGTCTCTGCGGCGTGGAGTTGACTCTGGTTACAAGGTTCAAAGACATAGATATCAACACAGACATCATATCTATAGCAGTGTCCAGGTAAGAAACCTTCCCCTGTAGTTTCCTTAGAATGCACCATAACACAGCCGTGGATAAGAAAACACACAAGAGATAGAACCAGAATGTAAGATTGAAATATTTAGAAATAGCTCTCCACGATGGCAATTTTCTGCTCTTGACACTACCACAACAATCTGTGTTGTGTAGAAAGCAGGTAATGTAAACTGAATTTTGTTCGCTCCATAATACTTAATAAATCTCTAATTACCAGAAATATCCGATATTTTGAATATCAAGTCTCTCATTGCACCCGTATACTTGCCATCTTCATCTCTATAACCCAGTTGTTGTCCGTCACTTGGTTTTTGTACTAATGGAGTGAAGTTCATTAATTTAGCAAGATTCTGTAAGACGTTCCAATCTCTACCTTCGTAGTTACATTCACTAGAATTATCACACTTCAGGATGGCATTGGGGAAAGATTCAAACATGCAGACTTTGATGTGATACTTTCCTAGATTCCAAGTTCTGTCCAAGTAGGTTTTAGGAAAACCTTGCAGCTTTTGTAGAGTAATAGAATTAATGGTCCCATAACCGTCTTCATTGAAAGGATTGTAAACTAAGATATCGAGAACTTTGTCAGAAGTATTGATGTATTTCACAACTGTAAGTACGTTGAGAATCCAATACTCTGTCCACATTGTGTTAAATACAGGGAAATAAGAGTGCTCCGTATTACAATCATACCATTGTTCATGTGCAACAATGAGAATCATATAATTGTCTTTCGGCGTCAACTCATCTCCAGGATAGCTCTTCTGTGTCACGTGGAACTCGGCGTTTTCCTCATCTTGAGAGATTATTAGGTAGGAGTGCATTGACTCTGATGGGAAGTCATGAATCTCGGTTAACGTTGTCGTATCTAATTCCATTTCGTCGTCAGGGGTTTCAAAGGCTTGTCTTATGACTATTCTTCTAATCATAATAACTGTTAAGTTCAACTTTTCTTGTAATCCCTGAACGATATTCGATACCAAAGCGTTCCAGATTGGAATGTTGTCAAGGTCAACAATTACTATGAGAATTTCAGTGGAACTGAAGTGGTAATTACAAATGTACCACAAATTTCTCTCCTCTAAGATTTCTTTTGTTCTCTCAGTTTCCAAAATTTCGTCAATTTTCTTTGATGTTATAAGTTTTGGAACAACAGAATCCAAACAACTAAAGACTATTAGGACGTAATATAATATTTTTCTTTTTTCATTCATCACTAAATACTGTACATTGATTATGACGCATGAATACAACAGAATCTTAAGCACATTGTCAACTTTCGAAGAGATGTCTTTGATTTGTTATATGCGAGGATTCTGAAAGACTTCTTGTAATAGGCCTACTATTATTGTTAATATATTCTAGTATCTCTTCAGTGTGCTGAGCAATGTTTAGTGCACTTTGTAATAGCGTGACTTCAAGAAACCGTCTGTTAGTGATAGAAACCTTTATTATTGTTTTCTGTCTTCAAATTGAAGTAATTATCCACTAAGTGCAGTATACAGTGCTTACACGCATCCAGTTCGTGTAATAAATAAAGTGACAGTTTGAATTTTTTAGTTTTTTTTTTTTTAGTTAGTTAAAGGAATATTCCTTGTACTCTAGATCTATAACTTTTGAGTATAATACAGCGTGAAATAACTTTACTTTCCAATTTCCAATGCATTTCTGAACATAGAAAACATCTCGGTAATTGTATTACATTTAAACTCTTATTGGAAATCAATGTATGTATGATTGAACGTTCAGCACTATGACTGCAAAATACAAGTTAGTAACGTAGGCCTATAGAAAAATATTCATGATATTTTACTTCTTACTTTGCACTAAGCATGAAGAAAGTACTCCTGTGCTCAAAATATTAATATCGTGGTCTTGGCAGGGTCGCAGGAATAAACGTTTGCAATTCCACTGTTACTGAGTAAGTGATTTTGAGCATGGCGTCTGTCTCTCTGTCCTTTATTGTACAGCGATTTCTTAGCTAGTTTTATCTGCGCAACACAAAACTTTCTCACTCTCGAGTCAGGGGAAATGTACACATTGTCTACGTCTACTTTTCTAATATAAATTTGAAAGCCGGCATTACACTATATACAAAAATCTAATCAGGGCAATTATTATGTATGTCTGTCCATTCTAGGGGCATCCGCCGGGTAAATATTAAAAAATATTGAAGCTTTCTAAAACAAAATTTTAAGACTCATATCGGGATTGGCATGTATAACTCCGTTACATTTGATTCATGAAGAATTATCAATTTATATAACAATGTAAAGCATTAACCGGCATAGCTCATATGTCTGAGATGCTTTTCCAAGTTTGGTAGGATAAGCCTCAAGCTTCTTAGAGTTTCAAAACTGGTCGACATCCATCTGGAATCAGTCTTGCGTGCCGAGCGGTCATCTGTGTCCCAGGCTCTTGTGGTTGCTCATATAATCAACTTCATTAACTCACGGTTTATAATACAATGGATTCTCCTACGTTCGACTGAACAGAATTTAAAGTTCAGTCCATTTAGGGTAGTGGGTGTGGCAGGTGAAATGAATACAAATTGTTATTGGTTATCCATCAACGAATACAGTACTGTACTTGCATTTCCTGCCCGCCCCGAGACTTGTGTATGCGCTTCTAGTACCACAGTGGGTTTCGACAATTCCGTCTCACAAACGGCACAATTCTCAGATAGAAAAAGAAGAGTTCATTAATTTAAAATCAGTGATTAAATATGGATGTCCTAATCAATAAAATATTCTGTTTTCCCTTAACAAAAGTATCACTACAAGACACAGAACCAGTTCCCATTCGAATGGCATACCCATTTCTCAGTGCCCATAAAGGGGCGTGTCTAATTCTCCTACGTAAGCAGTCGCACTATAGGATGTCGAACTTATTTTCTGTCGAACTTAAGAGCTGCCACTGTATTTTGAAGATAATTTTATTTAAATATTAGTTATCCATTAAATGCGGCCCCTGGTATCCATTCAATTTTCAAATTAAGCCTTTTTAAAATTGTTACCATAGCTTTGTTTACCGTCAAGTATAATAATAATAATAATAATAATAATAATAATAATAATAATAATAATAATGCTTTTATTTGTCCTGGCAGAATTAAGACTATAGGGAGTTTAAAAAAATTAACATAGGGGGAAAGGAAAATAGCCTTGCCTACCATAATACTCACTACTATGGTTCCACCCATATTTGGTTGATGTAGGAACACACTGCTTCCTCTTCAGTCACGTTGAACTAGTAGACCTAAGAATGAAAGGGCGACATTTGCCTGAGCGAAAGCTGTTTCTTGACGATCGCATAATTTTAGGAAACAACTGCTGTGACATTTTAATTCTACTATACAAAATGTTACTTATGTCCGTAAAATAAATTCATTTGTGGTTTTCATAATATCGATTACTTTAAATCTAGAAAAGAAAAAAAAACACACACACACGCACATACACTTAAGGACATTAAAAAATTGAGAGCGCAATTTTGAAGTTTAAGGGACCGAACTTATGACAATATAATTCACATTATTTTATTTTAATAAATAATACATTAGGCCGAATTTTATCAACCATGTTATTTTGTGCTCTCATCAAGATCTAGAGGCTATTAATCGTAGTAATTCTTCAGTATAATTCTTAATTAATACTGTCGCACATTTTATTTCTTCTCCCATTTACGATCTGAAGAGTAAGGCAATCTTTTAATAATTTTATAGCTATTCATTTGTCATTTGATAAGTTAAGAAAGTTATATTTGTGTTTGGTCAAATTCGATTTCAAATTTTTCAACATGCCAAATCACATCTTTGATCGGCGGGAAAAGGCATATAAGTAAAAGAAAAAATGAATTTTTTAGGAGTGACTTTTGTTTAATTTACTCTTAAATGAATATAAGTATAATAATGAATTTCATGTGTGTTAGTTAAAGGAAGACCCTTTTTAATTTAACACACAAGACATTTTTTTAAGTTGGTTATTTAACGACTCTATATCAACTACGAGTTTATTTAGGGTCGATGAGATTGGTGATAGCGAGATGGTTTTTGGCGAGATGAGGCCAAGGATTCGCCATAGATTACCTCGCATTCACCTTACGGTTGGGGAGGACCTCGGACAAAACCCAAACAGGTAATCAGCCCAAGCGGGGATCGAACCCGCGCCCGAGCGTAACTTCAGACCGGCAAGGAAGCGCTTTAACCGACTGAGCCACGCCGGTGGCTTTTATTATTTCAAAAATTAGAAAAAATACTTGATTTATATGATTAGGTACTACAGAAAACTCTGACTTATGTTATTTGGTGCAACAAGTATATCTAATTGAACATTTTAGTTTTAAGTTATTATCACCTTATAATAATGCTGTTGGAGGGTCTAATGCCAGAATGAAACAAGTACGAAAATTTTAAATTGTGTTTATGACAGAAAATTATTACTTTCAAAAAATTTCCACGGTGCAGGTTGAATGATAGTTAATAGGATGCTACTATGGTATTTTTGTTCCCACTTTTTTAATATTAGCATTTAACTTTAATATCAATTATATTAATTAATTAACACAACATTTCACACCTAGTACTTCCTGACATCATACCCTCCAATTTTGGAGTACCTCACAATATGAACTCTGCTAACTTTTTTTCAGTCTTCATGTTCACTTAAATGTGGACCACTAGTATGGACACTGAACAGTATTGTTTACTGGCATATGCTGTTAAAATTGATGACCAAAACCTGGAATAAGTGAAAATAAGGAAATGAAATCGTTTTTATTCTCCGTGTTTATTGGAACTGGTTTTCCTGTGATTGACTTTACTGTAAACTTTCTCTTCTCACTTCCTCGCCTCCTGGTGCATAATGTACAGAAAGGAGCACTTTCTTCCAAGCTATTTTTGTACATCAATACACAAAAATGCTGAGATGAGTAGCGCAGCCATTTCACATCATCCCATTTCAATATACTGTCCTGTTTACCTTGTTTCCTCATAACAAAGGGCCCTTTCAGTAAATCTGGAAAGTCCAGCAAATTGTGCTGTCCCATTTCCACAACTATGTAATGACTACTACTTGATCTTACTAACTGGAACCAATCATGTGGCAGGATGGATATAATAAATGTTAATATAAACTGGATGTTCTGTTGTCTCCTTGTAAAGAGCATAGACCTAGGCATCTTCTCTATATTCAAGTCACAATGTGAGCGAAGGTTACTATTTTGTTGACGGATATAGCGACTCTCATACGCAGGAAAAGATTTTATGTGATTTCTTATTTCTTCAAGCTTGCTTTCAGGCCATTTTTTCCTGGGAGGCATTTTACCACGGAAGTTATCCGTCCGCATACGTGATCATGAAATTAGAAATACTGAACAAATAAATACTGTAGATAACATAAGACTAGTACAAATTTTCTGTTATGGGGATGAAATTGTATAATAACCTTCCCAGTCAATATTATAAGTTACCAACGAATAGTTTCAAAACTAGATTTTATAATTGATCCTTTCTACTCTATACATGATTTTTTTTAAATAAACTCATATGAAATTGTTTTTTAATAAATAACGTTATTTACATTTAGTTACAAATAATACATTAAGAGTGAAGAGTTTTCATTAATTTTTAGTATTTCAAAATATTTTGTGTTTTCATTGCTTTAATTAAACTTTACTACTTCATTTATATGTGTATTTTCAAATGCATGTTTTTTCCCCTTCTGTTTTTGTGACGATGCCTATCACTATATGTCTAATGCCTTAATAATTGAATTGAATTGAATTGAACTCGGTGACGCTCTTTTCTTCAGTCTCACAGTTTTAATAAAATTATCGCTCAGATCCAGTGTTTTCAGGAAACAACCCTTGCAGACGGATGTCATTCTTCCATTAGCTGGCAAATAGTTTATTATAAGTCACCATTCTTTATTTTTGTTTGTTTGGACAGGTCGCTCTAACTCTACTTGTTGCCTTAGCTTCAATTGAAATATGAGCTGTAACGAAAGCTGATCTTTCGTAACTACCAAGCAGCCGATAATCGTCACATATGGACCGTCCTTGATTTTCTGATAGTTTATCGTTGTATTTTGACGTGCAATCTGGGCGTGCAACCCCCCCCCCCACAATTACGCCCGTCATTAATCCGGATGCACTGCAGCCGTATGCTTATTGTGCTATCTATCTTTATGATTTAATACTGATTCATCAGTCCTGTTACCTTAATTAAGGTGTACAGTCCAGATTTGGAACTCGATTCAAAATCTTTTCTGGGAGGTTTCTCATTGAACTTTCAGCTATGCGTTTGCCCTTCTATGTTGTGTGGGACTGTCCAGAATTTCTACTTTCATATGTCAACTTTTTCCTCGCTCTGCTTTCTTATGACATGTATCCATTCCACCACAAGACGACTTATTATTACACGATCATTACAAATAATGAAATCTTATTTTAGTTGAGAAGAAAAACATGTCGTTAGTAATTAAACATAGCGAATTGTTGCTAAAAGTACAGCTGTTCATTATCAACAATGGTTCACTGTGAGATATAAATGAAAATAAAAAATACCACTATGACTTATGTGATTAGATACAGTCCAACTGTGCAGATATACGTGGACAAAATAATATAAGTTGACTTAAGTGCCTTTTCCATTCCAGTATTTGTTCATATTTTTAGTAGGTGATTTTTCCCACAGCGACATTATCAAAACTATAATGAAAATATTACAGCCGAATGTACTATTAGATGCGTTTCAGTCTCCGCTTTAATGTAACATAAAAAAATCGACATTTTTTTTACTTATGTGCCTTTTCCCGCCGACCAAAGATATAATTTGAAACTCAACGTATTTTTCTTTATCAGTGTCGAAAAATGTCTACTTACATTATATTATTTAACAAAGTGTACAACCTGCGAACAAATAAAATAATAGCGTTGTATACCTTTCCAATTAACAAAACTTTACGTATTTTTCCATTTGTATTGAAATATTTCTTTTTCTTCGGAAAGTATACATTCCTTCTATCATTGATTTTTTAAAACGCAAAACATGAACTGTCTTACGAAATACTTAGGTCGTATACACAATGAATGCAATTCTCAGAGCCAATAGATAGTCAATTCGATCAGGTTTTGTCAAATACGTTTTAAATAATAAATAAAAAACCAAACAATTTGCGTAATTAGTTCATTGAATACTTCACACGCTTTTCTACAGTAATTTGATCGAAACGTATCTGATGAGAGGTTTTTGTTTATATTTTTCTCTCACAAGATATGCGAAGTGGATGATTGCTGTTACACTCACCTTTGCTGCGAAGCAATGACCTCAAGAAGCACTGTTATTCTTTGCAAACAAACACGTTACATTTCATATTCTCGAAACACTTGGATGTATGACAAACTTATTGCTTTTAACATTCCTGATTACGCTATAGTCTCTTCAACTGTAAATGTAATACCATGCACTTTTTAACATTCACAGTATCTGTCGATTACTTTGCTTTTTACGTAATTACAAAAACAAAAATTATAGTTACTGTAGGGAGTATGGTTTCTAGGAATTCTTATTTTTTAATCATTAAAAATCGACAGAATTATATATTTTATAAGTATTTATTTATCTATTTATCTAATTTATTTACTTAGTTAGTTAATTAGTTATTTATTTATTTGGTACAGTGCACAGTTTATGAAACTACCTTCCAGTTCTGACTATACACAGAGCCAGAAATCAACTCATTAGATTTTTTTTAGGGACCTATTCTTACCAAAATAGAACCGTCTTTTTCAGTTCCTTGGAATTCGGATTAACGAGTTCCTTCTATATGTAAATTGTCAATGCAAATAATGGAAACGTGTTGTTAGAGGAGTGATACATAGGTTTGTCAACAGTGTTATGCCAAAAGAAATTAACTTAATATTTACTTTTAACTTGAATCAGATCCCATATCCCACATTCCATAGGCATTCAAATACTTGCACTCCTATTCGTAACATTTCCATAGAAACGACATCATGCTTACAGTGTCGGGCCCGTTCCCTACATAAATTTTTAGACCTGATCTCCAGAAGTACTCTACATAGAGGATTGTACATTATTCAAACGTAAGTCTACGGTATTTTTACACTGTTTTTCTGGGATTTTACGATATTCCTACATAGTACATGAATTCTCCAATCGCGGCACCATTGCACAGAGAGTTTATCGATTGAGCACAGAGACCGTAACTGTACAGTTCAAACACG
Source organism: Periplaneta americana (assembly GCF_040183065.1). Lineage (NCBI taxonomy): Eukaryota > Metazoa > Arthropoda > Insecta > Blattodea > Blattidae > Periplaneta > Periplaneta americana. Next base: position 62,249,437 of record NC_091127.1, on the reverse strand, counting down.
CATAAACGTCTCTCAACAATTAGTACTTCAAAAGTGAATTAATGTTTCTAAAATAAAAACACACACACTGACAATCATTCCGAAGAGAAGTAAGAAAAATGGAAACTGTAAACCAATAAGATTCGAAGTGTTGACTCTTTCTTTAGTTTCCATTTTCTCTCTTCCTTCTCTTAAAGCTTCCAACTGCAGTTTGAAACTCATGTCCCGATCCCATTTCTTCACCAAACCGGCTGCACACATCCTTCCTAGAAGATTATGAATCCTGGTAGCGTAAGGGGATCCCTTCGGAATCATGTAGGACACGAAATATTCTCTAGGATACTGGCTTACAATATGAAAATGATAGGGATATTTGTTGAGAAACCAAATCGCTTCTCCTCTACTGGTAAGCAGTGACAAGTTCCTGTAATTCATCATCTGCTGAAGGAGAGTATCCGTTGTCATGTTCCGGTAGATAAGTCTTGGTACAAGTCTCTCCATTTCTTGAGATTCGTTGAATGTGTCCAGCAGATTTTGATCCACAGTAACAATAGGAAGTCGAGATTCGTAGAGTTGCTTGAAGTTGTCAATTTCCTGTCCCAAATGTGGCGAGGTGACAGCGTCCAGAAGAGAACTTTGGAAGAGACACATGACGACTAAGCTGAAGAACAGACATGAAGACAGTAGAAGTCTCTGCGGCGTGGAGTTGACTCTGGTTACAAGGTTCAAAGACATAGAGATCAACACAGACATCATATCTATAGCAGTGCCCAGATAGGAAACCTTCCCCTGTAGTTTCCTTAGAATGCACCATAACAGGGCAGTGGTTAAGAAAGCACACAATAGATAAAACCAAAATGTGAGATTGAAACATTTTGAAATAGCTCTCCACGATGGCAATTTTTCTGCTCTTGGCACTACCACAACAAGCTGTGTTGTGTAGAAAGCAGGTAACGTGAACTCAATTTTGTTCGTTCCATAATATTTAATAAATCTCTGGTTACCGGAAATATCAGATAGTTTGAATATCAAGTCTCTCATTGCACCCGTATATTTACCATCTTCATCTCTATAACCCAGTTGTTGTCCGTCACTTGGTTTTTGTACTAATGGAGTGAAGTTCATGTATTTAGCAAGATTCTGTAAGACGTTCCAATCTCTACCTTCGTAGTTACATTCGCCAGAATTTTCACACTTCAAGATCGCATTGGGGAAAGATTGAAATATGCAGACTTTAATGGGATACTTTCCCAGATTCCAAGTTCTTTCCAAGTAGGTTTTAGGAAAGTCCTTCAGCTCTTGTAGAGCAATAGAATTAATGGTCCCATAACCGTCTTCATTGAAAGGATTGAAAGCTAAGATATCAAGAAATTTGTCACAAATATTAACGTACTTCACGACTGTAAGTACGTTCAGAATCCAATACTCTTTCCACAGTTTGTCAAATACATTGAAATAAGAGTGCTCCATTTCACTATTATACCATTCTTTATGTGCTACAATGAGTATCATATAATTGTCTTTCGGTGTCAACTCATCTGCAGGATAGCTCTTCTCTGTCACATGGAATTCAGCATTTTTCTCATTTTGAGAGATTATTAGGTAGGAGTGTGATGACTCTGATGGAAAGTCACGAATCTCAGTTATCGTTGACCTGCCTGCCCCATATGCTTGTTCAGCAGATTGAAAGACTTGTCTTATGACTATTCTTCTAATCATAATAACTGTTAAGTTCAACTTTTTTTGTAATCCCTGAACGATATTCGATACCAAAGCGTTCCAGATTGGAAAGTTTTCAAGGTCAACAATTACTGTGAGAATTTCAGTGGAACCGAAGTGATAATTACAAATGTACCACAAATTTCTGTCGTGTAAGATTTCTTTTGTTCTCTCAGTTTCGAAAATTTCGTCAATTTTCTTTGATGTTACAAGCTTTGGAATAACAGAATCCAAACACCTAATGACCATTAGGACGTAATATAATATTTTTCTGCTTATTTCCATCATTAAATACTGTACATTAGTTATGAAGTTTGAAAACAGCAGTTTCTTAAGTACACTGTCATCTTTTCAAGAGACTTATTTGACCTGTAATATGCTTGTATTGTGAAAGACTTCGTGTGATACTGTTATTGTTAAACTATTCTAGTACGTCTTGAGTGTGCTTAGCAATGTTTTGTGTTCTTTGTCATAGCGTGACTTCAAGAGAGCAACTACTAGTGATAAAAACCTTCATTAAGGTTTTCTATCTTCAAATTGATCTAATTATACACTAAGTGCAGTATACAGAGCCCACACGCATCCAGTTCGCGTTAGAAATGGACTGACAGTTTCAAAATTTAATTTTTTTTAGTTAGTTAAAAGAACGTTCTTTGTACTGTAGACTATATCTTTTGTGTATAGTAAAGTGTGGAATAAATTTACTTTCTATCTTCGAATGTATTTCTGATCATAGAAAAATCTCTTTAATAGTATTAAATTTAAACTCTTATTGGAAATCAATGTATGTATGATTGAACGTTTAGAACTATGACTGCAAAATACAGGGTACTAACCTAGGCCTATAGGAAACCATTCATGAAATTTTTACTTCTTAATTTGCACTAAGGATAAACAGAAAGTACTCCTGTGCTCAACATATTAATCTCGTGGTTTTCGCAGGAATTCGTGTTTACAATACCACTTTTACTGAATAAGTGGTTATGAGCAAGCTGTCTTTCTCTTTGTCCATTATTGTTTTGTGTAAACGATTCAAATCTATTTCTATCTAATTCGGAAACACAAATTCAAATGAAGTAATTAAATATTTTTCCAAAAACATAAAATATAATGCATAAAGCAAAACATATAATTTAAAATATATCATATTCAGATAAAGGGATAATTTTTCTGTCAAGCCCACTAAGCCAGTGGTTCTTAATCTTCTTTGAGTCACAGACCCCTTCGAAAATCTGGTGAAAGCTACAGATTCCTCCTAAGAAGAATGTAAAAAAAAAAAGTGAGAAACCATTTTATATATGCTTCTTCTGTTTACTTTGAAATAATATATTAAATATGCATGCCATTTTTATGTGACTTTCACGAACCCCCTGAGGCCCATCCAAGGATCTCCTGTACCTCAGGTTAAGAACCCTTTCACTAGGAGATTAGCGACTAACTGGCCGCCACTGGACTCTCGTTGCCCAATACATGCCCATCTCGCCCAGGGCACGCCCGATTCCTGCCCACCATGGGCTTGTCTTGTTTAAACCAAGATCAGAGGTCAATTTACTGTTGGGAGTAGTTTCTAGGAAGGTTTATGTTTTAATTATTTAAAATAGGGCAGAATTACTTATTGTATGTTTATTTGTTTATTTATTTATGTAATTGAGGACATCACCCGAATAAGGGCGTATACAGCAAAATGTAGTTCTGATATAAACTGATTTCAATGTTTGTAAGCTGCCAGGTTCATCATAGTTGCGTCGAAAATGTTTTTCATTACTGTTAAATAATTTCGAGGATATTTAAAACAAAATTATTGAAACATAACAGCAAATAGTATTTTCTGCTATTAATAAATAAATATAATATGGAACTGTCTATACACCCTTTTTCCGGCGACAATATGTTTTAATACTGTTTTTAATTATTCTGATGTTCTAGGTGTCCAACTTCACATGAAAATTAATTATAACTTATATGGGAACATCTCTTACTTTATTAATAATTTTTTCTGAAAAAAGTAAAATAAAATAAATTCAACAAAATGAAATATACATTTACCACAACATATTAAATAAAATTATTTAGTAATTACACAAGTAGGCCTACAAAATAACATTACATTTTTAGTTTATGATTTTCTTGTTCTTATATCTTTTTCTTCTTTTTGCATCATCACTATTGTTGCCAGAGTCATCTTCACCATTGTGTGATGATTCCTGGTTTTATTCAGCATTGAGTTCAGCCACTTTGGCCATCTTCATCTAAAAACTATAAGAGGTCTCTTAAGTCCTTCGCCTTGGGGGAGTTTCAAAGGCACTTGATTCATTTGTGTTGGACTCAGAAGTTTCAGCTGCGACACTTCCAAATCTTGAAGAAAACAAATGATGCTGATTATGAGGTTCAAACTGAAAATACCCCTGATGTAGTGTATTACACTTGTTTATACTTTTGCATTGTGATTGTATGAGGACGATTTAAGTCTGTACACTTTTTATTATTGAGGATGTCACCTGAAGTAGGCCTAAACATCGAATTCTAGCTTACTACAGTATGGCTTGCAACAGCATGTGAGTGTGACTGCCGCTGTAGCAGGCGCGTTCACCTGTTCAACGTAAACACGTAACATTGTGTCCTGTGTTACGTATTGAAGCTAGACTCACGAAAATTTACTACAGTGTACTACTGGGTGTTCATTTCAAAGTGTGTCATGACGTCACTGTTGTTGGGTCACCGATTTGAAGCGAGTTTCAGTTTATATGTTAGAGAAGTTGCCTATTATTTAAGGCGTTCTTCAATCTGAACTTGAGAACGTGTACGGTATAACTTGAACGTCGTAGCAACAGATGGCGGTCTGTACGCTACCATAACCTCTTTCGAACTGTGTTTTGCGCCGGCAAGTCGTACGCAGGGTATTTGTCATCATCGGTTGCGTACGGTAACATTCCACAACACAAATCAAATGCTCCGTGTCCATGTTGACCGTCGAAGTTAATGCCAACAAATACGTAAGTAATCGTCTTAACCCTCTCCCCATATCCCGACAGTACGTATTTCCAAACAGTTCACATTCCTGCCACTACCGGCGTTACCGTACGTATCGGCACGTACTCTTCAGAATGAACGCCGTACTTGCTAGCCAACTTCTCTGCCTCTTAGATTATACACCTGAGCTGCGGAAGTGTAGGAAGATTGAATTCTCTAGGCTAATCAGCTAGCCACATGACGGCATACAGCGAGCTAAGACACATTTTGAACTGAACACCCAGTATACGCATTCAACTATCTAATCCCTTGATCGTCGGAAAACGGGCGTATAAGCGTATACGCCGTTATTCGGGTGAAGTCCTCAATTATTTATTTATTTTTAATTTATTTATTCATTTATTTATGTATTTATTTATTTACTTATTTCTTTATTTATTTACTTATTTATTTATTTACTTAGTTTATTTACTTATTCATTTATATATTTACTTATTCATATATTTATTTATGTATTTATTTATTTACTTATTTATTTATATATTTATTTATTTACTTATTCATATATTTATTTATGTATTTATTTATTCATTTACTTATTCATGTATTTATTTATTTATTTATTTAGTACAGTGCACCGTGTTTATGAAATTACCTTCGAATGCTGACTATACACAATGGCAAAAATCAACTCAATAGACGTATTTTTTCCTTTTATATAATAGGAATCTATTTTTACCAAAACCTCGTTAGGTATAACTTCGTTAAACAGCACTGACTCTTCCATTTCCTTGGAATTCGTATTAACTAGGGCCTTCTATATGTAAATTGTCAATACAAATAATGCAAACGTTTTGTTAGCGGAGTGATACATAAACCTGTCACCAGTGTTGTTCCGAAAGAAATTTACTTAATATTTATTTTTAACTTGAATCAGTTCCCATATCTCACATTCCATGAGCATTCAAATACTTGCATTCGTATTCGTAACATTTCCATAGAAACGGCATCATGCTTATAGTGTCGGACCAATTCCATACATAAATTTTAGACATGATCTCCAGAAGTACTCTACATGAGGATTGTACATAATACAAACTTAAGTGTACCGTATTGTTACACTGTTTTCCGGGATTTTACGATATTCCTACATAGTACATGACTTCTCCAGTCGCGGCAGCATTGTACAGAGAGTTTATCGATTGAGCACGGAGACCGTAACTGTACAATTCAAATTCTTCAAATCACCACAACACATAATGAACGGGTATTTATTTTGGATCCCTCTACGTACAAGCAACAAATTTGTGCAGTTTTAAATTTTACTTAAAATATCATTTATTTTTAGTGTAACATTTTTTAACATTTTAAGAATTTCCTTCTGAATTATTCAGTTGATAAAACCAACTGGCAGACTTTCTGGCAGTTTAACTAAACTTATTTGTGTTCAGACGATAATACATTCTTTCGCATACTTTTCATATGTTTCGTAAGAGTTCGGTCTTCCATCAAGTTGCTCATATTATTTATTATAGACTAGTTTTATTAGCTGTCAGTCTAACGACTTACATAATTAGGATTCTTTACTGTATATCAAATTAGAGACATAAATTAAATCTTTTCTCTGGATTGCACGTAATGCATTTCACAATATAAATAATATTTCGAATGTAATTGATGAATTGAACGGTGCAATGTAACGTAATGTAATGTAAAGTAATATACAAGTTGTAAGTGAAACAACCTTTCAGGTTGAAAGAGACGATAGGGTACACTTAAATGATAAGGAAAGCTATAATACGTTTTCTGATCAAATACACGGTTAATTAGAAAATTAAATTTGAAGTTTCATTAGTCCGGCAACATCGCCGCTAACACACTCTTTTCGTAATACAGATGTAAGAGGTCAACGAACTCGATCTGTCTCGCTATTTGAGCTGTTCTATGGCTCGACGTTGCATTCTGCTCGCATCGTGCAGTGGCTTGAAATCAACTAGTTTTTAAATTAGATTTACACTATTGAAATATTAATATTTGAGGAGAAAAATTCGCTCCGGCGCCGGGGATCGAACCCGGGTCCTTGGTTCTACGTACCAAGCGCTCTGTAATAGCAGTTGACAATGAACATATACGTCAACATATATGCCTAATTGGAGTCAGGCCACAAAGGGAAACATTGAAGGAGAGAGGTTCGGTCCGGTACTGTGGATTGGATTCGGCGTAGCTCAGTGGTCAGAGCGCTTGGTACGTAGAACCAAGGACCCGGGTTCGATCCCCGGTGCCGGAGCGAATTTCTCTCCTCAAATATTAATTGTCAATATTAGAGATATTATTCTGTAGGACAAATTAATAAATCTATAATACTATTGAAATAGCTTACGCCAGAGGGATAAATTATTTTTATTGCATTTCCTTATGATATGTTAAAAATTCTCGTTAGTGTTCGCAATTGTTACCGGATAAGAGGGTGTTAAACATTTGAAAAAAAAAAACTATTTTTTCTGAAAAAAAAAAAACTATGAACTTTACGCTAATACGATATAGTTTTTTGTTAATAGAATATGAGCTATTCGCTCTTAAAATCTGCTGGGTTATTTCACTTCCACTCTGTATGTTATGTTATGTTATGTTATGTTATGTTATGTTATGTTATGTTATGTTATGTTATGTTATGTTATGTTATGTTATGTTATGTTATGTTATTGTATTGTATTATATTGTAATTTGACATACATTTATATGATGCTTTTCTGTTTACTGCAGTTTGTATTTAAAATGATTGGTATTATGAAAGAGCTTAGTGATCCAATACGAGATACAAAATATACTACTGTACTTACGTGTCAATATTAATGATTATGTTTACTTTGTATCTTTCTTCGATCTTTGCTCAAAGTTACTGAATATAAAGAATTGTTCCTAATAGTTTGAAATAGATAGTTACCGCACGGATGGATGGATGGATGGATGAACATAGTGATAGCCTAATGCATGGACGGATTGGTGCATGGATGAGGAAAGCAGCATTTTGTTGTCAGAATGGTATTAAATTAAATTTTCTTCTGAATATCGAAATGTTTTTTTTTTTTGCATGATAGTTGGTTTTTTCGTCGTTACAGCAAATGGCCGCCATTATTGGAAGTTCAATTTATTGAATTCAGAGTTGCCAACCAAGAGAAGTATTTTAAAATGTTACAAATATCTGCTCTAGGTTTGTAATTAAAACTACTACTGCCATCTACCGACATTTATGACAAACTTCTTTCTCAGAATCGGTCAGTTGTGCATAGTTTAACGTACTTAGGTAGTGTATATTCATATTTTTTAAAATATTATTTTCAAAACATACTATCGTGCAAAAAAAATGCTACACTGTACCATTGTATGAAGTGCATTACAAAATCTCAGAAACTGGAAAACTCGCTCTACTCTTTCTTCAAACTTTTCCTCGATTTTGTAAAATCACTTCCCAACCTTGTAGGTGTACTATTACGCGTCACAATAATTTGGGGCTTTCACAAGTGAAAGTAACTCAACTTTTATGTGTATATTAGAGTTATTTAGTTCGAGTGCATTTTTAAAAGATACATTTGTTTTTAACTCACTCATATGTGTGTAGATCGCATATCTCCCTGACCATTGATAATAATTATTGAGTATTTCGGAAGAAATTCATTATTATTTCCTTCATTACTAGTATATTTTTAGTGGAGTTAATCAGACTTGTGAGCAGGATTTGCATCTGAATGCCTCGTTTATATTTTAATCCAAATATGAAAGTCAGAACGTACAGAATATATTTCTCCTGTGTGGGTACCCAATATTATTAATGATACTGTATTGTGTTGTAGTGAATGAAGTCCATGAATCTGTTGTGCCCGAAAACCTCGGTATCAATAAGGTAACTTTATACTAAAAGTTTTAAATTAGAAACATAAAATCAATAGAGTTAATAATTCTGCTAGTTCTGCCTGGTGACATTTCCAGTAGAAGTAATTAAATTGCACGGAGGCTACGATTTCATAGTTTAGAATTCAGCCGCTATGTGACGCAACCCTCCAGACTGATCATGGGAAAGACGAAGAAATAGTTCTCACTTTCACCGCATGGTGGCGAACAAGTCTTCTAGTCTTCTACACATAATTTGACTATCACAAAAAACTCAATATTATGAAATACGATTTGTAAATCGGGATTTGATATTTTCTTTCTATTCCCGAAATATCCCCATACCTGCACATTCATTGCTTACCCCTGGACGGGATGATGTTTTTCTTACGGCTACTTTTCCTTTGAAAAGATTTAATGTAGTCTATTCTTTCATATGTAACAAAATTATAGTATGTTTTGTATGTTTTCACTTTAGTCGGAAGTTTATTTTTTTGTAATATTAACATTTTTACTTTTATACGCTTTCTGTAAGTTTCAACATATTGCATTAAAATTCATACATACAGTACAATACATCTATTACTATTGTAAAACATTGCATTAAACTGACAGCAGCACTGATAGCAAAGGTGTACTCATTTTCGAGGTCGTAGATTGGAATCCAGTTTGGGCTATCTACACATAGTTGAGATTTTAAACCGAAGTTCTCATACTGGAAGGCAAATGTCAGGTAACTCCATAGCAAACCTGAGATTCATCTTGCCAAAAATATTACCTCGTTATCACCATTCCATCGACGTTTTTTTTCACAGTTCTCGTGTGTGCTAACAAATAGAAAAATAAACCTTACAATGACGAACTTAGAACTGTTGTCTGCGTACAACTTTGAATATTAAATAATGTTAAATATCTTAGAATTGTTGTCAACGTAAAACTTTAAATATCTAATTATAATTGTCAATTATCTTAAGCAACACAATAACTTAACAGAACAGGGTGAAAATTTCAGGTTTACTCAATAAATTTTCGTTTTCACTCAAGAATTTTTATCCTTTTTAACCATGAATTTTAGACCCTTTATTAAAGAATTTTGACGGTCTCTAGCAATAACTCTTACCATGCGCGGCCTGCGCTTCTTACCTTCCCCTCTCCCCCTGCTGTACGCAGTCGGTGACGCACGGTAGTGCGCTGCGTTGCAAGATTTATTTTAACAAATTTCGCAATTATTTAATTTAAATTCATACCTAAACTGTTTGATATGCAAAAAAAAAAAAAAAAAAAAAAACATTCAAGACATTAACTGCTCAGATTATTTTTATCTATCTGCTTGTTTAGCAATCAGCCATTTCTCTCGGGCCATTACCGCAATAGAGCGCTTCATCTAAGGAAAAGTGTAATAAAAATCTTGTTACATTTAACATGTAGAATCACCTCTTAAATTTTGGTTCATCGGTCCCCTTCCACTTTGTATAGTAGTCTTAGTAGTTTAATCTGTCAACATTTTGAGCTGCCAGGTCGATGCATGCTAAGGAAAGAGTATACAGTACAATAAATTACCGGTACATAAAATTTCGAACTATAGAGTATTTGTACTACTTGCCACGAACATACGACGCTAGATTGCCCAGCGTAGTCAAAGAACTTTCGAATCGCTCCTTTCCAGTCCAGTCCTTTTTGTTAATTTTTTTTTAGCAAAACGAGTTTTTTATTGGAATTGACAGTTAAGGGGTCGACACATCATTTTACAACAAAAGAGTGTCAGTCCCGGTGATACTTATTTGTGAACTGTAAGTGTAGGAATGTTGTTCGTTTTCAAATGGACGTCAGTCCAGGACTGTGGCCCGTTTGGAAAAAAAACTGTTGCCTACCATAGTTTATGTATGAGATTGGATTGATAATAATTATAATCGAAATATATTTATTTTTATTTATTTATTCATTTATTGTTGAACATAGCAGGCAAAGCCCAATTACAATGTTCACGACTAACAAATTAATTTATAAAACATAAACAAGGAAAAGGAAAAAAACTGAAACAAAATAGAATTAAGAGAAAGAAAAAAAAAAAGAGAAATTGAAATAAGTTGTGAAAGTAGCTTCAAATTAACTAACAACAATATTCTGTAAAATATGATATCAAATCATTCTGTATCTAGAGAAATTCATATTGAAAATATCGACATTAGGATGAGGATATAATTTATTGTATAACTGTAACATTTGGAAAACTGGGGAATTTTTGTGGGATTCAGTATTTGTCCTTGGTATGTAAAATAAATTTCGAAATTTCGTTTTAAGCTTAGGTGCATATAATGTTATATAATAAAATAAACCAACACAGTCCAACTTATTATTAATAATTTTATAAAGAAAGTTTAAAGATTGGCAATTTCGTCGAATTTGCAAACTAGTAAAATGGAAATGTTGAAGCATTTTAGCATAACTCTCATAGGTAGGATAATCATTATAAAGTCTGTAATATAACTATTTTAGACATTTATTTTGAATTTTTTCTAGTAACAGAATATATTTATTAGTAACTGGGTTCCAGATGACCGCAGCATACTCTAATTTAGATCGAACAATGGAGTTATACAAGATTATTATAGTTTTGACTTAAAAATTTACAAGAATTTCTCATAACAAAACCTAAACTTTTATAGGACAAATTTATAATATTATTAATATGACTATTAAATGTAAAATTACTGCTAAATAATATACCTAAATCTTTATGTTCATTTTCTTCTGGTAAAACTTTCGCCTCTATTTTATATCAAAATTTAATTGTATCTTTCAATCTAGAAAAAGTCATATGTATATACTTATTAATATTAAATAATAATTTATTATTAATACTCCAAATATGTAAGCTTGTAATATCTGTTTGCAGGAGCTTACTATCTGATATAGTTTTGATTTCTTTATACAATTTAATATCATCCGCAAAATTTATATTATGAAAATTTAATTGTATATATCTAATGATTTGTATTGTAATGTTATGTTGGCACTACTTCGAATGTTGTATCGTTGTTGAAGACATTTCTGGTCCATTTTACAAGTAAAAATGGATCAAGATAATGCTTCAAGAAAGAGGAAAGTGAATACAGTAGAGCATTGGTTCTCCGAAACAATTGACGACGGAGGGTGTTTGGATAACAGATTTTTCGGATAACCGATCATTTACTAAAACAAATTGTACTGGTGTCATATTAGCAGTAGGAAACAAAGAAACACTGATATTAAACACAAAACTGTACATACAGTATATATTTTGTATCACATGTGTTATAAATAAAACAGAGAACTGACTAGCCTAGTTTGAAAAGTTCAAAATGACCATTAAATTAGGCCTACAGTTTAGGAAAGAAGTTAATTTTTTTTTCGCTTCAGAGCTGAGACTCGTTTTTTTGCAGCCAAATCTCGCAAACAGCGCTAGCGGAACTTCTACATGGCGTGCGCGCAAATTTGGATTTGTCGACTGGAACACTTTCGGTTAACCGATATTTCGGTTGATCGGTATTCGGATAATCGATGCTCTACTATATTGTAAATTACAAGAAGAACAGGAACTTTAGCAGAATTGAGAGGATTTCCAAACAAGAAGATCCGAACACGTGTACATTTTCGTTTTGCAAAGGAATTTTACAATGTTATTTTGTTCGGATCAAATTTCTGCATATTTAAAAGACAAAACTGAAATTGTATCAATATAATTTGTTATCATAATACAGTCTCTCTTAAATTGATGAGCATACTAGGAATTAAACCAGTGGCTCTCCCAAAACAGCAATGAAATATTTCACATAAAACAATTTTTATCTCGAAAAGGAAGAAAAAACGAGTAAAATTATATTAAACTCTATTTTTTTTTCAAATATCTCAAAGAATTCCAGGATAACAGAGAGGGTTTGGAATTGAACGGGTTACATCAGGTGCTTGTCTATGCGGATGACGTGAATATGTTAGGAGAAAATCCACAAACGATTAGGGAAAACACAGGAAGTTTACTGGAAGAAAGTAAAGAGATAGATTTGGAAGTAAATGCCGAAAATACAAAGTATATGATTATGTTTCGCGGCGAGAATATTGTACGAAATGGGAATATAAAATTTGGAAATTTATCTTTTGAAGAGGTGCAGAAGTTCAAATATCTTGGAGCAACAGTAACAAATATAAATGATACTCGAGAGGAAATTAAACACAGATTAAATATGGGAAATGCCTGTTATTATTCGGTTGAGAAGCTTTTTATTGTCAAAAAATCTGAAAGTTAGAATTTACAAAACAGTTATATTACCGATTGTTATTTATGTTTGTGAAACTTGGACTCTCACTTTGAAAGAGAAACATAGGTTAGGGGTGTTTGAGAATAAAGTGCTTAGGAAAATATTTGGGGCTAAGAGGGATGAAGTTACAGGAGAATGGAGAAAGTTACACAACACAGAACTGCACGCATTGTATTCTTCACCTGACATAATTAGGAACATTAAATCCAGACGTTTGAGATGGGCAGGGCATGTAGCACGTATGGGCGAATCCAGAAATGCATATAGAGTGTTAGTTGGGAGGCCGGAGGGAAAAAGACCTTTAGGGAGGCCGAGACGTAGATGGGAAGATAATATTAAAATGGATTTGAGGGAGGTGGGATGTGATGATAGAGAATGGATTAATCTTGCTCAGGATAGGAACCAATGGCGGGCCTATTTGAGGGCGGCAATGAACCTCCGGGTTCCTTAAAAGCCAGTAAGTAAGTATATTTCAAAGAATAATTCCCTGAAATTAATGGTATTACTTACGGACCATCCTGTGTGTGTGTATATATATGTATATATATAATACATTTAAAGATTTTATTGTGAGTATGTATCAAGTTGTCGTAAACATATTCAGAAAAAAAATTCATTTTTTTTTCTAAATGGTCTTAACTTCGGCATTTTGGGAACTTATAACATAAGCAAAAAATTATTTTTGATTGTTATTTGTATGTTATATGGATATATTATTATCACATCTCTGGCATGACACTGCGGATAAAGTCATTTATTGAACATGAGCAACACAACAATTTTTTCAGCTCTCTCAAATTTACAATTTTTGGACTATGGCCCTTCTGGAAAGGAACGATTCATTTTCCATGAGAACGAAAGAAGAGGACATCCTTTGCAAGGCATTAAAATTACCAATTATTTATTTGCAGTGTTGCAATTTGATCTGAAGCGTGATTATGGTAACGATACAAGAGTTTCTGGATTATAACACTATATTAGTAAAATTTGCCAATTATCAACATGCTACTGCTTCAGTTCAAAAACAACAAAAATGTTTGTTAATTCATGATTGTGGAATGAAATAAAAATATATTTCAACGAGATCATATCACAAATGTGTCAGCTCGGGAGTTCGGCTTATTCAGAATATCGAGAGATCGTAGAAAATTACAGAGTGAGAGAGATAGATAGAGTTGGCTGCCCTACTGGAAGTCAGACTAATATTAAATGGAAATATGATCAAAGCATCTACACTCATTTGTGATCGTTTCTGAATTTGAAACAGGAATCAGAGTCGGTGTAATTGTGACGGTAGCCTGGAGGCAACGCAGTTATGAAGTTGGAATATTAATATGTATGCGAGGTAATTTACGACACGTGTTATCGCATTCGTTTTGCAGCGAAGGTTAAAATCTAGATGGCGTGTGTTATAGTCGACACTGTAAATGCTTTCTTGTATTATACATTATTTGTTCGCTCGCTCGCTGCTGTTATTACGTGAGTTACGTTCGTAGAAATGTTTATAATTCTATGACGTAGAAGCAATTATTTCGTCATCAGTTACTGTAATTTATTCTGCAGTAAATTCGGTAGTAGAATTCATATTAACTTTCTTGCGTACATGGAGCCTGTCTGTACGCTAAATTAATTGTGTTTAATGCTGAAAGACACAGTTTATTTCTGTGCCGTTGTGTTAAAGATTTATTTCTCTACAAAATCGTCAGAGTGACACATCTGAACAGAAGGTAGGCTGAGAAATTTCCAATCCTTGTACAATTAATAAAATTAATTTAGAAAGAAGATAAAGAAAAGTGGATTAATATACAGGGTGATTCACAAAGATTTACCGATCTTTACGAAGCTTATTTCCGAAGACATTCTGAGCAAAAAATATCATACAAACATGAGTCCTATTCTCAATATTTACAGAGTTACGTTTCGGTATTGGAACGCATTGCTGTGAACGCGTGATCTTGGTCAGCGTGCAGTCAGCAGCCAGCGCGAGCGCTACGGAAATTAAAGATAGCCGTATGCAGTTACGTAGAGCGACGAGTGCCGTTCACTAGCGTGCGGACAAGTGTACTCAAGCGGACGGCGACATTTTTAAAAATGTGTTGTAAACTCTCTAAGACTGTAAATTAGGACGCAAAATTGAACTGCAAATAATTAAGTCGGTGGAAGAGGTGTGATTTGTAATAATCGTTGTGATAAGTGCATAAGAATAATGTAATTTTCTAGTTAAAAATTAAAAAAAAAGATGTCTGTAAGAAGTAACTAAGGAGTTCGCAGTACATTTTTAGCTTTGTAATACTTATTTATTATTTTAATGTACCGAAGCACATATGAAGTTTCCATGATATGTGTAAGTCACTTTGTGATTTAAGACGGCACTTATTCCATCGGATTCCGGCCAATCAGTCACTCATCCGAGTGCACCTCCGCACGTATGTGGACATTGTTCTATGTAGTGCAGAGGGCAGGCCACTAGAGGGAACCCAAGAGGTGGAACTTAAACTGAGACGATTCGTTCCGACACCGGGATGGGAATCCGGTGTAGATTAGTGGATGAAGCACGGAGATGAAAATCCGGGTTCAAATCCCGGTGCCGGAGAGAATTTTTCTCCGTTCCACTACTGTTCGATCGGTCACAATACTTGCCAATTAAAGAAATGATACTTCTGAATGGTTCATTCTCTAATTGTATTATTCTTTTACCCTCAAACTAAAGAAAAAACGTATTTTACAAACAACCTTAAATTTGTGTTACTCTGAAAATATTGAGAATAGGAACTATGTTTGTATGACATTTTTTGCTCAAAATGTCTTCAGAAATAAGCTCCGTAAATGACGGTAAATCCTAGTGAATCACCATGTATAAGGGAGTGTACCCATCTTTGAGCACTATAAAAAGATTAAAAAATACTGCTTTTTTCAGAAAGCAGAAAGTGTGTTAAACTCATACAGAATTGGTGTGATAAATATTCACTATATCAACTTTAGGAAACAGTGTTCACTTACTGAAAATTATTTTTAGTTACCGGTAATTACTTACTCACGAATGGTTTTTGAAGAACCCGGACGTACATTGTCGTCCTCACATAAGCCTGCCAGCGGTCGCTAGATTAATCAAGTCCCAACCATCATAACCCACCTCTGTCAAATACATTTAATATTATTCGCCCATCTAGATCTCAACATTTCCAAAGATATTTTTCCCTCAGGTCTTTCAACTAATACTCTATGTGCTTTTATGGCTTCATCCGTATGGGACATTCCATGTGAAATCGAACAGCAAAGAACCTTACGACGGTGTAATTTCTCTAAAAATTCAGTTCCATTGGAAGGAAAAGTTCTGGAATATTTGTATGGTTATGAAGGGTCTTGAATCACTTGCAAGTATCTTAGATCCATTCACAATTTCATTTGAACAGGAATGCTCGAAAGGTTGTGGATTGTGAAGAGATTTAAACCACATAAAATGCTTAAATTATTTTATTTCTAATTTTTGATAGCTTAGAAATTTGGACTTGTGGCAGCACTATTTGATTATTATTAGACATTTCAGTTTGCATTGTTAACTTCCATATTGAGCTGCGAATTCAGGATGTGACATACGAGTAGTTAATGTTTTGTGCTCTGTAATTTTGTTTTCAAATTAAAAGTATTTCAAAGTAGCATATTTTTCAAAGAAATATTGAGTGACCCAGAATTTCGAGCCATCACAGACAAAAAGATACCCAAACGAAGAGAAAGTGAATTTCTTCCTAGTGATATCAGCAGACTGTAGTTAGAATCTCTGCCAATTGAGAAAAGGAAATTAGATGGATTACTTCGACTGTGTCACACCAACAGCATGCCAAAACCATATCAATCATTTTATGAATCCTTAAAATCGAAGATTGCAACATCTACTACAGCAACTTCATCAGAAGAAGAAGATTTGTAATTAATACTTTGTATCATTTGTTCAGTGTAGTTTTAACCCTTTCACAACTGTGTACATCACTTTTGCAAAAAGAGTTTACCCTAATTTACAAAGCATAGTATCTATAATATAAGTGTAAATTCTTAATTTAGAAACATTTCTATACTACTAGCCTTATAATACTGTATAAACAAAAAAGATACGTGTGTGTGTACAGAATCTGTTTTAAGTACATCTTTCCCTTCGAAAACTTCTGTTTTCCTGAACTACAGGAAGAAGCGATTTCTGATTTGACCTCTGCTTATGTTTAGCATAAAATTATAGACGAGTCTTCTTATGACTTCCTCTTCAAAGTTTCCTACAGCTACAACAGTGTTCTTCTTCGGGTACAATTTACCCGGAATGGAGAAAGAAGTTATCGTTCCTACTTTAAGCTTTTGCGCTATTCCCTGATACCTAAACATTGGGATGCCCATGTGAATACCTCTGGAAACTACTTCTAGGAGAACCTCCTACATGCGCTTCACCTTAAACATTGACATTTCTTTAGCTACCATTTTATGCCCTTAATAAATGTATAAATTGCTTCGAAAGGGTTTAATTTGATGATTCATAGAATCGAAATGTTTCATGTTGCATGTTGAGTTTCAATTCCCTACACTTAAAATTATATTATCTACGTATTTGGTTTGATTCGGAACATAGTTTTCTGGAAGTGATGGTCAAAGTTTTTAATTTTGAAATTTTCAGCAGAAAGTACAATATTAACTTTCCAGTTTCTCTTCAAATTCATGATTGAGTTAGGATTCCTATACGTCATGTAACTTAGACCTACCTTTCTTTCTTCGCTAAGCTGTCCTGTTGTCCAGAAAGAGGTCTTTGGGACTTGTTTTTGTCATCTATTTAAAGCTCAGTTGCTAGAAAAACGGAACTTAATAACATCGACTATTTCATTAAAATATTAATCTATCTCCAACACCTTAGACGACTTTGGATTTCGCTATGGAGGAAACATTGAATGTATACACTGTTCTTAAAACGGTTTGTACTATTTAATAAATTTCAAATTTCTACGAGATTAAACATTGATGATTCATACTTACCTGATGAGATCTTAATTGTGAAAATGTTCTGAATTCCAAAGAAGATTTGAATTGAAGGAAATTCTCAAATCAAATCATATACATGAAGTCTGGGTGGATCTGTTAAAAAGTTTCGATGAAAAGTTCCCATTTTTTTTAATTGATGAGTTCATAATGCTTATTCCTGGTACAAAATCAATTGTTGAAAGACTGTTCTCCCGAATGAATTCATTGTGGACTGATGAGAAAAACAAGTTGCATAAAAGGCAGTAAAATGAATGCGTACAGACCGATTATTTAGTCCTGACAGCTCAGCGATCCGAAAGAGGGGAAGTAATAGGAGTAGTAGGGAGAGCACCGGAATAGATATAAGGCCGAACGGTCGGTAAGGGAATGCAGTACAGCTTAATTGTACTAGAAACATACCGCTCTACCGCACGCATGACATCCGATCACTCCGACGGCAAGTGAGAGACTAACCCAAACACCCCTTGGCGTAACTAAATGGACTCGCCTGACCCAGGCGCACATCGCCTTGGACTGTCAGGACTAAATAATCGTATTGTACTGTCAGACATTTTTCACTGGGGACTGTGTTGTGTTTCAAGACTTAATTCTTCAAAACGAACAATTCTTACAAGAAATTAATTCTTCAGAAAAAAGTATTGTAGGAGTGACTCTGAATCAAACGACGTATTTTCATGTAAATCTATTTTGTAAGGAACACATTTTTCAATACATATTATTCAATTTATTCTTTAAGTACTTCATTTTGATTATTTACATTTAATTTAATTTAATTGTTTTAATCTATTCCAAAACAACATGGATAAATACGATGGATAAGCAAACCTTATTTTTTTTAAATCAGTGCTTAGTGTCCAGTATTTCCTTCTGATGTTTCTGGGAACCGTAGGTTGAGTCTCCTTTTCTCCACTCTATTTTAATATTTTGTTCTATTATAAATACGTAGCGATTAAAGAATTGCACGCTTTCTAACTCCACGCATTTCTATAGCTTCAGCTTTTTCACACAGTGGTTCGGAGCGATATTGTTCCTTGTCTACTGTTTCTATTTTGTATAGGTGAGAAGCCTAAAAAGTAAATTAATATTTCTTTGATTCCATTATTATCCGTTTCGTTAGTACAAAGTGAATCTTTCGATTGATTCACTAAACAGTGTAATGATACAATGAACAGGCTACTATTTGAAAGCAGCTCTATACGCACTATTAATAATGTTACACTTGTGAATTGAGAGGATGGCAAAAATGTAGCTTCCAGCTAACAGAGTTTACAAAACTGATGCTATTATAAAAAAGGTTCTGCACGTGGTACGGTTTTGTTTCAGCCATTTGAAGTTTTTTACAATAAAACCTCCAGTATAAAACAATAGTGCGTACAGCATGATGGACAAGAGAGGCAGGGACTACTTTTTTCACACAACCAACATTTCACTTTTTGCAATGAACCCCATCCCTTGTGGTAGTTGGTAGCGCTGAAAGCGATATAGATTTTGCAAACATGCTTGAGAGCGATAATATGATAATATACATCCTGCAAATAGCATTCTGTGAAGAGTGTGTGTCGGTCACTATCATTTCATAAATCCTAATATTCGAAGCTGTTGCTTAAAGAATTCTATAGAGACATAATTTTATTTTTACTTCAATTTTTATTGTACCTGAGTTTTTGCATGTACTTCACTCCCATCCCCTCTACTAGTAAACTTTCAATCGTTCTCCACACAGAACCAAGGCTGCGTATGCAGTCCTGAGTTAGTGAGTATAGTACGTTCCAGAAATATGTTCGCTTTTTCCAGTGACGAAAGAGCTTTCAATATTGAAACATTTTCGCAAAGGTATTGTCGTCCGCTTGTCTACGTTGTATCCCGGTTTCCCCTATCTGCTTCTGGCTCGCCCCTCTGTAAAAGCTAGTAGCTGGCTGTCTTAGCTCTTTTCTGAAAAACATTAATTTATGTCAGGAATTGGACATCTATGTAATATTATACAACTGTTCAAAATAACATAAATAAAAGGGCCACGTTAGGTAATTAATTGTCACGTGATTTTCCCCCTTTCTACGACCCTGCGACAAAACCACTTGGACGGACAGTAGATAGCATGTCTGAGTAATTTTGTTTTTTCGGATCGGGCAGAAGTGAAGATTGAATTTTCAGTACGTAAGGTACGTACTCTGTTATAGAGTACGTACAGAATTATTTCAACATGAGTTACTCGTACGAAGGTGGAAACTGGTAATTGGAATTAGGTACAATAGTCTATAGTCCGATAATATGCACAAAAGAACTGATGTCTGTATCGAAATGAACGGCCATCATTGTAACAAATGTGTTTAAATATCCATGTTATGATTATTTTTCAATTCATTCTGTATATTGTACTCTAATGTACTGTAACAGTATAATATACACTGCATAATGAATACGTCCGAATGGATAGCTCAATTCGTCAGTAAAAACACTTATTGTTAATACAGTATTGTATTTTGATTGAACAAAAAAAGCTAATGAAAATTATCAAAATCAAAATCGCGATATTTCTAGTTCCTAGATGAACTACTTGTCTTCCTTCCTACACTTAGTAAAGTGATTTTTTGTACCTTACGCCAGTATCATCGAACTCCAGTCGTGGAAGGTGATAGCAAACTGTGTTTCCGGTTTTCATTCCTTAATCGAAAGGAATAGCCAGGTTATATTAGAAATGTTAGTAAAAATGAAATGATGTCCTTGTATATTATAATATTAATCTCAAAACAAGCTTCCAAACGAGGACACAAGATGTTTTTCGGCTTAGAATTCTGAAGAGTTTGTGTACATTGTCGTAATAAGATGCCTCGTTGGAGAGATATACTGCGGTTATAAAAATAAATGGGTTTTAACTTATGTAGACAAAACAATTATGAGTTGGAATCCGCTAGGAATTGGATGTAGTTTAGTGTCCTGTGTTGCTGTATAGCAGGCATGGAGGGAAAAGGAGAGGAAGTCGCTTTTTGTTTTATTAACCCACACCACTTTCCAACAGCAACGATAAGCTTACTTCCTTCTTTGAACTTCTGTTTCTACACAAGACACCAATGGCGTCAGCGATCGGATTATGGCTATTTCGATCTATTATTATGCAAATCAATAAGGTACTGCACAACTACACACAAATATTATATTTAATTAAATGTAATCAAAATAATACACTTTCATTACAAAACATGAAAATAATAATATTTTATTACATAACATAAGAATAATACTATTCTATTACTTACTTACTGGCTTTTAAGGAACCCGGAGGTTCATTGCCGCTCTCACATAAGCCCGCCATTGGTCCCTATCTTGAGCAAGATTAATCCAGTCTCTATCATCATAACCCACCTCCCTCAAATCCATGTTAATATTATCTTCCCATCTACGTCTCGGCCTCCCCAAAGGCCTTTCTCCCTCAGGGCTTCCAACTAACACTCTATATGCATTTCTGGATTCGCCCATACGTACTAAATGTCCTGCCCATCTCAAACATCTGGATTTAATGTTCCTAATTATGTCAGGTGAAGAATTCAATGCGTGCAGTTCTGTGTTGTGTAACTTTCTCCATTCTCCTGTAACTTCATCCCTCTTAGCCCCGAATATTTTTCTAAGCACCTTATTCTCAAACACCCTTAACCTATGTTCCTCTCTCAAAGTGAAATTCCAAGTTTCACAACCATAAAGAACAACCGGTAATATAACTGTTTTATAAATTCTAACTTTCAGATTTTTTGACAACAGACTGGATGATAAAAGCTTCTCAAACGAATAATAACAGGCATTTCCCATATTTATTCTGTGTTTAATTTCCTCCCGAGTATCATTTATATTTGTTACTGTTGCTCCCAGGTATTTGAATTTTTCCACCTCTTCAAAGGATAAATTTCCAATTTTTTTATTTTCATTTCGTACAATATTCTCGTCACGAGACATAATCATCTATTATACTATTCTATTACAAAATATAAAACTAATACTCATTGTTAGGCTACGGTTTTACGAGTATCTACATGACATTATCAAGACACACTATATATTATGCAGTGAATTGCAACTAATTCATCTGTTGATTCATTAATGGATTTTAGAAATCGTCATAATATAGCTACGAAGCCATTATGTTTCCCTATCATTGCTGGTGTGCTGTCTGTGGCTATAAAAATCAATTTTTCCCAGGATAATTCATATTTTGTCAAAACTTCAAAGACAGCTTCGAAAATACCATTTCCCCTTCTATTGCTTTTCAAAGGTACAAAATCAACAAAATCTCCAATTATGTTGAGTTCAGAATCCACACCCCGTGGAAAAATGGCTATATAATGTGTTCAGTTGTCAATAAGCTTTGGTAGTGAACGGACTCGGGTTGAGCGCGCGCTGATGTTCCATGTAGAGAGGCGTTGCCCTCAGATAATGTTACGGAAGAAGATTCAACCCAAGAAAGTGAAAATGTGTAGAAGTGTTCAACAGGAAATATTAGAAGGAGCGAAAGAATTAGTAGATCGGAATATAGGAGATCTAAATAATGAAGAAAGAACAAATAATAAGGAATCAAGTGACAACTGACAGGATATTGAAAGAGTTAAGATAAATATACAGAGAAACTAAGAGAAGATTGAAGTGTTAAGACAAGAAATAGAACAAATGAAGAGGAAAATTGAGCAGTACGAAATAAGTAAAAAAAAAAAGGACATTGTTTCTTCGGAGTAGAAGGAAAGGGACGTGAATTCGCAATAGAAACCGGGGAGGCAGTACGCAAAGTATGCTTCGAGATCTTCAAACTGGAGTTAATAGCAGAACACATCGAAGAGACTTATAGAATTGGATTAGGATGTACCAGGCCTATTGTGATAAGATTCTCAAACATAATAACCAAAGAAAAATACTAAGGAACTTACACAGAGTGCCAAGAACGAGAATGAGGGTTGAAAAAGACATGAGCTACGAGATCAGATGTAAAAGGAAGCTACTACTCCCTTTCATGAAGGAGGCAAGAGCGAATGGACACAATTTGCAAAGTTATATGAAGATAAATTAAAACTGAATGAAAAATTCTATGATCTAGAATTCTGTAAGGCAAATGGAGATCACCCAATATTTGGATTAAATACTAAGAAGCGAGAACATCAATATGAAAAAGAGCAGAGGAGATCTGAAGAAATGAATACGAGGTCGCAAGGTACTAATGGACAAACTAATGGAATTACAATCGTGAGGAAGAAGAATGGTCAATAGGGAAATAAGTATGGAAAATTAAGAACATCATTGGCATAGATTAATACCGACCAGCCCAACTAAACAGAGGATAAGAGAAGATCGGAATTCGAACCGGGACAAAAAATACGTGACAGGTGATGGACAGCCTGTTGAATCAGCAATTGTGGTGGGAAATAATTATCATAACAAGATCCTAGATCAGAAACATATAGACGACGGAGGACTGCTGAATTTCAAAATACTCGCAAGCACTTCGTGCAAGAGGAAGCGAGACAGAATCGGGAAATGCTGAGATCGAGAATACATAAGAAGATAACATATGTGAAGAAATCAGATAGAGCGGCTTAAGTACCACAAGTACAATGAAGTTTAGTGATAAGAATAAAAATTCAAGTGATTCGGGAAGTGAATTAATTAGCTTAGTGGGAAGATAGGTCAGTGCCAAGAGGGGAAATGAAAGTGTTTCTGCGACTACAAGGGCTGAAATGGGGAGAAGTGAAGGGAGGAGAAAAGAAGACGAGTTTGACAGACGTGGTTGAAGTGAATGTGTCTGGTCCAATGATGATGGCGTACAGCTAATGCATTTTGTCAAGACACTCGCGATATTCAGTATGGGAACAACGTTTCTGGGGATGGGGTAGGAAAGAAGAGAAGGTCGGGCGTGTGTCTACCGAGTTCAAGCCAAAAACAAACCCATTCCCCTATAATTCGTAAGTAGACTCATCCGACCTAGTGCGCAGCTTGGTAGGAAGAGTGGGGGAGTGTCTGGACTTAATTTATGCGCTGTATTTAGTAAGTAGATTAAATAATACATTTGAGAAGTTTAGTAGGAAGATAAGTAAGAAGGTAGAAATAATGAAAATAGGCGAGGAGGATGGTGGCGGAGGCTAGCATAGATAGTGAAGCATTGCATGTAGAAAATAAGTGAGATACAAAATATAATGTACTTAAGAAATAGACATAATAACGATCCGATTGGATAATGATGTAGTAAGGATTAGCAACAAGTATTATTCGAAACAGAGTATGTTCGATAGAAGTGAACTGTAAATAAAGAAAGGAGTTGTAAAAATGTCAATTTCAAATTATCTAAATTACGTCGTTAGGTTTTAAATGTGGGAATACTCATCACTTTAGATGGAGACAAAAATAAGATAGTAAATAGTGAATGAGTTTAAGGGTAAGAGGAGGATACAATAATGAGGGAATGAATCTAAATTAGAAGAGGGTCTACAAAAGTTATATCTCTAATGAACGTAATTGTGGCACCGGAGACAAAATTGTGACGTCCACATTACATGGATGTAAAAGTTGAAATCAAATATATATATTAGTATATCGAAATGATAGCCGTCCAAATCTTGGATTTAAAATATCAGAATCCTAACCAAATCAAATGAAAAAAATATATATATATAAATTAATGTTAGAAAAATACATAATGAAGTTAAAAAAAATATAGCCTAATATTCTGGGACAAGATGTGGTAGTTATCAAAACGACAAAAATTTATTGAAAATAAATAATATACACTGAATATTATAAAGATGAATGGAGATGATGATTGATGATGTTCAATGAAGATTTTAAAATGGTTGATGGAATTGTCTGAAGAGTCTTTTCAGGAACCTTAATTTTCTCAGGATCTCCAATGTAAATTTGGGAATTGTTCCTCGCGCACCAAACATAAGTCCAGTGACGTTCCAATCTTGAATATTATATTTATGACTGAGATCATCACAGCATGGAAGGAAATAGCACGCTTCTCTTCATGTACCTGCTTTGATTGCTCTTCATTAATTTCAAACCTTATTGTTGGGTCAAGAATGAGACCAGTTTTTTTTTTATTTCGATCAATTATTATGATGTCAGCACGCCATGTAGATTCTTCCGTAGAAAGGCATTGAACTTCCTCATATACATCATATTCATCATGTTCCCTTAATCTGTTAGCAATTATTGAGCGGACTGTGTTATGTCTGTCAATTCGCAGTAATTCGCCCTGAGGGCAGAAACCTAGCGCGTGGGGTAACGTCTCATGCTCATTGCATCTCCTGCAATGGGTATTGCTAAGGCTTCTACCGGGGAGAGATCTAATTGCAATAACATTGCTGCTCATTTTAATGGCCTCAGTCAATTGGTCACAAGATAGATCTTTCTTATTGCTGATCCAGGTGTTACCATTTTTTCCAGTGAGAGTAGAATGTAATTCCTTTACCTTTCCCAAGTAGGCCTAATGCGCTCCACTAATGATAAGAAGTGACACGAAGTTGTTTACGGATGTTACGTGGATTAATGGTTCCAATATCGTTTACGTTAATTGGTAAGTGGCGAAGACTGTCAGTAATTTCGGTTTGAAGGTTCCCAGTTTGATTAATATACGGGTTGTCTTCTTTAACTTATAATCTGCAAACATTAAGATGTTGGAGAAAAGCTTCCCAATGTGTTTATAAATTGAACTGTTAGCTACTTCAGCAGCTAAGGATAACGCATACCTCTGCCTCACTTCTTGATTTAATGTCGAGATGAGAATAGAATTGTAATATTTGGAATCATTTTCGTGTATCACAGGATTATTTTGAGAAAGACGACTGCAATAATGGAATAGATTGGAACTCATCTCCCTTTGATGTACGGCATTCGTTTCAGACAAAAGAGCAAATCCAGCGTGATGTTGCTGAACGCTCATGAAGCATGAGGTATTTCGCTGCGTATTTGATCTCATTGACAGATTGCAGCCTCTGCCACGGAATTCCACGGCATCCGTTTGTTACGTTCAACTCCGGTAAATTGTTTCTTATATATACATCAGTTTCCTAAGACATGTTAAGATATTCCTTTGCTATATAGGATGTGAAGGTTCCTTTTCTTTTGAGGAATTGAACGGGACATAAAAATTTAATAAGAATGTTAGTGATTGTAGGATAAATCACAATGGAAAATTATATTCGAAACATCTTTTTGATTGTCCTGAACTAAAGCAATGGATTTATTTATGTGAAGAGACTCGCTATGTTTGTTACTAATGCTATCACAGTTTTCCGAAAAAAAATAAATAAATAAATGAGGAAGATAGTGAATTTTAGCGATATGTTGCATTTTAGACACGACTATTACACTTTTACTACGTCATACTACTTTTGACTAATAAAACGGTACGAAAGGACGTCTTTCAACCAATCATGGCTGCTTATCGCACAATTTTACCGCGCCCCGAGCATTTGTTTAATTTTATCGCGTCCCTAGCATTTGTTTTTTTTATCACTACCCTAGCATTTCTTTATTTATTTGCCAACATTTCAAACTGCATTGGTCTGGACGTCAAAAAAAAAAAAAAAAAAAACATAAAATTATAAACCACTCCAGTCGATACACAGCACTTTCAAATATGACTCGCATTGGCATTCAAGAACAAGAATAGCTATGCATCTTCCCTGAAATCCCATTTACAAATAAATGAAGAGCACCGTTCGGAAATCCTGAATAAGTTGAGGGATACACCATGTACATCAACGCGTTCCACTTCTTTTATGCACACGTGTAATATAATACCAACTGAACCCACCAACCACTAAAACATTCAAATTTGAAGATTGTACTTTCAATAATTGTTCCTTTAAAATTATTAATGTTTATTTTTTTTATTTCAACATCGTTAATTAAAATGTTAATAACGGTAGTAATAATAACAATTATTGTTGTTTTACTATTTTATTATTAGTAGTATTACTTTTTTTTTCTTTGAAGTTTCAAACTGTGCATAGTTATAGCACGAATTGCCGTACAGGCTCGTGCGAAGGATCTTGTGTACATGAGTTTGTGTAATTGTGCATCAATAAATGCACTTCATTCATTCGTTCCTTCGTTTTAGAAACAGTAACTATTCTTAATGAAGAAAATATATAGATCCTCAAAAAGTCTTTATAATAAGTCAGTTCACAATGCAGTTTTTACGTATATGTCTACTAGAATCCAAATTGGACCTTTAAAACAGTGAATATGGAAACTTTTATTCATAATTTTAGAATGGAATGCATAACTTTAAACGCATAAAGTGTGAAATTCAGTTTTTAATCAATTAAATATATTGATCTTAAAACATTGACAGAAAAATATTGTACTGAAATTTGTTGTCAAAAAACAGATCTGTTGGTCATTATAGTATCTGTTCGGGAAATAAAACACTTTGCACACTGTTCAGCTATTACTATATCGTAACGTTTCTGCCCATAAAGTTCGAATTACAGATAAAGCAGTGAGCCATAAATGTCACCTCTGTAAGAAGCTAGACCGGGATATGGAAGGAGCGGTAGCCATGTTTGCAGTGAAAGATGATGGGGTTGAAGTTGAAAGACGATAAATCACAGGGAACGGAGCTGATGGATGGGACAGACACGACACAGAACACCCCGCCATCATTCCTCGTCCGATCCCCCTCTCCGCCCCTCTCTCATACGAAGGAAATTCTTTCTGCCTGGAAGATGGAGGAGCTAAGAACTAGAAGACGAATCTCGAGCCACATTTCAGCCGTAAAAACGATGCCACAGTTTATAAACACAGGCCTACCTGTCCCACATTTCAACACGTATAAATATTTCATGGACTTTGTGTGTGCACGGATTAAAGACGTTGCGACGACTTCTACAGAAATGGTGGTGGCGCTGTGTAGCATACTCCAGCAGGAACTCGCTGACAGAGATTTAATATTTTATCAGTATCGATCTCTTTTAAAAAGTAAAATGTCGGTCGCAATGGACTGGACGTAGTTTCAACATTGCTTATATGCCATTGTGAAGGTTTTCAATGAAAAATGGGGTTCTGAAGTACGGTATCTTAAATGAATATCCCGCGTTCAGCTGGATACCCATGTGTTTGTTTATTTTAGTCGAAGGAAGGTAAGCGTCTGTTTGTAGGGTAAACCGGGGTTATTCAACAAGGGGTACGCGAATATTGTAAGGGGGGTACGTCAATAACATGGAATAATAATATTACAATAAATAATTCTCAAGTTGATTAAAAGTTAAATTAAAATGAAATTTTAAGGGGTGAAAAATCATTATTTATTAGTTTCATTGACGTTAGATTAGTAAAATTGCGAATAAGTACACCTAAATGTTAAAATGGTTACTACTAAGATTTATATCAAATCATCCATCCTCAAGTGAGGTTGACCACTGGGATCCGGAATTAAAAAACATAAAAGATAAAGGGAAATGAAGGGAGAAAATAATGATTCGATTTGTACATTAAAACAAAAATTTAAGTGTTAACATATAGGTGATAGTGTAGAATTTGAAGAGAGGCCTTCAGAATTTCCATTACGATCTTCTGAACCTCATAAAAGGGAATTTTAAAGGATTTAAGGATATTACATGTAAATTTTGGTAAACAACCCCTCGCTCCAAATAGTAAGCCTGTAACATCCCAGTTTTAAAGCGAAATGCCATATTTTTCACTGAGGTATGGAAGACAAGGTACATATTTAGCTCGCTTGTCATCATTTATCTGCAGTGCTTGATTTGTGTCTCGTTCAAAGCAAATCGTTGGGTCTAAGACCATCGTTTTCTGGGTTCTTCTATTGATGGCAATTATATCGACTCTTGTATGAGAAGCATCTTCAGACACACAATGAATCTCCTCATGTGCTTCCCATCCTCTGTTTCTTAGCAGGTTGGCAATTTAAAAATATTGACTTCTCTAAATATACACTCATAAATTATTTTCTGTCGCGATCGCAACTAAACTGTTTTATATGAGCGTGTTTTGGGAAAGCAATTGATTTAATTTCCAATATGCTCAGTCAGTTTAAGAGAGCAGTGTATTATGATAATAATTGATTGAAATAATTTTAGTTTTGTCTTTTAAATGTTCAAAAAATTCGATCCGAACAAATGTAACATTTTAAAATTCCTTTTCAGAACTAAAAGTTACATTTGTTCACATCAAATTTCTGCACATTTAAAGGACAAAACTAAAGTTCTTTCAATCATTTATTGTCATAAGTAGCCCTGGGTGCTGCAGTCGGTATAGCGCTGGTATTCTGTGCCCAAGATGTTCGATTCCTGCCCAGGTCGATGGTATTGAAGTGTGCTTAAATGCGACAGGCTCATGTCAGCAGATTTACTGGCATGTGAAAGAACTCCTGCGGGACAAAATTCCGGTACACCGGCGAACGCTGATATAACTTCGGCAGTTGCGAGCGTCGTCTGTAATCTTAATTGTCAAAATACACTGCTCTCTTAAATTGACTGAGCATATGGGGAAAATTAAATCTTTTTTTCCCAAAAACACGCTCATATAGAACAATTTTTATCACGAAAAGGAAGCAAAAACGAGCAAAATTGTAGTATTAAACTATTTTGTTTGAAAAATCTCAAAGACTAACCCCTTGAAATTAGTGATATTACTTACAGCTCACCCTGTATATGTTATGCGTTAATGGAAGAATGTGGTCAACATATCGATGTTTGAATAAGGAATACAAATGATTACAATATACCTATAGCTCAATTATGAAAATTTTGCAAAATAAAAACGATTAGGGCTTATTATGTATCTAATTGCATAGTGTAATTTGTAGTAAGAAAAGTGAAAATATTTCGGTTTTCTATGTATGATATATTATTTTCTGTTTCTGTCATTCGTTCTTTATTTCTTTCCGCCTTATTTCGTCGTTTCTTGCTTTCTCTTTCCTTTCTATATTGCTTTTTCTTTTATCTTTTCGGATGGAGCTTATTTACACATGTCAGACCATGTCAACAGAAATTACATTCTAAAACCCTCAGAACATTCGTGAGCATATGCGCGATATTCTTATGGTAGATATTTCGTGTGGACTCATGCATAACAAGTCGATAGACCCTTTCATATTTACAGAGAAGACCACATCTCAGTTTTATTTTCATATTCTACTACTGAATCTCATATCTCAAGTGCAACAACTACAGCCATCGGTAACCTTTCTGCAAAGTAGAGATGGGGAAAAAGTAAAGTAACGGTTATTTTGGAACTGTTCCGTGCTTGGAACTATTCCAAAACGTAACAGGACCTTGGAATACTACGTTCCAAAATAACGCTAGTACGAAATACTTGCTGTTACAAAATATTCGTTTTATTTTGGAACTACATTATGAGAACGTCTGTTCCACAGAACGGAATATGTTTGGCACTATTGAAAGCAGTGGCGCCAACTTTTATAAAACACTGGGTGGGCTCAAACTTTTGAGGTGTAACTTAAATGTCATATGTATAATGATAATGATGAAGATATGAAGAGCATTTTTAAAAAATGTACACATTATCTTGAAGCTGATGTTACTGAGTATAGGATTCTATCAAACAATTATTAACATAATACCTGTAATAAAGTATAGTAACTACATTGTGAATTTTATCAAGGGAGATGAAAATATATATGTCATGTTTTATCTACAAATACTTTACAGTTTTAGTTTCATTACCAATTCTTTAAATTAAACTAAATTCTGTTCAACATGACTATTGTCGAAGATTTTTATTTACAAAAATACAACGATAAATTTCCCTATTTCATTACAATGAGATTATTATACTTCATGACGGTATTAATATGAATTTTAGCACGGCCGAAATGATTATAGCTTTTATTTAATATATATTTTTTTAAATTTGAACACTATTGTAAACTTGAGCTGAGCACAAGAGAAAGAATAGGTTAGGTTTTATTTACCATTGGGATCCACATCTATTTCGTGACCAATAAAATTTACAAATAATTTGAAATTGCTGCTCTACGAATTCAATTGGGCATTAGAAAACATTTCTTTTCCACGAATTCACACATCTGCTCACCATGACATCATACTGCATCACATGGCAAAAAGGGAAGTATATGATCATTTAGCGTCCTAAATAGTACTGTTATATTACATACTAGTCGTACGTGCATGTTCTAAAATACTAGTGTTCCTTCAGATACTAGTCAACCGTGCGGTTCCACTGTGCACCTTGTAGTTGCACACAAGTTACATATGGTACTGTTATTTCGGAACCCTTATTTGGAACCTAATATTTTCAAGGAACTGGAACAGTTGAAACTGTTACGAGAAAATAACAACTTTTCCCATCTCTACTGCAAAGGATACGCTTTGTCACTACAGTTTATGTGTTAGAGAGTTTGTTGATGAGAAATTTTCCTGGCAGATCCCCTGACCCTCGCTTTGAATTGTCATCACATCTCAAAGTTTCATTCTTTGTTGTTACGTTACGAATGTTGTGTAAAGAACCCCTATTGATAACATTAATCTCTTCGTGCCAGGATAACTGTAGCGATCATGATAGTGTTCCCTGATATGCTAATAAGATGCAAAATATCATATTTGAAGTGTAATGGATACTCTCTTACTTTCTTCGAGACTGTGGTTTCTATCATTGATCCGCAAGAGACTAAGTATAGGTAGAATTTGTAAGTTAAAGTAAATACAAAGTAAATATATGTATGATATTTTATTCTGATAGATAAGCCCTGATACATAGGCCTACAATCTTACAAAAATATTTTGTCGCACAGATAATTTATAAGTCCTAGAAAGGACGTAGTGCGGATCATCAGACATACAACGAAACAAAATTAATTGTATTACTTCAACTAGTCCTCTTGTAAACATACGCGAGCAAGATGTCTGATCACTGCAATGGCACTTCAGTTACTACGCATACAACTTTCCGCTGACGCCGGTCTAGTCCTGGCTGACTCACACTGTATGTCTTAATAATAATTTTGTGAATTTACATTATTATTATTCTTCGTCGTTGGTCTAAACATGGCTGAAAGTGATGGATCTCAAATGTGACAAAGTTATTTAGCTGTGCGTACATCGAAAGGAAAACTTACTACTCACCAGAGCCCTGCACAACGGCGCAGCCCATGGGCTGCTTCTGCACTGCACAGCACTGAGCTCCGCAGTGTCGCACGGAACTAGCTCGTGACGTCACTCAGCATCACCGCACGGGTCGGAGCGAACTGTTGCGGAACGGTTTTGCGCGGTGGGCTTGTATTAAGGTATGGGCCAAAGTTTCCGCTTATATCAGTTACTTATGAATTTATTTTGCGCGAGCTTGTGCTTATGTGTGCTGTTCGATCAACGATCAGGTACTGTTTCAAACGTTTTGGTTTAAGTTTTTGATTTCGGTTTTTCAAGATGAGTCCAAATAATCACAAAGAAAATACAGTCTCTGTGAGGCTACTGTTACACCATCAAAGTTCTTTGACAAAGAATATAATAAAATATTTTATCAAAGATCTTTGATAAAGGATAGGATTTGGGGTATATTACACTACATAAAATCTTTTATAAAAGATTTTATCAAACATAATCTAAAATTAGGAACAAAAGCTCTCCGAATTGTTCCACAACAGTGAACACGTGTTCCGAGAATTTGTTGATACTTATATTTACGCGTTATGTTTATAACACCATAAATGAAGAACAGCTACAATTAGTTTAATTATTACAATATGCATGTTTCTGAAAAAAAAAAAACAACTGTGGGTTAAACCCCTGATCACAAACCATGGATGGCAAGACGCGTTAAGAGAAGTAGGCTATACATCAGAACTTATTGAAAGGGCTACAATGCGAGGACTTGAAAAGTTATACAAATTGTTATAAATTATTATTATTATTATTATTATTATTATTATTACATAATATTAATATCGTATTACAACAATTATTTATTTACAACATTTAATTTCCTTCATACTCCGATATCAGAATTTTTGTAGTAGCAATAGTCCAGTTATATTTGTGTTCCGCCATATTTGTTTCAAGATATATAAATCTTTTACCAAACACAACAAGCTTAACTTACATTTTATAAATGATCTTTTATGAAAAAAAGAAAACCCATTACACTGTCATATATTTTATACAAGATCTTTGTGAAAGGACTTTGATAGTGTAATAGCAGCCCTGAAAACCTACATCACAGACACCGGTCGTGAAAGAGCATAGATGCTAAAATACAGTCTCTCTAGAGAAAAAGTAGTAAAGGAGAAAATCCCTGCTAGAGAGTTTTAAACAACAGAGTTGGATGGCAATTAAAGAAGTACCAGAAGGAGAGTTTTTAAATCTGTGTTCGACAGCAGTGGAAAATAATTTAATTTTATAATGTGTCCGGTATGCTCATGCCAAACGCCAAGCGAAAGTACAACCAATGCGTGCAAGCAGGAAAGCAGTAGAATGCAATCAACTGGTGCAGTGCTGCGGGCTTGGGTTTGGAAGCCCAGTGCACTGGGCTAGGAAGCGGCCGCATCAAGCAGTGTTGGTCTTGGGTGGGCTGGGTTGCTGATGCATTAGGACTCGCAGTGCTGAGCTGTGGGCCAATCTGCACGACTCTGCTACTCACATAAACTCTAGTTATAAATGAAAAAGAATATTCTAGGCAAAATTTACTAGCTAGTTCTTGGCCATGTAATGTTTTGGATATATCACATTGAGTTCATATAGATTAGGATTTATTTTACCCTTCATCAGAAATTTATGCCAAATAATATCTTGTACTTAAAACTGGAAATATCAGAACACCGTTGTGATGAAATATTGCGTGGCTGATGGCTATTCCAATTACTGAAAGTATTAATGAATTAATTAATTAATATTTTTTAAATTATTAAGATTTCAAAAAGGCGTATGACTCGGTTAAGAGAGAAGATTTATATAATATTCTTATTGAATTTGGTATTCCCAAGAAACTAGTTCGATTAATTAAAATGTGTCTTAGTGAAACTTACAGCAGAGTCCGTATAGGCCAGTTGCTATGTGATGCTTTTCCAATTCACTGCGGGCTAAAGCAAGGAGATGAATTATCACTTTTACTTTTTAACTTCGCTCTAGAATAACCCATTAAGAAAGTTCAGGATAATAGACAGGGTTTGGAGCTGAATGGGTTACATCAGCTTCTTGTCTAGTCGGATGACGTGAATATGCTAGGAGAAAATCCACAAACGTTTAGGGAAAACGCGGAAATTATAGTTGAAGCAAGTAAAGCGATAGGGTTGGAAGTAAATCCCGAAAAGACTAAGTATATGATTATGTCTCGTGACCAGAATATTGTACGAAATGGAAATATAAAAATTGGAGATTTATCCTTCGAAGAGGTGGAAAAATTCAAATATCTTGGAGCAACAGTAGCAAATATAAATGACACTCAGGAGGATATTAAACGCAGAATAAATATGGGAAATGCCTGTTATTATTCGGTTGAGAAGCTTTTGTCATCTAGTCTTCTGTCAAAAAATCTGAAAGTTATAATTTATAAAACAGTTATATTACCTGCTGTTCTGTATGGTTGTGAAACTTGGACTCTCACTTTGAGAGAGGAACTAGGAAAATATTTGGGGCTAAGAGGGATGAAGTTACAGGAGAATGGAGAAAGTTACACAACGGAGAGCTTCACACATTTTATTCTTCACCTGACATAATTAGGAACATTAAATCCAGACGTTTGAGATGGGCAGAACATGTAGCACGTATGGGTGAATCCAGAAATGCATATAGAGTGTTAGTTGGGAGGCCGAAGGGAACAAGACCTATGGGGAGGCCGAGACGTAGGTGGGAAGATAATATTAAAATTGATTTGAGGAAGGTGGGATATGATGGTAGAGACTGGATTAATCTTGCTCAGGATAGGGACCAATGGCGGGCTTATGTGAACCTCCGGGTTCCTTAAAAGCCAGTAAGTAAGAAAGTAAGTAAGTATTAATTTCGCTTAAATTATGATATTCACAATTTGCAGCATAATTAGGCCTATATATCAAATTCCAAATAAATTGAACAGTAAAAAACTAGAGATAAGTATGGATGCAGTTATAAACATTGTCCGCAGGTAGCACAGTTTTCTAAACAACTTATCAGGGAGTACAAAGCCAGTCAAGACGCAATCTGTTCACTTCATAGGTAACGATGTTACTCTGTTTCCAACCTCACCGCCTGGAGCAGTTCTGTTTGCTCTGGTTCGAATGGGAGTTATATCTGATAGCATTAGAAACTGTCTCCGGAGCACACAAATTATTTGTCTAGTCCCTTGATAGTAATGGAATTACAGTAACCCAAGACCGCTGACTCAATGAGGCGATTGATCCAGGAGATGAAAGCATGCTATCTCAGTCTAGTAAGCAAAGAGTTCCCCCATAGTGTTGCTCTAGTTTGACACATTTTCTTCTACACGGTCCACGTCATCATCATTACCACCATTATAACACTATCAAGAATTAGACCGTGATGTGTTCTGGTATCATATTCTTGTTACTTGAATGTCTTATTGTATTCTTTCCTTTTCAATTGTATTACAGCCAGTTCAGAATTGTAATGTTTTAACATCCATTTATCAAACATTTTTCTACAGCTCTTTCTCTCAGTCATTAAAAGGAGACGCAAGGTAATTTATTAAAGTGATTTTTTTTACAGGAAACCAAAACGTTGAGTAGAACACTTTCTAATGTGGCCGCACAATTGATAGAATTACTTAATATTCATTCATTATAAACTCATAAAATTAAACGTTTGGTAAGCTTGTTACCATTTCAGCTCTCGGATGTGAGAGAGTTCCAAGAAAAATGAGTCTCTCGTTGACGTAAAATTCGACGTTGAACCACTTCTTCAAATGAATGTGTCGTTCAATGAAATACGAGTACTACCACTACAGCCACCACCATGACCGCGTCGGTCAGCGCGTCTGGCTACGAAACCAGGTGGCCCGGGTTCGAATCCCGGTCGGGGCAAGTTACCTGGTTGAGGTTTTTTCCGGGGTTTTCCCTCAACCCAATACGAGCAAATGCTGGGTAGCTTTCGGTGCTGGACCCCGGACTCATTTCACCGGCATTATCACCTTCATATCATTCAGACGCTAAATAACCTAGATGTTGATACAACGTCGTAAAATAACCCAATAAAATAAAAATAAAATAAACCATGACCGCTACTACTACTACAACTACTAGGCCTACTGTGTGTTTTTAGACACTACAATAACTATTTCTATCAAGATGTAACAACCACATTTCTACAGGTGTTTCCGAAGTGGTGTACCAAACTGAACATCCCTGAAGGGATGATGGTGAAGGGCAGATACATCAATTTGAGATAAGGAACCCTGGTCCGGAAATGACCGAGTAGAAAGTTACAAGCAAAAATAGTTGTGTGGAAATGAAATAATTTTATTCCTCTGTACACCTTATTTATGTGTATTTATCTGTACATCTTACACATACTGTTTTCATCTGACGTTGTTTACGTTGTGTACTTACAGTAATCCATTCAGTGCGCTGTCTGAGGGATGGAGACAGGAAACTACACTAAAGCAATACTGACAGCGTAATGTGTAACGGACATGGTCGGTCCTGATATGCACGTCTGTAGACAGCAGTGTATGTGTACAAGTTGCAGTGTCCAGTCGACCAGTCCTAGTGAAATGGAGGAGTACAGGAGAGCGGAATATGCAGACCTGATTTTCGAATACGGATGAGCCAATGGGAGCAGAAGACAAGCTCACAGATTGTATCGGGACAAGTACCCACGTAGGAGACATCCGGCCCATACCATCTTTCCACGATTGTTTCAAAGGTTAAGGGAAGGAGGGCACGTGGTGCGAAATTACAATTCCATTTCCACACAACTATTTTTGCTTATAACTTTCGACTCAGTCATTTCCGGACCAGAATTCCTTATCTCAAATTGATACATCTGCCCTTCGCCATCATCCCTGAAAGTTTGTAACACCATCTCGGAAACATTCTGTATATCAAAACAATTTTGAAGTATGTCTGAGAAAAACAACTGAACTCCCGGTATCTAGTGAATAAAACGAAAAAGTATTGGCAATAGAGCTGCAACACTATTGATAAGTGAAATTATATAAAATAAGGAACCCAAATCAGGTTGAGAATGCTGTAAATTTGAAACAAATGACATTGGAAAATGAAATCGGCGTAACATTTTAAATACTCGACTAACAAAGTTTTTAAAATGGCGTCAGTAAATGTCATAGCATTTATTTAGGGCTTAAATGTTATTTATAATATATTCTGTACAATCAAAGGATTATTTTAAGAGTATTTGTTTTTATAAAAATGTGAATTTTAGTAAAATTTTTGTATTTTCTTCCCTAAACTTGATAAGTTTTTGTGACTATATAAAATAATTTTAAGTTGTATTCCTCAGTTAAGGGGAGAAGACGATATTTTTTTTGGTAAAAAATTAGTAAATTTTCGAAAAAAAATTCTTTAAAATATTTTGTGGTATGTGTGGAATACATAGCTTAACATTTTGGTATTTGTGCCTTTATCGAATGCTGAGACGCCATTTTTAAACTTCCTGAGCTCTAGATTTTTAAATCATACGTACCCCTTTGATTGTTTCCGGCAATTTCATTATTTTGCTGCATTGCCATACAAAAATGGATACAATTTCTGAACTATTAAGAATACATGCATGAAATTTAGAACACACATTCTCTATACTATTAGAAAACTTTTCTCTGTAACAGAATTTTGCTAATTGATTTCATTTTAAAAAATGTGTCTGTATGTATGCAGAAAAGGAAATCAAAAAGGTGTTATTAAATTTTAAGTATTTATTTTAAAAATGTAGGTACTAATACCAAAATTCTGTTACAGACAGTTTGTAGAGCATGCTTTTACAAGTAAAGTGGAAAAAAAATTGGGCCTGTACACGTTGCATATGATAAGGATACAATTGATACTCTTTCAACAGTCTCCAGACAGTCGTATGAGGAACATTAACTTGCAACGCTACCCTTCGTGTGCTGATAGAAGGAGATATGTTCACAGCCTCCAGAATCTCCTCCTGTACTTCTGGAGTTGTAGATCTTGGTCGTCCCCTTCCCAAACCAGGAGAGTTAAATTTTCCATACTCGCACAGACGGTAATGGAGACGTACAAATGTCTTCCGATCTGGACATTGTCGCTGTGGGTACCTCTCCTGGTACAAACGACGAGCCAGCGCAGCATTGCCGTCCGCCTTACCGTACATGAAGTGTATCTCTGCCAGCTCTTGATTTGAATACATGTCGCACAGTCTAACGCCTACACAACACTGAATGTAACCTTCACCTCGGAATGAACTGTCAGAGTGCCCTCTTAATGTCTCCTTTGACGGCAACGACCTGCGGAAAGAAAAACGTTCCGGTGAATTTCAATGTTGTGATGGCCATAACTCGGAAATGAAGCATTTCCGGACACATGTTGTAATGAACTATTTTGATTGTCTACATGAGGAAATACATACCTGAAATTATGCCCCGTAATTTTAAACACACTGTATATCGGTTCTAGTAAAATCCTACATTGGGTACATTTTTTTTTTAAATCTGGCCCCCAAATAATTTTTTTTTCAAAATATTTATATTTGGTTGAGTTTTTATAGCCATGAAAGAATAGGAATTGGTGAAAACTTTTCCTATGAAAAGTGTGTGTTTTGAAGAGTTCTATCAAATGGTAGGCCTACCCTATTTGATCCGGACTCCCATTTGAAATTTTAAAGTGATACGCCACTGACACTGAAATCAAGCTCAAGTGAAATTTCACATGTGGTTTGGTTATAAATATTTTTTCTAGAAAATTTTAATGCACTATTTTGTGTAATAAATGACACGTGTGGTCCGAATCACCCATTGACTCTTCGTACGTTTTCTCATTGAAAGAATAGGAATTTTTAAAAACGTTTCCTATGAAAGTTGTTTGTTCTGAAGAGCTCTATCGAATGGTACCATATTTGACCCAGACTCCCATTTGAAATTTTAAAATGATACGCCACTGACCCTACTTCCTGTTAGAGCTGATTGATGAAATTAAGCTCAAGCGAAAGTTCACATGTGGTTTAGTAATAAATATTTTTTTCTCGAAAATTGTAATGCACTAGTTTCCGAAGTAAATGACTGTTATTGGTGGTCTGAATCACCCTGTATACAAAAAATTAATATTTTACACCAAATAGGAAAAACGTTTTAAAAATACCATCCTCTCCCTTTAAAAATTATTTCCTAAATACTTAATATTTGATGTAATATATTTTTTAATTTAATATATTTTGAAAAGAAGGTAATATAATTGTTGAAATCACATACGTATGTTTAGGCGGATAGGAAGTTAAATAATGTTGTTAAGTACAAATCTGCCTTTCAGGTAATAGCTCCCTGTAAAGCAGGTTTGAATAATTTCAAGGACAAATTGTTCCGGGGCCGGGTATCGATCCCGGGACCCTTCGCTTAGCGCGCGAACGCTCTACCGACTGAGCTACCCCAGGAACTATACACGACACTGTCACAATTTTTCCTTTTATATCCACACAACTTACATGATCTGGCAAGACGCCAGAACTCAACTGTGAGTGCACACAAATACTGTGTGACTTTAAATTGTGGCTTCCTGTTAACGTACCTCCAGTCACACAGTATTGGTGTGCACTCACAGTTGAGTTCTGGCGTCTTGTCAGCTCATGTGAGTTGTGTGGATATAAAAGGAAAAATTGTGACGGTGTCGTGTATAGTTCCTGGGGTAGCTCAGTCGGTAGAGCGTTCGCGCGCTAAGCGAAGAGTCCGGGGATCGATACCCGGCCCCGGAACAATTTTTCCTTGAAATTGTTCAATGTTATTAAGTGTTGAGCTACTGATTTATCTATAATGAAGTCTCATATTTTAGAAGGTCGAACTTTAACAGCAAGGCAGGCACGTAGATTAACCATCAAAGTTATCACTGTATTGATTTAGATGCGCGAAACCACAGCTCTCCGAGTGGAGGGGGGGGGAAGCTGTGAGTGGGTTATGTGCCTTGTGACTTGAGGACTCTGTAACTTGTGTTTAAGTTGACGACATTTAGAGATGAGTGGAAAAGTTTGTTGAGTCGGCGTCAATATATTAGCGCGATCATACACCGGGCAGGTGGAAGGAAGGCGGGTCGGTTCATCACACCCTGACATTTGTATCTCGGGTCACCGATGCCTCGTCACATCTCCGCCCCGAGCGCTACATGAATCCCAACCGTCGTGGCTTGTCGAGCGGGGGAGGAAAATTTGCGTAAATAGCTTGAGTACCTACGGTGGATTCACAGCATTTCCGTCGAAACATTCCTAGCCACTCTGCGAATGTGTCTGAGTCTACAAATCACCGTTGTCATCATCTTCGTAATTTTGATCATCAACATCGCCGCCGCCACCACTAACACCGCCATCACCACAGTTTTCCTTAATGAAATTGAATTTCTGTAGTCTGTTTCTATCTCGAAATTATTTCAGCTACTCACTTTCTACAGAAGTCATAGGGGTATTCATAGACATTTCGCAGCACGCGCTACGAGCGTACTAAGCTAGCCCCGGCTTTCCACTGGTTACTAGTACAGAATTCAAATCATATCCTATCGCTAACACTGGTTTATGAATACGAAAAACGCTGATCATCCACCGAAAGCCCACGCTAAATATGTCAATGAATACGGCCCTTAATGTTTCTATTACTTTTCTATTATGCAGGATGGAGGTGATATAACTGTCCATATCCTCTGATTAAGATTCTGACTGATATGTATGGGCTATTCCATATGAAACCGAACAGTAAAAAACCTCGCATTTTTTTATGCTCTAATTTTTTTCCTATTTATACAAGGTGCTGAGGAGAGTGCATTTGCAAAAATATACTATCGAAAGTCAAACGGTTTTCGTATTGTTGAGCGACAAATTTAGCGTATTTTAGAAAAACAAGCCTCTTTCAGCGCTCAGAACTCTGGAACAATTTACTGCAGAACATTGAACGAGAGCTCATTTTGAAGCTGTTATTTGGTAGGTTATGATAAGAAGTAATCCTTATTTTTATTGCATACAGAGAGACAGATAACCTGATTTTACTTACTTTTAGGCTTTTTGCCCAATTGTAAAAATGTGAAAAAATATTGAGAAAAAGCCTTGCATTATTAAGAGGGATTCGGTATTGTTTGCTTAGTGTCACGGCAATAAGTTTCGGGAGTATTTAATAAAATATATATTCACACGCCTGGACTTGACAGGTGCAACACAGCAAGCACTGTCCGAGAGATGAAGGTAAGCGAGCTTTGGGCGTCATTTTACTCCTGTGTTTATGAAAACTTGTGATAAAGCTAGCCCAGCTATGCGCTACTAGACGAAACATAACGTGTTTATGTCTCCTGGCCTTGCTTGCCTAGGATAGCTCCCGCCTCACAGTCAGCTGGTTAGCTCACGCGCGTACTATTTATGTTCTTTATTTGATTTTTCAATACTTTCTTATTAACGTTGCACCAGTAAGAAATACGTGTTTATTTGTAATTTCAATGCGGAATCTAACCATATATTTTAAAAATATTTTTTCTTGGGCAAAGGTGTCTTAATTAAGAAAAATCTAAATTTCTCCATTTCCATAAAAAGTAAGAAAAACTGTTTACATGTCAATATATACTTTAACTTTTCAGCATCAAAATAAACCATGATTTTGATCATTGGGTGAAAGGGTTTCGGAGCCACAACAGTTTAAATTTGCTAATTTTATGAAAATACGATAAATTAAAATATTTTTAATTCAAACACTATGAAGTTCTGATGCCTCAAACTTTGCACAAAGCATTGTATCATAGTTGTCTACGGACAGAAAAGTTTCATTGTATTTAAAAATTGCAAGGTGAATTTTCTCTATATTTCGGTCGATTTGAGATGGAATAGCCCGTATGTACAGTTACCCTTAAAAAGAATGAGACGATTCTTGGTCGTCGGAAGTTAAAGTTCTACAGCGCGGTTCACTCGATATCACGTAACGATACGTAACATGACAAATAGTAAAGAATTGTTACAAGGATCACAACAAGGACAAGGACCAGAATAAGGATCACGAAGAATACTACCATTTAAGGCCAGGATTTCACAACATAGCTCGAGTCACAAAATATCATTGCTTCACTGTACCGAATGGCAAATGCCAGCTAAGGGATCTACATTCTGGACTGCTGCTGTCACTGTCTTGTCTCGGTAGCTCATATAGTAGCGTGTCGGTTCCAATGTATAACCGAAACGTCTCGTGTTCGATCCCGGGTAAAACTTTTTTTTTATTGAGGTGTAATTAATTTTTTCAGAGATCCTCGACTGTCTAATTTGTAGAAAAATATGGAATAATTTATGCCCAATTTCTGGGTCTTACAAGTGGGCTGAACCTCGTCAAAAAAGATAAATCTTACTTGGAAGTTAAAAGTATTCTTCCTCAAACAAAAATCATAAGAAACAAAAAGAGACCTGTTAACTTAAAATCTTGTCCACATGACATCAGCTTCTATTACAGCTCTAAGTCGATCCGGCATGGATGTCGCGAGATTGTGGAATAAGTTCTGATCCCCGGCGAGATCTTCCCAGGTGTCAACAACTTGATCCCACAATTCGTCTCGATTTCGAGGGCGTCGGTGGGCATAGGTGGCTATTCTTCTCTTTTTCAATTCCGCCCATAAATTTTCGATGACATTCAAATCAGATGACTTCGGAGACCAAATAATGATTTCGATCTCGGGTCTCCTTTGAAACCATCTTTGAATGCTTGCAGCATAGTGCACGAGATGATTATCCTGCTGGAACAGCAATATTCCTTCGGGAAAACGTTCTCGGGTGGAGGGAAGGAATATATTTTCCAGAATATGCTTGTAAGTTCCCGCATTAAACCGGCCATCGATTCGTTCTATAACGCCAGGTCCATCGTAAGACATCCACCCCCAACACGATATGCTAAAGCGCCCCGATCTTTCACGTCGGTGCACGTAGCGCTGGTCATGTCGGAGACCATCCTCACGATAGACACGGACAGGACCTTCGTAATCACTCGAGATGGTTGTTTCGTCGGAGAAAATTACATTTCTCCAATCGAAATCCACTCGATTGGTAGCGATTGGCAAGACGGTCGACAGATTGTGCTTCCCCCAATATTTCCATTTGCGCAGCCCTCCGGCTCCTAATATCGCGGTTCCTCAACCTGCTGATCACAATCTGTGAAGAGCCGGGAAAGTTAGATGCTGCGCTTATTTCGTTAGTAGTCAGAAAGGGGTCCTGTCGAACTGTCTCGAATAAGAGAGCATCCTCTTCCAATGAAGAAATCTGCGGACGCCCAGGAATAGGGCGATTTTTGACCTCTCCTAAATTTTGGTAACGATGAACCCACCTCG
The DNA here is from genome assembly GCF_040183065.1 of Periplaneta americana. Taxonomy (NCBI): domain Eukaryota; kingdom Metazoa; phylum Arthropoda; class Insecta; order Blattodea; family Blattidae; genus Periplaneta; species Periplaneta americana. The sequence continues at coordinate 62,206,144 of NC_091127.1, read as the reverse complement.
CGGCTGTACTTCCAGGAACACCGATCAAACGGCCAGCAGATCTAGCCCCATATCCAGCCTCAACTAGAGCTATAACTCGCTGTCTTATGTCACGTCGGTTCGCCATTACGATGAGAAATGAGGGATGACAATAATACTTTAGTGTAGACAATGACTATTTAACGTGATATAGAATTATTGAAATAAGAGGCATCTTGCATAGTAAGAGTTAATAAATCAACCCTAAATTAAATATCTAAATAACAGGATATAACAGGAAGTTCAATTGTTGCGAAACTAATCAAATTAAATCTAATTACATTAAGTAAACAAACCCCAAGGTATGACACCACATTGATACAGCTAAATTGTAGGTTATTAACATAAGCATTGAATAGGTCCATGGTTGTGCGTTGGACGGCAAAACCAAACATCGAAAGTTGGAATATTGCCGAGGAATGTAACTTCTTGCTTTTTATAATGTAAATCAGACTTATAACTACAATCATTCGTATTTCTTACATTATTTATTAATATTTATAGCCAACACTGAATTTGTAAAGAAAAGGCTTTAGAAATCTCATATGGAATTTGTGATCTGTAGTGACATAAACATAGATTATCTCTCGGAACTTTTCCGTAAAAGTAAATTAAATTCACTCCTTGAAACTGGAAACCTTAGTCGTAGAGTCATTTTCCCACAGCATACAAACTGAAGTAGCACAGCCATTGATAAATGTTTTATACACAGAATTAGACTGAGTTCCTATTCGACAGAACCTATAATCAATGGCTTGTCTGAACATGTTAAACAAATCCTATGTGTTTCCAATGTCACTGAACAATTTCAAAATATTAATTTAAAAACTAAGAAAGGATCGTAAATGCTGGATCTAGTGATTATTTACATTTATGTCTAAATCTTGGAAAAACATATATGATACTGGTACTATGATATTAAGAGTAAATGTATTGAATTTTTCACTTAATTTCATAATCACTTCAGTGGATGTTCTCCACTCAATGTTGTGAAAAAATTCAGAAGTTAAAACATGTAGATAACGCAGGGACTTCAAAATCTCATATATTAAAAAGAAGAATCTATATGTAATGAGTTGCAATGTAATGATCCTCTTAAATATTGCAAGAAGTACAGTATAATTTATCAACATTTGTGAAAGAGGGAAATAGAATATATTAGAATAGAAAAGTACAAAATTCAGATAATGCAAGTAAACCTATTCGGAATATTATTAAATTTAAACTTGTAGATATCCTAAGAAAGAAAATATTTTTTCATTAAGACCAATGATTATAAAGTAGAGGATCCCAAATCTATTGCAAATTCTTTTAACGTATTATAGTATATAGTACAGAAATATTATTGACAACTTAAACATTCAAGATTTTGCAAAAGATACTGCAATTGGTTACTTAACAGATGCATTTAATAATTAGTATTAATATATGTAATTAGTCAATAACTGCAACAGTGCTGTTTCATTCAATCATAACATGAATAAAATTGAATGCACATTAAATGAAACACTATTGCAAACACGTAGATAAAATAGTTAAAATTAACTGAAGGGGTGAGAATGAAATAATCCAAAGCCATGCTTTTAACAAAAATTGTTTTGTGCGAGTGCATTTCTTACACATTACACATATGGGAAAGCTATTAATAAAATATTGTAATAATTACTCAAGAAATGACATAGCCTAAAGACTCTAAATCTTTGTAAAAGTTTGTCTATTATTATATATATTTTTTAATTTCATTTTAATTGTTAGTTTTTAATATATATGCATTTACTTGTATATGTGTGTGTGTATAAATGCATTCATTAGATTAAAGTTTATAATATTATAACTTGTAATTTTGTATTGTTTGCGATCATTAACACTTAATCTCAGGACTTTTTAAAACTCTATTTCAACGTTAATTAGCTATTTCAACGTTATTTAGACAAAAAAATCGTTGTGTAGACTAAGAATCGAACTCGCACTCTTCTACACAACATGCAGAAGTCTTACCGTCTGAGCTATGGAAACGACATGAAAGCTTTCCTTTCTGTGCGGAGTGTCGATCTAGTCATGAAGGTCCATTGTCGATTTAACTACACGATTTATGTATATATTTATGTTTTATTTACGTTATATTATCATATTTTTTGCAGTTTTTGAAGTTAATTTCGGAACGACGCTAGTAACAAACCAAATAGCCTGCATTTAAGTAACTCAATATTCGTTATGTTGTGTATCAGTGCTCTGGTCTCCGATCATGCGCAGTGTCTTACATCTGAGACTTAGGAATATTCAATCGTCTCATCCTTTTTCAGGGAAACTGTACATTTACTGTCATGCAGCACATTTCACTTGACGATATGCGTCAGAGGAAGAGGAATTGTTTGTATGCTCTACGTCTGAAGTCTGACTATTGTAATATGTAGCTAGTCGGCGATGTATGCAATGGAGGGGGAAAGGAAGTGACCACCCTTTCCCATTATCAGACCTGCCTTCGGAAAGTTGACTAAACAACAATAATGAGGGTGATAACATTAAAGCAAATGGAAATCTTATTCTGTCTTTTGTAATAATTATACATTCATTCACTCATTCATAGTGTTCTGCCCAAGGACAGGTCTCTAACTGCAAACCCAGCATTCTCCAATTTTTCTACTTTCTGCCTTCCTCTTTGTCTCCACATATGATCCATATATCTTAATGTCGTCCATCATCTGATAGCTTCTTCATTGATAGATCTCTTCAAACAGAAGAAAATTGTCAATACTCCATGTTTATAGTCTCTACAAATCATGTTGTAGTTCATAAGCGTCTTGGTGTTTGTCAATGACTTTATATAATTTCATCAGCATAAGATAAACATTTAGAGTGCAAAACCTGTTTAGGCAAGTTTGAAAGTCATATTAAAATTGAGATAAGTTGGAATTATAATATAAAAAAGTTATATGATTTCAGTCAGCAACTTATCGAAGTGTAAGTACAGAATGAATTCTGTTACATCGCAATAAATTATATAGTTCACATATTACATTATATTAGCTATGTTTCACGAATATTTTCGACTTCTACAAAAGTCATCTTCAGGTGACATAATAAAAGCAAACAAAATTAAACACAGGTGATGGCAATACAATGGGTGAACACATATATGCATTTCAAAAACATGCATGCTCATATTTAAAGGAGCATAAGTGTGGCTTTAAGTCACAACAGCGTAGATATAAGTTAAAATAATAATTTTTTAAACAATTTTACACTTTTTTAACGTAAGACTAAATAAATTTTATGGCTTTAACAAAGTGTTAACGAGAACTTTAATCAATTAAAATAATAATGTAAAATAATAATGTAAACATATATATTTTTAAACTTAATTTTAAACATTGGTACAAAGTTTGTTATTAGACATACAACATGGAATTAATGTAAATGTGGGCTTTACTATATGATTATTATTTTCACATTATTAATTTTTACATGATTATTTTAACTTATATGTATGCTGTTGTGACTTAAAGCTGCTTTAAAGATGAGAATGCATGTTTTTGTAATGCATATATGTGTTCACTCATTGTATTGCAATCATCTGTGTTCAATTTTGTTTGCTTTTATTATGTCACCTGAAGATGACTTTTGTATAAGTCGAAAATATTCGTGAAACATAGCTAATATAATGTAATATGTGAACTAGGCCTATATAATTTATTGTGATGTAACAGGATTCATTCTATACTTACACTTCGATAAGTTGCTGACTGATATATAACCTTTGTGCGAGATCGTGCGTATTTGCTTGGTTTCCGTTCAAAACCAATCCGCGGGAAGTCTAAAATTCCACATTCAATATTCAAAACCTAACACACATAACAATTTCCCTCTTCTTACCGCTTAAGTTGAGTGGAAGAGAAGGCCTTACGACCTTAACTCTGCCAGCTAAAATAAACCATTATTATTATTATTATTATTATTATTATTATTATTATTATTATTATTATTATTATTATTATTATATTGATTTTACTGCTTTAGGCTTTTAACATATTATTTTTAGAGACGTTCAATATAGTAATAATTATAAATTGGAAACTTACCACTGCAATTTCACCTAACTTGCACTGTTAATTATTGTTTTTAAATATTTGCAAAAATTAAGTAAACTCTACAACTCCACTAAAGTTACTGCATTCGTGATGCAAGTAACATTAAGGAAGCCGTGAAAAAATCAACAAGATTCCATAGACTGGGGGAAAAAAAGTCAGACGTATATCACGGCCTGCTGGAGTATAGTAAACACAGAAAACATTTTAAAGCAACAATGTTGAAGATAGATATTTTTGTTTTGCAAATCTGCCGTCATTGAACAGAAATCAAGATGGAGATTTCATTGCAACTAATTAGAAATTCCTCTTTCAGGTATGTAATAAGCGATCTTCGCACAAAATAATGTACAATACACGAGCGGTATGTTTTCTTTCAATTCTCGGAAATTAAAAAACCTCAACTTCGTTTCGCTTTTTCAAACTTTTCCTCGAACATGAAAACTTCAACATACCGCTCTTGTAACGCATATTACTATTTTATATTACTGTTTAGGCAAGTCATTGATATAAAGTAAAAAAAAAAACAAGGGACCAAGATTGGAGAATGGTTAAAGCAGTATAATGATGCGCGACTGTTACGAAAAGCACTGTATGTGCATAATTGAAAATCAACAATCTCATGCGTTAATAATTAGGTTTAATTACACTTGAAGGTTTAACAAACTATGCAGCAATTAAAGTAGTGGACGTCTATCCCGGGACAGATCCGTGGGCTCATTGTGCGGAGAGCACCATTCTCATACGGTCTCCCACTGTACCCTGTTGTAATATTAGAACTATATTATGTATGGCGTTATGTGGAAGCGGGTGGGGGAAGTCCACAGTTTCTGTTTGTAGCTACTGTAAATGAGCAGTAACTATACAGATAATGTTGCAGTGAAATTTGCTTAGATTTACTGGCGCGAATATGCCGGAGAATTGGAGCAGCCCAGAGTGTATTAATTTGCATGCTGCCCGATCTACACAACTTTGAGATTGCTTAGTAAGAGGTAATGCCACCGCTGAGATCATAGTTAGACCGCAAATTACATAAATACGTACTATAGGTCTAATAATAAAAGTAAAAAAAAACATACTAGAACTAACAATCAAGAATCATAATACAACTAAATCGGTCATTTGCAAAACCACAAGAGTCCACATTTTTACGAAAATAAGTCACCGGTACTATAGAAAGCATTATGGTTAGACGTATCATTTCCAGTCAAAACAACATGAGTCTGATCATTATTAAGCATTCTAGAGTTCTTTCAAAACCACATCAGTCCCGGACTCATGTGGCTTTAACTCTTAACGCCATGATGCAGCCATGACGCATTTGCTATCATGCACTTCTTTGTCAAGGTATTGGACAGTGAGTGTAGTTCAGAAGAAGAAAAAATAATCAGCAGTGTTCTATGAAAGTACCTGTACCAGATAGAATAGACATTTTTCTTGTTGTGAACTAAAGATATGTCTGTACTCATACATTGTCGTTAAACTTGTGACACACCGGTATGAAAATTAATTACCCTGAATAACTATTTTTTAAGTCGGCTATGATATTTTGAATTTAATTTGTGAGTGATATGAATCATTTTGAATGTGGAATAAAAATAACAATATAAATTGATTAAAAACTGTATAATAATGTATTTCACATAACAAACAATACACTTTATATTTTGTCGGGACACTGGAGTTGTTATTGGTATTTGTTAAAACAACATGAGTCCAAGAAATTAAAAAATATTTGAAGGCGATATGAAATGAGAAAATTAAGATACAATGCTTTTGTAATCAGATATACTAATGTATGGTCCTCCTGTAAAAATTTCACAGACGTAACAGAAAATCCATTAACTAGGCTATAGGTAGTTTTTTCTATTTATCTCGAAACTTATTTACTGTGACTCATGTGGTTTTACAAATGACCGATTCAACTTTAAAAGAAGAAATTCTACCTTTCTGTTTCGTCTTCCTAATCACCAACTTCGTCGTCGTTATCACCATCACCACCACCATTACGATCATCATCATCATCATCATCATCATCGTCATCACCGTCATTTCGTTATAAAAATAGGCGACAAATATAATAGATTTGTTTCTACGACATCATATAATTTTCTCTTGTTTTCATTTCGCCATGACCTCCTTACACTGTGTTTATTTGTAACTTAACATAAAATGTCATGTGTAAGAAATTGTAATAAAACATAATACAAGCTTTCCCTCCCTTCTTAATAAAAGAAAATCTTCCTCTTTCGACTCATCACTAAAGGGAAATGATCTGGGGATTTTATGGTTTTTCAATTAAAACGAGCCGCCACTTGCTACAGACGCGAGCAACCTTGCGTCTCGCAAGAACCGCATAGAAACACTATCCAAAAATCGTGCACATTAAAATTATAGTGTCTATATTGAGTAGTGCAGTTGGAATGTGCTATCTGCTACTGCTATTAACAGCAACAAATTGGACGTCATTGTGATGTGTATGTATACACTGACGCTTGCAATAGTCCTTTGTTTATTGCTCCCAAGAACAACGAGTTTTCAATTTTCAACATTATTTTTCCAGTCGTCCTTATACACGTGTTGTAGAAGAATTTCGTAGGAATTATCCGGATGTGGCAGTGTCTAGCAATTAGACCATAGCGAGATTAATTGCCCGTTTTAGGAAATGTGAATCAGCGTTCCTTGACAATGATGAACGTGATTGTTGGTTCCAGGAGGACAGTGCCAGATGTCACATATCTAATGAAACCATGTAGTTTTTGCGCGAGTGTTTTGGTGAGCGAATCATTTCTCAAGTATTATGTCCCCCACGTTACCCCGATTTGACGGCCTCAGATTTCTTCCTGTGGGATTAACTTAAAGAAAAGGTATACCAAAACAGGACGCACACTCTGGAAGAACTAAAGAGGAGATTAACAACATCAATGTAAGCGTTCTAAAAAAAGGTAGCCGCAAACACGGTAAAAAGAGTTCATACATGCATTATTGAAAGAGGCTGCCATTTTCAGCATATGTTGTGAAAAATGATATAACTCATGTGAAAACTGATGTAAGTAAATGTAATAAATTCATCTTTATGAATATATGTGAACATATTATTAAGATAAGCGCGACTTTTGGATCGCTCTGTAGTACAGAGTCCGTTCTACCTGCACTGAGGTTATGTTGACAATTCGAGAGCACGAGTTTCTCACCCACAATACTAGGTAATTAAAGAAATGATACTACTGAATAGTTCATTCTTTATCCATAATATTCTTTTACCCTTGTTGTATCAGCGTGCCTGAGTAAAACCCAGGAAAGAGGAAAGGATCGTAACTTTAGGTATTTTTGGTTGCCTTTCACAAATAATATAAGTACCATAATAATTATAACAATTTAATATTAACAAACTGAGAGAGATAAATTAAAGTAAAAATACCAAAGCAAAGAATTATAGATCTAATAACAATATAAAATAGTGAGATAATGAAAGAGAGAAAATTAATGTCTGCCATCAAAATGAATGTAAGAAAGGCGATGTATAACTGAGTAAACTGAACACTCATTGAAAATACAGTCTGAATAAACTCGGCCCAAATAAGACATATAAAGTTGTAGTCTCCAACCTTTAGCTGAACCAAAGTTCAAATCCATGGAACGCACACGGTAACCAAGTAAGCTGTTATATACGTTAATGGCGTAACGGCCCCAGAGAACTTCCCTGTAGGATTATGGACGTCGATGATCCCTCGTCGTATAGAATATGAAAATCAGGAATGCTGAGAATGAAACAGACCATCCCTTAGTCTGTAAAACGATGATATCCAAACGATGTTCTACCGATGAATTATACCACACAGACGATAGTCCCAGCTATCCAAATCAGCGGGGTCACCTTGACCAACGGAACCACGTAATACGATGAGTTGACTATCTCAGCAGAGACGGGAGACTACCCGTTTCTCTCTTGAAGTCGTAACTGCCGCGAATTGTCTCACCAACTGAACGTTCGCTCGGTCTCCAAGCCGAGGCCCGCGATGCGTGTCGTTCCTCCAATCAGCGGAGGAGAAGATCAGGGTACCTTCAGGAAAAATAAAGTAAACAGTACAGCCACCATAAACAATAAAATTGCTCACAGCATAAACTACATCACACCCTTAAAATTCAAGAATAATGGTATTTTACAAATAACTTCAAATTAGTGTAACTCTGAAAATATTGAGATTAGGACAAATGTTTATATGACATTCTTGCTTAGAATGTCTTCGGAAATAAGCTCCGTAAGTGACGGTAAATCCTCATGAATCACCCTGTATTCTTGAGACGACAGTGACCCGTTAGTATTTCTATAAACATATATAAACCCCGATTATCAATTTATTAACCAAACAAATGTACTGAAATAAAAAATAAGCCCTCTGCAAAGAATAGCCATCTTCGAAGCTTATAAAAAATTGTAACGTTTCTTCTTATCAATATAATATGAATATCGATTCTATGGATTACAAGCGATCCTTTCATAATACATCCCACTATATGTAGCAGATTATAGGCTACAAAACTTCACGTCTCTCTTTTGTCATATTTTTTTTTTACAAGTTTTCGATTTCTGGTAACAGCTACTGGGAGAAGAAACATCCGCATGAATGTGTCGCGTGGGTTTGTTTAATGCAAGCACGCTTTGCTCTTTCAGTCCCACTCAGAACTCAATTTAAATATTTTACGTCGGTTCAGATGTAAATGTCAGTATCTGTATGGCTTTACTTAGAGAAAAGAACACTTCAAATACTTGCATCTTCTCATTCATTCATACTTTTCTGCCCAAGGGCAGGTCTTTCACAGCAAATCCAGTATTCTCCAATCTTTCCTATTTTCTGCCTTCATCTTTGTCTTCTCAAATGGTCCACATATCTAAATGTCGCCTATCATCTGATTTCTTCTGCCCAGAACTCTTCTCACGTTCACCATTCTTTACAAAGCATCTTTCAGCAGGCAGTTTTTCTTCAGTCAGTAACCCAATTAATTCTTTTTTATCTTCCTGATTAGTTTCAGGATCATATTTTCTTCACCAACTCTTTCCAACACAGTTTCATTTCTTATTCTGTCTGTCCAATTTACACGCTCCATTCTTCTCCATATCTACATTTCAAATGCTTCTAGTCGCTTCTTTTTACTTCCTCGTAATGTCCATGTTTCTGCCCCATACAATGCCACACTCCATGCAAAACACTTCACTAGTCTTTTTTTAGTTATTTTTCCAGAGGTCCGCAAAAGATACTCCTTTTTCCATTAAAAGCTTCCTTTGCCATTGCTACCCTCCTTCCTACTTCCTGGAAGCATTTCATGTTACTACTTACACTACGTTCCAAGTATTTGAAACTGTCCACTTGTTCCACTGCCTCGTTTAGAATTCGCATGTTTACCTCTTCTATTTTTCTTCCGATAACCATTGTCTTCGTATTGTTTGCATTTATATTTATCCCATACTGCTCACAACTGTCATTTAACTCCAATGGTATAGCCCATACTATCGTTGCCTCTTCTACCAACAACGCCATATATTATAATCAGCAAATCTTATGCACTTTATTTTTCTCCCTCATACTATCACCCCTCCCATGGTCTGAAAACAGTTCTTCACTAAATCTTTCATGTAGATGTTGAACAGTGTAAATAATAAAGGACATTCTTGTCGTACTTCTGTCCCTACTTCACTTTCTGACATTACTTTTCTGTCCTGACTTTGACTCGTGCAAATCTAGCTTTCAGGTAAAGCTTCCTGTGAAACAGACTTGAATAATTTCATATAAAGGTTAGAGAACAGCCTTCTCTCTTTCCAATCCATACCAAATTTCTTCAGTATCTCCAATGCATCTTGTAACAAGTAAAATATTCAAAATGTTTAGAATGTGATATTATGTGCAATAATGACAGAAACTGTTTTAAAAATATAGTATTATAGTCATTTGAAAATGACTGAGGTGAATTAATTAACAGTTAAGAGTAGGAACGTGGAAAGCGTTCAAGTATTTATAACCTTAAACAAATTTAGGATAATGAAGATACATTTTACTGAGAAGTTTATAATGTCCAACTAGCTTTTTGAAATCTAAAATGGACACATTAAGGGTCTCGCTTTTCATAGGGTTGTAACAGCACTGTGGATTATAACTACAATAATAAGATAACAGATCTACCTAACAGCTATATTTGATATTGATTTCTAATCCACAACCATGGCTTTCAAGCAACATGAATGCAACTGAGCAATGCCGAGACCCGTTTCAGGTAGTATTATTCATTGAGGAGGGCGAGGCCTCATATATGAATATGTATATTTACAAAATTAGTTATTTGAGTATCGATATCCTTTTCTTTTTCATGTGAAAGACGGTACCGTATCCTGTATAGTTAAATGTGTTCGCTTGTTATAAAATTCTGTTTTCAATTCAGATTTTACTTCTTATTGGATATTTACCTTTTGACTTTTCTACAGAAATAATCATAATATAGTCTTTTGCAAATGTGTTTAATGAATATACAGATTGATTCACGAGGATTTACCATCCTTTACGGAGCTTATTTCTGAAGACCTTTTGAGCAAAAAAGTCACATAAACATAGTTCGTATTCTCAATATTTTCAGAGTTACACTAATTTAAAGTTGTTTGTAAATATGTTTTTCTTTAGTTTGGAAGATAAAAGAATAACACAAATAGAGAATGAACCATTCGGAAGTAACATTTCTTTAATTGGCAAGTATTATGAAGGTAAAAATGTGCTGTGAACCCCTTAGTTGCTTCGTACAGTTATCAATTTATATTTTAAATAGAAAATTGCATTATTCTTACGCACTTATCACAACAATTATTATCACAAATTACACCACTTCCACAGACTTAATTATTTGTAGTTCAATTTTGCATCCTAATTTACAGTCTTAGTGAGTTTACAACACATTTTTAAAAATGTCGCCGTCCGCTTCAGTATATTTGCCCGCACGCTTGTGAACGGCACTCGTCGCGCTACGTAACTGCACGCGCCTATATTTGATTTCCGTAGCGCTCGCGCTGGCTACACTGACCAAGATCACGCGTTCACAGCAATGCGTTCTAATAACGAAACGTAACTCTGTAAATATTGAGAATAGGACCCATGTTTATATGACTTTTTTGCTTAGAATGTTTCCGGAAATAATCTCTGTAAAGGACGGTAAATCCTCCTGAATCACCCTGTATAGACTTTTGGAGATAGTCTTCTGAAGTGGCCAATAGAACCTGGTCATCTGCGAAGAGGATTGTATCTATTTTGGTCCGTCTGTTTATTTAAACATACCCTCTGTTTGGTTTTGGAAATGTCGTTTACATATCATAGAGTTTATGTAGATTATCTAAACTTAAGCAAATTGTTTTGTAGCTTAAGACTGTCGAAGTGTTACAAAACCTTAAGCATTTGGAAGTTCTTCATAATGATTATGTTTATCACGATGACTACATAGAGAAAGGATATAACATTTCCGCTATAAAAAATCTCCTTCTTACGGCTTTTCCCCTCGTTTTTCTTGTGGTTGAAACACGCTAGGCTGTCATAATCCTCAAACTATCATTATTAAAAGCTGTTCTTTAATTATTTGCCTTATAAATGGGACGAGAGCGGCAGAGAGCCAGTATATCCCTTTAAAACTTCTTTATTAAAATCTCATAAAGTTGCACGCTGACTTTCCTCTTTTTATGGAGAGGTAATCCCAGCGGTCTATTATTTATGCAGTGTAACATGCGTGTAATTAATTTTCCATATGGAAGATCGATCATGTGCTGTGAGCGCCACACATTCCGACAGTGATGTGAGCTACGAATTATGTAACTCAAGAGTCCAATAACTTCCGTGGCGGATAACAAATTGTCTGCTTCAGTTAATTGTCTAGACGTGCGTGATATTTGTTCGTTTTCTCTGCACATTTGACTTCAGAAACTATTTCAGTTATGAAATACACCAAATTTTATCGTAATTGAAATGATATACATTCCTTGAATAACTGGATAGTAGAGAGAAGTGTATAAGGAATTTCATGTTACTGATGTTCTATATCACATATTTTTTAAGGAATAGGATCCATGAGAACGACACATACTTCATTAATTTTATACGTATTGTGTTGAGAATAATATCGCTTATTTTCTCGAACTTCCATACAAAGACACAGATAGAGAGTTGAAGTAAATTACTTTATACCAAAATAAGCTAATCACTTTTTCTTCTAGATTATAGACAAACGTAAATTTATCATTTAAGAGTATCATTAACGTCTACACCAAATTTTAGAGCAATTATCCTGTTCCGTCTTGAAGAGTTGCCTTGGTCTTTTCATTTTGTCATTTGTCTGTCCCTACTTGGAAGTCCTATTTGTTTATACAAATCTGGCTTTCAGGTTTAGCTGACTTAAATAATTTCAAGGGAAAAATTGTTCCGGGACTTGTATCGAACCCGAGACTTTTGGCTAAACGCGCCAACGCTCTACCAACCCAGCCTCAATCCATCCCTCTGTATCCACATACCTCAAGTGGATTCACAAGAAGTCAGAGTCCAGCATTGGATACACACACGCACACCTAGGTCTGTTTGACTTAAATTTGTGTTAACGAAGAGAAGGGTGTTTTATACGAATCTGGCTTTCAGGTATAGCTCCCTGTAATAAGTTGATAATTTAAATAATTTCAAGGAAAAAATGTTCCAGGGCCGGGTAAAGCATTGGCGTGCACAAAGGTCCCGGATTCTATACCCGGCTCCGGAACAATTTTTTCCTTGAAATTATTATATTGGTTTATGCTCGATCATGCCGAAATGTAGTAATTATACACCTGACAGCAGCCCTTTAATGAACCTCATTAAAGTACACCTATTCATTAAATTTCAGGTGTTCCACCAATCAGAAAACACCATTGTAGCAATATGAAAGCGCAAGAATCGATTATTCTCGGATATGCAATCGAAAGACAACTAGCGAAACGTCACGGAGGCTGGAAATCCAATACTGTCGCAGAAGGTTATGTTCTGTTACTATAATAATTAGCGTCAATTGTAAATAATATTCAAATAAATTCAATTTGTCATCTCGTTTTCCAATGTCTAAATCAATTTCAAGGTTATATAAAGATTAATGTTTATATTACTTTGTATATTATATCACGGTCAATGACATTCGTTTCTCGGAAAAAACCAATACTTTCGCGTCTGCGCACATCTCACAATTTACGAGATATTGCACAAGGTCAGTTCCGCTCCCCAGTCACATAAGAATAACACGAATACTTATGAATAATTTCAAGTTAGAAATATTGTCGAGCATAAAAAGTCGTATGAAACTTGCCTATAATGGTAATTAAGACGCTCGTATGAATATTATGCAACTCGCTTGCGCTCGTTTCATAAACATATTCGCATCTTAATTACTACCATTATAGGCTCGTTGCATAATGTAACTCTTATTTCATTAATCTTATTTTCTCGAACTCCATCCAAGAGCACCGATACAGAGTTGAAATAAATTACTGTACACGCAAATAAGATTATCACCGTTTTTCTTCTGACATATAGACAAAAATAAATGTATCACATAATTTTATTATTACCATCACCATGTACAGTAGTGGCAAAAATTCCGGACCGACCCTTGTAGCTGATACAAAAGAATCCTGTGCTGTGTACTGCGTCAAAATGTGGTAATTTCAATACGGATAGTGAAGCCAGAGGTATGTACTGCTATTTAATGTAAAAATACGCAGCAATCTTTGCCGAATAGACGTAGAAATGTAATATTGATGCCAAATAAAAATAAAACTTTCAAAAGTTTTTTCGTCTGTAAATTTGAGGCACTGAAGGAAACAAAAGACGGTAAGAATCGAAAAATTCAATAAATTTCATTGTTGCAATGTAATTATACAAGATGGATGTGTTTTGTGACTAGCAAAATTTGAATATGTGACTCTGAAATCAGCTACAAAGGTCGGTCCGATTTTTTTTGCCACTGCTGTACATCAAAGCTTAGACCTTTTGTCTTGTTCTGTCTTCAAAACTTGTCTTGGACTTTTCATTTTGTCATTGGTCTGCCCATAATTCAAAGTCCTGTTGTTGGCTTATTTTTATTAATGAACACTAAATCCAGATGTTTCAGATGGGCAGGGCATGTAGCAAGTATGAGTGAATCCTTGGAATTCCTTGTCACAAAGTATTAGGGGCTGCAAGACAATAAACACCTTTAAGAACAGCTTAAAAGATAACCTTATTAGCATTTCACTCCAATCATACTGATTTAAACTATCACTGACTACACTGTTACTTCTTTCTTTACACATCATCCTGCTGTATTTCCAAAATTGTCTCATAATAATCTCTTTCTATTATCTAATATTATTTGACATATATTAACATTCTATGTATTTTAGCTCAATTCTGCTACACAGTTTATTTCAGTGTTTAATTAATAGTTCATAGTATTTCGTAAATAACTCTTGTGTACATGTAACTCTCATCTAAATCAAATTGTTGAATTCTTTGTAAGTTCATGCATATGTATATACACTTTTTGCTGGTTGAGTGGAAGAGAAGGCCTTACGGCCTAACCCTGCCAGCTAAAATAAATCATTATTATTAAATCTAGAAATGCATATAGAGTGTTACTTGGAAGACCTGAGGGGAAAAAGACTTTTGGGGAAGTCGAGAAGTAGATGGTAGAATAATATTAAAATGGATTTGAGGGATGTTGGATATGATGGTAGGGACTGGATTAATCTGGGTCAGGATAGGGACCGATGGCGGGCTTATGTGAGGGCTACAATGAACTTCCTGGTCCTTAAAAGCCGTTTGTATGTTTGTAAATGAACTTAAAATAGTTTTCTACAGTGGCATATTTAAGCTACCCAACAATTTGCCGGCAAATAGGGAGGCAGTGTACCAGCAATAACTATCGCTCCGCCAGACGAAAGGAACATACGTGCTTCTTCCTCAAATCTTCAATTGCAACTGACGTCATTTCCATTGGTGTTGCATCATCTATTTCACAGTTCTACTAACCTGTGCATTATTTATGAAATGCCTGTTGAACTATTATTTGGTAATAGACACGAAATTAAACGCAATTTAAAATTAATTAATGTCCATGGTGACAAAGATATTGGATTGCAAATACAATCACGTGCTTAAATATGAAAAATATCTAAAAAAACTTCATAATCACACCGATTTTTTAACAATGAACGCAAAGTTACATTTAAAATCTAAATACAATTTGTTAAAGTTCATAGGGCAACGAACAACGAAACCTCCCTGAACGCAGAGTAGGTACGGGAACATCATTTTATTTTTACTAACATTTTTAATATTAACTTGCCTATACCTCTGGATCAACGCCGTTTGCCACCCCCTTCCACGATTGGAGTTCGATGATACTGGCGTAATATACAAACAAATCACTTTACTAGGTATAGGATGGAGGAAAAGTAGTTCATCGATGTACGTAAATTAGTAAATATTGTTTTGAGTTTGATAATTTTCATTGGGTTTTTGTTTAATCAAAATACAGTACAGTATTAACAATAAGTGTTTTTACTCATGAACTGAGCTATCCATTCAGACGTATTCATTATACATTGTATATTATACTGTCTATAGCACATTAGCGTACAATATAGAGAATAAAGTTAAATTGAAAAATAATCATAATATAGATATTTAAACACATTTTTGAAAATGATGGCCGTTCATTACGATACAGGCTTCAGTTCTTTTGTGCATATTATCGCACTATAGACTATTGCATCTAGTTCCAATTACCAGTTTCGTCTTCGTACTAGTAACTCATGTTGAAATAGTTCTGTACCTACTCCATAAAAGAGTACCTTACGTACTGTAAATTCAATCTTCACTTCTGCCCAATCCGAAAAGATAAAATTACTCAGACATACTATCTACTGTCCGTGCAAGTGATTATGTCGTAGGGTCGTAGAAAGGGAGGAAATCACGTGACAGTTAATTACCTAACCAGGCCCTTTTATTTAACTTATTTTAAACAGTTGTATAATATTAGTAGACATCCAATTCCTAACAGAAATTAGTGTTCTCAGAAAAGAGCTAAGACAGCCCAGCCACTAGCTGGCGAATAAAAGCTGGTGGGGGAAACCGGGATACGACGTAGGCAATTTGATGACTGTACCTGTGCGAAAATGATTCAATATTGAAAGTTCTTTCGTCACTGGAAAACGCGACTAATTTTTGGAACGTACTGTTGACTATGACCGTAAGGCTACTATGACTGTATATGCGGTCTTGGTTCTGTGTGGAGGACGGTTGAACTTCATTAGTAGAGGGGGTGGGAGTGAAGTACATTCAAAAACTCAGGTACGATAAAAATTGAAGTAAAAATAAACTGATGTTCCTGTATATTGAACATTTCGTGGGTGCAGAAGCTTTTAGCCGTATTGGGTTATCTGTGATTTTCTTTTATTACCATCGCAACAATGTAATCCTTTTATGTACGGCAAGTTGGGCCTGAAAGCAAGAGCTTGCCTTGCAGAGGAGCATGATGAACTTTCTGTGTGTTTAAACGGGGCAACTTTGCGTCCTGTCTATTTACATTCCTCGACGAGGTCACAGGCCGTCCATTGACCGCTATTGCTACTTGTTTCCTCTTACTCGCATTGTCCCACACCCCGCTCACTTTCATCCAATCTCTAAAACATATATTTTTCCGCCATGGAAGCTTGTATAGCAGACATATTTCCACAATACGACCGTAAGATCCAAATTGAAATACGCTTGAGTTGTTCGGTTTTACAGGAAAACAGAGAGGGTTTGGAATTGAACAGGTTACAACAGCTTCTTGTCTATGCGGATGACATGAATATGTTAGGAGAAAATCCACAAACTATTAGGGAAAACACGGAAATTTTACTTGAACAAAGTAAAGCGATAGGTTTGGAAGTAAACCCCGAAAAGACGAAGTATATGATTATGTCTCGTGACCAGATTATTCTACGAAATGGAATTATAAAAATTGAAGATTTATCTTTCTTTAAGAAAAAGTAACAAAATATAAATGACACTCGGGAGGAAATTAAACGCAGAATAAATATGAGAATTGCGTGTTATTATTCGGTTGTGAAGCTTTTGTCATCTAGTCTGCTGCCAAAATATCTGAAAGTTAGAATTTATAAAACATATATATTACCGGTTGTTCTGTATTGTTGTGAAACTTGGACTTTCACTTTGAGAGAGGAACAGAGATTAAGGGTATTTGAGAATAAGGTTTTTAGGAAAATATTTGGGGCTAAGAGGGATAAAGTTATAGGAGAATGGAGAAAGTTACATAACGCAGAACTGCACGCATTGTATTCTTCACGTGACATAATTAGAGAGATTAAATCCATACGTTTGAGATGGGCAGGGCATGTAGCACGTATGGGCGAATCCAGAAATGTATATAGAGTGTTAGTTGGGAGGCCGGAGGGAAAAAGACTTTTGGGGAGGCCGAGACGTAGATGGAAGGATAATATTAAAATGGACTTGAGGGAGGTGGAATATGATAATAGAGATCGGATTAATCTTGCACAGGATAGGGACCGATGGCGGGTTTATGTCAGGGCGGCATTCAATTTGCGGGTTCCTTAAAAGCCATTTGTATATTTATTATAATATTGAAAATATTCAAGAAAAGTTTACGGTACATGTGTATTTAAAAAATGTGGAATGTCACATTTAGCTAACAATGAAATTTATATATCCATATTAAATGAATTTACCACAATATCATTTATTAGTAGAAAAATAGCACAATTAATTTTTATACGTAAAACTGTTAATGCGATGATAATATGGAGTCGCCAAGAAACCCGCAACTGTGTAAGTATGTATGGAGTATAGCTCGGAGGCATCCAACGATTCTTAAAAATTAAGGTTAGCAAGGGTAGACAAATTCCGGGCGCCAGATAGCCATGGTGCCAGGTTTATGATTTTGAGATGCTAAAGAATAGAATTATTATTATTATTATTATTATTATTTTTTATTTTTTATTATTATTATATCTGTTTTCACTCACCACACTCACTGCTATTATCATCTTGTGCCACTTCAACATAAGTTTATGACTTGTCGTCTTTTGCTAGATATATGTTGGACTAATCCGCTTTTTGCAGAAATGCTATATTTCCAAACACTCATTTCAATGGCACAAACACTTTTTTTTGTAGAAACTTGTTATGCCAATAGATGCCGCTTGAAATAAAATGAAGAGAACTGTATATACTCAAATTTGGAATTTTGGGACTTGTCCGGTTTTTCTATTCAATTGTTTGTATGCATCTGAAGTCTGATTAGTCTAATATGTAGCTAATCGATGATGTATGCAATGGAGCAGGGAAAGAAACTGGCCACCCTACCCCATTTTCTTCTGGTCCTTTTGCCTCAAAAGTGGTGTCATGTTGGTGTCACTTGTGAGGTTCAGACCTGTCTTCGGATAGTTTACTGAACAATAACTGTATTTTGTTTAAGTTTCGCAACTATCAAGCATTTTCTTTTATATCTATTTAGTTATCTTGTTATTTTGCTCCTGTTTAAGAGGTTAGGTACAGCTTACAGCAGTCAAATTTTGTAAATATTCAACATTTTTTCCTCCATTACTGTATCTTGTACAATAATAGTATTTAGTATGCGTAAAACACTGTCCTTCTACTATATGAAAAAAATATTTTTACGATTTAAAATATTATTTCATTAATTTTTTTTTTTAAATTGAGTTCACTGTGCATTGATGAAGCTTTTCCCACATAACTAAAAAACTATGCAACATTCTGTGATGAATGTTTTTGTGTGTATTTATGCATGTCATATGTACAATATGATGCAAGATCACTTCTCTACCTTTGACAGATTGTCTGATAAAAAATAAATTCTTTAAAAAATGGTCAAATATCAGTATTTTCTTTTAACACAAAATAAAAAAAATATTATTTATTGAGGAATGTAGTTGAAAGAGCACGATATTGTAAACATGATTTTCAGCAATAAAATAAAGAGAGAGAACATGAAAAAGTTAACAAGTTAAGCTATTGGAGATCCCATTCTGATTTTTTCTGGAATTATTAAGAATGCTTCAGTGCACCTAGTAGGCATTTTTTTAGATTTTTAATAGGGCTATTTCACATTGATGTATATGTTTTAAAAATTGAATTATAAAAAAATATTTGAAATAATTATATTAAAATTAGTTAATAAATATTTAATAAAAGACAGTACTTTAAGCTTTTAAATGCATTTTTCAAAAAAATTTTAACATCAATATCGTCAGAAATATGACGCTTTAAATGTTGCAATGTGCGACATTTTTAACGAATTTTAACATGTAATATTTTAAAAACATGTGGACTTAGGAGGAAATAAAAATACACTTGTTGGTTTATGAGACCCATAGAGTTGGTAAAAAAAATATAAACGCAATCAGAAATATGAAGGTCAAAATTTGTATAATTTTGTGCGATTTGACGTGGAATGACTCTAATGTAGGAAAAAAATGTTAAATATTTCCAAAAATTTTACTGCTGTAAGCTATGTCTAACCCTTTAAGAGTATGTTTGACTTTAATTGTTTGATTTATTATTCTTTACTTTACAGAATTAATTACTTGTGCGTTTGGGCTGATCATCAGGTTTTTTTTCCGAGGTTTTTCCAACCGTAAGGCGAATGTCTGGTAGTCTATGGCGAATCCTCGGATTCATCATCAGGGACTCTAAGTAACCTAGTAGTTGATACAACGTCGTTAAATAACTCAGTAAAAAGTGTATTGTGTACAAGAAGTGACATATAAATTAATAACGGAGGTGAAACGCTGTAATCTAACAGGATTTCCACTTTGCCATACCGGGATTTGAATTCGAGATATCCTCTATGTGAGCCAATTTCCTGAGGTGTTAATTTTATACCTTTAAGCAATTTTAATAAAGTCGTTCAGAAATGCAATTTTTCATGTCTTCTGCCAGAAATGTTCTCGCGTCAGACCTCAATATAGGCTTGTATTAAACTTATTCACAGTCCCTCATGGAACATGATCGTAAAGTTCGCAAAATGTGATGTATAATGCAGGTGTAACTTTGTTGAGTTTAGAGCTACAAGTATTCATATCATACATAGAGCCATTTTGCTTTGAATGTTCTTGTTCTCTCAAGCAGGTGGTGGGCGAACTATAGAAAACATGTCGTATGAATACTATAGAATTGCAAAGTAGCTAAGAGATGGCTCCGAAGTTAACATACCCTAGTGTTTTGAATTCAGAAACAGAAAACATTTGCAATCTTACTAGCTGTTTCCACAAAATAGAAGGTCATTAGGGAAACGTGGTTTTCCTGAAAGAACAGACTGGATACGAAGAATGTGCTGATCCAGTTTAAAGTCACATCATCATTATTAGTTGCACTGTCTATTTATTCTTTTTTCTCGTGAAAGATATCTGAAGTGTCATTCTTACCTAGGATGTGATTCGTCACGATCTACATCCTCGTCGATATCCAAGTGGATATTGTGTACGGACAGTCATCCAAAGTACTTTGACATTGACTTGTTTAAATATATAAGCGTATTTATTAAGAATTTTATCTTGTCATTCTGTGTTATTTCGACGAAGTTGTAGCATTATTTTGCTTTTATGATTTCTAGGAATAGTATATAAAGTACCTGTGGGTATTAATGCCCAGCATGTTATAAAGCCCACTACCTAGTTTTCCATTAGTTATACACTTTTGAAAAAGAGAGCAACAGCTCTTAAGACCTATTTCTTCGTGCATTCGAGTGAGGTATAAAGAAATTAGATTCTCGTTCTTGTTTGTAGCTGACTGGTGGCAACAAGTTATGTGTGATTATTTCTGATTTCATTATGAAATGTTGCAAAATTTAAGCTGATATTTAATTGTTTTATTGTGTGTTATTAATATAATATTAAATGCGAGTTATTGTGTAAACCTTAATAAATTTGAGGCTACCGTGAAACGTTCGATAATGGGCATATGGGCACTCCATAAATTAAAATTGGCGCGAAGTAAGAGAGCAGGAAATAAGCCCATGAAATAAATATGTGGAAACACCCACAAGTCCATAGAAATCCCTGAACTATAAAGTTCAAACTCTGAAGCACAATCTTTTTCGCAAGAAATAACATCCAGGGGACGCGGATGTGTTCTGTCTGCGAAGAGAATTGTTGGAGATATACATGTGTGTGTGTCTCTTGTGAATGTTAGGTGCACGATGAATGTGTAGGTCTCACTGAGGAAAAAACTGAAGACTTTGTATGCCCAAATTGTGTTCAATACTTATATTCTTTATTGTGGGCCTTATTATATGTCACAGCAGGATATAAGGCCCAGTGACATGATGTTAATTATCATTGCTCACGGCATTTATGTGTCTGTTTGAATATTTATTTGAAGTAAAATATTATAGGACAACTATAAAAGTATGTTATTTCATTATTTAAAAAATTCTAAACGTCTTCATTTCAAAGAAAGAATGTTTTATTCCTTAGGTGGGCCTTATTACTCCCGGTTACATTAGCTAAAGTCAGTCTATGAATTAAGGATACACTGTACTGAAGTGAAATAATAAAATCAATATTTGGTTCTTACTCTTCAAAATATCTCGATACGTAAGGATGGTACTGGCAAAATTTCAATTTCAGATACTTGCGCTCCTTAGAAAAGTTTTTTGGCAGTCGTTTTTAAAGTATAGGCCTTAAATCTTCTGCATTCTTTACTATTTAACTCCATTTTTCTCGGTTTCTAGTTTTTACTTTTTTGTCCATGTACTAAACTTATCTCATTCCACAAATTTTGAGCTAGATATATGGCATTTTTTTCCACACCTATCCCAATCTACTGTATCAGAAGTGCCATAGTATTCATTTTATCAAATCTTATTGTTTTTCCACACTATTCTTGTCTTTATATTCACGGTATCACTAGGATATTTTTCTAGACCTGATGATCCCACTAATTGGCGAAAGCGCTTGTGACGTTTTCATTGTGTAAATGACCTAATGTAATTTATTTGTATCATTCTTTAGGTTAAATAAGACAGTTATTTGAAGGATTTTTATACTTATTTTTATTCATATGTTAACTTGTCGGACGAATATGTCTTCAAAATTAAAAAAAAAAAAAAAACACTTTAAGTTAAATATATTATTTCTAAGAAAAAGCCGTTTGAAAGTTCTTGACATAACTGAATCCTCAAAATATTATTTTTAGTAAGTTGTTTCGTTTAAAGTATATTTTATTTTTCAATTCTAAGTCCATACACGTACATTACGTACATTATAATTATATTCTTTTTTTCTCAGAAGTAATATTTTTGATTGAATGTGTTTTGTTTGTAAACCGACGATATAGCCTATAGTTTGGGTCTCTCTAACAAATAAGGAAGTACTCGATTCACACTCAATGTTAAGTGCATCTACACGGTTCAAATTTTCTTTCAACTTTATGCATACAAGCAATGCAAGCAATGGTGCACGAAACACATTCAATTGCATAACTCGACCGAGGCGAGTGGAGATGGGCGTAATATGAACTATCGCGATGACACTATACGAACACGAGAGAAGTGCAAGTGGCGCTCCGGGCTGCAGGACTCCACTGGCCTTGGTCGAGTAATACTTATCTTTTTTCCACTAAAGTTATAGAGCAAGCAGCAGGTGACTGCTATTCATAGCCGGTGGTTATCTTGTGCGTTATTTCGTTCAACAGTAACATATAGCGAACAGTTTATTATTCTAGGTACCGTGAGTAAACTGAAAAATTTTTTGTTCAGTGATGTTGGAATTTTAAGCTAAATACGGCGGGAAAGATAGAAGAGAGAAAGATAGAAAAAGACAGAGTGCTACTGAATGCCTGACACTATAGGCAGTATGCGAAGTTCTTGCGTCTCGCGGAGTAGTCCATGTTCGGTTTAACGAATGTCCGAGTCTCACTCGGTTGGACGGCTCTGGATCATGAAACACAGATAATGTTGAGCCATCCAGGAGTTCCAAGAATCGTTGCAAGGACGCGATTATTAGTTTTATTGAAGATTATCGCAAGTAGGAGTGCCTATGCAGTGATAAACCACAATTTTGAGAATCAAGTAGGCCTAAGTATTCGATTGGTATTTATTATGTATTAATTATATCTATGTACTTCGTGAAGATGACGTTCAAAACTGTGCACAATGTAAGCACAAAATCTGTTGTGTCTTAATTGAACGTGGGTTTACAACTTGCCACTTTCAATATCCTCCCGAGATTGTATTCGTACGCGCATGGATAGTTGAACGGTGTAGATGCAGTTTCAGGGAAGAGGCCACTTTCATTTTGACCGAGGATACATTATTATTTTCTCGAAGAGAGAGGTTATTATATAGCCACTTTACAAGACGTTTATTTTAAAACTTTAAAATTGCGATGTATTACCACAGTCTAGTATATACAGTCACGAAGCTTTAGTTGTGAGGGTGCTAGGAACAATAGACTGTGCCGGTACTATTTCTCATTGTCTGTAATGAGGCGATATTAGCGATCCTAGTGGTTAGCAACTCTCTATGGATGCATATTTACTACGTATTGAGCTTCGTGACTGTATATACTACACTGTGGTATTACCGAATAATTTTTTTAGAATAACGCCCGATGTTCTTGACGTTTTGGCCACTTGTTAGTTTACCTCGCAATTCAAAATCATCTTTTTGTAGGCTAGGAAGAAGATGAAATAAGAAATGAAGAGCCTCGCTGGTATCAGGGACGTAATATTGGGGGCGTTTCGGTTCACTGACGATGCAATTGAGTTCTACTAACACTCAAGTGAAGCGATATCGAATTCAAGACGTTTAGTCTGCTCTGACGTACTTAAGAGACCAATCCGCAATCGTATCCGTTTTAATTGCTTTGATGAAGCGATACTCGGTCCCGCGAGCCCACAAGGTACACAAACGCTGACAATACTGCAACTCTTCAATCGCCCTGGGCACACAAACAGCGACGTAGAATACACAAACACATGTAGACACACACTACAAACATCGCAACCACGGGAACAAGCGAGATTGAAAGTTGCCACGGGGGTTAGTTCCAGAATCGCTGTGTGATTCGTTTATTTTTAAATATCGGCTGAAATTTATATTGATTTTAAACATTTATCTTAGCTCTAGGTTATTTCCGAAGACAGAACTAATGATGAAAAACTCTGTGTCTGAGAAACGTGTATTTGATAATCTATATTTTATGCACTCTTTCATGACTATACTCTTATCGAGAGCCAATATGTGCTTGCGAATGAGCTACAGCACTATACTTTGATTATTACCTTTTAATTATACAGAGTGGAAGGTAAGGTAGTACATTAATTGTGGGATATGATTCCTTAAAATAAAACGAACAAAAAAGTCTAATACAATTTTGTTCGTTTTTGCGAGGTTTTTGAAGAAATAATACTTTTATGCCGACATTTCGGTCGTGAATTTTATGAATACTGTTTAAAATACGGTTTAATTTCTTCTGTAACAACGAAGAGAAAGTTTGTTCTGTTCACGTTGCAGCAGTATTTTAATTAGAAAATTCACAGATTTCGAATTAATCGATTGAAGAAATATTGGAAACATTGATTGTCGAGTCACGTACAGAAGATTTAAAAATCTGGCATCGCTGTCGAGACAGCAGACGGTTTGCGTAGTACTCGCAACTGATCAGCTGTTGTGATGTTTACATTGCATTAGTGAGCAGTTGGACGTACAGTGATACAGTTTAGCTTATTTAAAAACTACGAGATGTCAGAGTTCACAAATCGTGAGTACTTAGACATGATCCAGGCCGCGGAAGAAATTCGGAACAGTGAAAGACTACTGGCCAGAGTTCCTCATAATTGGACTAGAAGATGTGAAAGCTGCACGCATGCTGATAGTGGACATTTTGAACAATACCTGTAAGATGTGAGTGGAATGTGGTTTATGCTGTTTATTACTCTTTATTTCATTATTAACGCCTAGAATTAGTGATTCGTAAAACAACAAACTGTAAAGTTAATTACATCTTGTTCACAAAGTTACATCAGATTTTTTTCATTAATTGTAACTGAAACTTCAATCCTAAGTGTTTTCACTAATTTTGACATCATTTCCTGATTTTCACGTTATTTCTTGTTATTACTGTACGTATTTCTTGCTTGCATTAAAATTATTACGCCATACTTACTACTGAATTATTAGTGTATTGCATTATAATTTGATAATTCTGTATTCATTATTGAACTGCACTCGAAGGCGAGCTATGTTGTTCATTCGGGTTATTAATCTACATTTTCTGATATTAAATTATACAAACTAAACAAATAACAGTTACGTTCTTATTCGGAGTTCACGTAGGTAAGTTTTGCAAGGTACACAGTGAAAGGTAGTTGAACTTAACCCACCCCTTTTAAAGTCGCTGACCGCATGGGGTGTGGGGTACTACTTATGCGGCGTTGAGACATCTTGCAATTGCCGTAAGCGCTTTCGAAACACTTGTAATTATCTCACTATCCGTAAGTCCTATAATTTGTTTTTTTTTTTTTGACAAAACTTACTCTAAATAATGAGATCTATGGCTCCTGTCAATTAATGTACTACCTTACTTTCCAGTCTGTATAACCCTTGTTCATCCTACAGATTTTACAGCATTTATATTCTTTTCATGCAATTTAGTTCATGGAGATCGCGACTTTTTAACCACATGAGCCATTCGAGTTTAAGCAATGTTGCCTAGTTTAAATATTCAGACTTCGTCGCTGTTAATTATGTTAAGGGGTTAGGTACAGCTTACAGCAGTAAAATTTTGGAAATATTCAACATTTTTTTCCTCCATTATTTTATCTTGTACAATAATGAAAATTAGTATGTGTAAGACACTGTCCTTCTGCTATATGAAAAAAAAATTTACAATTTAAAAAACAATTATTTACATTTTTTTCAAAATTCAGTTCACTGTGCAGTAATGAAGCTTTTCCCACATAACACAAAAACTATCCAACATTCTGTTATGAAATTTTGTGTGTGTATTTATGCATGTTATATCTACAATATGATGCAAGATCAATGATAGATTGTCTGATAAAAAATAAATTGAGTTTAAAAATGGTCAAATATCAGTATTTTCTTCTAACACAAAATAAAAAAATCATTTATTAAGGGATGTAGTTGAAAGAGCATGATATTGTAAACATGATTTTCAGCAATAAAATAAAGAGAACGAACATGAAAATGTTAGCAAAGTGTTTACGAGTTATGAGGGAAACACTCATCACTGCACAGTGAATGACCAACATTTTGAATTTTGGAAAAAAAGATTATAATTAATTTTTTAAATCGTAAAAATATTCTTTTTCATATAGCAGAAGGACAGTATTTTACACATATCAATTACCATTATTCTATAAGATACAGTAATGGAGGAAAAAATTGTTGAATATTTCCAAAAATTTTACTGCTATAAGCTGTACCTAACCCCTTAAGTTAAATATTACATGCGCCTAGACAAAAAGTTGTAACCACAAAGAAGATGAGACGTTTGGAGTAAGTCAAGTGAGAAGCATTATATTCAACAAAAATGTTGAAAACTGCCTTTATTGACATAATTACATTACTTTTTTTCTCTCTTATACTGAGGAGAGACCGGAAGGCTTATTGTGCTTACTACTCCTGTTCTGTGAATGATTATGGGATACCAAACATGCGCTCCCTAGAGCGTTAAGATTACCATCCCTGTTTCCTCCACCAACTTCCGCGATCTGTTTTCATTCTGTTTAATCAGTAGTTACTGCAGAACGTAAACATTCAGTGGCGAGCAGTTTACAGGATATTTGAAAATGGCACTGTCTACAGTACCAAGATATACAAATCGTTCCGAAATGTTTGAGGTGACATATATTTCTTAAGCAACATATATTGTCAACATATGAATGGATATAACATTTGTTGCGTGAAAATAAATTTATATAGCAAAGTGATTTTCAAAGAAAAAGGTACAATCCGCGTCACCGTTTTTGGCGTGTGAAATAAGTAACGGGAACGTTAACTGCGAGTGTTTTACATTTGCCGCAGTCAGTCTGACAAATGTTTTTGTCATATGGCTGATGTGACATGTATAGGAAGTGGTACCATTCTCAGCTGCACTATCAACATACTCACAAACAGGGCACTATATATCTAGGATACACGCCAAAAACACTGGCGCTAGTTATACTTATCGTGAATTTTAAAAGTTATCAACAACAGTCAGGACTCTGATGAAAAATGTATCCTAGAACTTGATTGTTCACCACAAATTTCTTTTAATCAGTTGCTGATTTAACTTAGAGTTATTCTTAAACCTATCCTTATGCCGTGTTGTATTAATATGCTCCACAATGTCATTTTTTCTTCGCAGAAACACTCTTTTCACACACCATACAAAATAAAACACTGCCGTCCTAACTGAAAATATTACTTCCAAACTCATTCAGCATTTGTGTAAGAACGGTGATTGAGAGGTCTTTGTGGGTGGCATTCCTTAACTACAACAGCGAGCAATCACACACACCTTATTGAACCAACGCGTGTTGCACAACTTCCACACTGCAGCTTGGAACTTGAGGAGTCACCATCCATGCACATGACAGCATTCCAATAACGCGATAATTGCGATAATTGACTACCTAGTCGCAGAAGCTTGGCGGGGAATCCCAAGGTTCTCTCCTAATTAGAACTACGCAGTATTATTTCACAACATCCTGGGTTATACCCTAGCATTGCTTTCTTACTCATTCGACTGAGTTAATTTTTTAATTAGCCAATAAAAGAAAGGGAATCGGTGATAAATGACATGCTAGGAATGAAATATGCACTTTTAAAATTACATTTTTGGGTAAAATATGCTTTTTTAATTAAATATCGTAAAATAAGTAAGCAAAAACGTTTTCCTGCGAAATAAGCATTCATAAGCACTAACAAACATATTTAAAACTGCTTATCTAGGTGTGTCTTACGAAGTATAATCTCCCTGCTTACCTTTAAGTGTGTTGAAAGAATACGAATTTTGCTTAGAAATCCGGGCTTTAGTTATTATCATATAATAAATTAATTAATAGCCAGTTCCTAAAGGCTCTGATAATTTTGAGAATATTTTTTTTAATTTTCGTTAAGCTGTGTTGACAGTATTTCTATCCTATTTTGTATTCGTTTTGCAGAACTTCCATTATAGTAATTTAAATGGTCAGTTATTGATTGCGAGATGTAAATAACTGCAAATGCTACGCATAGTATCAATGATGTTGTAACGCATTAATTAAACCACAGGACTTCAGAATATGTCATTTACGCTGACACACAATCACTTTAAAGTAAGCCTGATGTAATACATGTGCCATCGCCAATAAACGTAGTTGGTTACCAGTCGTTTTATCGAAATATTTATCGTGTTATTCTAGCTATAACTGAAGGCGTGCCTTCTTTCCAAAGGTAACCGAATTTGATCTGTTTCATATTCCGTAAAATCTGTTATAAAATTGTGTTACTGTTTCATTCCAGTTCTTTGTTCAATTAAGTATTTAATAATTTTAATGAATTTTGATTAATTTATTTGTAATTCAACAGTAACGTAATATAACTTAGCACTACTTTCACTTAATTTAATAGTACACGATCTATACGAGGATAATATTTTCAGGGTACAAGACTGGGTTTGTGAAGTTTTACAGGGATAGACGTTTTATGCATCCCTGATAGTGCAAGATTGCTTTCGGACATGCCGTCTGTCTGTTAGTGTGTCTGTGTGTATATCAATTCATCCGAAACTATTGGAATGGAATTAAATTTCGGGAGGGGACACTACGACCGAGCACTGCGAACTTCGAAGATCCATTACATTAATCCTCAACATAGCCATATTCCCAAACCCACACCGGCTGACTACTCTAAGGTTCTCTGCATACCCAAGTTTCGTGCTGGCGATCGTACTCGTCCCTAGATCAGCCTCTTCAGTGCATCGCCAGCTGGCATTCGAGGAATGCTATGGAATGATGACGAAATGGAGAAATGTTGATGGAATTATGTTCAAGTCTAATATGGGGAAATAGGAGAACTCCGAGAAAAACGCCAACTGCCATCTTGTCCTCCACAAGTGTCACTGTGGCCTGTTCGAAAGTGGAACCCCACATACCTGCGCGATAGGCTAAGATATGATTACTCAGGGGCATGCCAAATTATTAGACGGATTACATTTTTATTTACTAGGCAGGAATTCTAATCAAATAACCCTGAAATATTGCATATGAACTAAAATAATTAGTCTTTTTGAAATAATACAACCTTGCAATATATTTAAAATTTGTCACAGGACTTTCCTTTTCAATAATTTTGTTATAAAATTTAAAATATAAATGTAATTAAATCTCGATAAACAACATATTGTAAAAAAAAGGTAGAGGTATCCCCGTAACATGCCATAAAGGCATTTGGGGGGCATGGAAGTAGAGCCCCATGCTTTCCATGAACTCGGCACTAGAATGAAGTGGTGTGGTCGGCACCACGCTCTGACCGCCTTTTACCCCCGGGAAAGACCCGGTACTCAATTCTACAGGAGTCTGAGTGAACCTCGGGACCGTTCTGAAAGTTTGGCAACGAGAAAAAATCCTGTCACCACCTGGGATCGAACGCCGGACCTTCCAGTCCGTAACCAGCTGCTCTACCAACTGAGTTACCCGGCCGCCTAAAACTACATACTATATTATATCCCAAAAATAATTTTAGAAGATTAAGCTAATAGACTTCATGTAAATAACCAAGACTAGAAATAATAGAATATATGTGGATTCATAGTGATGAGTAGAGCAACCCAAAAGCTTTAAAAACATAAAAAAACGTAACAGCACTAACATGTAGTTACTACCTTCAACATTACTTTAGATATGTAGGGGTCTAGATTAAACTAATTTAAAAAATGTAATAAAGCATGGTGACCCAGCAACGGAACCCACTCCTCTCCCGACGGGAGAGGTGGTCTACACCTCAGACCGTGTGGGGGGGATGTTGGAGGCTGATGGGGATGGAATGGTATACGGACTTGGAGGGATGGCTGGACTTGTCGTCAGGGTGTTAGCGAATAAGTCGGTTGGGCTTGCATCTCATCTCAGAGGCGCACAATAGACTTCAGGTCGCGGTGCACAGGGATGTTCTCCTCCCGGCCTCACAGAGAGAGAAAAAAATAATAAAGCATAATTTAAAACATGAGGCATAAAAAGCATAATTTGTAAAAGAAAGCACAATTCTTGGAATGTTATCTCTTTTTTTTTAAATGTTAGTTTAACATTGCCTATTTTTTATATTTGTTGTAACCAAGAATTAAAAATTTCAACAACAGTGATATGTCTGATAAATGCTGTTCAACATTGGAAATCTTAAAGAAAATAAAACTGCACAGAGGACGACAATTTTATTGGTCAGTGGGCACTCTAAATGAGAGCAGTTCACATCTTTTGAAAATTAGCATGCCAAAAACATCAGTTAGTGCAGTAAAAAGAGTTCCCGAGTTTCCGTCGGATTACTTTGTGGGTGAAAGGGGAAAACTTATACTGTATGTATGTTCTTTATGTTAATTTTTAAAAGAAGTCCATTGTAACATTAAAGAATGAGGAATACAAAGGTAATATGTGGAGTGGAATTTCTAGCGTGTCATTACGTTGTGACAGAGTATTGATATAAAGATACCATCATTAGGGGTTACTTTGATATTGGGGGCTACTTTGATAACCACTTCGATCGATTACTAAAATCGAATTCGCGCAGAAGATATCAGAATGCGGCCAATTTTGGATCTCGTGTTGGCAGCTCTGTTAAACTAGTCATAAGATGGTGACGGTGCTAAGTAAACACTACATGTTACAGAGAAGAAATGAAATATTTTGTGGTATATAAAGTGTATGAAGTATGTTGATACCTGCAAAACTTTGAAGATGCACAGGTGAGCATAATTATAAATGAATATTCAATTCTATCTTCAAATAAAGTTGTTCTTTGACACTTAAACTATTGATTGTCGTTCACTTAAATATTGTAATATACACACCAGTTACCTTGAAAAGTCACGGGGTAACTTTGATAGTGAGGATGGGTCTAAATTGATAATCTAGTCAAACATCTAAAATTACATTTCTATCGTTTTAGACGTTACCGGTGTCCGTACAGAGAGTTACTATGGTGCGAGATTTTAAAAAGAAACCAGGTTCTCGCCCGTACAACAATTTTTTCCATAAAGATCTTGACGAAGCATTGCAGATTATATGTGAAGGTAGGATGTCAATCTACGCGGCATCGAAGGCGTTCAAAATTCTTTACGGCACTTTGTATAATAAATATAAAGGATTACATAGCAAGAAACCTGGAAGCCAACCAATCTTCTCGAGCAACGAAGAGCAGGCTATTTTGAAGTGCGCAGTGAAATGTGCTGACTGGGGCTTCCCGCTGACAACATTCGATATTCGGATGGCAGCAAAGTATTTTCTTGACAATCAGGACGCACTGTAAACAAATCCAAAGGAAACTTGCCCGGTATAGATTGGGTTCAAGGCTTGCTAAAACGTCACAAAGTTGGGTTTGTAAAACGCTTAGCTTCTAACATAAAGAGAGCTCGCGCAACTGTTACTAGGGAAAGTCTTGGCAACTATTTTGAAAACTTAAAAATGACTGTTGAGAATCTGCCACCCAGCAATATTTTCAACTTCGATGAGTCTAATGTATCAGATGATCCTGGAAAAAAATCAGCAATTTTCAGGCGTGGTGTGAAATACCCAGAAAAAATCCTGAACCACTCTAAGGCTTCAACAACTGTTATGGTGTGCGGATCAGCTGATGGGACTTTGTTGCCTCCATATTTGATTTACAAGAGTCTACATTTATATGACACTTGAAGGGAATTGGGTCCCGCTGGCTATCCTTGCTGCCAAAAGCCGTGCTGCTCTCGAGGAATACTTTACAACCGTACAAAAAGCGGCTGGATTGATGCACCAGTTTTTCGAGATTGGTTTAAGAACTGCTTTCTCCCACATGCTCTGAAGCTGTCAGGTCCAAAAGTGTTAATAGGTGACAATCTGTCGTCACATATGGATGTTGATGTAATACAGTTGTGTGAACAACACAACATTCGCTTCACTTGCCTTGTTCCCAACTCAACCCACTTGTGTCAGCCTTTGGACGTCGGCTTTTTCAGATTTTTCAAAGGAGCCTGGCGATATATTTTGATGGAGTGGAAAGAGAAAAATCTTCGATTTTTAACTGTACCGAAGGCCATTTTTCCAAGCTTGTTGAAGAAAACATTGATCCACATGGATAAGACCAAGTTACAGGCAAATACTAATAGACAGTCACTGCCCGGAGATAAGGAACAGTCAGCAATAAAACACATTTTGGTAAACAGTTTCTTTTCTACGGGCATTTGTCCTTGCAACAAGGAAGAAGTCCTCAAAAAAATTCCGGAGCCTTAGAAGTTGTTGAACAACAGGTTGAGAGTTGTCTCACGACATTTGTTCAAGAACATCGATTTGGGAATTCGAGTATAGCTGGCTCTATGCAGAGAAAAAAGCGACGACTCAATGTTGAAGCAGGGAAGAATGTAGTTACTGCGTCTATTTCAAACAACAAGGGCAGCAGTGATGACGAAGAGCCTCAGGTGATTTGTGTAAATGAGCAGATCGAAGTTTTAGGCCCCAAAATTCTAGAAGATGCTGAACATAGTCAAATAGAAACAGAAAACCCCAAAACAGGAAACTTCATCCTTGCTAAATTTCTTTCTAATAAAGGCAAGAAAATCTTCAGATATGTCTGCGAAATTGTGGACATGACATCAAATGGAATAGTGGTTCATGGTTTCAAAAGAACTGATGAGAGCAAAAAAAAAAAATTTAAGCCAATTGACAAGGACATTTCTATTATTTCAATGCAACACATCATCAAGATTTTACCATCTCCAGTCGCAGAACCAAATGACAATTCTATGATTTATGTCTTTCCTAATGCAATTGATGTTCTTGAATTCAAGTAAATTCTAGTTTTGTTTCCGTTATTTTTATGGCAAGTTGATTTAGTTTATAATGTGGACTAATTGTTTATGAAGACTGACAACGTTTTTATTGAACAAATTTGATAAAAAAAAGTCTATAATTTTCTATGTCCATTATAATGTACAATGATCCTTTGTACTTTTCTTGCAAATGAAATACAAATGTGGTATTTGAAATATCCTTGAAATATAATTTCATGTATTTAATTTGCCCTGATTTACCTCTATAATGGCAAATTCCACAACTTTACTTTGACTTTATTATGTCATCTTCGGGTTACTGCGGAAATCTGGCTTTAAATAATGACATATCAAAGTAGCCCCTATCACAGTTTAACTTTGATAGTATGGTCTTTGTTTTTTTTCAGGGGTGCAAATCAACACAATTATTTTCTTAGAAATAGGATAGAAAGGCAAAGACAATCTGATATCTACATATTTTTTATACGTTAAAATACTCAAAAACTAAACTGTTACCATAAAAAATGTAAGTTCAATCTATCAAAGTAGCCCCACTTGACGTTATCGAGAGAGAGGTTTGGAATGTAGTGAAGAGATGAGAGAGAGTTGAAGTGTATACATTTCGATATGAGAGAGAAAGCGAATGCAAATTACATTTTCTCCTCTCAATTACTCTAGACGTACGTCAACAGTACTATTTAATCACTTTCCAGCATGTATTGTCCAATATATAATTCGATATGAAATATTTATTCCGCAAAGAGTTGCAGTTTATATTTTTTAATTTACTTTATGAAAATAAAGCATAACTTGTGAAAAGATAAAGCATAATTAACAAACAAATAATGTGGGTTTCTCTACTGATGAATAATATACCCAAAGATATATGACAATGTTGCAAGGTATTTTAAAAATTGTCGGCTTCATGGTGTAAATTTCTTCCACTTGGAACATAAAGGGTGCTTTAAATTCCGCGTAGAAGAAATTTTGTTGGAAATTCGGGGTATCTTCACTCTCATCACTGTCTTTTGGGCAAGTGTTAAAATTAACGTTTCGTATCCTTGGCCAATAATGCGTGTTTCTCTCTTGGAGCATGACGTGTGTTTGGGTTGCTCACAGTCCTTTAATAATTAAGCCTGCCGGAGTACTTTTAATATTTAATTTGCTCCCCTTTTGTTTCATGCTACTAAATTTTACTTGTTTTAGTAGAATATATGCCAGTTGAGCTTATGCGGCCATTATAGTGCTGCTCTTCTTCATATCACAAATGTTTTAGAGAAAGCGCTTACTTTCTCTGGATGAAATACATATTATTTTTTAACCGGGCCTGTTGCTATGGGAGTATGTACGAATGTGAAGTATAAGGTACTAAGGATTGAGTTAAGAGTGCACTTTCGCTATAATGCAGACCCACAGTACTCCCCATTTGATGAAGCAAGACTATTTTCGCATTCAGGTATGGGATGTTTTAATGTACCAACTGCTACTTTAATAGTAGGTTTTCCTTTTTATTGTCACTATTGACACTTTAGCTTACATAGTTAGTCCTATTTTAATTATTCCTGTTCAGAGTCATATCTAGGTATAGTGCCGCTCCTAGGCAGTGCTAAAATTGCCCCCCCCCACTCTCACAAACAGTTTATAAGCAGCTGTTATACAGGTCACGTTTAGCTTAAATTAGTTACAAGTCAGGAAATAATATGTTACAGTAAAGAAAATACTTGCATCTTGTGAATTCTAAACATTTCCTTCGTACTTTCTTCGCAGAGAAAGCATTTTATGATGTCATCAAAGTCAATTTGACGGAACACATTAGACTCGATGCAAAGAAATATATTAAAACTTATTCATTGTTGAAACAAAATTGGTTTGTGAAAGACAGGCTGTAGTTTATTTTTAAGCGTTGGTTTTGTTGGTGGTATTATTATTACGAGTATTTCATGCACTTCGATAAGAAGTATAAAGTAAATTAAAAAATATAAACTACAACTCTTTGCGGAATAAATATTTCATATCGAATTATATATTGGACAATACATGCTGGAAAGTGATTAAATAGTACTGTTGACGATATATTATATTGGAAATGTAATTCAGAGTTCTGGTTACTATACATAGCGATAATATAATTCACTCTCATTGGGGCATCTTCAGGTAAAAAGCATTTACAATATAGAAATCTAAAATCGATTAAAAGAATCTGACCACATGTTTTAAAAATAATGATCTTCATGGAGTAATATTATGTGTAGAATATCCAGCATAGTGTTCAAATAGAACAAATATTAGATTGATCATACAAATTATACATGAGTACCAAACGTACTGTAAATTCAATCTTCACTTCTGTCCGATCCGAAAAGATAAAATTACTCAGACATGTTATCTACTGTCCGTCCAAGTGGTTATGTCGCAGGGTCGTAGAAGGGGGGGGAATCACATGACATTTAATTACTTAACGACGCCCTTTTATTTAAGTTATTTTAAACAGTTGTATAATTTTGCGTAGACGTCCAATTCCTAACAGAAATTAATGTTTTCAGAAAAGAGCTAAGACAGCCCAGCCACTAGCCTTTACAGATTGGTGAGCAAAAGCGAGTGGGGGAAACCGGGATGCGACGTAGGCAAACGGACGTCAGTACCTGTGCGAAAATATGATTCAATATTGAAAGCTCTTTCGTCACTGGAAAACGCGAACATATTTCTGGAACGTACTATACTCACTAACTCAGTACTGCTTACTATGACCGCATACGCGGCCTTGGTTCTGTGTAGAGAACGGTTGGAAGTTTACTAGTAGAGGGAATGGGAGTGAAGTACATTCAAAAACTCAGGTACAATAAAAATTGAAGTAAAAATAAAATGATGTCCCTGTACCTTAAATTTACCATGAATGAATGAATGAATGAATGAATGAATGAATGAAGTGCAGTTATTGATACACAATTATACAAACTCATATACAAAAGATCCTTCGCACGAGCCCGTACAGCCATTCGTGCTGTAATTATGCACAGTTTGAATCTTCAAAAAAAAAAAAAAAATACTACTACTAATAATAAAATAGTAAAACAACAGTTATTATTATTACTACCGTTATCATTAATTATCACAATTACAGTCGACCTAGTTGGCGAGTTAGTATAACGCTGGCCTTCTATGCCCAAGGTTGGGGTTCGATCCCGTCCCAGGTCGATGGCATTTAAATGTGCTTAAATGCGACAGGCTGATGTCAGTAGAGTTACTGGCATGTAAAAGAACTCCTGTGGGACAAAATTCCGGCACATCCGGCGACGCTGATATAACCTCTGCAGTTGCGAGCGTCGTTAAATAAAAGATAACATTTAACATTCACAATTACAACTAATCTAACGTCATACCAAATTTCACAAAAATAATAAAAATTAAATGAATGTAAGATATGAAAGGGGGGAAAAAACAGACAGTGGAACATATATATTATAAACAATTTCAAGGATAAATTATTCCGGGGCCGGGTATCGATCCCGGGACCCTTCGCTTAGCGCGCTAACGCTGTGTGACTTAAATTGTGGCTTTCTGTTAACGTACCTCAAGTAACGAATGTATTATACAAACCCGGCCCCGGAACAATTTTTCCTTGAAATTATTCAAGCACTCATAGTTGAGTTCTGGCGTTTTGTCAGCTCACTTGAGTCGTGTGGATAAAAAGGAAAAATTGTGACGGTGTCGTGTATAGTTCCTGGGGTAGCTCAGTCGGAAGAGCGTTCGCGCGCTAAGCGAAGGGTCCCGGGATCGATACCCGGCCCCGGAACAATTTTTCCTTGAAATTATTCAAACCTGCTTTACAGGGAGCTACTACCTGAAAGCCAGATTTGTGTGTATATATATATGTACTGTATATATATATATATATAAACAGTTCAATTCAATTCAATTCCTTAGTGAAACTGCAACAAATAATCTAAATAATGTAAATAAAGGTAATACATAAAAACATACACACGCAATAAAAAACAAACAGAAAAAAACAATAATTACAAAAAGAAGGAACATTATTCCCTAATTGCCTCATTCGCCCAGTGTTAATACTGCTAATTTCTCCTACACAATATTTTACAGAAATTCTAGAGTAAAACAAAAATATTTTGTCGAAAACTGGATGACGAAGGTACAGAAAAATATTTAAAGTATTTAGAGTATTTAAAAGTTACATTAATGTGAACCAGTAGCCAGAAAGGCCTGCCACAAAGATTGAGGTATCTCTATATGACCAGATTGGAGTCACAACCACATTGCTATGGTCATACCATATGGGATCAACTTTTTTTTTTTTTTGGCCAAAAGAATTTGTTTTCGTTCACGTAGCCTCGAGAATGATGCATACACTAAAATTTACCAACTAATAGAGTATTGTGTAGCCTGGGGAATTCTGCACTTAACTTTCCCGGTTCACACAAATAGAAATTATAAAACTGTAATTTTCTCCTCATTACACCCTATACTTAGTAATGACTAACAGGCATGAAAGCAGTAGGACATATAGTTTGGAAATCAACAGTTTTATCAGAACACTTGTTACATGGATATTTAGTCCGAAATGAATGTTTTCGCCTTTTATACAGCTATTGTTGAGTGAAGTACAAGCAGCTTTGTGTACATGACGTATCGCGTACATGCATGCTAATAGTTTAAAGTAACCCGCAATTTTTATTCCGGCAGTACAAGAATAAAACTAACATTACCCCTTCTCTCTCCCCTCCCCCACCTCTTTTCTACTACGATTACAAATCACTTTAACTCTAGCTGCACACCGAAACTCTTGCTCTCCTCTACCCACTCCGTTTCCATCTCCCCCCATTTCCTCCTCCAACCCCGTGGAAACAGTAATTGATTTTACACTACCCACCCTACCATAGACAACACTACGGTACGTTCTTTTTTTAAGCCCTGGTCGTATGCACAACGTCAATTTAACGTCGTTGAAAATCGCACTTTGGCTTGGTAGAGACAGTTATTACTCTGGGAGATGTTAGTAGTCTATAACAATTAAGGCTACTTTTGCACGCCCTTCTTGTAATGTACCTGCTGCGACTACATCCCACCACTTTTTTTTTAGCCTTTTTTCCATCCTCGCTGCTGTTACGGATCTAATACGCAAGTTTTTGCTTCAGTTCTAGGAATTAGCTAACTGTAATAGTCCCAATAGAATGACGTCATGTAATTGGATGTAGTGGTTGTTGTTAATATTTCACATAATTGAGTTGCAGTCCATTTCGCCAAAGATAAAAATTTAAAACCCGTGACAGAGTAAAACTGTTTTGTTGACGGACTTTTAAATACGTACGATTGCGTTGACTTTAAAATATCCTATAAATCAGTGGTTGCCAAACACCACGAAATTGTGACGTAATAGAAATGAAACCAGCACACCACTATCGCAGGGAGAGGGGTGGAGTGGGTATCTCCTAAGGTAATGCAGTGAATAACAGTGCAGAGACGGACTGTGACAAAAAAACAAAAGCAATATAATATTCTTCTACTTATTAGCTATACACACTTTTTTCTATGTTAATTTTTATCCTTCTATTAATTATTTTTGTATTATTAATACAATAACATACGTTTTTTTTCTTATTTAACATAGAAAGAGCATGTACTTTACATCAGCAGTAATTTGAAATTAGAAAAACGTGCCAGGCTGGGCAAGAAGTTGTAAATTACACTACATGCTTCAAAAAAGCGTTGAAGTATTTTACTCCGATTAAGACATAGAAGCTGATATTTTTTATTGTTTATTTATTAATGACATATGAAGGGTACACGGAAAAAACGATCAAGGTCCATCAAAAATCGAAATTGAGTTAATAATGCTATCTTATAGTGGAAAGGAAGTACTATCATGTGGTCTAGCTAGTAATAAGAAATCATCGTTCTTGACATTCCAGTACGTTAATTTCTATTAAATACACACATAACTAAGTATTAAGTGCTTAAACTTTAAAATTCGTTTTTCTCGAAACTTTCTAAAATGGACCTTGATCGTTATTCCCGTGTACCCTTCATATTCAAATTACACTCATACGTAGAAAGAAAGTGGAAGTATTTTATATCGATTAAAAGATAGAAGCCAATACTTTTTATTCTTTATCTATTAGTGAAATATACAAATTACACTACATACGTCGAAAAAAATGTCGAAGTATTTTACCCCGATTAAGACATAGAAGCCGTTACTTTTTATTGTTTGTTTATTATTCAAGTTACAGGTAAGGGCGTGGTAGTCTTCATAACAAGAAAAATAATGACAAAGTACATTATTCTTTTATACTTATTTTAAAATTTTACAAGAAATTAAGTATCTCATATTTTTGCCATCTGCACAAACTAAATACTTTTCCTTCCATGCTCCTTAAAATTAAGTTTTTACTTACTATCTGTTTTCGAAAGGACATCGAAACATGCTATCCTACACACTTGTAACATTACATGCGTACGTCCGCTGCTGATAAATGTCTTTACTTATATTGAAGTGATGGCTGTAAACAGAGGTTGGGGATATGATGTCATGGTTACGCTTGAGTATAGGCAAGGGCATGTGTCGCAACACAGCTTTTGGCGATCATTGCTATAAATTTTGATTGGAAAAGTTATTTAGAGACAGGTTTCCTACGAATACTTTCTCATACTACACACGGTAATTTTATATGTATTGTTGGATTATTATAAACAAAACTGCTGCAATTGTGAATATCAAAATTATGCTTAAACCAAGGTAATATGGAAAGTAAAAATATTCCGAATTCTTAACAGTTTTGAAAACGTTACCAATAGTTTCACACAAACATAAAAATATTACGTCATTAAAATATAATGGATTAAACGACAAAATACCTGTCTTGACTAATAAAATTTAACTTTTGCCGTCCATTTCGCTGAAGATGAAAATTTAGAAACCGTAGCGAAGTAAAACTATTTTTTTTTTTTGACGAACGTTTAAATACGGACGATTGAGTTTACTTTATATAGGTCTACTGGGCGCTTCAGAACATATGCATCACTTGCTTTCTAGAAAACAACATGTATGTGGGTGTTCGCGAAAAAATGTCTCAACCAAATCTTATAAAGAGTGAAAAGTAATAAAACCATCAAACTCCAGGAGCTTGTATTGGATACCAAAGCAAACAGTTTTGTCTAATGTCATATTGTACTGTGAGGCACTATTTCGCGAGATCTTAATGTAACACAAATATTTGCCATGCTTTATTGATTTAGTCTCTTGTAAAACATTTACACACCAAAATTAGTGCAAAAGATGTTCAAAAACAATTACACATCAAAATCACCTCATTGACCTGTACACAAATTGATTTGAAAGCAAAATAAATATTTATGCAACATACACCTATTAAAATTCTCCTCCGCCCCATTCATCTAGTAACTTCAGTGAAGCAACTTTAGAACAAAAGGTTACTACATTTGTAATCATAAATGTATAATGAAAAATTCTTCCTTGATGAAAAAATAATTTTGACACTTCTTTAAATGCCACGCCCCCTTACAACCTTAATTAAAAAATTAAACATTTTGTAGTCAGAATTGAACTAAATTCATTTGGTGTATTAAATTATACATTCTAAAGAAGTGCAATAGCCAATATTTTTTTTTGTAAAATTTTCATAACTTTCAGTGGAGGAGCATCTTCTGCCGACATCTGTAAAAGTAACTAAGGAAGAAACTAGTGAAGTCCAGGTTGTGGAGTGTGGTATTGTATGGGGCAGAAACATGGACATTATAACGAAGTAAAGTAATCCGACTGGAACCATTTCGAATGTGGACATGGAGAAAAATGGAGCGTATGAAATGAACGGACAGAATAAGAAAGGATTATGTGCTAGAAAGAGTAGGTGAAGAAAGAATAATACTGAAACTTATCAGGAAGAGAAAAAGGAATTGGCTGGATCACTGACTAAGAAGAAGTTGATAGACAACATTAAGATATAAATGGATGGTACGCGGGGTCTAAGAGCAAGTAAGGAAATAGGGAAGATTGCAAAATGCTGGCTTTGCAGTAAAAGACCTACCCTTGGACAGAAAACCATGAATGAATGGGTATGACTAGTTTCATCTTCACAGCGACACTAATGGCCCCCTGTGCGTTGGAAATGTTGATTTTACTACTTTCAATCATTTTACGGGCGGTATCACAAACGAACGCATCCACACATATTGCACACAAATTACAAAAGCATCCACATGACACTGGGACTGCTGGCTTGTCAACTGAGAATAAGTGAATCAGAGAAAAGGTGGGCACGGAGTAGGGGAGAAGTGGGTACAGTAAGACAGGGAGAACAGTGAGACATTTTTATTAGACGGAAAATTTTGATGTTGAGATGTTGGTAAGAGTGGAGTTGTATGTTGCATGAGTAAAGTAACAGTATTTTCATACTAGATTTGATTCTAGTTATAAAGGTGAGTGATGAAAAAATAATGCATAATTTTTCACTCTAGAAGTAAAATTTTGGCTTGTGTTTAATGAAGGTTATATTGGATATACAAATAAGATATAAATATGAGTGTTTTGTTACCTAATATTATGGTATTTGAGATTATTTTTGGCAAGGTTTCGTCTTTCTTGTTTAATTTTGAAGTGATGGCGTCATTTTTAAATGAACTATGCGTAAAGGGAACAGTGAGACATGCCATTGAAGGGTGCACTGATACGTCTCACTGTTCCCATGTACAGCTGTCAAAAAAAAAAGTGGCCGCACTCGTGAACAGCGAATATTTTCAAAGTCCACTTCGGGTCGCGGCGATGTTACACGATGCATGTTCTTGTACAAGCAGTTCCGGAACTATGAAAGTGTTCCATATCTGCGCCTCGTAGACCAGCGGTAGAGTGCTTGTTTAATGATTCAAAGGTCGTGGGTTCGGGCCTTCTTCAAGTTTTCGTTTTATTTTTTAATCTTTCTTTAGCGATGTAAATGATATTCAAATTATCATTTATATCCAGTTATCGTTCTTTATGGATATCACGTTATTTATATTTTGTTATCGTTCTTTAGAGATATGAATAAAATTCAGGTCATCATTTGTATTCTGTTATCGTATTATAACGATATGAATAATAATTATTATTGTATCTCCAATGGGGGTTAACCCTATTTTACATATGTATGTTAGGGCTATAGTTTTATACACAAAAAAGATAAGCATAAAGAGAAATGGAAAAGAAAATCAAATTAGCTTACGCGATGTAAACAAAACATAAACAATCCGTAAATTAGGCATTGCGATTGCAAAACAAATATCAGGTATCAATTTGAAACATACAAAAACATTAACAACACACATACGTAACACTTCTATAACACAAATATGCAGCTTTCCGTACCATACATCATAAATTAATACACAATAGTCACACAAACACAATCAAACTATAATTACGACATTGCGACGACATCAAGTATCCCATAACTGACTCACATACATAACAAATCAAGCATCCGTTACAAAACATGCACTTCAACATAGTAACCACAATTTTAAAAGTTACAAATTTGGCTCCAAGAAGAATAAATAGGACACTTCTACAATTTCTTAAATACATCTGTAATAAATCTGTGAAATTCCGATATGAATAATATTCACGTTTTTTATATTGTTATCGTTCTTTAGCGATTTAAATAATATTCAAGTTATCATTTATATTCTG
The DNA here is from genome assembly GCF_040183065.1 of Periplaneta americana. Classification (NCBI taxonomy): domain Eukaryota; kingdom Metazoa; phylum Arthropoda; class Insecta; order Blattodea; family Blattidae; genus Periplaneta; species Periplaneta americana. The sequence continues at coordinate 62,163,273 of NC_091127.1, read as the reverse complement.
TTTTCCTTCATTAGCATTATAAAACAATATTCAAGTTATTTATATTGTTATTGTTCTTTCGCAATATATTAATTAAACAAACCTATATTTATCATTTATATTCTGTTATTGTTGTTTAGTGATACTGTATAAATAATATTAAAGTTATTTATATTGTAATCGTTCTTTAGCGATATAAATAACATAAATTTAATATTAGGTTTGGAAAAATCCAGTTGCATAATACTGGTATTAGTTTTTCTTTTTGTATTATTACATTATACTATCTTGAACCACAATAAAATGAAAAGGAGTAACGAGGAATTGAACCTGAGACGTTGACATCTAAATTCCAACGTTCGTCTGGTGAGCTATGAGAGCAAAAGTGTGGCCACTAGAGGGAACCCAAGAGATGGAGCTTAATCTGAGACGATTCTAAACGGCGTCGGGATTGTATCCGGCGTGGCTTAGTGGATAAAGCGTCAGCACGTAGAGCTGAAAACCCGGGTTCAAATCCCGGCGCCGGAGAGAATTTTTCTCCGTTCCATCTCTCTTTCAAAAAGTGTGGAAACATTTTCGGAAAAATTGGCCCAATCACACTCTAAGATCTTCTGATGATTCGTAGAAGCTAGTCCAGGATGCGGGGGGAAAAGGCTAATTGAGATTTCCCGGTCTCTGACCGGGTCAAACATCCTGATAGAATTAATATTTAACCCTTGCCGTGACTTTCGGTGAAGTCCGGAGGGCCCAATTAGTCAAATCCACTCTCCTCATCTCCACGCTTGGGCCCCCTGGAATTTAATAAGATGCGACAGAGATAGTGGTGTGCGGAAAGCAACGGGATGTTACCGCATTTAGGCCTATCCTTCCCAAGAAAAACTGCAAACATGAACAAAGGAAGCTTTTAATAGAAGAAGAAGGATCTTCTGCGGACCTCTGGAAAAAGAACTAAGGAAGAGACTAGTGAAGTGCTTTGTGTGGAGTGTGGCATTGTATGGGGGAAGAACATGGACATTACGACGAAATGAAGAGAAACGAATTGAAGCATTTGAAATGTGGATGTGGAGAAGAACGGTGCGTGTAAAGTGGACAGACAGAATAAGAAATAAAATTGTGTTTGAAAAAGTGAGTGAAGAAAGAATGATGCTGAAACTGATCAGAAAGAGAAAAAGGAATTGGTTGGGTCTCCGGTTGAAAAGAATAATAGACGACATTAGGATACGTGGATCATATGCGGAGACTAAGAGGAAGGCAGAAAATAGGAAAGATTGTAGATTGCTGGGTTTTCAATGAAATACCTGCCCGTGGACAGAACATTTATGTGTGTATGTTCAGAATGCCTGGAATACCGTGTCTAAGAACAGTCGCTATTTGCAAAGACTAGTCAATTCCATGCCCACTCGACTGCAAGATGATCGAGATAAGAGGAAGATAGACTAAATATTGAATTCTGGCTTTTTGTTTTGTTTTTTGAACGCTTAATTGTTTGAATGTTTTAAGACCGACGCCAGTAAATTTGTTATGTTTATGCCACGACAGATATTTTATTGAGAATAAAATCTTTTTTCTTTCCATTTGCAGCCACAATATCATAATGATAATGATAAAGTCATGACATAATATGTTAATGAACCTGATGTTAATTACTAAAATAATCATAAAAGAGAAAGGAGCCTTTATGTATAGTTTGTCTCTCTCTCAAAAACAGAACAAAAAAGGACATAAACAGCACGAGGTTGTAGTCGAACGCAGGACCTCATGAATAAGAGGCCTGAACGCTACCATTACGCTATCGAATAACACACAGTATACTTCAATTATAACTGTAGATATCAGGCAACGTGGTCCAACAACATGTAACATCGCCTGTCTCCGAATTGTAGCGAAGATACCCGAAGGGAACTTTGTTTCAGGAGAGCGGCCACTTTTTCTTTTGACAGCTGTACCAATGATTTGCAAAAACAAACTGTAATTATATTATATTTACCAGTAACTAACATTAAAAATGAACATACTAGTAACCAATTTAGGAACTGTAGCTTAAAATAATGGACACATTACGTTCTAATGGTTTCATAAATAAAAAATTATTAACAAAATTTAAGAAAATGTTAAAAAATAATAAAGAATTACATTAAATTCTTATAATTGTAAGCTTTGTTGTCACCAAAAATTCATTTCATTTTTTTGCAAAAGTTTCAAATGTCATGGAAAATTCACTTTTCCAAATGTTCCAGATGTTCCAATGGTTTCGAAGTCAGACATCAAAATGATTCTAAATAAGCCTACAGAACATGTCAAGATAAAGGGACAGCAAGTTTTTGTTTTCTTCTGAAATAATTGTAAATCATTTCAATGTCCGTTAGTAGACACTGTGGTGTCTCACTGTACCCTCCTGAATGGGAACAGTGAGACATTTGCATTTTTTTGACAAACACGTTTTGTATATTATGTCCTTTATCTATTAACATTTTTGTTTATTGTATAATTATACTCCATGTTTTAATGTCTATTTCTATTGCACTTGATGTAAAAATACTTGAATTATCACTTGCATACATATGTCTTAATATTTTGTGTCCCACTGTACCCACTACACCCCTAAGTAGGGATGTTTGGGAATACTTCTTGTTTCGCATTATTTCAGTGGAACAAAAACAGGTAGTGGTAATTTTAGTTTTTTCACAGCTACCGCTCATGAGCAAGAAATGTCCATCCATAGAGTACGGTCAACTAAGTAATATGTGTTAATGGAGAAAAATTCGCTCCGGTTTCCAGGATCTACGCACTGGGTGCTCTACCTCTGAGCTACCTCGAGGCTCAATCCATATACCGGATCGAATCTTTCTCCTTTGGTTTTTTTCCCTTTGTGCCCTTGCTTCATGTTCGACATATATATTATGTCATCATACAAGAAGCGCCATCGTATGTGCGGTCGGAACACCACAGTTTGTTTGCACTGTTAAACGAATAATCTATGTAAAGATTATCAATCTTTTGGTCCTACAGAATTACCTGTAGGTGCTATGGATTGAGCATCGACGTAGCTCAGTGATAGAGCACCCAATGCGTAGAACTGGAGGCTATGGGTTTGATCCCCAGCGCCGGAGCGAATTTTTCTCCGTCATTAACAAATAATAATCATAACGGATAATTCTGTAGGAGCAAAAAATTAATAATCTTTAGATACATAGATTATTCGTCTAACAGTGCAAACGATCTATGGAGTCACGGCCTCGCAAGTCACTCATATGAGTGCGAGCCTTGTATGATTACATAATATAAAGAGTTCAGAACCATAGTGGGCCAAGCACCACTTACTAAAACCGTAGAAAACAAGGGTTAAAATGAAGATATTACCATAATTCAATCGAAACATATAGCAAGTAATATAAAGTACACATTAAAACTCAATGATATGGCAATCTTCATTAAACTATATTATTCACTTAATTTAAACCCTTGCTTCTGCGTTTTTAATAAATGGCGCTTGGCCCACTATGGCTCTGAACCCTTCATATAACATGTAGAACGTGGAGTAAGGCCACTAAGGGAAAAAAGAAACCAAAAGAGAAAGATTCGATCCGGTGATGTGGATTGAGCCTCTACGTAATGATTAACAAATAATAATCATAAAAGAGAATTCTGTAGGACCAAAAATTTAATAATCTTTACATACAAAGTAATATGTGCTTGCAACCAAAGAGTTGGTAATATATTTTTTACACAATATGCAAAATATCCGTTTCATTTATTATTATCTATTATTATTATTATTATTATTATTATTATTATTATTACTACTACTATTACTATTACTTTGAGAGAGGAACATAGGTTAAGGGTGTTTGAAAATAAGGTACTTAGGAAAATATTTGGGGCTAAGAGGGATGAAGTTACAGGAGAATGGAGAAAGTTACATAACAGAACTGCACGCATTGTATTCTTCACCTGACATAATTAGGAACATTAAATCCAGACGTTTGAGATGGGCAGGGCATGTAGCACGTATGGGCGAATCCAGAAATGCATATACAGTGTTAGTTGGGAGGGCGGAAGGAAAAAGACCTTTAGGGAGGTCGAGACGTAGATGGGAAGATAATATTAAAATATATTTGAGGGAGGTGGGATATGATGATAGAGACTGGATTAATCTTGCTCAGGATAGGGACCAATGGCGGGCTTATATGAGGGCGGCAATGAACCTCCGGGTTCCTTAAAAGCCAGTAAGTAAGTATTATTATTTTAATTATTTTCATGAATATTATAATATTGTAACACTCTTAGTATCCTATTACTAATCGATTTTGGTTAGCAGATTGAAAATTAATAATAAATACGTAAGTGAATAAATAGAGAAATCAATTAATTAAGTAAGTAAATAACTACCTAATATAAATAAATACATAATAAATAAATAAAATTAAATGAATGACTGAATACATAAATAAATATTTAAATAAATAAATAAATATTGTCATTATTTAGAACAAAATCTTAGCATGCGAATAAATAATTTAGGGCTAGTTTTTAACTCTCAAATGACTAGCCTAATACGTAAAATGCCTTGTTTCCATTCTGAACAATCAGTCTGTAATAAATAGTAATAAATAACTACATAATTGAATGGATACCTAAATTAATTAATTGAATAAGTAAATAACTACAAAATATAAATAAGTAAAATAAATAAATAAAAATAAATAAATAAATTGGTAAATAAATAAATATTGTCATTAAGTAGACCAAACTCGTTGCATGTAGATAAATAATTTAGGTCTAATTTTGGACACGCAAATGACTAATATCTAAAATGCCATGTTTCCTTTCTGAACAATCAGTCTGAAAATTGAGTCTTCAAAGTGTAACATGTTGCCCAAGTCGGAGCGCTGTAGGAGAAACATAACCAGGCTTAGCATGTCTTCAGGTTTGATTTTTAGGGAACATATCTAGACGTCCAGTGCACTATATTAAAAAAGCTGCATGATTTATGAAGTTGGTATGAGCACCCAGTCCTGTAGTTGCCAGATGCGACCCGACCCGACCGCAGGCAGGAGGCGCGAATGAGCGGTGCTTTCCAGGGGGGAAACTTCCCTTAATCGGCAGGATCAGCTGCCAAGAAGTCGAGAGTATATTTCTTCTTACTACACTCCGAGCTTGCTACAACTGGCGCATAGCGGCTCAAGACGTTGCTCGACGAAGAGAAGATGATGGAGAACAAAGACTACGAGGCAGAGCTGCAAGCGAAGAATCTACAGACTGGCCAAATTGAACATAGCCTTTCAGTCTCTGCGGATTCATTGAGGGAACATTTCGATGATGTTTAAATGTCATAATTTATAATATCTGATAGTTAGATGTACGAAAAATAGTTTGTTTACATTCTAGTTAATTTCAATGAGCCGAGAGAGTAATTCCTTTTTTTATTTTTTTATCGTTTTTCTTTCAGATTTCCTCCCCGGGATATTAAGGTGTAAGACTACTTAACTTTATATACAGTTTATTTATTTAGACATATTTAACTTTATGCATGTATGTATGTATGTATGTATGTATGTATGTATGTATGTATGTATGTATTTATTAACAATACAATTGGGTATACATCGGTGGAAGTGATATATAATAATAATAATAATAATAATAATAATAATAATAATAATAATAATTATATTAATAAAATTTACAATAATTACAGCAATTAAAGAAAATAAAATAAAATAAACGTAAATTTTTCTAACTATAAATAAATAGATGCAATAAACCTAGGACTATAAAAACTATGCTATAATAACGCCTACTATAAGAAAAAGTAAACTAACTTATAAGTACTTTTGTTAACCCCAACTATTACCAACTTAAGTAATTACATATCACCTTAATCAATTACATAACATTAATTAATTATATATCACCTTAATTACATATCACTTTAATTAATTACATGTCACCTTAATTAATTACATATCAACTTAATTAATTACATGACACAGCATAGATAATTACACTGCAACTACAATTAAATTTTCAGTCTAATCTTCTCAACCTTTCCTTAAGTGTATTGATTTTGACAGGATCACCCTGAAAGATTGCCACAGGTAAGCTGTTCCAGTCTACTGTTGTGCGGTTAACAAAGGAAAATTTTGCCATGTCCGATCTTTGTTTTCTACATTTAAACTTCCTATTATGATCAGCCCTGCCTGACTATAATGGTGTCACTAATCTAGCTTTGATGGCGGTCCATGCTTTGTGTCCCATTTGTGCCTTGAACAATGTGGTCAGTCTGGTTTTTCGTCGCCTTTATTTGAGAAATTCCAACCCTAAGTCTTTTACTATCTCTTCGCCATGTCCCTTTCCCATTTTGACATATTTTGCTGCCCTGCGTTGAACCTTTTCTATTCAATCAATTTGGTTTTGTCTGTACGGGTCCAAACCAACAGTTCCATATTCCATAATTGGACGAACAAGAGTTTTGTACGCTAATTCTTTTGACCTTCGGTTAGATTTCTTAAGAATACGCATAGAGAAATGTAGTGCTTTCCAGGCTTTCCTTGTGGTAATTATATTCAATCTGTTAACTGTAAGAGTCCTTTAATTTAACCCCTGATCACATATACTGTTTATCAGATTGGCCATTCCCATGTTATGAAATGGCAACATATAAAATATAACAACCACTAGGATGTCGTCTGTAGAAAATTAATTTTTTGGTAACGAAGGCTAGATGTAAGTAATGCTGGAAGCTATTACTCCACGCAATTCCATCAGTACTATAACGTATAGTCTCTATAGCTCTGCTGATGAATTGTATATGCCGTAAATTGAATGGTAGTCTGTATAGCTCAATTGATGAATTGTATATGCTGTACATTGTATAGTAGTCTGTATAGCTCAACTGATGAATTGTTTATGACTATAAATTAAATTAATCTACTTGATATTAATTGCACGAAAATTTGTATAGCTTAATGAAAGTATGGTTGTAAATTCAATTAATCTGCTTACTTTTTATTTATATGTTTGTATAGTTTTGGTCGATAAATTGTATATGCTTTAAATTGAATAGTAATATGTATAGCTCTATTGATAAATTGTTTGTGTTTGTAATTTGAAGTAGCTTGCATGATATATATTATCAATTTCTGCATATTACAACTGATTGAATTGTTTATGCCTTAAATTTAATAAACTTACTTGTTTTGTATTATACATATACCTCAACTGATGAATGATCGTTTGCGTTTGTGAATTTAATAATCTGATTGGTTATTTTTGTATATTTTTAGTAGAGCCATCGATGTAGCTCAGTCGGCAGACTCGCTGGGCTGCTGATCCGGAGCTGCTTTCGGGCTTGGGTTGGATCCCCCTTTGGTCTCATTGAATGGTTTCTTCCGAGGTTTTCCCCAGCCGTGGTACTGAAACCGGATGGTGTATGGCGAGTCCTCGGCATCACTTCATTTCACCCCTTTGATTTGATTACCTGGTTTGGTTTTTCCGAGGTTTTCCCCAATCCAAAGACAAATGCCGGGTAATCTTTTGGCTATTGAACCTAAATGACATCTGTGATCAGTATAATAATAATAATAATAATAATAATAATAATAATAATAATTTATTTTAGCTGGCAGAGTTAAGGCCGTAAGGCCTTCTCTTCCACTCAACCAGCAAAAAGTGTATATACATATGCATGAACTTACAAAAAATTCAACAATTTGATTAAGTGAGAGTTACATGTATACAAGAGTCATATACGAATTAAACAACAAAATACTATGAACTATTAATTAGACACTGAAATAAACTGTGTAGCAGAATTAAGCTAAAATACATAGAATGTTAATATATTTCAAATAATATTAGATAATAGAAAGAGATTATTATGAGACAATTTTGAAAATACAGCACTATCAGGATGATGTCTAAAGAATGAAGTAACAATGTTGTCAGGGATAGTTTTAATCAGTAAGATTGGAGTGAAATGCTAACAAGGTAATCTTTTAAGCTGTTTTTAAGGGTGTTTATTGTCTTGCAGCGCCTAATACTTTGTGACCAGGAATTCCATTGACGCGAGGTGGATACTGTAAAAGATGATGAATAACAAGATGTTCTATGAAGAGGTATACTTAGCGTGCCACAGATAAGTGATCTGGTATTTACGTCGTGGTTAGAATATAGATAGTAGAAACGAGACGAAAGGTAATTTGGTGTTTAGGTGTGCAGAATTCGATAGAGTAAAGACAAAGAGTGTAGAGTTCTGCGTTCTTTAAGTCGGAGCCATGAAAGACTTGCGAAGGACGGTGATATGTGATCATATCGTTGGATGTTGCACACGTATCTGACGCACATATTCTGAGCTCGCTGTAATTTGACTGACATTTCAGAACTTAAGTCACTTAACAAAACGTCACAATAATCGAAGTGCGGTATTACTAAGGTTTGTACTAGGGTGAATGCAAACAAGACGAAGATCATGGTTATCGGGAGTAGAATGAAGCTGAACCTGCGAATGTGAAAAGAGGCAGTAGGAGTGAACAGCTTCATATACTTTGTGTATACTAAAGGAGTAAGATGCGCTCCTGCCAGGAAGTTAAAAGTAGAGGAGAAAGGACAAAGTAAGGTTTTTAATAGAAAAAAGAGCATATTCTACGGACCACTAGAAAAGAACCAAGGAAGCGCTTTGTGTGCTGTGTGGCATTGTATGGGACAGAAATATGGACATTAAGACGAAGTGAAGAGAAACGGCTAGAAGTACCTATTTGAAATATGGATATGGAAAATAATGAAACGTATGAACTATAGAGACAAAGTAAGAAATGAAGCTATGCTAGAAATAGGGGATGAAGAAAAAATATACTGAAACTGATCAGGAAGAGAAAAGGAATTGGCTGGGTCGCTAGCTAAGAAGAAACTGTCTATTTAAGAATGCACTGGAACGAAAGTAAACGAGAAAAAGGTTCGGAGCAGGAAAATGTATCAGAATATCATAGACAACATTAAGATAAGTTTATGAATCGCATGCAGAAACTAAGAGTAGGGAAGATGGGAGAATATTAGGTTTGCAGTGAAAGATTTGTCCTTGATCAGAAAGCTATGAATAAAACTATCTAACATTTCAAAATTTTGAAAATTTCCTCCTCTTTGATGACAATAATATCATCATTATTTTATTGTTATGACATTATTACTATATTATTTGATAAATATATTATTACTACTACTACTACTACTACTACTACTACTACTACTACTACTACTACTACTACTACTACTACTACTACTACTACTACTACTACAAGTGTGTCATATATTCATGTTAAAGGTTTAGCATCCATTATTAGTTTGGTAATTTGTTAAAAACTGAAATCTCCAGTGAAAAAGGGAGCAGATTGATTTTTCAGAACCTTTTACGAGAAATAAAAAAAATTGAATAATTGATAGGACTGTATTATTTTATACAAATTTTTGAAATGATATGAGGTAGTTCAGCAAAACCCCACCTTTCTCAAAATGTTCATAGTTTTGTATGAGGCCTATGTCAACAGTGAAACTGATGGAGCTGCCTAATTTGTTTGTTTTTTTTTTTTTAATTTTATGTATAAAGTCTGCCAAATATGATTAAATATGAAATCTCTTTTCAAGAGTAGGTATTATATTCACTTATTCTTATTGCTTAACAATATCATTAGGCAGGGATACAGAACTGGCGAGAGAGAGGGGTGGAAAGCATGAGTTCTCCGTCCACAGACCACCGACGTTGAATGACGTATTTATGGCCCGTACACAATTACATAAGACAGACACTGAATACAAATCCCCGCCCCTACCAAGTCAATGGCGCGGGGTGGAAGGAAGGGATGAGTGACGTATCCGGTGAGTGACGTAACGCTACAATTGTCGCCAAGTTCTGCAAGTCTGTCATTAGGTCTACGTGTCTCTGAGCCTATAGTTAGAATAGTGAGAATATTCTGTTCTTTAGGCACTTTAGGCTGTCATAATACCATTATAGGCTACAGTTGGATGGTACCTATTTTTTTTGCTAGTTGTTTCAATTGGAGGTATGTAGGTAGTCTGAATGGTAGAGTTGCAGAACGAAGCTTCATCAGGAGCTGTGTCGTTATTGCACCAACTGAAGCAGGCTTCTTGATTTACCAGTATTAAGGAAAAACAGAAAGAAATGAATACCCCCTTCATGCACCGATGTCTTCAATTTGTCTTACATTCTACGGCGAGACATTCCTAGCATAATTGTTGTTCTCTTGATCCTCACATAATCGGCACTTCACTTTAATATTTGCTTTTTATTGAAGTGCGAATGCTTCCTGAAAATATTCTTCAAATAATTTCTGCAGCTAATAAATTTGTATGCTAGTTTCGTTCATATATATTGGGAAATTAGATAATTTTAAGTACGATTTCTTTCAACTTAAGAAATTGGATACTATTAATGAAGTATAATTTAATGAATATACCTGCTACATTCTTTTTATCTTTTAATTCTTTAAAATTATTGTAAATTTGAATAAATGCTACTGTTTTCAGGTAGCATTCTCAAAGTTCTCGGTACGTAGTGCATTTTATTGATAGAATTCCGACTGTAAACCATATGATTACAAAACAAGAACGTTACCTATTCCGAGTGATGGTGAATTTGATTAAAATATCCATTTTCGCAGCAAGGTTATACCGGAAGTTATATCAGAATGGATGTTTATTCTACACGAACTAGGTATTAAGTTTGTTCAGGGTCTACAGTAAAACGGAAAGGTAAATTAAATTGGCCAAGTACCGCACGTTTCTGCACGCCCTTCCGGTGGCAAGTCTCGCCCATGAAACAAAATACATACATAGATAGAAATTAATTTGTGTGCCTGTGATATATTGCGATGTCTAAAATCGTGTCTCATTAATGAAGATCTTATAACTTACTAACAGACAGGAAATCGTAAGTGTTATAATTAACACAAACTAACAGACGCTAAACAAATAATTCTAATAGGTGTTACTGCTTTAGTCTCGTAAGATATTGGACTGTATGAAAGAAAAAAATAAAACAAATGTGTAAAGAATTTTGTATTATTTAGGGAAATGACGATTTATAAAATAATAGGACAAATATGTGAAGATAAATTTCTTAACCTTATAAATCAATTAAAACTAAGAATTTCGTTAATTAATTTCGTTTATTGACAAAAATTTTATAGGACGAAGATAGATTTACTAGTGGGATAATTCATGGAGGCTTGCATGTATACACAGATGAGAACTTATCCCACGTGGGATTCAATGTGGCTTTATTTAGGGCTCATTTCATCAAGCTTATTTAATGTTAATTGTTACTTAAAGTCTTTTTAATTGACACTTAAAGAGACAGTGCTTTTCACCAACAAAAATTGGACTTCAAGTTCTCATTAAACTACATTTAAGTTAATTGTTCAGCATTTGTTTATTTAAATAATTATTCCTCATTAACAACAAAAATTTTCATCATGGCGAGGACAAATATGTACTTGATATTTGAAAATGTTAATTTCTTACCAATAATTTCCGAAAGAGAAGTTTATTTTAATGCAGTGAACGAAAAGAAGATTTGCAAATATCGTTTAGGCTAAACAAGACATAAACATTGTATGTTTTTAATAGTTCAGAAGGTAATTTAGAATTTCCAACTGATAGCTAAGTACATTATTTAAATTATACATTTATTGAAGAAAAGTTTAACAAATCTTCGATTGGCAGCTAAACTAATATGAATAGATTATATATCATGTAAGCTTAATACTACATTTGGAGGCATTGTAATAACGGAAATTCATAAAGTTTTTTTTTTCCCATTTTGGTTGATGTATGTTATTTCCTTGCATCCACTTTCATATTATCCCTATTTGTCTTCAGTATTTCTGAAGATATTGGGATGAGGTTTCGTTGCATTGAAATCTCTTTCTACTTATTTTCAATCTTTCTTCTTCTGTTCTAAAGGCCTACTCATCCGTCTTTTTGTTTTCGATGATTTTGATATGTTTTGAGCTTACCTCTGTTTATGACGACATTTTATTATCGTAATATAACAAATGAACTCACTGTATAGATCACAGCTTATATTAACAAGGCACATGGCCTTCGAAGTAAAGATTTTACCACAGTCTTGTATAGCCTACAGTCACGAAGTTTGAATTGTTGAGAGTACTAAGAACAATAGACTGTGCCGGTACTATTTCGCATTGTCTGTGATGAGGCGATAGTAGCGATCCTAGTGATTAGCAACTATCTGTGGATGCATATTCCCTACGTATTGAGCTTCGCGACTATATATACTACACTGTGATTTTACTATGATTCCGAAGGCCGAGATTACTTAATTGGGAATGAAATTAATTGACTGTATATTAAATCCGTATTAGTTTGGTCAAATTCAAACGAATTAAATACCATTTAACTTTCATATTTAAGTTAAATTATAAATAGTTAATTGTGGATTAGTAACATGTTGCTGAAATCGACCTATAGTTTAATTAATTTGTTAAACCATAACTTATTTTATAACGACGCTGCTTATATTCGGTTATTTTTAATTTGTGAATTAGCTATTGGGGTATAATATTTTTATTCAATTTAAAGTAATATTGAGGTAAGAAAAGAGCACAATAATTTTGTGGTTCGGTACTATTATTGGAATGTAGTTATTACTAAAGAAACGTAAGTTATAAAATAATTGATTGTAAAGTAACTTGAAAGACAAGATAATTTGTTAAAAATAGTTGTAAAAAAAGCATTTCAAATTTGGAAGGTATTTCTTTTGAAATATCGGGAAAGATCATATTTTTATGTAAAGGTGATACTAAAATGTCTAATTTTCGTAATTGTGTTCCGTTATTTCGATTAGACAAAGTGTCCACCTGTGTTTATGGGTGTACTTGAAAGAAAAACAAAAGTAAAAATTGACTCAAATATTACAAAGTTTAGTCCTACTAAATTACAGATTACAGAAAATTGAAGGGGAACATCTTCAACATAAAGAAAATAGTGGTGTTTGAAAGAAATGTCCACCCATATTAACAAATGTCACATTTAAGGAAAATTATGTGTGGTCACTTCTATAAAGAAGAAGAAAAGTCGGGAGAAAGTGAAATAGGGAAAGGAGTATGTCAGGGCTGCCCTTTGTGACCCATTCTGTTCAACATCTACTTGGAGGATTTAGTGAAGAACTATTTCAGAAAATGTGACGAGTTAGAGTAGAAGGAAGAAGAATAAAGTTCATAAGATTTGCTGATGATATGGCGTTGTTAGAAGAAGATATGATACTAAAGGATATGCTGGTGGAGGTAAATGATAGCTGTGGACAATATGGGATGAAGAAAAATGCAAATAAGACGAATACCATGGTCATACAAGAAAAATTAAGAAGATAAACTTGTGAATTCCAAATGAGGCAATAGAACAAGTGGACAGCTTCAAATACTTGGGATATACTATAAGAAGTAACATGGGCTCCTGCCAGGAGGTCAAAAGGAGAATAACAATGGCATAGGAAGTTTTTTAATAGAAATAGGAGTATCTTCTGCGAACCTCTGGAAAAAGAACTAAAGAGGAATCTAGTGAAGTAGTTTGTGTGGCGTGTGGCATTGTATGGGGCAGAAACATAGATATTACGACGAAGTGAAGAGAAGCGAATAGGCTAGAAGCATTTGATATGTGGATATGGATAGGAATGGAGCTTGTTAAATGGAAAGACGAAATAAGAAATAAATCTGTGTTGGAAAGAATGGGTAAAAAAGGAATGATGCTAAAACTAATCAGAACGAGAAAATGAAATTGGCTGAGTCACTTGCTGGGAAGAAACTGCCTACTGAAGGATGTACTAGAAGTAATGGTAAAAGACAGAGTTCGGGGCAGAATAAGATATCAGATGATAACGACATTAAGATACATGGATCATATGGGGAGACAAAAAGGAAGTCAGAAAATAGGAAAGATTGGAGAATGCTGGGTTTGCAGTGGGAGACTTGCTCTTGGGCAGAACACTAAGAATGAATGAATAAATTCTGCAAGGAATCGATGAGGAATCACATTTAAAATTGTAATCTAAAAACCATAATATTACAGAATAGTACACTATTTCAAATTTTTCATGTTTAATAGTTCGAATGGTTGAAATTCGTGCATACACGTTAGACTATGTCGTCGTCATCGTCACCACCAGTACCATCATTGTCAACTATATTATGGTTTATGATTTTAGACCTCTGCAACGCTAAACATTCTCTCTCCATTCCGTCCTGGATCTTTCAAAGGATATTCTATAGGTTTTAAATTACGGTTTTACTAGTTGTTGCTATTACACATTCTCTATATTCTCTCCGTTTTTACCTTTCTTTTTTTTTTCTTATGATGTTTAGTATGTTTAATTCAGAATTGACGTGTTCACTTTTGAAATTATCTTCCAACATCCCATGTTATATCTTGCAGCTTCTTTCGGCTTCAGGACAGAGCATCTTCTCATTTCCCTTTCTTTTTAATCTTCTCGGAGATCATTTATTTACCTTTCACTCGATACTTGAATGGAATTTTCCGCTGTCTAGTTTCATCCCATCTCTACATTGTGCCTGTTCATAACAAGATATTTCATTTTGTTTTACTATTGTGTGTGTATCATAGGCATATTAGTATACACATATTTCTCCTGTAATTGCACAAGTCATAAAATTATTAACGATTTTATTTTAGCTTATTTTGTTTTTCCTTTTGCGTCTTCTGCGGCCGGATAGTTTAGATGGTAGGGCAAGTGGCTACGAAATGGAAGAATCAGGATTAAATCCCGAGTGATCTCGAAATTTTCTCGTTGCTAAAACATCTAGAATCGTTAACTCAACCTCCTGCCAAATTTTACTATGTACAGAGTCTTTGCCAGGAGTAGCGGGGATCAGAGCATGATGCCGACCACACTACCTTGTTATAGTGTCGAGGTCAAGATATCTTGGAGCTATCCCGTCCATGCCTCTAATCGCCATTTTTTTTATCTTATAGTGCTGCATTTTCAGGTACTTATTTCAAGTTAGTATCATGTGCTCCTATGACGTATACTAAGGAACACAAGAATGCGAGTCTGAAGATCTTGCGTAGCCATTGCGATGCTATTCAGTTGAGCCGATAATTCGTCGTTCTCTCTTTTTTTTTCTATATTGTAACACGAACATGTGTACGTCTTAAAAGTAAACGAGTGTTGAAGAGGAAATGATTAATGTGCTCTTTATTTTATTTTTTAAATGTGTATTTTTAGTCACTTCTGTTATGAAGGTTACAGAAGTAGATAGCCTGACTTTGGGAATTTGAAAGAATTTTCCTTAAATTATCCTTAATTTGTTTATTGGAAGGAAACAATAAAATATTTTCTGATTAAGTCTATTGACTTCATTAAACATATACACATTAAGTAATCCGAATATTAATATTTTATAAGGCAAACAATTAAAAATTAGTAAGACCAATACAGAGCTTCAATATTTTACTCTTCATAGGAGTCTATTATGAAGGGTAAGTAAATAGATAGTCTTACTTACTTAATTACAAATGGCTTTTAAGGAACCCGCAGGTTCATTGCCGCTCTCACATAAGCCCGCCATAGGTCCCTATCGAGTGCAATATTAATCCAGTCTCCATCACCATATTCCACCTCCCTCAAATCCATTTTAATATTATCCTCCCATCTAAGAGTCGGCCTCCCCAAAGGTCTTTTTCCCTCCGGCCTTCCAACTAACACACTATATGCATTTCTGGGATCGCCCATGCGTGCTACATGCCCTGCCCATCTGAAACGTCTGGATTTAATGTTCCTAATTATGTCAGGTGAAGAATACAATGCGTGCAGTTCTACGTTGTGTAACTTTCTCCATTCTCCTGTAACTTCATCGCTCTTAGCTTCAAATATTTCCCTAAGAACCTTATTCTCAAACACCCTTAATCTCTGTTTCTCTCTCAAATTGAGAGTCCAAGTTTCACAACCATAGAGAACAACAGGTAATATCACTGTTTTATAAATTCTAACTTTCAGATTTTTTGACAGCAGACTGGATGATAAAATCTTCTCAACCGAATAATAACACGCATTTCCCATATTTACTCTGCGTTTAATTTCCTCCTGAGTGTCATTTATATTTGTTACTGGTGCTTCAAGATATTTGAATTTTTCCACCTCTTCGAAGGATAAACTTTCAATTTTTATATTTCAATTTCGTACAATTTTCTGGTCACGAGACATAATCATATACTTTGTCTTTCCGTAATTTATTTCCAACTCTATCGCTTTACTTGCTACAAGTAAAATTTCCGTGTTTTCTCTAATCGTTTGTGGATTTTCTCTTAACATATTGACGTCATCCGCATAGACAAGAAGCTGATGTAACCCGTTCAATTCCAAACACTAGTTCAAATAATTTGTAATCATTATTCTTAAACTAGCCTTCAATCGTATGTAGAAGGAAAACAAACATATTTGAATAAATTCACATTTGAAAATTTATACTGTATTAATTTTATTATATACATATTGAATAATCTGACTATTAATATTTTATAATGAAAATAGTTCAGAAACGGTAAGCACAGGGCAGAGTTTGAGTATCTATTTTATTCATTACAGGAGTATGTTATGAAGGTTCCATAAGTCCGAGTAAATACCGATACCCTAGTTTCAAGAATCTGAAAACATTTTTCTTAAATTACCCCTCAATTGTATGTTGAAAGTAAACAATGAAATACAGGTAAATAAATTCACATTTGAAAATTTATTCTCTCTTATATCTAGACCCCTAATATACATACATACATACATACATACATACATACATACATACATACATATATACATTCTGTGCCCATGGACACGTCTTTCACTGCAAACCCAGTATATACACAGTTAATAATCTGAATACTAATATTTTATAATGTAAACAATTAAAAACACATTAAGCACAGAACATGAGTAATTTACCTTCACAGGATTCAGATGCATTATCGGAAGAATTATCTGAACTATCTTCTGTCACTATGGTGCTTCCACATTAGGGAAGGGGAACTCGTTTGTAAACAGAGTTGTGAACTCGTTTTGTAAACAGAGTTGACTGAATGAGTACCTACACACTATAGCAACTAACGCAGCGGGAGGATTTAAGCTGTCAGACAGAAGCTGTTCCCAGTCGCTGATCTACATGGTTCAACTTTTCTTTCAACTTTACGCATTCAAGCGATGCATGTAAGAGTGAACAAAAAGCATTCAATTTTGAATATCTAAAAATGAGATCGCGTGCAGCAATCGAAAGCTATCCATCGCCGGTGGGTTTCTTGTGCGTTATTTCGTTCAACAGTAGCATATAAGAAGCAGCTGATTGTTTTAGGTAGCCGTGAATAAACTCAAAATGTTGTTTGTTTGATGGTGGTGGTCCTTTTAATCTGAAAATGGCGGCAAGTACGATTAGCTTTACTGAAGATTGTCTCAAATACGAGTGCGTATGAAGCGTTTAACAAACATTTTGAGAATCAAGTAGGCCTAAATACTGGATTGATATTTATAACGTATTAATTAATATTATATACGTATTGAAGATGATGTTCAACACGGCTCACAATATAAACAACAAATCTGTATCATATTAATTGAACGCGCGTTTTGAACTTCTTTCAATATTCTCCCCAGATTGGATGTGTACAGGCATAAAAAATTGAATCGTGTAGATGCAGGTATACAGTAATACATAGCCCACATCTTATTAAATGACTGATGACCAGGGAGCGAAACTTATTGCCCGATAGGAGAGCGACAAGTGGTTTCAGGTTAACTCTGTTCTAGAGTCCCTTTACTGTGTACAATCGAAGGCGGCGTGGGTTGTGGTCCGTTGAACTATTGTGCCTCAGCTGTTCGCTATTTACTTGTTTTGTGTTGCAGTCTACAACCAACTTTTTTAATTGGTTATTTTAGGACGCTTTATCAACTGTAAGGAGTAACTTACATCATGGGGTAGGGATCAAAGAATTCCATATTAATTTCGACAAACAATCGTGATAAAAATGTTACATTTCGCGTTTCATCGCTAATTAGTTGTAAGATAATCGCAATAATTTCTTATGAATTGGAAAGAGATTTTTACATGAAAAATAACCCTGCATTACGCATTAGGCGTCAAGATAATGATAAAAAAAGGTTTCATGTATCAGTTTATTCAGCAGATGCAAATGAACCCAAACACATTTCAACACTGCAGGTGTAAATTTAGGGTAATTCAACATGAGAGCTCGTAATGACTCAATCACACCAACTTTAACATTGAAAGTGTTGGATGATTGTTTCAAAACCATTCCTTTCAATGTGAGAAATGCTACACTGCAGTCAATAATTTTTATATCTTTGAAGTAACATAATACAGTATTGTTCTAACTCTTTCTGTGAGTGCATTAACACAATCAACATTTATCTGTGCAATATTTTCTGGGTTGAGTAAGTCATTTAAATTTACAAACAATGAATATGAATCATGTAACTCGTACTTTTAAATTTTCTGAATCACTAGTTCACTGACATGCTTAAGTAATTTTTATATTTGGGTATTTAAGTCCAAACTGAAATGATTATTAATTTCCTACCGACTCCCCTACATTATTAGACATTACTATAATTATTCATTCTACGCTTCATATCATTATGCGGAAATCGTGTTCTCTGCCTATCCCTCCCCACAGCTCACCATGAGTCTACTCGCGCGCAAGTAAAAAACCCATATCTACAGTCAAGGAACAGCAAACCTGTTTCATTGGACAACAAGTTTTGCTCCTTCTTGATTACAAAGAACACTTTCTCGTTTGGAGAAGAAGTATGTACCTAAAGGTATGACCACAGTCTAGTATATACAGTCACGAAGCTCAATACGTAGTAAATATGCATCCATAGATAATTGCTAACCACTAGGATTGCTACTATCGCCTCATTACAGACAATGCGAAATAGTACCTGCACAGTCTATTATTCCTAGTACCCTCATAAACTCAAACTCCGTGACTGTATATACTAGATATACTACTGTGATGTGACCCATAACGTGACAACAGCGTGTGGCGAGGGATGTAGAGCGTAGTGGGGAACCAGTAGAATTTCAAGCCCTTATTTTTGTATCCCGTACTATATTTAAGCCAGTCATTAAAATGAGAATAGTTAATTTGTTAATGTATGAATTAGTATTGATAATAGAAAGCAGCAATAATGAATTAGAAACAGTATAATTAAACACTCCCGTTATGATTTGTCATTACTAGCCCTTCAGGATTAAACATTCTCATTTGCACACTCTTCTGTATAGCGTTCCGAATCCTGCCACTCAGACTAATATACCTATCATTAAACACTTGTTTAATGTGTTTCTTGGTTCCTTCAGCAGATGGCTCTGCTTGTGGAAGCGTTGCGACGACCGCTGGAGGCGGGATGCTCGCATTGGCAGCCGAGACGGCCTCGGTGTCGGACTGTTGCGTCGTCTGTGCGAAGTGAGGACTCTCAATAGTGGTGTGCACGAGGACATCGCCGGCTCTCAAGACGCAATTTGCGAGCTGCTTACAGGTACAGAAAAACAGTGGCAATAGCACTTTATTACTGCGCATTGACAGTGGCAATCATTTATCACACCTTCGTGTTTCATGTAACTTTAGATTTCATGTGTGAATTATTGTGCTAAAAGTCTGTGTAAATGAAAATATCAGATATGTTTTCTTAAATCTTAATTATATATTTAATGTTTTATATATTTTAAGCCTTGCACATTTTTACAATTTGAACATTGCGCTTATTTCCGAAAAATATAAACTAAAATTTTCTCTTATGGATGCACATTGAATAATAGTGACTTATCAAATTGAAGATTGATCATGCTTTTGGAAATGACAAACACAACCAATAATATTGCCTGATTAAATTAATAGAATTAAGACTTATGATCTTTTATCATAACTTCTAAGGGTATATCTTAGCGTTATACATTTCATATTTCTACTGCATTTCCATTTTATAAAACTCGGGTTTACAAAATAATCTCAGACATAAAGCTACAGTAAGTAGGAAAATTGTAATTAGAAGACAAATGTCTATTCTGTATTTCAAGGTAACAACGATACATAGTATTAGTGCCGTGCCATCAAGTTTAAAATAATATTTGGAAGTTTAATTATTTCTGCCCATATGACACTAAAGAACAATAATATTGCTTGCCAAGAATTCATAGAAGTAGGCCCAGCGATCTTTTATATAAGTACTGAGAGACATGTTAGTGATATATATCTTACATTTCTACAAAATTTATATGTATTAAATTTGAGTAATACATTTCAGTTTTATTAAACTCTGGTTTACCTTCATTACTAGGAAAATATTAATTCATTAATCGAAATCATTGTGTTATATCCATTCCATATTTCAAAATAATAATGATGTAAAATATTAGGATCGTGTCGTTGTGCTTAAGAATACTATTTAGATTATTTGGAAAATATTGTTACAAATTTTGATCTCCATTAATTTATTATTATTTCTTAGATTCAAAAATCGTTCACTATGTTATATTCATACAGTTGTATGGAAATCATACCGCTGCACTCAAGTCAGTGTTGTTTATCATCAAAAGTTTTACTTATATTACATTTAAATCATTTCAATTTAAAGATTTTCTTTTAAAGAGATGAGCCAATTATTACACAATCATTGAACATTACATTTTAACGTTTACTATTATACAATATTTTTACAAACATTACATTAATTTTACGATTGCTCTCGGTTACCAAAAAAATCAAACCTACCGTACAAATTATGAGCTAAAAATTTTCTGTGAAGAAATAGTGAAGGATAGAATTTCATGTTACATCTACCACTATGACGCACGTGATCCATAATATAACAATGCTGCATTGTTAAAATAATGTTTTGAAAACTTACTATTTTACGAGTCAATAATTTTATTTAAACTTGGTATTATCAATTTCAAATTTCAAACAAAAAGCAATTATATAAGTGAAATAAATAGCGTTTCTACCTAGTAAGTTTGAAGATGATATCCTAATATTGTATATTTTCCTAAAAACTTTGTATTAAATTCGAGTTTTACATTTCTGTTTCCTTCAATTCCACTGCAGAAATTATCTATGCTAGAAATATTAACTAGGACAATAGTAAATCATCAAGGGCAACATTTTTATTCTTTACCCCAGATTCCGTAATATCCATAACGTATAATAGTAAAATCTAGCCGTAAGGCTTGAGACAACGTTTAGGCCTCGAGAATCCGGAGAGGTATTGTTCCCAGATTAGTTTCTTTATATGTTACAATATTTAGTTAAAAATTTTATTTACCCTTATTCAAAACAAATTATTTTGTTGAAGTGTCGGTATCGGTATAATAATTTTAAAAGGCGAAAACGTAACTTTAAGCAATAAATTTAATGTGCTATGTCTTGCAACGTTTTCACAAACTAATACTGCACTGTGTATTGCAGTTCTGTTACAAAAGGTCTAATAAAATTACTGTCTGTTCCTACACTTACATTGGAAAAATGTTACAGCACTTAGAGTAACTTTAAAAATCGTGTTTACGGTGTATGTAGAAATTTAAGTTAATTCTGCTAACTTAGTTTTGTGTAATTAAGAATTTCCCGTAATTAAATATTAATGCTTAAGATGTGAAATATTTTTTTGCAAGTGAACAAATTTAATATTCGTATTTTTAGCTAAATTAGCGCAGACTTAGTTCCTCATACTCCGCTTACACGCATTTAAGCGTTTAGAGCTTCCATCTCAGTTATAGGCCTACTAACATAACTTTAGTGCGGTTTCACGATAGTGTACACTCACACTATGCATTGCATAAACGAATCTGTGACAGGAAAGGTTAGTTTAGGCTTTTGTTATGCCCTGCATATACGAATCTGTTCAGAATTTTCAAGCGCAGAGGAAATGCTATCTTTTTTGTTTTGTGATGTTGTCAGTACTGGTCTGTAATAAGATAGTGTGATGGCGGATTTTCACTTTCGAAATCACCATAAGTAATAGTGCGCTAGTTTCACCATTGCCTAACCATTTATATAATACCAAATGTCTAAATTTCATTCTTAATTTACATTGTATTTTTTTTATATTTCTCTGATCTGATTGTTGTAAACTTGTTTCTTTTTATTCCAAACCTCTGTGGTCAACTGCAAAGACAATCGGATGTAGTGAAAAAAAGATGTATTTACAATTTCGCTTTAAATTGATAGGCTTACATTGACGAATATAATATTTTATGACTTTATTTGCATCATAAACAAATTTAATTTTGATAAATTGCATAAATGTTGGAATTTTCTAATTAATACGGCTAATATTAAAATGTATCTTGAAATTGTAATAAAGGATGTAATCCCATCTAAGACATTTTATTAAGATTTAATTGCTGTAGTTACGGAATATGGATATTGTTGTTAAGTAATAGTACAAATTGAGCGATTCCTTTCCATGTTTTGACATGGAGCATTGATATAGCTGTACACATTTTAATTGAGATAATGGAATCAATTTCTAGCTACTGTAGTTAAATTTCTGGGCAATTAAGTAAATTAAATTTGGAAACGTGTTTAATTTAAAATGAAAGTAATTCTTTAAGAATTGAACTATTTTATAACTGAGTTTTATTTTTTTGTAATGACATTCTGGAAATTAGTTTGTCCATTTAATTATACAAAATTAGATATTCATGTTAGTTGCAATAAAAATGCTGTATTCTATGACCCTGTAACTGTTTCGGTAGTTTTGTCAATTTCCATCTAATCTTTTTCAAGACCTAACACTATAGACCTATGAGGTTGGAGCCGAGTGGCAGGGTGAACATATGACCACAGCCTAATATATACAGTCACGAAGCTTGAGTTGTGAGGGTGCGAGGAACAATAGACTGTGCCTTTACTATTTCGCATTGTATGTAATGAGGCGATATTAGCGATCCTAGTGGTTAGCAACTATCTATGGATGCATATTTACTATGGATTGAACTTCGTGACTGTATATACTGGACTGTGATATGACACCAGACTTTTTCCAAAGACAATATAATGTATCACATATCGAGATAACATAAAATCTGAAGCCTAATCAAGAGTGAAAGATAGAGAAGTGTTTTTCACTTTGCGTTCATTAACAGAGACATCCGCTGTGGTAACATAACTTAACTGAAGTAAAATGAGGACGTTATCACACTCGATCCTGTGGTCGCCATTTCTTGACTCGCATGTCAACCTCTTAATGCACAAGTAGGTTGGAGGGATAAGGCGTGATCTCTCTCTCCTTAGCCATCACTTGTTCATTCAATATTAAGTAGTTTGCGGTTTCTCCCCCTACTACCTTCCCCTTTGCTATGTATTGCAGGCTGTATTTTATATGACGTAATCCTTACCGACCACTGCACTATAGTTTAAAACATTGAAGTAATCACAATAAATTACTCATGATTAACTATTTTGTCTTGTTATATTAATATTTTTAGATGTTGTTCACCTTTCCGTCGACGTTTTGGTCATATCTAGATTCAGATAAATCTTTGAATAATTACAAAATTATAATTTAATTTTAACACCGTGTCTTTCTATATACAGTATAGTATATTTGTTGTTGATATATACAAGCGTCTGTAAAGGTTTCGATTTTTAATAATTATGTTGTACATAGGTTGTGGAAATGGCTGATTAGAGCTAATTACTTTCAGAAGCATAATTTGCTACCGAGCATAGTGATGTAGCGATTATCACGTTTGCCTGTATTCGGGAGGTCTGGAGTTTATCTCTAGGACCGGCTAACCGTGACCTGTTTTTAGTGGTTTTCTCAAGTTTCTCCAGGAGAATGCTTGGGTAGTACCAATTGCATGGGCCAAGACCTGCTTCCTTCCAAATCCTACAGTCGTTCATATCATTTCGTTTTCATCTTCTCACTTTCCACGCCAGAGAGCGCAACTGGCTAAACATTCTCCACTCTGTCGGGAGGAAAGAGCAATAAAGGCAAACCGCTGAGGAGTGGAAAAAAAATCCAACAAAAAGGAAAGTAGTTCGCTTAAAAGTACGCCATCCTTGCTAATGCGCCCGAAATTTGTGTTAAAATCCTGACAAATAAGGCATGAATAAACACACATATTTTCCTCGATCCTACTCGGTTGTGTAGCGATTAGCTACTTACATTCTTTAATGTAAAGAACGCTTTCTCATCTATATGATATAAAATGTTTAATAATATCAGGATATTTTCCTTAATGAACATACGTAGCATATTATTTGAACACGGTCTCGTAAATTCTTCGGAAAATTCTTTGAAAATATAGATGAGAAATGTATGTAACGTTCGTTTTATTTATTTCTTTCTTTGACTGCTTAACTTCCCTTTTTTCGTCTTACACGCCACTGCAGATAGGAGAGGTAGAATCACTGAATCACCGCAGTCTAGTATATACAGTCACGAAGCTTTACTTGTGAGGGTGCTAGAAACAATAGACAGTGCCGGTACTATTTCGCATTGTCTGTAATGAGGCGATATTAGCGATCCTAGTGGTGAGCAACTATCTATGGATGCATATTTACTACGTATTGAGCTTCGTGACTGTATATACTAGACTGTGGAATCACACTCTAGATATCTAACAATGATGAGCCTTCCTGAGCATTGGCCACCGTAAAGATATTACAGGACAATCGTAAGACAACGCACAAACATCCAGCCCCGTGGAAGAAAAATTAATTTATTCCAGTCCATCGCTGTGGATTTAAGGTTAACATGTCTGACCGTGAAATGAGCGAGTCCGGCTTTACATCCTAGTTTGGATAAGTTATCTGGTCGAGGATTTTCCGGGGTTTTCCTACAACGAATGAAGAGAAAATTCCGGGTAATTTTCGGCGCTGGACTCTGAACTTATTCCTCCGACAATATCACCTTCATTTCACTCATACGCTAGATCAGTGGTCGTCAGCACTCTCTGAAATGAGTAAAGGGTAAGCGGAGCAACGTAATATGTCCTGTCGGGCAGCAGGAAGAGGTAGAGAGCATACCCCCAGCAACCACGGAGGCACCATAGTGCAGTCTCTTCTCCGTGGATAAGAGACGTTAGCCCGAGGGTGCAGTGTGCTGATGACTACTGCGCTAGATAATCATAGCACTTGATAAAGCATCGTAAAATAAACCAATTAAAAATTATTCCTTTGCTCACGCAGGGAATCGAACCTCGGACCACTTGGTAGCACGCGTACGCCTCGTAGAGTTGAAGGAATAATATTGTTATAGGCTACTCGTATTACAAATTCATTTGTCACTCATTATTTTTATGTTCCTCATTGTCATTACATTACAATTTCTATACTAAACTTAAGGAGTGACTCTTTGTTTATATTAGAGTAAATTATTACATTATAAAGTATTTACATATATAATGACTGCCAATATGAAGGATTAGACAAAATGTTTGCTTGGTCTTCACTGCTAGAATTGGCCATACTAACGCCATTGAACATGTCCAGATGATTTGTGCCTTTAGATCTACATTCGAGGGAATATTTTTATATTTTATTGTTTGTGGTTTCTATGTTTATCTCCCTCATTGTATCTTAATTTCGCTTTTTGTCTAATAGTTTGTATCCTGCTACTGCCCGCGGGAACAACATTTCTGCCACTTATAACCTTATCAGATTATTCTTTCCCAACACCCAGTTTTCAGAGACATAAAAACAAAGCTCGGATGGCGATTTATGTATAGAATTTTACGAACATTTTTCTTTCATATTATATTTACGAATGTGCAGTTTGAAGTTCACAAACGTGCTTCAATATATTTTGTATAAGCCTATATTCACCATGAAAGAACCATTACAATTTTTGAAAACAATTTATTTTTCTATAATCTGCTTTAAAAAGCATAAGGAAATTTCCTGGCGCACCGTTCAGTTTAAAAGTTACTGGCGAACCTTGCCAATCAGTAACAGGAGTGGTTAGAAATATGGTATTTCCTACCGTATACCTGTCTAGCAGGATGTTCCTACAACACGTTAACGTTCTTTGTTATCCTTCCTCACTCTAGGACCGCTTGTAATCTAGTTAAGTTCATTTTTTAAATATGTAATTTATAGTTACTTTTCATTCAATGTTATCAATACTGTGAATGTTGTGCTTAGTATGTCTGTCGTGCCTTTATATTGTGTAATTCAAGAGCGAATGTAACAATGCAAAGAATGGAAGACAATTTCCGTTATTCATGTTTTGAAGAGAACACTTGCAGCGATGGGTGTGTCTAAAACTGCGTTACATTGATCGAAATGCAAACTATAGTACAGCATTGAGAATATTGATCACATTTTTATAGTCACAAAAATCCAAAAGCTCATTCATTCAGGGTAGACGAAATTAGGGCAAAATAAACAGTTATGGCAGTGAAACGTGCTCAAATTTATGACTTTTAACAGCAGTAAAAATTATATTTTGAAGGAGAAATGCTGAACGTAAGCATTTAGAATATAAGAAGAATATTGAAATGACCGATTAAATAATATGATACCTTTATTTCCAAAATTATAAGGAACATTGACTTCAATAAATAAAAAGAATAGAATATTCCATGGTACCTATATAGATGCTTTTGCTAAATAATAGGACGGAAAAGATCCATTGGAAGATCTCATAAATCTCATAAATGATTGCTGGAGACCGTAACAAGCACCTGGCCCTACTAGTTATAAGGATGATGATCGTGATGATTTCTGATTTCGAACATAGTTTCAAACTAATTCTTCTAGGATAGATAGATGGATTTATTGAGCAATATTTTTTTTTTATAGATGGATGGATTTATTGGGTAATATTATACATACAGATGTTATATTATCATAATTTTCTCTAAAATCCAAATGCACGGGTCTTTTGATCGTACATGCTTTGTACCTAAAACAAGTCCTACTTTTTAGGTTTCACCCCTCTCACCTATGATTATATCCTAGATCATATATACCCAGATAGGTCGGCCTTATAGGCTTTGAGGTTAACAACTTTTGTCATGTTTACTACGCTGCCATCTAGTTATGACATGAGGAGTCACGTCATAATTCCCATATGAATTGCATTAGCGACTGTACTGCCATCTCGTGTTCGTTTACGGCGGACGGGTGGCGATCCTGGCGATTGTTCTCTTCAAAGTGCTGACGATTTTGCATAGCGATGATTTATGTCTCATATATGATCTAGGATTATATCCAACCACTCTCTAAAAGAACACACATATTAAAATGAAAATGGTACACCAAAACACATTATATATTATATCCTAACCTAAAACAGACATATAAGTGTATAGTTTTGAGCAATATTATACATACAGATG
The DNA here is from genome assembly GCF_040183065.1 of Periplaneta americana. Taxonomy (NCBI): domain Eukaryota; kingdom Metazoa; phylum Arthropoda; class Insecta; order Blattodea; family Blattidae; genus Periplaneta; species Periplaneta americana. Next base: position 62,135,893 of record NC_091127.1, on the reverse strand, counting down.
TACTACGTTATCCGAATTTACTTTTAAATCCAATGCACGGGTCTTCTGACCGTACGTTCTGTGTAAAACAAGTCCCATTTTGTAGGTTTCACCCATCCCCCCCACCCACCCACCTATGATTAGATTCAACCACTCGCCAAAAGAACACAGATTAAAATGAAAATGGCAGAAATAAAACATATTATTTAATAATATATATACTAATCTAAAACAGGCATAAAAGTGTATAATTGAGTAGTTAACATTATCCTTTCGTCATTTTCCATCACAAACTTCAACAGCTGAAGTTCTGATCTGTCTCTCCTTCAAGAGGAACAATCCAGTCTTTTGTTCGTATTCTCTGTTCCCCAAAAGGTTAAGGCATACAAGCGAACTCCTATTCTGATTTAGCATTGAAGGTGGTACATATTTTCTCTGGATATGTTCCAATTCGACACACTGCAAATTACTTGTCGAAACTTGTGGTCAATTTGCCGACTTCGATGATACGCGTAGAATTTAATAGGAGAACTCAGAAACGTCACAAAAAAACCTTATGCAAACACAGTCTGTTTTAACTACAAATTCTAACTGCCTTAAGTGTGTTTGATCCCGATCCCTCAGCTTCAAAAGCAGAAGTTCATGTTTGCCTACATTCAGATATAACTGCTTTAAAACTGTTTATATTCTTCATGTGTCACTGCAGCAGCTGAATGTTACATGCAAATATGTTTCTTAACGCTATGCTGAACCCAGGTTATTTTATACTCATTAGTGCAGCTAACTGCCATCAATGAGGTAATACTGTTTTTACGCTGATGAAACAAATTGCAAATAAATACTAATTCATCATCAAATTACAATTGGTAGTTCTAATGTTCAACACACAGAGTTAAGTATTTTGTAAATATCTACTGTCGTATCTTCCACATGCTATGGAGAACTCCGCACACGTACCGTACACTCGTAGAAAAACGTTTTGTCGCACAGATACTTTACAAGTCCTAGCAGGAGCCAGAGCGCACGATCAGAGGATGAGCAAGAGAACACTAGTTGAGGTAATAAAAGTAGTTTTGTTTTGTTGTATGTCTGATCACGCTCAGTGCCTTCTTTCTGGTACTTACTAAGTATCTGTGCAACAGAATTTTTCCTAAGACTGTACGTATTTCTAATAATGTGAAAGTTAATAAAAGTTACAAGTCCATTGACATAATAATAATAATAATAATAATAATAATAATAATAATAATAATAATAATAGTTGTCATGTGGTATAAGAAGGAAACAGTTTTACGTATCGCAATAAACTATTACATACATACATACATCATACATACATACAAACATACATACAGTCGACCTGGTTGGCGAGTTGGTATAGCGCTGGCCTTCTATGCCCGAGGTTGCGGGTTCGATCCCGGACCAGGTCGATGGCATTTAAGTGTGCTTAGATGCGACAGGCTCATGTCAGTAGATTTAGTGGCATGTAAAAGATCTCCTGCGGGACAAAATTTCGGCACATCCTGCGACGCTGATATAACCTCTGCAGTTGCGAGCGTCTTTAAATAAAACATAACATTTACATACATACATACATACATACATACATACATACATACATACATATGTGTTCTGTCTATGGGCAGGTCTTTCATTGCAAACCCAGCATTCTCAAATTTTTTCCATTTTCTGCCTTCCTCTTAGTCTCCGCATATGGTCCATGTCTTAATGTCGTCTATAATCTGTTATCCTCTTCTGGCCTGAACTCTTTCTACAGTTCACCATTCCTTCCAGTGCATCCTTCAGTAGACAGTTTCTTCTCAGCCAGTGACCCAACCAATTCCAGTATCAGCATCATTCTTTCTTCACCCATTCTTTCCAACACAACTTCATTTCTTATTTTGTCTGTCCACTTCACACGCTCCATTGTTTTTCATATCCACGTTTCAAATTTTTTAACCCTTAAATTGACAAAGTATCCTACAGGAAACAACAGGTTAATAGGCTATATGCTATAATCTTAATGGAATAGAAAAAAAAATTGGTAGGAAAATTAAAATTTCACAATACTACAATATTGTACAACATATAAAATAAGGACATTGCGATAGTTGGTTTCTTTACGTTCCGACAAGGTTTAATAAAATAGTGTGAGAAATGAAGCTTATTCTTCTTCTTTGACATATCCCTTTTAGGAATTTTTCCGACAACACTTGAGAGCCCGTTTTTTAATCTTTTCCAGTGTCTTAATATGTTCTAATCTGTAAGGATCCCAACATGCAGCACCATATTCCATTACTGGACGTACTAGTGATTTATATGCAATCTCTTTGGATTTATCAGAGCCTTTTCTTAGTACCCTCATCACAAAGTGTAACGCTCTCCATGCTTTTCCCGCTGTGTCCGTAACGTGTTCCCCCCAGCCGAGATCGCTGCTAAATGTTATTCCGAGGTATTTACATTTGTTAACTTCCGGAATGGTTTCACCCCCTAACGTATACGATGCGACTATTTTATTTCTTTTCCTTGTAAAGCTGATGGCTTTGCTCTTTAGAGAATTTATTTTCATTTTGTTGGCTATTTCCCAAGCGTTTATTCTATTTAGGTCAGTCTGAACAAGAGTAGTATCTTTATAACATTTTATTTCCCTGTATACCATACAATCATCCGCGAATAAGCGAACCCTAGACAAGATATTAACTGGCAGATCATTTACAAAGCCAGGAATAGAAGAGGCCCCAAGACAAACCCCTGTGGGACTCCGGAAGTATTTTCAATTGGGTTCGATAATTCCTCACCTACCCGTACTCTCTGAGTGCGACAAGTTAAAAATTCCTTGATCCACTGGAGTACTCTGAAGTCAATCCCCGTTGATTGTAGTTTAACCAACAATATATCGTGTGGGACTACATCGAATTCGCGTCAAAAGTCAATAATCACTGCATCTACTTGGCTACTGGCCAACTGCTATGGCATCAAGCCACCTTTTGACATTTGTTTATCTATAATGACTATAGAAAGAAAATGATATGATCTTGTTAAATATATGTAGTTGTGGATTTCAGAACTGGTCCTGTATTGATTGAAATTGGACTTAATTCTAAGTAAACAAGTATAAGTACTGTATATAAATGTATAATTTTTAATATTTTCTCTAGGCCTACAATGGACTTTACAACAGTAATCATCTAAAATAGACACAGACTTGTTTTGTAAGACCAGTATTTTATGGATACCCGAGGGATTACCCCAAGTATTCCATAGCAATAAGTAGACCTAATATTATAAAGCATAATATGCATTCCTAAGATATTCTATTGTGACGAAATAATTAACGTGTCTTAAGAAATAAATTGCTGTTAAGAAACGAGTAATAATGAATTCAGTGTGACCTTTCTATAGTAATTTTTGTCCAAAATAATTCCAAGAAGTTAAAATAAAGACATATTTCGTCGATTACAGCGTTGCATATAATATGTTGTGATGTAAAAACAAATCATCACGAAAAGTATTTGTCCACATACATAATATATAATTTGTCAGAGTACAGTTATCGTACTGAAATATTCAAATGATTGTTATTTTATTACGATCTCTACTTGCGTTAACAAAACAGACTATGTCGGCGTTTCCTCACGTAGCCAGAAGTTGGAAGAAGTGTAACAGGTTTAAGGAAAGAGGACGATGTTGGTCTGTTTCCTACCTCTTGATACAAGCACACGTGCATGGCTTTTGTTTTTCCACAGACTGTGCCATAAGTAACATACCATTGTAAATGTAGTCGCTACTCCATTAGAACAAAAACAACATACTTATCCAACGTAAGTGTACGAACATTCCAAGATTATTCATTGTCCGTGATACGTACAGACCTACCGATGTAAAAACAAATCAGAACGAAATGTATTTATTCGCATAGAATATTCATCTTATTTTGTGTTCTGCCAAATGGCAGGTCTTTCACTGCCAACCCACCATTCTCCAGTATTTCCTATTTTTTCCCTTCCTCTTCGTTTCCTCATTATGATCCATATATCTTAATGCCATCTATCATCTGATACCTTCTTCTGCCCCGAACTCGTCTTCCGTTCACCATTTTTTCCAGTCCATCCTTGAGGAGGCGGTGTTTTCTTAGCCAGTGACCCAACCAATTCCTTTTTCTCTTCCTAATCAGTTTCAGCATCGTTCTTTCTTCAACAACTCTTTCCAACAGAGCTCCATTTCTTGTTCTATCTGTCTATTTCATACGCTCCATCGTTCTCCATATCCACATTTTTTTAAAACAAGAACAATTTTTTATTTACATTAAAAAGATACATTAAAAAACTATTATATGCATAAAACAGAAATACAAATTAAGGAATTTACGCCCGTATTAGCAAACGCTTGTGGTCAGGTGTAAACTGACCTGTAGATAAGCAAAACCAAGAAGACAGAATAAATTAATATAAACAATAAAATAGCACAGATTACAAAAACAAAAGCCTATATGATAAAGACCAATCACAATTGAAAATATTTATAACCAATATTCACTAGTATAATAATATAAGACTAATATTTACCAATTAAGTGTCTAACCCTATATTAAGTTCTTTTAATAATTTCTTTAATTTTCAGTTTAAATTTAATCATACTTATGTTAGCTAAAACAGAGTACTGAGAAATTAATTTGTTGTAAAGTTTTAAGCCATAGTTGAAGTCAAGTTTCATACCAGCAGCCGTTGAACTTTTGGATTCTGTAAAATGAAATATGTTTCTTCTCGTATTATAATTATGCCAATATGCGTTGAAATTTTTCTTGTTAATAATGTATATTTATATATGTTTTCCAATTTGAAAACGTTAAAATGCAAATAACTAAATTCAATATGGTAATCAATAGACGTTTTCAGACAAATTCTGATTATTCTCTTTTGTAGTAAATGCAGCGGCTTTCTTATGGATTTAGGAACAGTGCCCCAATCAACAATGCTATAACGTAATATAGATTGAACTAAGGATAAATAAATAAGTCTTTAAATATTAATGGGTAGGTAAGAACGAAGTATAACGGATCTATATATAATTTTGCGTAATTTACTGCATAAAAATGCAATATGTATGTCCGATCTAAGATGCTGGACAATTATTATTACTAGATTTTACTTTAGTAGAATTAGTTAAACATGGACAGTCACATTTTAGAGAAATTGTGCAATTAGGATTGTGAATTTTAATATTGTGAATATAGTCGAGATGTATGGCATTGTGTGAAGTTAGTGAAAGGGATAGAATTTAAAATGCTTGTAGTCGCTTCTCTTCACTTCGTCTTAATGTCCATGTTTCTGCTCCACACAATGCCACACTCCACACAGATTAGATTATCTGTGCCAGTATTAGTTTAATAAAAAACTGTTTGTGCTGTTATATGCATATTCCTGTATATATAAGTACGATACTGACCACAGTTAACTTTAGGCATCGATTACAAGAGCAAAGTTATACACAGTGTCGTACCAACTTGCGCGCAGGTAGTTAAACATTGACTTTATTGAGGCTGTAAACTCTGTAAAATTAGATTCATATAAGGTTTTCACTGAGTTTTATATCACGAAGTCGGTTATTGCAAATAATTTACATATATGGAATATGAACTCTGTAAAACTGAAGAAGAAATGGCTTCTTGTTTTCAATGTGCTGAAAGATGAAACTATCTATTGTTTTACTCTTCCATTGTCATTACATTCATATTTTCTTCACCTAGCTCGAACGCCGGAATTCAGGGACGGTTCGATGAATCGATATTAGACAAAAGAGAAGAGAAACTTGTCAGAAACAGGCCTTGGCAATACTCTAATATTGAAATATAATATGAAAACTACCGGCATGGATAAAAATATATGATACAATGTCTTCCTATCAGATTTTGTTTTCTTGAAAACAAAAATATTCCAGTAATTGCAATATGCTTCCACATTTCGAATTTAGGGTCACTGAAATGGAATAAAATTGTTATCAAACCTAAAGTGTGTTGAAATTGTATTGCTAAATTTCAATTAATATAAGTCTATTTCAATCTTTTCTCAAAATAACGTGAAGTACTGTATTATATAGGCCTATACAGTAGATATTTTGTTGTCTGTTATTCATTAGAAAGTCGTTAACGAAACAGTCTATTAACGTGTACCGTTTTTCATTGAAAATTATACGTATATTGTAGATTTATCAAAGGATCGTGCATTGGACTTAAAGGGAAATTCTGTAAGTTCAGTATACTTTATGTTGTTGTTGAATAAATACACAGCTAGCTACCTATTCTACGTAACCAAAAGTAAGAAGAACTGTAACAGGTTTAAGGACAGAGGGCCAGTGTTGATGTATTTCCTACCTCCTGATACAAGCAGATGTGTATGGATTGTGTTTGTCCACACGCTGTGCCGTAAGTGGCTTACTACAGCTTTGTAGTCGCAAGTGACTAAGTAAAATCATACACACTTTATCCAACGTGAATGTACGAACATTCAATATGATCATTAATTGCCCATACATTGTATAATTACGTTTTCATGTAAAACAAATGAGCACAACATGTAATAGGCGAAATGTAAGAATTGATAGAGTGCTTCTCATTTTCTAATATTTCGATAATCAGACATACTATACAGTACGTATACGTAAAATTGCCAGATTTTAAGTTTTCAAAAGGGGGACACTTTAACATACTGTATTTGCGAACAAATTTTATTCGAAGGAAATAAAGGTGTTACGAGTAATGGCTCTCAACCTAAAGTATAGAAATAAATTAACAAAATGGAAATGATTTTAACTTGATTAATATCAGTTAAATAGACATCATCGAAAAAGATTTTATCTATCAATTAAATATACAACATCGAAAAATGCTAGTATCAATTAAATATAGATTATCGGAAAACGCTAATATGAATGAAATATACAGCATCGAAAAATGCTAATATCATTAAATGTACAGTTTCGGAAAACACTAGTATCATTGAAATATACAGCATCGAAAAACGCTAATATCAATTAAATATACATTACCGGTAAACGCTAATAACAATTAAATATACAGTATCGGAGAACACTAATATCAATTAAATATACAGCATCGAAAAACGCTAATAAAATTAAATATACATTATCGGTAAACGCTAATAACAATTAAATATACAGTATCGGAAAACACTAATATCAATTAAATATACAGCATCGAAAAACGCTAATATCAATTTATTAAATATACCTATACAACATCGAAAAATTCCAATATCAATCTACAGCATTAAAAAACGCTAATATCAATTAAATATATGCAGCACCGAAAACCGCTAATACCAATTAAATATATACAGCGTTGAAAAACACTAATATAAATTAAATATATACTGTACAGCATCGATAAACGATAATATCAATTAAATATATACAGATTCGAAAAACGCTAATATCAATTAAATATAAAGCAACGAAAAACGCTAATATTAATTAAATATATACATCTTTGAAAAACACTAATATAAATTAAATATATACAGCATCGAAAAACGCTAATATCAATTAAATATATACAGCAGCGAAAACCGCTAATACCAATTAAATATATACAGCTTCGAAAAACACTAATATAAATTAAATATATACAGCATCGAAAAACGATAATATCATTTAAATATATACAGATTCGAAAAAAGCTAATATCAGTTAAATGTAAAGCATCGAAAAACGCTAATATCAATTAAATATAAACAGCATCGGAAAACTATAATATCAATTAAATATATACGGAATCGAAAAACGCTAATATCAATTAAATATAAAGCATCGAAAAACGTTAATACCAATTAAATATATACGACTTCGAAAAACACTAGTACCAATAGGCTATATACAACATCGAAAAATGCTAATATCAATTAAATATACAGTATCGAAAAGCACCTCTAAGAAGAAAGAGATGTGATAACGGAGATGAAGACAAGTGAAATCAAGATAAAAATTTACCTTCTAAACTAAAAATTTTACTTAAAAATTGAATGGGGTACGAATGGGTTGATGCAAATCTCCGAAAAACATCAACCAGGTAACTTGTCGCAACCAGGATTTGAACTCGGGCCGGCTTTGTTTATCGATTAGAGACGCTAACCATTACTCCACAGTGGTGGACTCCCAGACTTTTCTGCAGAGTCTTTCCGCGGCTCCAATATTTCAAAGAAGTCGGCGCCTATGACTCAAAACATAATTATAACTCGTAAGTAGGCTTGTTACTTCGTATTTTCAAGAACGATTTTTGTGTGAAGTGCAGGAAATTCAAATTCAAATTATGTTTTGATTGCGTATTAAATGGTGCAATTCACATGAATCTTTGAACAATAATTTAAAATTGAACTAAAAACGGGACTATCATACACACCACGGTAAACGTAACTGTTGCTAAATACACAAGACTTATAATGGAAAAATGAAAATCATATCCTTCGCACCGTTTTTTGTTATAAAAGTATTTTTTCCCCGTAATTATGTATTTACCAGACCTTAGATTTACACTGTACTTCCAATATTAGTACCTCCGTATTTCGTTAATCTGTGTATGTGTGCGAGCGTGAGCGAGGGTAGGTTTCGACAAGCTGTTACTGAAGACTAATTGTTCCTTGTCTTCAAGGTGATGATGTGCAGGGAATTGCTTTCTACGTAATAATGCTGCAACGTGGGAATTTCCTTCTCTTTCATCGCCTTCACACAACGCAGATGAATAGTTCCTTGACATTCTCACTTCTTTAACGAAATTTGAATGCCGTATCTCTATTGTAGCACTTTTCCAGCCTCATTCATATTAAACACACGTCTCAGCAAGCAAATAAACATACGTTAACTCTCCTTTTTACTCGGATACTGTTGGAACGCATAGAAGAGTATGTTGCTTTTTCGTAGTGTATACCTACATGTACGTGTAAAATAAACACGTCTTTCTGGACGTATTTGTACAATGTTGATGTAGTAAGTATAATACGGGTAGAACTACTTTCACACTGCAAATAACCGATTCCGTGTTCCGAGAATTTCGCGAAAATCAAGTATATTCACTTAAAACATTTCTTAAGTACAGTATATGTAGAGTGGAAGTGATATAACCTTACAGATTGAAAGGGGCGATAGGGTAAGTTCAAATGAATAGAAAACCTATATTACGTTATGTGATTAAATCCACGGTTAATTAGAAAATTAAGTTCGAAGTTTCAGCAGTCCTGCAAAATCGCCGCCAACACAAACTTCTCGTGATACAGATGTAAGAGATCAACGAACTCGGTGTGTGTCGCTAGATGAGTTGTTCTCTGGCGCTGTGCTGCAACCAAATCGCATCGTGCAGTGGATAGAAATTAGAGGTTTTTAAATTAAGTTTACACGAAAACCGTCCACAATATTGATATATGCCAGAGGGATAAATTATTCTTTATTAGTTTTCCTATAGATGTGGACAAAAATGACGATCCTACTCGCAATAGTTACCGAATAAGAAGTTATTAAACGTTTGAGGAAAAAAAGAACATTTTTTTTTCTGAAGAAAACTATTAACTTTCCACCAATATTATGATAGAGTTTTTTGTTATAACTCGACCGAGGCGAGTGGAGACGCAGGAGTAATGTGAAATATCGCGATGACGCAATACGAACGCAGGAAAAGTACAAGTGGCGCTCCGGCTGCAGGATCCCACTGGCCTTGATCGAGTAATAGTTACAACATGAACTATTCGTTCTGAAAATCTGCAAGGCTATTTCACTTCCACTCTGTATATATATTATTTTTTTGTCTAAAGCGTTCCTTTCTGCCTATGTACTGCTGTCACTTTTGATTATGTACGAGTTCTCTTAACATATCATTTGTATTTCTTTCACATTTGATTGGTATAAGTGAATTTAGAACTTTAAATGAAACATAATACGCTACTTTTAAATAAATGCTGTTTCCTCAATTTCGACTGTTTTTTTTGTTGTTTTTTTTTTTTCAATTTTTCGTGAACTAATACCAATTAATTCAAGTGGTATACACACCATGTCCGCAAAATCAATTTACTGGATATTATGTTGTTTATTCTTTACACAACATTATAATTACTTTCAGTTGTAGCAATTTTTTGGACTGTAGGATATAGTGAAGAAATTATGTATTACTAATCTTTTCGGAAGTAGACTGTATTAAAATACACCATTAAAACAAATGTTTTCATAAAAGGCACGAATTTACTTAGAGAAAAAATGTTTGATCGTCAAAGTAATACAAAATCCACGAAGCACAATAAAACACTCAGGAAGTGCTATTAGTAAAGTTAAGCTTATATTTACAAGCAGTAATTGGGCGGTGTTATACAAAAATTAGTTATCTATGCCACAAAATAAAAAAAAAGTTATTCACTTAATGGGATCGGTAGAATGAAACTATATAATAAGGGACAATAATTTAAGCAACATTCGGTATTTTATGCCCTCTAGCCGACGAAATATAAAGCCAGTTTCCATAGATTTCTCATTCAGACTTAAGCAAAAACCATTCAACCTACGTTCATCTCTCGTGGAGGAAAATGCAGAATCTACTCTAAGCAAACTGGCGATTGGCAATAATGACAAACCAGTCAAATCATGCCTTTCAATTTGACACATTATTCATGATTATTTATACAATTACTAGATAAAACTGCAATAATGTACATCTTATAATAAATCACTGTTTAAACCTTTACGGGTTACACATTTTTGCATAATTTAAATATCTAACAGTCCATTCTATCTTGTGGATGGTTTTATTATCACAGCTCTGAAATCTCTTATCTTCGAAGAATGTTGTATTCAGTGAATTGTGGCTCAATGTAAAGAAATTGTCTAAAAAATTGAAGAGGCATTGAAGTAAGTTTTAAAAGATTGACAGCTATTTCATAAATTCTTGAAAAAATTAAGACGAGGAAATTTTATTGATGAATGATGACATTAATGATTTCGAAAACATCAGCATTCGTTCTGAATATGAAAATGATTAATATTAAGTAGGCCTATAGATATATGCTAATTGAATTTAATTCGGAATAAAAATACCTGATTATGGAAAAAGGTTTTTAAAATTTAAACCATCATTTAAAATAATGGTATAAATTTGAAAATAAAGAGAAATTAAGGTTCTTGCATAAATTTATCGGTAGGAGCATTTTATTTATGGTAGAATAGGTACTTTTGAAGCTTTTAACGATTAACAAGTCTTGTCTATTTAGTTGTAACGCAGGTAATACAACTGAAGTACAACATGATACATTAAATATAAACAGCCATGGAAATCTAGAAAACAAAATTAATATACAAGAACCGAGAACAACCGAAAACAGAATCTTTGAAATAACGACCACACACATTCTTCTCTATGGATGTGAAGAATGGGTACTGATAAACGACTTAAATAAAATATAAACGAGAATTTTGATAACAAAGTGTATCAGTGTGTGCCGCGCATGAAAATAGAGTTGTAATAGAAGAATACAGAAATATTCCATTAACGGAAAAAACACATTGATATCACAGAATTTGTTCGAAATGCTTTAACAGAATTCTTAACAGGAAACAGCTTCAAGCAGCATATCGATGCAGTACAATGGAAATAATAGATTTAGGACATTAAAAAATGAGTGAGATGTAATATCTGGATTCACTGGACGATTGAATAAGCGATATGCCTATTTCACGGAACTGCAGGGAATGAAAGAGAGAATTTATGAAAAGTTCTATTTTCAAATGTTAACAGGTTTTTATTGTTTATGAGAAAAAATATAACCATGTGTTATTGATTTTTTGCAGCAAGTTAATTTTAACCTTAATTTACTCAAAACTGCTACCTTTTGAATTGACTCATTTTTGCATAACACCGTCTAATTATGTTAGAACTGAGCACTGAACTGGTTTATAAAATATAGCTTTACAACTTCTCTTGAAGAGATTAGTTTGAGAATAGATTTAATTTGTCTACAACGTAATATAATCAGAATATTCTTACCGGGGATCTACCCATGAGAGAAAAACTGTAAATGAAATTTTAGGTGACAGTTGTGAGTCATGGTCTGTGACCTGCTAGTGCCATGATTTAAATCCATAAAACTTATAATAATAATAATAACAATAATAATAATAATAATAATAATAATAATAATAATAATAATAATAATCCGTAGCGCTACATCCCACGAAGAGCCAAGACCGACCAGCGGGTTGCTGGCCTCACAGCAACATGCCGAAACAGAGGTGGACGATCATCCAACCAGAATGGAGGTATCGTGTGGTTAGCACGATGAGCCCCCCAGCCGTAATAGCTGGTTTGCGTAACCGGATTTCGCTACGTATCGTAGCTCCCCAAGTGCATCACGATGCTGGGTGGGCACCGGTCCCAGAAACTGGCCGAAATTTCATGAGAAAATTTCTTCCCCCACGAGGACTCGAATCAGCGCGCATTACGTAAAGCGAGTCCTAGGCAGGATGCCTTAGACCACGACGCCACGGCGCGGGATCCATATGACTTATATGTGGGGTAAATTGGAAGGATGTATATGTGCAAATAACCCGTATTCCATGGACGAACTCTAAAACAAGATCAACACGAAGTTCAAGCAATACAGGGAGAAGAAAAAACATTTTCTTTTGTGAGAAAACTGTGAATTTCTCACCAATATGAGATTACATTTTTTTGTTACATACAACATGAGCTTTTCGCTCAGAAAATCTGCAGGGTTATTTCACTCCCACCCGGTATAAAGCATACTTCCACAATGAACTACACCAATTTACACATCTAACATCTACAGCAGTAGTAGCAGCAGTAGTCAGCGAAATGATGACTTAAGCCTGGTGACTTACTCCCTTTGCCAAAACCTCGAGTTCAGTTTGTCACTCCTCTGTACATCCAATACTCCATTTTTTGTATTACAAATATTTGAATGAGATCTTATGTTGTTCCAAAAGAAAATAGACGTTTAAGTTAAGTCAACGCTGATAATAATATCGGGTTCAAATGTATAAAGCTGCTTCGAATGAAGTCACTTAAATTCCATATTTTGAAAAGTAAGACTAATTTTTCATGTTGACTTCAAGTGTTGAAAAAGAACATTTTCAAGTTTCAGAAGAGAGAAAATAGGCCTAATTAAATGATTAAAGTAGACATTTCTACTTTATGCCTGACCTGAGATTTTAGGCTACTTGCAATAAATTTTGCAGTGTAAACTGTTTTGCAATTTAAGTTCAAAAGGCTCTAATTTGCAAATTAACTGTTTTCAGACCGGAAATACACAGAGAGATACAGGAATGTAATGATAATACTGGCACTGTGTTAATAACAACATTCAGCGTGAACAGTCAATCACGAATTACTACAAAACATACAAATAAATGATTACAAAACAAGAATATAAAGCAATAAATAAACCATTCAAAATAACTCAGGTAACTACAACGATACATAGGATTTTCTTTTTTTCTTTAATGATTATGTCTAGGATTCTCCACTTTTAGTCGGTAAATTCCGGGATATAGATGGACAGAATAAAAATTATTATTGAACAAATAATTTTAAGTCAGACTAATTTATTCACTTATTTGTTACAATTAAACAGCAAATTATCAGTTAATCTTTTAACCTACATAACCATCAATATTTTGTTTTGACCACTTTTAGAGAAACTAGCACTAGTACTAGCATATATCGCAGTTGAATTTTCATACATATATTTACCTTAACATTTGTGTCTCTCTATCAGATCCGGCCTACTCTTAACATAGTCACAGAACTCAGTATATGATATGTTGAAATTTTGTTTCACCTGCACTTCTACTTTCAAGTGATTATAACCTATTCATTTTGTGGTGTCTATAGACTGAAACTAAAACTCCTTTTATATTAGGCCTCAGCATTGAAACTAGTTTCAAACGTTTCTTATATTATGAAGGTTTAAATATATATTTTAATCTCGACCATGCCGAAATGTAGTAATTATACACCTGGTAGCAGCCCTTTAATGGACCTCATTAAAGTACACCTATTCATTAAAGTTCAGGTCTTCCACCAATCAGAAAACACCATTGTAGGAATATGAAAGCGCAAGTATCGATTATTCTCGGATATACAATCGAAAGACAAGTAGCGAAACGTTACGGAGGCTGGAAATCCAATACTGTCGCAGAAGGTATGTTCTGTTACTATAATAATTAGCGTTAATTGTAAATAATATTCAAGTAAATTCAATTTGTCATCTCGTTTTTCAATGTCTAAATCAATTTCAAGGTTATATCAAGATTAATGTTTATTTTAATCTCTAGATTATATCAAGGTCAATGACATTTCTTTCTCGGAAAAAATTAATACTTTCGCCTCTGCGCACATCACACAATTTACGAGATATTGCACAAGGTCAGTTCCGCTCCCCAGTCAGATAAGAATAACATGAATACTTATGAATAATTTCAAGTTAGAAATATGGTCGAGCATAAAAAGTCGTATGAAATTTGCCTATAATGGTAATTAAGACGCTCGTATGAAAATTATGAAACTAGCTTGCGCTCGTTTCATAAACATACTCGCGTCTTAATTACTACCATCATAGACTCGTTGCATAATGTACTATTATTTCTATATCACTTCATTGAGAGTATATAGACTAGTGAAATTTTAAGATTGCAGATATCTGGGAAAATTTCAGTATACGGATTCCTCACTGACAATTATATCTTAAGATACTAAAAAGAGCAGATTTGTCTGCGTTTGTCGAATGCGCAATATCATGCTTACGAAAAGGAACTTTTCAGTGCCAATAATTTATTTTGTGTGCACAAGTTTGGAATTTTGAAGTAAGAGGGAAAGGAAGGTATCCGTGTTCTGAAATTTATCGAGATATCTTAATACCACTAATGTACGTGAATTAAACAACACAATTAATTTAACACATGCACATATTTCCTACCATTAGAAAATCTGGCAACACTACTGCAGTGACTAAGGGACGGAATTCTGCTCTTCCAACCTAGTGCGTGTGTGCTTTCGTAAGCGAGCCGGCGGCACGATGTTGCCAAACTACGCAGACTTTCAGCCTAATTTTCTAATTAACAATGCTCTTAATTACAAAAACCATAATAGTTCTTTTATTGATTTTAATATAGTTTATTGCCTCTTCAATCTGCACACTTATGACTTTCATATTACTCTGCGTTATGATACCAATTTGGGGTTAGGAGTAAAAAGGAGGATAACAATGGCAAAGGATGTTTTTAATAGAAAAGGGAGCATTTTGTGCGGGCCTCTGGAAAAATAACTAAAGAAGAGATTAGTGACGTGTTTTGTGTGGAGTGTGACGTTGTATGAGGCAGAAACATGGACATTACGACGAAATGAAGAACAGCGACTAGAAGTATTTGATAATGTGGATATGAAGAAGAATGGAGCGTGTGAAATGGGCAGACAAAATAATAAATGAAGCTGTGTTGGAAAGAGTGGGAGAAGAAAGAATGATGCTGAAACTGATCAGGAAGGGGAAAAGGAATTGGTTGGGTCACGGCTGAGAATAAACTGTCTACTGAAGGATGCACTGGAAGGAATGGTTAACGGGAGAAGAGTTCGGGGCGAAAGAAGATATCAGATGATAGACGACATTAAATTATATGGATCATATATGGAAACTAAGAGGAAAGCAGAAAATAGGAAAGATTGGAAAATGCTGGGTTTGCAGTTAAATATTTACTTTTGGGCAGAACACTACGAATTAATGAATGTTACCAATCGTGATATTTAGGAATTTGTTACTATCAAAACAAAGAAAGAGATGCATATCATATTGTTTAACTTGAGATGAAGATGCTTTGTAAAATCATGTACTATTCTTCACCAGGAATGGGAAAAGTTATGTGCACATCTCAATAATCAGTCATTTGATTTTATTTACACATTAAGACATGTCAGTTTTTAAATTCATACACTTCTCTAATTGCGATCTTACTCTCTTCAGTCTTTAATTATATAGCGCCTGTCGTTGGATTTGGTTTAATTATCTCTGTGAAGTACTGTTCTCGAAACAACAAACTTAGGGAAGCGAATAATGGCATGACATTTCAGGCTATATTTTATACATCGTGACGTGAACGAATTATTTTAATGAAATATATCATCATTTGGAGTGCGAAAAGTCTGGGTGCATTTCCCTGCTGAATTGGCAAAACGTATTATTCAACCCCAAGTAATTAAATTATTAAAATTGAGCCGCATGCAGATTCTGTGTGTGTCATATTTCCAGTCCGATACGAGATATTCCCTTTAAACAAATCACACCCCACACGCGATGCTCCGTGCATTTCAACTCAGTGCAGAATTTAAACGCAATAATTGGAGTTACGATTTTATCCTGAATGTTTCTATTTTCTAGTTCAGTCATTCGGACTATCTTTTGTTTGAATACCGAAGCAAATGGAAATATTTCGAAGTTAAACAGAATTTAATAACAGATTTAATCGTGACAAACACAACAAAAATAAATGATGTCCATTTTGGAGAAGTTCCACTTTAAACGCTAATAAAAAGTACAATTTACTTAGAGGAAAATTTTTGCATTAACATATATCAAAACGTTTAAAATGAAAATGAAATTAAAAAATAAATTATTACTTATTCGAAATAGATAATTAGAAAGAAACCGAAAAAGAAAGAGGAAACGAGAGAAAGAATTACTTGATATTTTCAGATTTGAGATATTGCTGAAATGAGAACATGCTTTAAGAACCTGTATGTTCATGATAATAGTGATCTGTAGTATATAGGCCTAATCTCGCCCGTAGTCGAGAATTAGCCTTTCTGCTTTCCAACGTAGCGACCCGAGTTCGATTCCTTTCTTGATCATGGAGGGATTTGTTGTGGATAAAGCGGGCGCGAAGGATTTTCTCTGATTCTTCATTTTCGGTCTCGTCATTCTACCACACTGCACTATCACACTTACCTTGCTAGATCCCGTGCTAGGCCTTCAGAAGTATTAAATTCAATTTAGTAATTATTATTATTATTATTATTATTATTATTATATTACGGTATTTCTATTAATATTACTCTATTGTAAATTTTAAACTAAACAACAATGTAATTTTTATTATCTCAACAATAGGATTTGCTCTCCACACAGTAACACAGTATTCGTTAGTGCACTCCACTGACGACAATGTCAACTTACTTGGACTATTACGAACAACAATGAACTGTTAATCTTAACTAATATTTACAAAGCACTATTTACAAATCAGAACTGTCAGTTCTCAGTTCACAGTTCTTCTAGCTCAGTCACTCAAGTTCACAGTATCTCGAACCACAGACCTTCAGAGACGATCCGCTGTACTCGAACTCAGGTCCCTCCAACTGCGGTCCACTGCACCCGAACTCAGGTCCCTCCAACTGCGGTCCACTGCACTCGAACTCAGGCCTTCTAATGCTCACACAGTTGCGGACGCACACTCAAGTCGAACTCCGGTACACAAGACTGGCTGGCTTGCTCTGTTCACAGGCTTACTGACTGAACTGATCATGAATCTCACTCCGAGTTCACTCGCGTTTCTTCTTTTATAACCACAGCGACGTAGCCTGGAAAGTTCTAGTTCGCGATTTTTCGACTCGCGTCCAGATAGCACTCCAGAGAAAGCACTCGAACAATCCGGACCCCTCCTCTCCGCCGCGATCACTCTTTCCCCCTTCTTCTCTCCGCAAGTACCAGATGCGCGCGCAACTCGCCCAAAACACGGCCGACTTAGCCTCTCCTCCGTCGGTCGTGAGATCGAATCTCACGTTATCGTCACACTATGTTCTAATAGAAGATATTCATGCATATTATGTAGAAGTGTTTTCCAGAGTTAAAGGTAAAGAAGAGCCTAAATAAATTATTTTTAAACAGTAACTTTAACATATTCATTCTACTCGTTTCTTCGGTTCCATTGTGACATTCCACTAGATCGATTAGACTAATTGGCAGTAACTTATTTGTGAATAAAGGAATGTTTCTAGGAGAACTATAATAATTGTTTATATCAACTACTGAAATATTTACTTTTGCTGTATATTTCGAAATAATTTAAATTTAATGAGATTAATTTTATCAATAACATAGAACTATAGATCACATCTTGATTGATACACGGAGACATACCAGTATAGTAGACATTAGAACTTTCAAGGGGGCAGACTGTAATTCTGACCATTATTTGGTAATTGGAAAATTAAGAGAGAAATTATCAGTAGCCAAGCGAGTAGAGCAACATGTTAATATTAGTAAATTCAATTTTCTGAAATCAAAGGAGGAGGAAACTAAGCAAAATTATCAGGTCGAAATTTCGAATAGGTTTGCTACTGTAGGAAGTTCCGACGAAGTTGAGAAAGAGTTAAATGTTAATACCGTGTGGGAAAATATCAAAGATAGTATCAAAATTACAGCTGAGCAGAGCATAGGTTATTATGAAACTAAGAAAAAGAGAGAAACAGAGATTAAATGTGTTTGAGAATAAGATTCTTATGAAAGTATTTGGGACTAAGAAGGATCAAGTTACAGGAGAATGGAGAAAGTTACACAACGCAGAACTGCATGCATTGTTTTCTTCACCTGACATAATTCGGAACATTAAATCCAGACGTTTGAGCTGGGCAGGGCATGTAGCACGTATGGGCGAATCCAGAAATGCATATGGAGTGTCAGTTGGGAGACCGGAGGCAAAAAATACCTTTGGGGAGGCCGAGACGTAGATGGGAGGATAATATTAAAATGGATTTGAGGGACGTAATAGAGAGTGGATAAATCTTGCACAGGATAAGGATCGATGGCGAGCTTATGTTAGGACGGCATAGAACCTGCGGATCCCTTAAAAGCCATTTGCAAGTAACATAGAACTAATACACTCTTCCACAAATGGTATGAATTTCAAATGTAGAAAAAAACTGTCGGTTAAAGTAGCACTTCAAGCAAAAAAAAAAAAAAAAAAGAGAGAGAGAGAGAGAGAATCCAAATAAATGAGAGAATGAACAAAAAATTACACACTTATTGAAAAAATACTCGGATTCGAACCACTGCATGATACGATTAAAGGAATGCTCAGCGGAAAGTGTAGCCTACGTCTGGGCCACAGCACATATAGAACCTGATGTCTTGTCCATAGGAAAGTTGTTGCTGCATCAGTCGGAGATAAACTGAGGTCCCCGATTCAAAGCGCGCAAACAAAAGCTACGGAGACTGCCTAATCATGCGCAGCACTAATATAGACTAATTCAGAATGAGTGACTCCATCCATTACAACATCACTAGCAAGCGAGCTTCCTGCAAAGTTAAAAACATGTAACGGAATGAGACAATGTTTATGCTGGGATACATGTGATCGAAAGACGTGCGTATATTCTAACCTGACAGGCGTTTCATAGTAGATTATTTATACAACATCAGACTTTAAAGTGAAAAATTTATGGGAAAACTATAAGAACTATGCTGTATAGAGTTAGATAGATGGATTTTTTGAGTAATATTACAGATGTTATATTATCATAATTATCTCTTAAATCCAATGCACGGGTCTTCTGACTGTACGTGCTTTGTACCTAAAACAAGTCCTACTTTGTAGATTTTACCCCCCCTCAATCCTAAGCTAAACAGGCATAAAAGTGTATAATTCAGTATCCCTTCGTCAGTTCGCATCACAAACTTCAACAGCTGGAGTTCTAATCTGTCTCGCCTTCAAGAGGAACAATCCAGTCTTTTGTTCGTATTCTCTATTCCCCATGAGGTAAAGACATGCAACCGAACTCCTATTCTGACTTAGCATCGAGGGTGGTAGATATTTTCTCCGGATATGTTCCAATTCGACACACTGTAATAAAATATGTGTCCAGGAGTTCTTTTCTCCGCACAATGAGCAAAGGCGCTCTCCTTTTCGTTGACAATTTTATTACCCTTCCATGCCCCCAATCTTAGCCACGCTAAACCTGCTCTGCTGTCTTTGTTACAAGAATTTAAGTAGTCACACCTCCCCCAGTTAAGCATGAGATCTGATTGTAAATGTAGTGAGGACTTTTCCGAAGATTGGAGCTCAATCTCTTGTCTTTCGATATCTATTAAACGCATCTTCATATTACGCCATATATTCCTTCTGTTATTCTCTCCTTTTTCCCACACCCATCCCATTCCTATATGATGCAGCCCTCTCTGCAGTTTATAAACTCACCCTTTTTCCCCACCCCTCTCTTTGTTGAACTTTGTAGCAAATCGACCGTAAAAGCGACTTGTCCCCAAATATATTTTTAACTAGTATTTTATCGCCCTAACTTTAATATGAATTTCTTTGATTTGAAGCCCAAACTCCTTTAGCACCCCGCAATTAGCTGTGCTTCTGCCAATTCCAAGTATTCGTTTCAGTAAGTCCGTTTGTATCTTATTTAATTTTCCCGCATTTTTCCAAACCCAAATTTCCACCCCATACAACATAGATGATCTGACCACAGCTCCGTATACTAGCTCCAATGTTGCTGCAAGAATATCTGGCACTTTGGTGATCAATATGTGTATACAGTATAGAGACGATATGATTAAAAGTTCTTATAACTTGACACTAAACTTTTAACTACCCCTGAATTTAATCCCAGTTTGAATTTTTGCGGATTTGAACTCTAGACCTCACAATTATAATGGTCATTGTTATTTTTTGGAGTGTTGTATGTTCTAGTTGTCGTGTTTTGTACAGACGGTGAAATGAAATTTATTGCAAGTGTTAAATAAGTATGTTGTTCTGTTGGCTCGTTGTAGATGTATTGGAATGCTAACGATGCCGGTCCGCACACCATACAAAGCCAGGAAATTATTGTTCGTTCTGCAATTTGTTTACCGTATCACATGTTCGGGGAATAGGCCGCAATTTTTATAGCCGGTAGTTTTGTTAAAACTACGCCTTTTAGTTATATGACGACTCTTTTGGAACATAGGCGTTTACATGGGCTGGACACTAATGGTTTTGTAAAAAAATATATAACATCGAATGAAAGTTATTTTATTGCATATCTGATACAACTCATTATTGTTCCCTTATGTCACATCAATAATATGAAATAAATTTAGCAGAATGGTTTTCGATGATATGGGTGGCTCTGTGTTGTGCAGTGATGAGGAAAATTCCATGTTTATTTCCTAAACGAGAACGATAAAATTTGACGGACAGTTCAAGCCCATAGTATCATGTGTTTAACAGGGTACCATTTCATATTTTTTAAATAAATCTGAAACGATGTATATGGCTTGGAGAATGAGTTCAACTAGCAAATCAATATTCATATATTACAAACACATTCTTCGTGCTCACTAGTTACTGCATTTATTTAATATAATGAAGAGAGAGGAAAGAAATTTGAAAGAAGAGAGAAGTACGATATAAAAAAATCTGTCAAAGATCATACTTCCAAAGAGAATTACATAAAGGGTACCCATGAGTGAATTTTGAGGAAATTCTCTAAAAAATTACAATTTTGTTTTTTGACATAAAATACTACATACCTCCCTCCATTAAAAAATAACACCACCACTACGGAAGCATAATTTTTAAAGTCCATACGCCAATTTTTAATGTCCCGTGAAGTTTTAAATTCAAGCTGCGATACGCTTAGTTTTTCATTGTTAACACACTTTAAATTTTCAGCATTTTCATTCCTATTAAACGCTCTTGCGACGCAGATTTTGTGATAGACAGTTCAAACTTGGTATTTAAGTTCACAGATACACCACAGTCTAGAATACACAGTCATGAAGCTCAATACATAGTAAATATGCATCCACAGATAGTTGCTAACCACTATGATCGCTACTATCGCCTCATTACAGACAATGCGAAATAGTACCGGCACAGTCTATTGTTCCTAGTACCCTCAAAACACAAGCTTCGTGATTGTATATACTAGACTGTGGATACACAGTGAATAAAAATTTCTCAGGGTTTTATGGTGAATATAATTCAAATATTTGTTTTTAGTTTCTTAATATTTTTTTATTTTTAAGAAAAAAGTTATACAATATTTAAAAAATTCTAAAGGCTTAGCTAATCAATCTACATGGAATGCTAGGGCAATTAAAAAACTTATATGTGTGGTGCGTCTATTCATATATTATGAGAACGGAAAAAAGAAAATTGTTACGCAAGGGATGTTTTGAGTTACTCGCCCCCCCCCCAAATGTAAACTTGCCCCTTACTTGTGAACCTTGAGAGCTACAAGGACAAATTTTTTCGTTTTCTTTAGTATATTAGTATACATTTATGGTAACATTTTGAAAAATCTAGCTGTTATAGTTTAGAATTTCGCAATTTCACTCATGGATACTTTTAACTAAAATACTTGAAATAAGCAGGCAACTCTACACTAGTAATTCCAAAATTGTGCACTGTTAAATGTGAATATGGAGAATAATGGAGCCTGTGAAATTCACAGACAGAATAAGAAAAGAAGTTGTGCTAAAAAGAGTTGGTAATGAAAACTAATGTTGAAACTGATCAGAAGGATAAAAAGAAATTGGCTGGATCACTAAGATAAACTGTCTATTGAAGGATATACTGGAAGGAATGGTGAACGGGAGAAAGTTTGGGGTAAAATAAGATATCAGGTGATAGACAACATTAAGATACATGATAGTACGCGGAGACTGGGTAAGGCGGAAAAGAGGGAAGATTGGAGAAAGCTGGGTTTGCAATGAAAGATCTGCTCTTGGGCAGGGAACTATGAATGAATGAATGAATTTATACACTAAACATTAAATGCCTGGCGCTAATCGTAGTAGGTATAAGGTCTCGTACAACTCAGAACACTACCGTATAATGATAAATGTTCAAATTATAGAGGTTGAAAAAGAAAATAAATAATAATTTCTTAGTGCTATCAGTCTTTCAGGGGAAAACCTCATTACCTACATTGGGCTTATAAAGTTTAGTAACACTTCTTCTCCATATTTTTCTACATGTGATCTGTTTTTTATGTCAGTAAAGTCATATCTGTTCATTTAAAATCTTATTTTCACATCACGTGAAGAGTAGGTGTAAAATTAAAATCATGGTAACACATTTAGATTAATGTCCGCATTATTATCACCAGGCTTCGAGACTTCGGACCCGATACAATAAGTATACTGTGCTTGTACTATAGTTTGTTGACTCGCTGCAGGTAGTGAAAGGTAGAGATGTGTTAAGGTAACAACGTTGCTATTTAGAGTAGAGTACGGTAGTATGGGGAAAAACATACATATGTACAGTCTGAAAGTAAATATACATTACACAATGACAATGTCAAGAAAGTATGAAAAGCATTTATTCTCCTGTCCTTTATAAGCATTTGTGATTAATTATATAGTGTTAATGGTGAAAATAAACATTTATCAATTTTAATATCTTCATCTATCCTATTGGTCGTATTTAGAAATTGCAGTTACAGGACCGAATTGCAATGTACTACAAGATACATTTTCAGTGTCTCAAACGTAAATCTTTTTCGGTTATCTGCCAAACAAAGTTTGTACTGTGGAAAGCTGCGCTCTACGTCGCATGACGTGATAGGAGCAAAACGAAAAAACCTAACATCATTGCAGTCTCTAAGAGACAGTTCATTATTCTCGGGTGACTCTATGTCTACTGATTTGCAATATTTATATTACACAATGTTCCATATCCTTTATTTTTACATAAAATTGATTTCCACTTCTGTTTTACACGTTCAATAACCTGTGTACTTTGTGTCTCATTAATTCTCTATGTCATTTCCACAATTAATTTGAGGGCTTCCGGCATCTCTTGCTCTGACTTTTCTAACCGTGTAATAGTTTCAGACACAGTTTGAAAATAGGTTTGTATGAAAACCAAATTATTCGTCAGAACCTTCAAATCTTCTTTGCGTATTTGTTGGCATTCATTTTACAGTACCCCCACGCACTGTAGCCTACGCTTTACCACTATACTCAATACGCCGTTATGCGGATTTCCTACTGAACTGCTCTATTGGGTCCGAAGTCTCGAAGCCTGATTATCACATACTTTTAGCAATTTGCTGATATCTCTTAGCTTCTGTAACCCCTTATTCTTTGTCAGGACGTTTGCATATTCTGTTTCACAACTCTTTTCTTGCTGTGTGCTGCTGAACACATTTCGTGGCAGCATCCAACACCTTCAATCTTTGTCTAAACTCCAGTATTTGTGTCTCCATTAGTTTTATGTTGGTACTTAAAATGATGTGGTAGTTCGATTTTATGTATACAGGGTGTAAGTAGTATAAGTGCCATTATTTTACCTCATGATTATTCATGTCATAAGGAAGAAAATATGTCCTCACAATTGTTTTCTAAATGCAATATTTAACTAATTATTAAAGTTTACAATATTAGGCGTTTGGCAACGTTGCTGGATGGGGAGAAGGGAGTTTACAAGTACACAATACAGCTCAAGCGGATACAGACATACCGGTACAAAACAGATGCTCTGTTCTAATGCAGGGGCGGACCGTTGTTTACATAAAATAAACAGCAAATACAAACTTTCGTTCTCGCTAAAAGAACGTTATGATAAATTTCCATTTTATTTAACAATATATTGGTCCATCTTTTTATTGCACGTCTAAAAAATAATAATGGTTTACAGCACAAAGTCACACGAATTTTATTTTAAATGCAACATTTTAATCTCTCCCGCTTCCATATGGCAGTACCATTTTTAAAGAAATTTCTGCTTGTGTGATTTTCGAAACGGAGTAAGAGACTACTAGTTTCTAATAATAGTTGGGAAACTGCTACAAAATTTCGCCGATTAGGCAACTTCATTGCGGAAAACATTGACGGTGCATCTTCTTGCCTCCCTTGAATTACGACTTTCTTCATAAATTAATAACATATGATATTCGTAAACTGTAAATGACATTGTAAGTTGTTTATCGAATACCTGGTACCGAACTGTCACCTGCTCAGCACTGACCTATGGACAGGGAGCTTGAACTCAGCTGACATGTACGTACATCTGTGGAGTACTGCGTGCTCAACGTTGCCACGTCTCTCATGCCAGAATATTAACAAATTTAAGCATGCAATTTTATTTAAGTTCACGAAAACGTAATAGAACACATAAATATTTATTTAAACTAATATTAACTCTTTGGTAGATATACCTACTGATGTAATTGTTTTCGTAATTTTACTCACGATATAAGCAGTATAACGCAAATAAAATAAGAAAAGCAATATTTTTGTCTGGAAAAAGTATCAAGTTTTGACCCTATGTTGTATGGACATTTTTTAATCCTGTAGACAGTCCCCGACGACTGTGAAAAGGACAGCACTTATTCCCCTTACACACTGTATACCAAGTTTTTAAATATACGTTATATAGTCATGGCGCTCTTCGCCTCTACCATATATGTAGCATACAAGAAATACAACACGGAGTTAAAGAACTAATTTTAGAAACTAACGTTAACGCATTAAGTAAATGAATTTATATTTATATCTGCAACTGTTATACCTCCTTTAGTTCATAGAAATGGTCACTGTGAAACACATAAACACTAAGCCAATTTCCCCCAATCTTATCAAAGCCTTAGTGGAACCGTTCACAATTTCCCCCGATAGTTGCCCAATCTGGAAGGTGCTTTCAAAATGGCAACTTGATAAATTGCTCGCATTTGGAAATGGACGGCGGAAGTCTTTTGCAATCCCTTACAGCTCGTGAGCTGTACAATTCGTGCGCATCATATTCGATGAGAGCACCTTGAGGATACCAAAAGTTTTCTGTATATAAGGGACTACGTCACTAATATCACCAGTAGGCCTAGCCTTCTTTCTTTTTTTTAAACAAAATCCTTGCGTACGCACACACACATACGTTTACAATCACACCTCAATTGTAATGTAATGTTTATGAAATTTAAATATTTGAAACAATGGTTAACTTTACTAACAATAGTAAATAAAATTTGTTTATTTCGGTGCTTAATCTGCTAATAATCGTGCTTTTAATATTATTGGTTTTATATGAATAATGATCGACAATCCACAGTTACAAACAGTATTGCCAACTCAGAATTCCATTTACCGTTGCAGAAGCTTAAAAAACCGCTGAACTGTAGTTGAAAAATTCCAGATTTTTCCTAACACATCACTTCCAAATTTCAAATACAAACTATATAGTTTTAGGAACTGGAGACTAAATTATGGAAAGTGTGTATCACCTTGTAGGCTCTATGTTCTATGCAAAATCGTATGGACAATTAAATCTGAATATTTTGCATTCAGTATAATATCATTTTAAACCATTTACTCCGAGCTTTCCAACTGTCAACGGCAACTTCTTCCACCCTATCATTCAACACACTATGTTTTCTCTACACATCTCTAAACTTTAGAACGTATGGAGTTTTTCGCGGCATATTTCTTCAAAAATGAATGAAGTAGCTCAAGAATATACTGGACACTTCGGAAACAATCACATTCACAATCACACCAGTCGGTTCGTAATCTGATTTCACACTGAGCAGGAGACGTGCCTGCCAACAATAAGTCTGGTTTTAAGTTTTAAGTATGTCTGTGTTTGATAAACTAAAATGCGGAATGTTAAATTAAATAATATATTCATAATATGTTATCATAAACGGAAATAATAATTCAGTTCATTGTCTACTCTTTATGATTAAATATATCAATTCATTTACAAAAAATGCATACATGATTAGACTAATAGTTTAACAAATGTGGCATACTTTATTTGTACAGCAATGGATGAGACAGGAAATAGACGTGGTTGTACCGAATCGAATTAAGACGTTGATATTTTATATTCGCACAATGAAAAATTGTAATAATATCATATTAAATTCTGGTTTATGTTTAACAAATATTGTTGTCCGCAAGTACATAAAAACAATTATATCTCTGCCAGAATCATCAAAAAACGACAAATAAATAGCTAGCCGCTGACGGTAAAATTTTGTAGCTGACCTTGGTTCTGAAAACACCAGATTTAGCTACAAAACCGCTGACTTGGCAACACTGGTTATAAATATAATATTGTCATATCTTCACGATACCAACAATCAGCTTTATAATTTTAAATATTAAGCTCGTTCTCATAGAATTTGTCACGCAGCATTTCCAATTGTTTGCTTTCATATTTTCAAATTTTACTGTTACAATTTTGTGCTACAAGTGTTTATTGTTGTAGGAGAAAGAAATTTGAGTGAGGAATGGTCAGCCATTGTCGGGCGACAAAAGGTATAAGATCAGTTAGCTAGAATGCCTAAATTCAGTAAACAATTGCGAAGTAAACTTCATGCTTACGTTAGTGAATTTGGTGTCCATGTGTTTTCAACCGATGGAAAAGTTCTGTTATGTAAGGTGTATGAAAAGACAGTTAATCACGAAAAGAAAGTATCTTATAAGCAGGGAACGGATTTATATGGACTAAAAATATATGAAATATGTAAATATATATGTAGTTATTTTTACCAAAATATGGAATTAAATATGGATTTTTACCAAAATATGGAATTAAATATGGACTTAAAATTATAAAAAAATGACTATGTACGTTAAATATTGGTACATTTTAATCAAACTAAACAAAAAATATAATGGACGTACCTTATCTTCCAATGTAGTTTCAACAAAACACAATTTTTATTGTCTGTTACCATAACAATAGGTTACAAACATTTCTTTCAAGTGCTGAAAAGTGAATCTTCTTCTATTGTCTCTGAGGATAGATTTATACTGACTAAAAGAGCGTTCGACGTCACAAGAAGTAACTGGTACATAATTCAATTTCACAATGTCTGCTGGGGATAAGTCCAAGTTAATCTTCACTGTTGATTCACCACTCATCACAGCAACAACCTTTTGTAGTTCTTCATATCCAGGGTTTTTTGAAAGTACAGTGTCCACCTTAGCTCTTACTGCATCTGCAACTTTACCTCTACCACGATTCAGTTGTTCCACAGTACTATTTATAATTTCAAAACTTTCAGATAGTGAAAGGTGCCTATTTTGGAGACTTTTGAGCGTTTTTATGATGCATGAAAATGTATGCTGAATGTGAGCTAAGTCATTCTTCACACTTATGTCACAGGTAACTGTTTTCGCAGTATCAATTGAGACTGCATCTTCAGAGTCCAATGCAAGGAGAACATTGTTAATAGAGTCTATATGTTCGGCATAATATTCAACTGCTTCTAGCCATGTACCCCATCTAGTTAAAATTGGCTTTGGTGGCAATGGAATTTCAGGGTACATTTCTTTCAACACGTTAACTCTACTGGGAGCTTTGAGAAATACTTTTTTCACTGATGAAATCAACAAATCTACTTTAGGGAAATTGTCTCTGACCACTTCTGCCACACGATGAAATGCATGCGCCACACAAGTAAAATGAGTCAATTTAGGATATACAACAGATAATGCTTGTCCAGCTTTGACCATATAAGGGGCAGCATCGCTAATAAAGAATAACACATTATCGTACATAATACCCTTTGGCCACAGGATACCCATAGCTTCGTTGAACAGTTTAACTATAGTTTTGTTATTGCGCTTTTCTAGAACATCACAATGTAAAATAATTCGTTCAGAATATTGTTCACTTAACAAACCGATAACTACATTACCAACAAGTCTACCTTCTTTGTCGGGAGTCTCATCAATGGAAACCCAAATTGAACTATCTTTAATTTCATCTCTTATCTTCTGTATTGTCTCATCGTAGATGGATGGAGCATACGTCTTCCTAAGTGTTGACTCATCCGGGATTGTATGTTGAGTATATTTTTCAAGGAATTCCCTGAAGACCTTATTCTTTAGTTTGTAGAGAGGAATATCAGCAGAGATGAGAGAACGGCACAGGTCGATGTTAAACTCAGATCTTACATTCGATGTTGTTGGTTGTGTTAAAAACAATTGTCTCTGCTTGGAATTTAGTTGTTTGTTGGCCTGATGTTTACTAGTTGTAATGTGTTGTTGCACCAGGAACTTTTGTGTAGATGATACTGCACACTGACACAAATTACAAAATAATATTTTATTGTCAGTTGATAAACCATCTTCTTTAAATTCTGAAATGTAACTTGTTAGTTTTGATTTTAAATTGACTGAATGACGTACTTTTGGCATATTTACCGTCTTTATAGTATGATTTACAAAACTGAACCTATGTGTACTCTGACTGGCATTTAACTGTTGAGCTGCACAACTGAAGTCTGTTAAAAATTTTAAATTAAATTAATACAGTTTTGTAACTTACTTTCCCATTGTTGATAGGACTGCTAATTTTCAAATAACTCTGATGTTAAAGGGATTACTGAACATGTGTTTAAATCTCTATTGTTGAAATGTATTTTTAAAAGTTAATGGAATTTTGTTTTGTTTTATTGTTAAACCTAATATAATATGGACTGTTTTATATGAAATATGGAAAATATATGGAAATTAACGAAAATATGTACTAAACTCTAAAATATGGAAAAATATGGAAAATAAAAGTAGGATTTTTCAACCCTACACATTGTGAAACATAAAGATAATGCAAAATATAAATTATATTAGCTTTATAAGTAAATGTGTATTTACATATAAATCCTTTCCCTGCTTATAAGCCAACACGTGTCACCTACGAAGTAAATATGTGAGCTATGTTGATATAATTTAAATTTATTGCTAAAATATATTATGCCTTTTTAAACTGTATAATGCCTTTTTCAAAGATTATTGTGTTTTTTTTAGTTTTTATTGCCTTTTTCACCTGTCTATTTTCACTGTTATAAATGCCTAAAGATCCCGGCTCTATATACCACTATTGTTCTGTCAAATTTGTTAAAAAAATTATTTAATTTTACTCTGTTAATCCATTTTGAATCTTGCGTAGACTACTTTTAACACTTGAATATAATTAATTGATTAACTAGTGGACTTACTCGTGTTAATTATGTAAGATCTGTGTGGCTTACAGCTGTTTCAGTGCTTCACGCACCATTCTCAGTGCCTACTAGATCACGGCGTCATCTCGAACTCAACACACTAGAACAATACGAAATATACAACACACTAAAACACACCCCGATCAAATTCTCAACACACAGATCAATTTCAGTACACACACACACACTATTTGACTCCACTCTTCAACACCTTTCAACAATCAAACACACCCACATAACAGGCAGAGAAGTTCGAGATGACGCCGTGATCTAGTAGGCTCTGAGGATGGTGCGTGAAGCACTGAAACAGCTGTAAGCCGCACAAATCTTACATAATTAAAACGAGTAAGTCCACTAGTTAATCAATTAATTACTCTGTTAATTGCGACCATTATGGTATTCTACCTTAATGACTACTTTGACGGGTTTGTCATTTTACCATAAAACCTTTATAAGGAGTAAAACATATTACTCACTAATCGGGGTAAAATACTGTATAGTTTCAATATTAATACATTAAAGTTGAAAAATTATATGTTTAGCAAATTTAAGAGACCATTAATGTAGTACGAAAATTCTTTTTAAAATGGTGGTATGCTTGTTTGTTCAAGAATTCTCACTTCTTGTTTCCTTCGAGATTCTGCTTTCTTCATATTCATTTTAACGATGTCTATCCACAGGATTTTGGTTCCTTCTTTTTATATTCACTCTCGTGTAGTTATGGCTTTATTGTCCACAAACCTAAAACCCTATCAGATTCTGATTAATTTAATTCGTTATGCGTAATTACTAATGATGTTCGAAAGAGGCAGCAAACTGGCCTTACTTTATTTAAATGGTTCATACACGATCCACAAAATTGTTACTTGAAATGTGAAATATTTTATTTTTCCATTCAATTACAAATCCCTTTATATCAATTGAAAATTGAAGGTAATTAATTTCTATAGCTCATACTGTGAATTGTTAATAAAACTGATTTTAAAATTGCAATTTAGACATATTTCTCTCTCCTTTCAGTAGCCTTACTGTAATAAGCCTTCATAGCCTTCTCTACGTCTTCCATTCTTATATGTGCCTACTTGGACCTACTCTTTATCCCTTCCTTGTATGTTTAGTCAGCAGTCACAAGACTTAATGCTTAATGGAATCTCACAAGTGGCACCAATAACGCGTCACTCAAGAGGAAACTAAGACAGGAGAAAATATGATAGGGTGGGCAGTTCATTTCCCCCTCCATTGGATACATCGCCCACTAGTTACGTAGTTCACTCATAATACTTGAGATGTACACAACAGTAATTGTTCTTACTCTGATACACATCGTCAAGATTCCTACCCTATGGCACTAATTTCAGCAAATTCGTATTTGTATTTATTTTGCTAATAATGGTAACATAAAATATAATATAAACAGATAAAACTATAGGTCACCCCTGAATAAGTAGAACTCGTGCTCAGGGGCGGATTCCTGAATTTCAATTAAGAAGTATATAATACAATTTGTTTTATGTTTGCTACATAATACGAATATATAAATCTGAATTTAAAATGTTTCATCATGTATAAAATCCACATATAAATTTTTAAATGTAATAGGCCTAAGTTACTAGAACTATTAGATATTTAAATATAAATTTGTTATATATTCTTGGGCCTAAATTACTACTATGATTAAAAAAATACTGTAGCAGTATTGCATTGTGGTTCAACAATCTTAAAGAATTCATACTTTTTGTTTCATAACAATGAGAATTTTTATGTATGAATTTTATTAATACAATATAATACATTTGTCTTATTTTAAGAATATTAAGGTCTAAAAAACAATTTTTGAGGTGGAAAATCATTAGGTTTATGAAGACATATTTTAATTATTTTGTTCTGTAATAAATAAAGTGGATTAAAATTGGTTTAAAATAAGCTACCCCCATCCTATAATTCCATACATAATTACAGAATGAAATAAAGTTAAAATATATTGTGCATATTAAACTTATTGACAAGTAGACTAATTCCTTAATAAAATAAAATAATATATTATTTTATATAATTTATTACGAAGGTAATTAATGTGTTGATTCCATTTTAAATGACTGTCGAAAATTATGCCTAAATATTTAACTTCAGAGGACTCCTTAATAATCGGACATTTACATTGTATAAGGCAACAATCAGAGTTATGTAATTTACATACCGTACTTAATGTAGATGTAGAAGGTTTGTATATATTTTTTCAGATAATGAGAATGGAATAATTATTTTTTTATTTTCGTTGATAGATAATTTATGTCAAACAATTTTTTTAAAATAATTTCAAGGGAAAAATTGTTCCGGGGCCGGGTATCGATCCCGGGACCTCTGGTTGAACGTACCAGCGCTCTCCCAACTGAGCTACCCGGGAACTCCACCCGACACCGTCTCAACTTTTCCCTTTATATCCACACAACTCGCGTGGGCTGACGAAACGCCAGAGACCCACATCGAGTGCACACATACTCTGTGTGACATGGAATTGTGGTTTTCTGTTAACGTACACAATGACGTATATATTATGCAAATCTAGTCTTTCAGGTGAAGCTCCCTGTAAAGCAGATTTGAATAATTTCAAGGGAAAAATTGTTCCGGGGCCGGTGAAAGACTAGATTTGCATAATATATACGTCACTGTGTACGTTAACAGAAAACCACAATTCCAAGTCACACAGAGTTTGTGTGCACTCGATGTGGGTCTCTGGCGTTTCGTCTGCCCACGCGAGTTGTGTGGATATAAAGGGAAAAGTTGAGAAGGTGTCGGGTGGAGTTCCCGGGTAGCTCAGTTGGGAGAGCGCTGGTACGTTCAACCAGAGGTCCCGGGATCGATACCCGGCCCCGAAACAATTTTTCCCTTGAAATTATTCAAATATGCTTTACAGGGAGCTTCACCTGAAAGACTAGATTTGCAATTTTTTTTAATTAATTCAAGTGCATGATTTGAATTATTATGTATATCATACCAGGTTTTTCCACCAAAAAGTAAGGCAATTATTAAAATCCTTAATATTCGTAATCCCTTAAAACGAAAATTATTTATGCCTATAAAAAGACTTGTCTTCTCTAAACATAATTGTTAAATTATATTGGAAATATTTATCATTCTTACATTAGCCCTAACTTCATTAAAGTAATCGTTTTGTATATAAAATACTGCTAATTAAAAACTTTTAGTGCTCATAAATTACGTATGAAATTCGCCACATTCGTCGAATGATTTCCATGGCTATTAGAGTTGCGCTCAGGTCGGATATTTATTACCACTGTGTAAGGGACATAAAATACACTGCTCTACCCCTAAACACGACGTCAACTCGTGTCACTAGTGATGGCTCAGTTCAGTTTATTTTATGAAATTTTAAGTGTGCAAGCAATTCTGTTTTGTGGTCGTTCATTTATTTATTTTCATATTGCATTAATGTATTAGTTTATTCTATTTATTCTGTGCAGCCGTGGTTAACTGCAATATAGAAAATTGTGTCAACATGGTTTTGACGAACAGGAAAGAGATGAATAACATTCAGTTCACTGAAATAATTCGGGCATGGCTTAAAATCTTTAATAGCAAGGTATAATAAAAAGAGCAGGAGGTAGCTAATTATAAAAATATTTGTCAAATTTTAACTGACTGGTTAGCAATGATAACATATTGATCTCGCAAAGAATTGACAGATGCCGCAAGAGATTAATACAATCATCCAACTTTGATGAAGTTAATAATATAATACGTATGTGAAGTTGAAGAATAAAAATAATCATTAAGGAGAGAGGCAAGTTAAGAAATGAAAATTTTAGAGAGTGATGAACGAACTTATATATTTGTTTGCATTTCTTATGTATGAGGTAAAACACGTTGAGGAACAGAGGTTAAGGGTGTTTGAGAATAAGGTTCTTAGGAAAATATTTGGGGCTAAGAGGAATGAAATTACAGGAGAATGGAGAAAGTTACACAACGCAGAACTGCGCTTACTGTATTTTTCACCTGACATAATTAGGAACTTTAAATCCAGAAGTTTGAGATAGGCAGGGCATGTAGCACGTATCCAGAAATTCATATAGAGTGGTAGTTGGGAGACCGGAGGAAAAAAGACCTTTAGGGATGCCGAGATGTACAGTAGATGGGAGGATAATATTATAATGGGTTTGAGGGAGGTGGGATATGATGATAGAGACTGGATTAATCTTGCACAGGATAGGGACGTAGGTAGGTAGGTTATTTTTACGACGCTTTATCAACAGCTTAGGTTATTTAGCGTCTGAATGAGATGAAGGTGATAATGCCGGTGAAATGAGTCCGGGGTCCAACACCGAAAGTTACCCAGCATTTACTCATATTATGTTGCGGGAAAACCCCGGAAAAAACCTCAACCAGGTAGCTTGCCCCAATCGGGAATCGAACCCGGGCCACCTGGTTTCGCGGCTAGACGCGCTAACCGTTACTCCACAGATGTGGGCTATAGGGACCGATGGCGGGCTTATGTGAGGGCAGCAATAAACCTCCAGGTTTCTTAAATCCATACATACCGGTTATATGTTCTTTTATAACTCTGTTCAGAATTTTCTATGAAACAACTATAGGAGTATGAAAATAATTTCAAATTTTGAACCTAAGAACTTTGACTTATCTACTTTGCCATTACATAGATTTAAAAGTGTCCAGAGTTTGGATGTTATGTTGGTTAAATCGTGAGGGAAAGCAGGGAAAAGGAAAACCTATTTGCAGTATTTGAGAGTCCAACTGTCGGCAATAAACAGAATAAAGTACCCCTTATCTTTCCTTTTCTGACAATGGAGTCTTGCGTGTTATGTTCATATTAAATATAGGAAAATATAAAACAGCCGCGTAGAAATTTGAACAAGACACAAGTCTCGAATCACAACTTTTGTTTATAGAGGAACTTATGTATTGCCATGCAAACGCTATTAACAATACAAGATTAATATATATTCATAATTTTCAACAGCAATATTCGATAGTTTTCTATAAATAGTTTCATCTGTATGTACTCTCCAATCGTCCGAAATAATTTTAATATAATTACCAGGGAAAGGATTTATATGTAAATACATATTTACTTATAAAGCTAATATAATTTATATTTTGCATTATCTTTATGTTTCACAATGTGTAGGGTTGAAAAATCCTACTTTTATTTTCCATATTTTTCCATATTTTAGAGTTTAGTACATATTTTCGTTAATTTCCATATATTTTCCATATTTCATATAAAACAGTCCATATTATATTAGGTTTAACAATAAAACAAAACAAAATTCCATTAACTTTTAAAAATACATTTCAACAATAGAGATTTAAACACATGTTCAGTAATCCCTTTAACATCAGAGTTATTTGAAAATTAGCAGTCCTATCAACAATGGGAAAGTAAGTTACAAAACTGTATTAATTTAATTTAAAATTTTTAACAGACTTCAGTTGTGCAGCTCAACAGTTAAATGCCAGTCAGAGTACACATAGGTTCAGTTTTGTAAATCATACTATAAAGACGGTAAATATGCCAAAAGTACGTCATTCAGTCAATTTAAAATCAAAACTAACAAGTTACATTTCAGAATTTAAAGAAGATGGTTTATCAACTGACAATAAAATATTATTTTGTAATTTGTGTCAGTGTGCAGTATCATCTACACAAAAGTTCCTGGTGCAACAACACATTACAACTAGTAAACATCAGGCCAACAAACAACTAAATTCCAAGCAGAGACAATTGTTTTTAACACAACCAACAACATCGAATGTAAGATCTGAGTTTAACATCGACCTGTGCCGTTCTCTCATCTCTGCTGATATTCCTCTCTACAAACTAAAGAATAAGGTCTTCAGGGAATTCCTTGAAAAATATACTCAACATACAATCCCGGATGAGTCAACACTTAGGAAGACGTATGCTCCATCCATCTACGATGAGACAATACAGAAGATAAGAGATGAAATTAAAGATAGTTCAATTTGGGTTTCCATTGATGAGACTCCCGACAAAGAAGGTAGACTTGTTGGTAATGTAGTTATCGGTTTGTTAAGTGAACAATATTCTGAACGAATTCTTTTACATTGTGATGTTCTAGAAAAGTGCAATAACAAAACTATAGTTAAACTGTTCAACGAAGCTATGGGTATCCTGTGGCCAAAGGGTATTATGTACGATAATGTGTTATTCTTTATTAGCGATGCTGCCCCTTATATGGTCAAAGTTGGACAAGCATTATCTGTTGTATATCCTAAATTGACTCATTTTACTTGTGTGGCGCATGCATTTCATCGTGTGGCAGAAGTGGTCAGAGACAATTTCCCTAAAGTAGATTTGTTGATTTCATCAGTGAAAAAAGTATTTCTCAAAGCTCCCAGTAGAGTTAACGTGTTGAAAGAAATGTACCCTGAAATTCCATTGCCACCAAAGCCAATTTTAACTAGATGGGGTACATGGCTAGAAGCAGTTGAATATTATGCCGAACATATAGACTCTATTAACAATGTTCTCCTTGCATTGGACTCTGAAGATGCAGTCTCAATTGATACTGCGAAAACAGTTACCTGTGACATAAGTGTGAAGAATGACTTAGCTCACATTCAGAATACATTTTCATGCATCATAAAAACGCTCAAAAGTCTCCAAAATAGGCACCTTTCACTATCTGAAAGTTTTGAAATTATAAATAGTACTGTGGAACAACTGAATCGTGGTAGAGGTAAAGTTGCAGATGCAGTAAGAGCTAAGGTGGACACTGTACTTTCAAAAAACCCTGGATATGAAGAACTACAAAAGGTTGTTGCTGTGATGAGTGGTGAATCAACAGTGAAGATTAACTTGGACTTATCCCCAGCAGACATTGTGAAATTGAATTATGTACCAGTTACTTCTTGTGACGTCGAACGCTCTTTTAGTCAGTATAAATCTATCCTCAGAGACAATAGAAGAAGATTCACTTTTCAGCACTTGAAAGAAATGTTTGTAAGCTATTGTTATGGTAACAGACAATAAAAATTGTGTTTTGTTGAAACTACATTGGAAGATAAGGTACGTCCATTATATTTTTTGTTTAGTTTGATTAAAATGTACCAATATTTAACGTACATAGTCATTTTTTTATAATTTTAAGTCCATATTTAATTCCATATTTTGGTAAAAATCCATATTTAATTCCATATTTTGGTAAAAATAACTACATATATATTTACATATTTCATATATTTTTAGTCCATATAAATCCGTTCCCTGATAATTACGAAGAAATCCTATCAGTAGTAATAAAATTACTGCTCTATAGAAAATTGTAGTAACTTGCTTTATTCTTTCCCCTTTAATTATGTAGAACAATTATTAAAATATCTTTTACATAGAGAACTGGAGTAAAAATTCTGCACTGAGCCTTCATAAAACTTCACTGAATTCATTTACATCCATTCGTGAATATCCTATTTCAGTTGAATTTTTCATCACAGAAGCTATTATTTTTTTAACAGTACATTAACGCATTTTGTTCCATTAGCTTGAAATGTTACGTCATCATGAAAAAGTTTTTTTCTGTGCTTATGTATTACCTAGCTAATGGACAGTAGACAGGAATAAAATATACATAAGTACTATTATATAACATAGCCATCATCAGCGTCATCGTCATCATAGGAATGGATTAGGTCATAAAACTGTCTATGCATGATTTTTTTCACCTTTTCTTGATTCTAAAATCTATAGTTCCATATTTTGTAGTTATCATCAAATGCATCATGGTTAAGGCCTTTAGGCCTGTTTCATTTCCAGGAAATCAGAAATGTTCTCTCCATCTCTTTCTGGGCCTGCCAAGATCCCTTCTACCTGCTGGCTGTAATAGGAACATCTGTACAGGAGTGCGGTTTATGTCCATTCTCATCATGTGTTGGTACCACTACTGTCTTAGTAGAATTTGTGAAGTCAAGATGACTTTGTATTTGCAACTCTTCACGAATTTCATTATTTTTATTCTGATCTTTCAATCTGTAACCAGCAAGTGGTTATTCATTCTGAGAACACTTAGTAGTAACTCATAAATTCCAGGAATGCCCGACTTTGTAATTTTGTATAGATATTTTCACTGTATATTCGTGAAACTCTCCTGTATATAGAGTGTCCCACTTATCTTGACCACACAAAATAACTTTGTACAGCCCGATTACTTAGTACTGACAGCTCAGCGACGCGAAAGAGGGGAAGTAATAGGAGTAGTGGGGAGAGCTCCGGAGTAGAGATAAGGGCGAGCGGTCGGTAAAGGAATGCTGTACAGCTTAACTGTAGTGGAAACACACCGCTCTACCGCAAGCGTGACATCCGATCGCTCCGAAGGCAAGCGAGTGACTATCCCAAACACGTCTTGGCGTAACTAAATGGTCTCGCCTGACTCAGGCACACATCTCCGACGACTGTCAGAACTAAATAATAGTACTGTTCTCAAGCACCAAATGAAACATTGCTTCATTAAAAGGTGTACAACTGAAAGCGGGAAATAATAACATTTGTAGAGTTATTTATTAATTATATACAAGTACTAACATTGTTTTCTTAAATGGCACTCTCTATTTATTACACAATATTCCAATTAAGCTCGTCAAGACGTATTGAAAAATGTATCACAGTGAGTCATTCGAATAAAGAGAACGTTAATAAACGGAACGTTATTTGACGGCATGACTCTTATGCATAGTTGTAGGGAGGAAGTTGTTTGACTTTAAGTTGGTGTAAAAAATACGTAGTACATTGCAGATACCCAGGGTAATCCATTCTATTTAGCTTTGGTTTACAGTAAACAAATGAAAACATATGTAGCACAGACCACTCAGTCATTAGCAGGCAGCGAATTTTCGTTCCCAAACAAGTGTTCTGCCCATTCAATCCAGGCATTCTCCAGTCTTTCCTGTTTT
Organism: Periplaneta americana; assembly: GCF_040183065.1. Taxonomy (NCBI): domain Eukaryota; kingdom Metazoa; phylum Arthropoda; class Insecta; order Blattodea; family Blattidae; genus Periplaneta; species Periplaneta americana. Next base: position 62,096,976 of record NC_091127.1, on the reverse strand, counting down.
CTGCCTTCCTCTTGGTCTCCACATATGATCCACAATCTTAATGTCGCCTATCACATATCTTCTTCTGCCTCTAATTCTTCTTCCGTTCACTATTCCTTCCAGTGCATCCTTCAGTAGGCAGTTTATTCTCAGCCAGTGACCCAACAAATTCCTTTTTCTCTTTCTGTTCAGTTTCAGCATCATTCTTTCTTCACTCACTCTTTCCAACACAACTTCACTTCTTATTCTGTCTGTCCACTTCACACGCTCCATTCTTCTCCATTTCCACATGTCAAATGCTTCTATTCGTTTCTCTTTACTTCGTTTTATCAGTGCCTACAACTAGATAATAATATCAATATAATAATAATAATAATAATAATAATAATAATAATAATAATAAACAAATGTTAACAATTCGCGGGTGCTCCTGTAAAAGGGGTTAAGTATGATTTTGCTAAACTGAGATAAGTACAGATTTCAACTCTCCACAACTACTTTTTTCTCGTATTAAAGGGGTTAAATCATTATTCCATCCTTGATGCAGTTACATTACTCCATATTTTGTGACAAAGGGGTTTTGTTCAGTACCAAATGAGAGAAGTTTGCATACCTTACAATTTGACTTAACCCCTTTTACACGAGCACCCGCGAATTTATTTTTACTAATGGTGGGTACTTGACTGTTCGTCATTCATCTATATGATGCCAGTTGTGTGGACCACATTACGACAGAGTCGTTGCCCAGGGTGCGCATTGGGAGGCTGGTCAATGCTACACCAGAGAGATGAATTTATGATGGAGAATTTTGGGATGCCACAAGAGAATCGGAGCTCCCGGAAAAAACCCTATGTTACTTGGACTACGGATAAGTTCAACACAAGTTATAAATCGGGTGTACGTCGGAGGTCGAATCCGTCAACACATGATTGTAAATTCAGCATTCTGACCACTAGTTCACTGTGGTTGATGACAATAATAATAATAGTAATAATAATAATAATAATAATACAACTCCATGACCTGTATATGAATCTGTAGTTCTTGATTCTACTTTATTTTGAGAAACAGAGTCGTCATTTTCTTGGAAGCTATCATCAACTAGTAATGAATCATCATCCAAAGAATGATGGTATATTTCTTCCAAATTCTCAGGTTTATGATTGTCTTATGTCACATTACACATACTCAATAAGTAACAAACAAGTAACGGCGTGTCTGTAACTTGGCTTGTCGCGAGGGGTCTTTTAATCCCATATGACATATCAGATGACGTCGGTTACACGTGCGAAGTTATTATTACTGTAGAGTGATCATGTTGTCACTTCACCATAACACTAAAAATTATGTGATCATCTTTACTAATAATATAATTGAGAGTTATCGACTAAAATGGTGAGAATTACAGTCTATATATTGGCAATAGGAAAAATGACCTTAGAACGACAGAGGACCAGATGGATGGATAAATACGAGACCGGGAGAGGTACAATTTGCCTAATCCCTGATAGATAATGGGGATTATGATGGTATTAATATTGTGGTCTTGTAACTAATTTATGAAATACGCAAGAAGCGTGTAAATTTATTCATTTCTACTGCATTTTTTGTGCTTTATTGCACAGTTTATAATGAACAGTTATCAAAGAAATTTTATACTTTTATTAATATGTATACATAAAGGGAGTAATTACTAAAGGAATATTATCATTTTTGGGTTAATGAGTTACTTCTAATTATTTTCTTGTTGGTAGTGTCTTACAGTGAACTAAACATTTTTTGTTTCGGTGAATAATTTCATATTATATTATGAAGAATATTTTGTGGGTCCCTATCACCACGGCATGGCGCATCCTCAGGTTGCGGATAGAGGAGACGGCCTCCAGATATGTAGGGTAGCTGCGAATATATTGAATAAGCAGTCGTGGACAGCCGATAAGGGGTGGTCCTCCAGCTTGGGGGTTGGGCGAAGGGCTAACAACCCATCACCGTAAAAACCAGCTTGTTACGAATCCCTACAATAAGCCTCGGAATAGGACTGATTCTCTGGCACGACCACAGCAAAGGAATAAGGTTTTGAGATTTGGCACTTGGAACGTAACTAGTCTTTATAGAACAGGAGGGGTAACATTAGTAGCAAAAGAACTAGCTAGATATAGAATAGACTTCATGGGAGTACAAGAGGTTAGGTTGGATGGGAATGGCATATCATAAATAGGATGTTACTTGTTGTATTATGGGGAAGGAAACAATAATCACCAATTAGGAACAGGACTCTTTGTTCATAAAAGAATAAAATAAGCAGTAAAAAAGGTCGAATTCATCAGTGACAGGTTATCATATTTATTACTTAAGGGTAGATGGTGCGACATCATAGTTATAAATGCTCACGCCCCTACAGAAGAGAAAGACGACCATATAAAGGATAGCTTCTATAAGGAATTGGAACATACTTTTGATCAGTTCCCTAGATATCACATGAAAATTTTATTGGGAGATTTCAACGCTAAAGTAGGACGGGAGGATATTTTTAGACCAACTATTGGAAAAGAGAGCCTACACGCAATTAATAGTGACAATGGAGTTAGATTAGTCAACTTTGCCACATCGAAAAATTTAATTGTCAAAAGTACAACATTCCCCCAAAGAATATACATAAATATACTTGGACTTCTCCAGATGGATTGACACACAACCAAATAGATCACATCTTGATAGATAAACGGAGACATGCTAGTATAGTAGATATTCGAACTTTCAGGGGTGCAGACTGTAATTCTAACCACTATTTGATGATTGGAGAATTAAGAGAAAGATTATCAGTAGGCAAGCGAGTAGAGCAACAAGTTAATATTACTAAATTCAATATTTTGAAATTAAAGGACGAGGGAGCTAGGCAAAATTATCAGGTCGAAATTTCGAACAGGTTTGCCACTTTAGAAAGTTCCGACGAAGTTGAGAAAGAATTAGATGTTAATAGCGTGTGGGAAAATATCAGAGATTGTATCAAAATTGCAGCTGAGCAGAGCATAGGTTATTATGAAACTAAGAAAAAGAAACCATGGTTTGATGAAGATTGTTGCATGGTAGTAGAAAGAAGGAAACAGGCAAAATTGACATTCTTACAGGATCCAGTTGAGGAGAAGAGAGATAATTATTTCAATGAAAGACGGGAAGCAAGTCGTACACTTAGGAATAAAAAGAGAGGTTACTTGAAGGAAAAAGTGAATGAGGTAGAAACAAATAGTAAGAATAAGAACATTCGAGATTTATATAAGGGTATAAAGGAATTTAAGAACGGATATCAGCCAAGGGTAAACGTGATCAAGGATGAGAATGGTGACTTGCTTGCAGACTCTCCATCAATCCTAAACAGATGGAAAAACTATTTTGCGCAACTATTAAATGTACATAGGCCAAATAGAAATGATCGGGACGAAATTGATATACAAACTGCTGAACCATTTATACCCGAACCCACGCTTTCAGAAGTCGAAATTGCGATAGAAAATCTGAAAAAGTACAAGTCTCCGGGTATCGATCAAATTCCAGCAGAATTAATACAAGAGGGTGGGAGTGCATTATATAGCGAAATTTATAAACTTGTACTTGCTATTTGGGAAAATGAAATTGTACCAGAACAATGGAAGGAGTTCATAATTGTACCTATTTTTAAAAAGGGGGACAAAACCAACTGTGGTAACTTTCCAGGAATATCACTTTTGTTGACGTCGTACAAAATTTTGTCCAATATTCTTTTGAGAAGATTAACTCCATACGTAGATGAAATTATTGGGGATCATCAGTGCGGTTTTCGGCGTAATAGATCGACTATTGATCAGATTTTTTGTATTTGACAGATAATGGAGAAAAATGGGAGTATAAGGGTACAGTACATCAGTTATTCATAGATTTCAAAAAGGCATATGACTCGGTTAAGAGGGAAGTATTATATGATATTCTTATTGAATTTGGTATTCCCAAAAAACTAGTTCGATTAATTAAAATGTGTCTCAGTGAGACATACAGCAGAGTCCGTATAGGTCAGTTTCTATCTGATGCTTTTCCAATTCACTGCGGGCTAAAGCAGGGAGATGCACTGTCACCTTTACTTTTTAACTTCGCTCTAGAATATGCCATTAGGAAAGTTCAGGATAACAGGCAGGGTTTGGAATTGAACGGGTTACATCAGCTTCTTGTCTATGCCGATGACGTGAATATGTTAGGAGAAAATACACAAACGATTAGGGAAAACACGGAAATTTTACTTGAAGCAAGTAAAGCGATGGGTTTGGAAGTAAATTCCGAAAAGACAAAGTATATGATTATGTCTCGTGACCAGAATATTGCACGAAATGGAAATATAAAAATTGGAGATTTATCCTTCGAAGAGGTGGAAAAATTCAAATATCTTGGAGCAACAGTAACAAATATAAATGACACTCGGGAGGAAATTAAACGCAGAATAAATATGGGAAATGCGTGTTATTATTCGGTGGAGAAGCTCTTATCATCCAGTCTGCTGTCCAAAAATCTGAAAGTTAGAATTTATAAAAGAGTTATATTACCGGTTCTTCTGTATGGTTGTGAAACTTGGACTCTCACTCTGAGAGAGGAACATAGGTTAAGGGTGTTTGAAAATAAGGTGCTTAGGAAAATATTTGGGGCTAAGCGGGATGAAGTTACAGGAAAATGGAGAAAGTTACACAACACAGAACTGCACTCATTGTATTCTTCACCTGACATAATTAGGAACATTAAATCCAGACGTTTGAGATGGGCAGGGCATGTAGCACGTATGGGTGAATCCAGAAATGCATATAGAGTGTTAACTGGGAGACCGGAGGGAAAAGAACTTTAGGGAGGCCGAGACGTAGATGGGAGGATAATATTAAAATGGATTTGAGGGAGGTGGGATATGATGATAGAGACTGGATTAATCTTGCACAGGATAGGGACCGCTGGCGGGCTTATGTGAGGGCGGCAATGAACCTTCGGGTTCCTTAAAAGCCATTTGTAAGTAAGTAAGTATTTGTTGAGTTCGCATATTTTATATTCTTTACTACATATGTGGTTTTTCATTACAAAAAAATAGAAATTAAGTCGCTCCACTTTTCATTCAAAAAATTTCTCGCAGTTAATTTAATAAACAATAGGCTTAATGTAACTTCCCAACTCTTTACTTAGATATTACACTACTTAACTTTGAACTATGTTGAAGTTATTAATCTCTCTATATTTCCTTTCTCGTTATGGCAGTAATAAAGAAAGTTTTGTGAATATTTAGCATAACATTTATTGTCGTAAGTCCATTATTCATCAGTCGTCGCATATTATGAATGAAAAATGACTATCCCAATACTTACGTTTATTATTAATAAATACTACTAATGACAAATATTGACAGAAAACTCAAGTGATAGCAGTGCATGTTTTCTCCGAACTCGTTTCTTTCGGCCACTGCTGTATTTTTATCTTATTGTAGTAGCCATTGTGAACAGAACAGTATTCAAAACTGGGTGTGCGAGAGTTCCTTATAGCTATAGTTCGGATTCATACGAACTATAATCCTAAATAATTAAGGTAGTAAAATATTGAAACACACGCTAATTTTATATATGCACAAACAGACTATACTATTTCATGTTATTGAAGTTGTTACATATTCAACGTTGGAATATTTTATAACACATAATGTATACAAAGAGCATACCATAAGCTCTTCTTACTACTGTTACTAATAATTTACTTACTTACAAATGGCTTTTAGAAAAACCGAAGGTTCATTGCCGCCCTCACATAAGCCCGCCATCGGTCTCTATCCTAAGCAAGATTAATCCAGTCCATATCATCATAGTTCACCTACCCCAAATCCATTTTTTTTATTATTATCCTCCCATCTACGTCTGGACCGCACCAAAAGTCTTTTAATCTCCGGCCTCCCAACTAACACTCTATATGCATTTCTTGATTCGACCATACGTGCTACATGCCCTGCCTATCTCAAACTTCTGGATTTAATATTCTTAATTATGTCAAGTAAAAAATATAATGCGTGCAGTTCTGCATTGTGTAACTTTCTCCATTCTCCTCTAACTTCATCCTTCTTAGCCCCAAATATTTTCTTAAGCATATTATTCTCAAACATCCTTGGCAACAGTCCCATTCCGAGTCTTAAGTTGGGATATCATAACAAGCTGTTTTTTACGGTGATGGATTGTTAGCCCTTCGTCCAACCCCCAAGCTGGAGGACTACCCCTTATCGCCTGTCCGCGACTTCTTATTCGAAATATTCGCAGGTACCCTCCAGATCTGGAGGCCGTCTCCTCTATCCGCAATCTGAAGTTGCGCCATGCCGTGGTGATAGGGACCCACATATTTTGTTAAGATTGTCAGATACAATTTTTCGAATCTAAAAATGAAAATTCCATTACTAGTGTTACAGTTGTTTTCAGTGTTCCTATCAGTAAACACATTTTAAGTGACATGACTAAATACATAGACTCCGCTTACAAAACGTGAGATAAGTTTTTTAAGAATATGTTTGCACGAACAATTGAAGGGTTCAGAGCCATAGTGGGCCAAGTGCCATTTATTAAAAACGGAGAAAGTAAGACTTAAAGTTAAATGAATACCATAATTTAATGAAGATTGACATATAATTTAGTTTTAAAGTGCACATTTTATGTTATTTGCTATATGTTTCATTGAATTATGTAAGCATTTAATTTTAACCTTTGTTTTCTTTGTTTTTGATGTATAGTGCTTGGCTCACTGTGGCTGTGACCCCTTCAATTTCTTTAGTCCTTTTGTGGAGTGCGCGAAATATCAATCTACGTAACTATGATTTCATTATAAAATGTATTTTTGCTCCTTAATTACATTTCTTACTTCATTATGTCATTTTTGTCAACGCACTGCATGCCGAAATTTTTAGGCATCACATTTTAACTGTTCCATGTTTCGCAGCAATGCATGAATATTATTGTATTTTCCGTTACTTTAGAGAAGTTGGAGATAGTTTTCTTTTAATTCCTTTGAAGTACCTAGTATTTGTCTATGTAAGAGAAAAATTGAATCTTGAGTAAGGAAAGAGAAGTAGAACAAAAAAATAATAATAAAAACGAGTATAAATCACTCACAAGTGTTCTGGGATACAGAGTAACTGCTATGCAACAAATGAAACAAGAGAAGGATTTTAAATATACGTAAAATAATTAATAAAATTAGACTTCTGAATTATAAATATAATTCTCATTCAATCTGAAAGAACGGTTCCGGGAATCAAAATTAAAATTTAAACCATTTGGCCCATATTATATAGGAATACTATTTAAACTTTCGGCTGATGAAATGTCGCTGCTTTGAGCCTTAAAAACGTAAATAATTGAGAAAATTTTGATGGTAATGCTTTGAGCCTAAGAGACCTAACAATTTATGACAATTTTGATGGTAATGACAAAGACCATTATCTCTTTTTATTTATTCCCAGATAATTGAATACATCCGCTTGGTTTTATGCATGCCGGTCAGAGTATACGAAAATTTGAATACAGAAAAATTATGCAAAATGTTGGGTAAATTGATTAATCATCTCTCCGTTTCAAAACTTTGAAGTATCGCATTCAACACTTTTATCTCATAAATAATAGTAATTCTTTGGACAAACGTGGATGTAGTTATTAAATTGTAAAAATAATGAAGCTTCTAGTTCAGAAGCTTTCACCAATGTTTCATTAGACTTTTTTCTAAGTGTAAAATGCGTGCTTCCTCGGCATAATTAGTTGAGTTTTATACAGTGCATTCGTAGCTCGGCCGGACCGTTTCGCGGCGGTCTTGGATATAGGGAATGTGTTCGAGTTGAAGGTCATCATTTTCAACATCTGCTGTGATGCAGGTAAGCCTAATGTTAGTAGAGTAGTTAGTGTTCCGAAGCCATGACTTGGCGGTCGTATACGTGTAACTCTCGCGGCAGGCGCGCCAATCTTCACCCAGTCCAGCCGAGCTACGAACGCACTGTACTCATCGTTATCATTATGAAATAGCAGCAAATATAGATAGCTGTGTTCAGAGAGAATAGGATTATTATTATACAGTACCTAGTATTTTAGGGATGAGTGAATATTTTATATCAATTATTTAAATTTTATAAGTGGATTACGCTATAATATTGTCAATTTCTTTGATAAGAAAGCTTCATATTTTTATTTTTATGAAATAAACTGAAATGTCACATGTTCAACTATATAATGCTATCCATTCCATTAATTCTATAATACATTAGCTATTATCTTGTTCTATGTTTGAGTAGATATTAAAATTGAAATATAGATTATTTGGTTTCCAGTTAGATAATCATAAAAATAGTATTTACTTTGGGGTCTTCAGGGAAGTGTGCTGCGATAAAAGTTATGAATGAATGAATGAATAAATGAATGAATTGCATAAATTGCTACAAATACATATACACATCCTTCTCGCGAGCCTCTACGGTCATTCGTTCTATAAGTATGCATATTTTGAATCTTCAAGAAAAAGTGGTTATAATAAAATAAAACAATAACAATAATAATAATAATAATAATAATAATAATAATAATAATAATAATAATAATGTAGCCACCGGCGTGGATTAGTCGGCTATGGCGCTTGCCTATCTGGAGTTGCGCTCGGGAGTGGGTTCGATTCCTGATTGGGCTTATTACCTCGTTGGGGTTTTCCCAATGTTTTCCCCAACCGTAAGGTGAATGTCAGGTAATCTATTGCGAATCCTCGGCCTCATCTCGTTATCACCAATCCCATCGACGTTAAATAACCTAGTAGTTGATACAGCGTCATTAAGTATAACCTAATAATAATAATAATTATTATTATAAACTTTTCCGATGCTCCCTGGGACTATAATTTTATTCATGACTACACCTCTATAATGAATTCCAATTAAAATAGAACATAGTAAGGTGTGCATACAGATACTGTATAATATTCAGCATTAGCCTACTACTTTAAATTTCGTGATATTAATTTGTTGTTGTTACATCTTGAAGGTTTTAAGTTCCTTGTTTTAGTTCATATTAAGCCGCCTAAAAAAAGCAAGTCAAATAATTAGTCCCTTTTAATTTCAAAATATATAAGGTACTAATTATGCTCCAATCTGTTAAGAGTTCGTTCATACATGAAATAAGTAGGCCTATATTTGGTGATAACGAACAGACTCTTCTGATTGTAGTTTAATTTTAGACGTATCTTCGCTTACCTTCTTCTTTGCCTTTATTTTATATCGCTTCCTTCATAAATTCTTTATGTAAGTACTATCAAGTGCAGTGAAAAACCATTAACTCTTGTTTACACTAAACAAATAATACACGTCAAAACCATCTGCTGTGCTTGATAGTTTATGTGGAATTCACAGAACTTTCTTTGGAAGTTTATATTGAACTCGCTATCGAAGTTTGGTGTCTAACCCTTGAGAGATGTAAAATGCTTTGCAGTGATGGTAAGAATGGAGCCTGGAAATTTTATTTGCAATTTGAGAGGTCTTGTAGGACTCCTTGAGGGATATAGCCGGCAGAATAAGATTTTATTATCACTTTTAAAACGCATAAAATTCTATCTAAGTAATCCCTTTCCTGTCTGAGGAAAGAAGACGTTGAGATAGTGAAGAAAGGTTTCGTTCTCTCTTCATAATTTTCCACTAGCCACAAGAGATTAAGAGGGATTGGAAAGAGACCGTGATAGATGGTTATTGACTGAAAGTTTTGATGGAATATTTAAGCCCTTTTAGTTAGCGCTCCAAATAATTTAAAGGAAAGAATGTCTTCTCTTTAATTAGAAATTTATCATTCTTTCTGTCTTCGGACTACAAAATGTGATTGCTCACTTTACATTCGATGATATTGGTTTATATTTTCATATACTTAATATTAAATTATTCTTTCTTTCCAAGTATGAAAACATGCTTCAAATATACACCGTTTACACCGTGTCCCGCTTAGAGGGATCCAGAAATAAATGCTCACCACTTAAAATCAGATAAAGATATCGTTATGATTTACATCTGACAAGATGCAGAAACTGTCCAAGTTTATGCAACAAAGTTTGAAAACAGCTGCTTGCGTAACTTTAGTTTGTTTATGCATAACTTTCGTTTGTTTTTGCTAGGGCACTAAACTAAACCTGCCGCCATTTTGTAGGAGAAGACGCTATGGTGAACATCTGGACACTACAACAGAAAGTTCAGTGCATGCCATGGCTAGCAATAGAACCCGTCATTTAACTATTCTTCTTCTTCTTCTTCTTCTTCTTCGTCGTAGAGGCTACAGTCACAGAAAATGTGTATCTGGACATGTTGCAGAGCTTTGTTATTGACGAACTTCCCCCAGCATCGGTACGAATCCTTAAATATACTGGAATGAATCAAATTTATTTTTGTCACGTTTCTTTTTTATTCTGGTTGTTTTATCTCTGGTTGTTGTTATTATGTTAATATCTTGACCTTGCAAACTACTTTTAAAGTGTTTAAGTATTCGATAAATATATCTGCAAGGTAAACTAGTTTAAGAAGCCAAAAATAATTGGAAAATAAGTTTTAATATTCAGAGTTCTCGTCCTGCGGGTAACGATACATTACAAGTTGGATGGTATCTACTGGTTTTGAGTAAAAATTATAGTTGTTTTCAATTTTATAGAGAGTTGTATATTTGAAATGCGATTAAGTACCAGTATGATAGTGGAGTGAGGATTGCAAACAAATGTCTTGTCCAGTAGTGAGTCGCGTTTTCAGAAAGTTTGGAAGAAAGGCTACCAATGGTATAGCAGAAAATGGCGACCATAGCCGAATGTTTTGAATAAACCATATTCGTGTATCGAGGGCCCACTTCTAAAGGGAAACATATCAAAATTTAAAATTTTGCGAAGCCTGTATTTTAAAGCTTCATATTGCTTTGAAAAATCAAAGGATAGTTGAAATTATTCCAAACTCTGTTATTAATGTTTCATAATTATATACCATAAGTTTCAAATTATAGTATTAATTGTATTTACACACCAACATGACGCTGTAAAATTTCGATTTCTCAAAACTTCAAAATTTAAGTTGTTTCTCTTTTGAACTGGGCCTTCGGTATGTACAAAAGTGTGTTTGTTCCTGTAACCTTATTTCTCAACAAATAAGGCTATCAAATATTTCTTCACTTTGAATAATTATATTTTTTTCGACAAGGCGAAATCTTTATGGTAACAGATTTAAAGAGAAACCAAGGAAGCCGTAGCAGTTTGCAGTTAAACTGTCACCAATTTACATTACGGCAATAGAGAAAATCGAAAATGGATATCATTGAAATAGAAAATCTTTAGGCTAGCGTTAAAACTTTTTCGTAATTGAATATAGGCTCTACAAATATCTTAATGTGATATTAACTAATGCTATCTACATATCTGACTTTGAACTGCTCAGGGGTCTAGTGAAAATGCTTGCGTTATAAAATATTTAAACTGTATTGTACTAAATTTCCCTTGTGTCTTAACAGTTCACTTTATATAATTATATTTATTGGTTTAAAATTAAATATTTCTTATGGCAAATACACTTTACTTTGAATTCTCATATTTTTAATATATTCAATTAGTTTTACTTACAAGGAGAGGACATGCTCTGTATATCACCGAATAGAAAATGATTGTGTGAGATGAAAGTACAAGACGTACTGTTTAAAGTCATACCTGGTAGGAGTGGCCAATGACCCCTCGTTTTGGAAATATTGGCTATTGGCTATTGTTTATGACATACTTCCGTTAGATGCTCAATAGGGAAGCATTAGGCTGTGTAACAGCGTAGCCCATATGGTTGGATGCTGAGTTGTTATCCAGGCAACCTGAGTTCGAATCTTAAATGATCCTATATATTTTTTTCTTTTAACAATGATTAATATTGTGATCACAGTTATCTATTTACATACCTATATCATATTTCTTAATCTATTGAATGCTTCATCATGTTTTAAACAAATTACTAATTAACTAACATTTTACTGTAAAGGATAAACAATGAAATACTGCTCACGTAGGACGGTAAGATGTGTCACTGGTGTCTGTTCCATTTCTGTAGCAGCTATTCCATTTCATTTTGTACCCGATTCATTATGATGTCATAAAAACATAAAAAAACATACATATTTCCTGCACCATGCACAGCAAATGAAAGAAGGTTGTCCACAGTCACACACATTTTTCCGCGCTTCTGCTGCGAAACAGATATTCTTCACATTCACAAACACTTCTCGTTCGTTTATCAATTTTGATGCTTACCACGCATATTTCAACATGGCTTTGAATATAGGAACTGACAACTGAAAGTGAATTAAAATAATAATAATAATAATAATAATAATAATAATAATAATAATAATATTATAAAGCTTTAAAAAATGAGAAGGCATTAGGATTTGAACTCGGGTTTGCCTGGATGGCAACTCAGCATCCAACCACATGAGCTACGGCCTTACACAGTCTAATGCTTCCCTATTAGGCACCTAACGGAAGTATGTCATAAAAAATAGCCAATATTTCCAAAACGAGGGGTCATTGGCCACCCATACCAGGTATGACTTTAAACAGTGTGTCTTGTACTTTCAGGTCACAAAATCTGATTTAATTCGGTGAAATACAGAGCGTGTCCTCTCCTTGTTAGTAGTCTTACAACAACCCGAAAGTTGAAAATACAGCGTGAAAGCTGCGAAGTTGGCATGAAGTTACTCCATATTACGCCATCGAATCACTTAAATAAGTTCCAACACTACTCTGGTATGAATTTCTTCGCTAAGAATCACTCGCGTAAAACAATGAAAACATTAGGCACACGAAACAAATACAGTATGTCACAATTGAGCTATAACAAGTTGTCATTCTACCGTGGGAAAAATTTGGCTTCTGGAACGTAGTTGAAGTTTGCAAGATATAAAACGTAAACTGAAATTCAGAACGAACTACTTGCGTAAGTCGGTTTCTGGAATAGTTTCCTGGTAATGCACAGAGTTTTGAAAATAATATAATTTTCTAGTATTTCGAACCCTGAAGCCTAAAAAGTATTCTATAGAGTTGTAAATACAGGAAATATGTAATATTTAAAATTGTCTAAGTTAAAGTTAAGAATTATGTCTTAATAAAGATCCAAGTAGGATGTCACTGTTCCCAATGTAATTTTTAAAGCATAAAAGGCATGATTTCTCCATATTTGTCACCAGCAGTTATTGATCTCTCTATCGTCGTGACTTTGAAAATACTCTATATACAGTTATGTTATGTATTCCATATACAGGGACATCATTTTATTTTTACTTCAATTTTTATTCTACCTGAGTTTTTTTAATGTACTTCACTCCCACCCCTTCTCTTCTAATAAAGTTCAACCGTCCTCCATACAGATCCAAGACCGCATATACAGTCATAGTAGCCTTACGGTCATAGTAAACCGTACGTTCCAAAAATATGTTCGCGTGTTCCAGTGACGAAAGAGCTTTCAATATTGAATCATTTTTGCACAGGTACTGTCGTCCATTTGCCTACGTCGTATCCCGGTTTCCCCCCACCAGATTTTATTCGCCAGCTAGTGGCTAGGCTGTCTTAGCTCATTTCTGAGAACATTAAATTTGTTAGGAATTGGACGTCTACGTAATATTATACAACTGTTTAAAAATAATTTAAATAAAAGGGCCTCGTTAAGAAATTAACTGTCACGTGCTTTCCTCCCTTTCTACGACCCTACGATATAACCACTTGGGAGAACAGTAGGTAGCATGTCTGAGTAATTTTATCTTTTCGGATCGGGCAGAAGTGAAGATTGAATTTACAGTACGTAAAGTACTCTTTTATAGAATAGGTACAGAATTATTTCAACATGAGTTACTAGTACGAAGAACGAAACTGGTAATTGGGATTAGGTACAATAGTTTATAGTGCGATAACATGCACATTAGAAATGAAGCCTGTATCGAAATGAACGGCCACCTTTTAAAAAATGTGTTTAAATATCCTAATTATGATTATTTTTCAATTTAACTTCATTCTCTATAGGCTATTGTAAGCTAATGTTCTGTAGACAGCATAATATATACTGCATAATGAATACATCTAAATGGACAGCTCACTTCATGAGTAAAAACACTCATTGTTAATACTGTACTGTATTTTAATTAAACAAAAATCTAATGAAAATGATAAAACTCAAAAGCGCAATATTTCCTATTTTACGTAAATAGATTAACTACTTTTCTTCCCTCCTATACCTAGTAAAGTGATTTGTTTGTATATTACACAGTATCATCGAACTCCAGTCGTGGAAGGAGTAAGCAAACGGCGTTGATCCAGAGGTACTGTATAGGCAAGTTAATATTAAAAATGTTAGTAGAAATAAAATTATGTCCCTGTACGTTTGTAATAAAGAATTAACTGTATAGCTTGAGAATACAGATATGAACTCGTACTTTGAGGCTGTACTCACATAAGTTCGATTCCCTCTTAAGTTAATTGAATCTCTTGTTGCAGAACACTTCACGTCCTTTTTTTTGCATGGTTTGAAATTTGTTGTCCATATGATACTATTTATATAGACACATTGATTTATATCAAACCCCCTCATGACCAAGTTGATCTGTGGATGCAACAACTGGCTAATATTTTCATTTGGTGCAGAATCCCCTCATGTCCTGGTCATTGGAGGATTTTTATTCAAATTGTTAGGTTGGCTACATTTCGCTCGTGTTTCTGCTGTTTTTTTTTTCTCTTCTCCCGTTGTTACTGGACATTCACTGCAGACTTTCTGTTTATGCTTGTCACAATTTAGAATAATTAGAATGATATCAATTACAGAGGAGGATTCAATTAAATTCATCAATATTACCCATCAGAGGATACAGTTACTTGCCTTGTGATAGGGATGTCAGTGTTATGAAAAAACTATTAGAAAGAAGAGTGTACTTACCACTGGATTACACAGAATGAATTATCTCTTCTAGCTCTAAAAGTACTTCCACGGTATACAAGGTCCGTAAAGAAGAATATATATATATATATATTTTTTTTTTAAATCTTGGTGGCCAGCAGATTATAAGAAAAATGTAGGTCTATTATCTATGGAGTTACAAGGAAGAAAAGTCCTTAGAGAAATTAAGCAGAATTTTTCAATTTAAGATTTTATGGAGTTTTCCTTTTGCAAACAAACTCCTAATGTGGTCAAAGCTCGAAATTTTATTGATGGACTGCAGGAATATACGTTCAGACTCTCATAAAAAAGCCTTATTCCGGATTTTCCATAAAAATCAGCTTTTCCTTCTGAAGTGGCAATGATTAGTGACAAAAATATGGCCGATTTGAAAAGATTCGAGCCTTACCTTTCTCACTCTACATAAATTCAAACCCATTTACGTGTCTCAAGAAACATAATGTAAGTTATTTTGGACAGAATCTGTATAATTTTTTAATGGTTTTTGCATACAATGTACTTTCTTACTGAATTGTGTGTGTGTGTGTGTTTGAAGCAGAAACCCCTCATGTCCAACATATTTAATACATTATATATCGGAGCTGAAAATAACAGGAAGGTTCCCACTTTACAGAAAACACGTGCTTTCCATCCACTATACATAGATCAAAATGGAATCATTCAGACTAATTCATTATTTTTCTTCTCCTGAAAAATTACAATAATTGGACATAAGTGGTTTCAGCACCAAGCCCTGAGATTTACACCATTATGAAATAATTGTACAGTATAGCATTTGTGGAGACTGTTGAATTGTTAGATTGCGGACCCTACATGCGAATGGTTTAAACATTCCAGTTACGCCCTAAAAGTGTCTGGAACTACTGCTGTTGAGGTCACTAGCGGCTTGATGACGATGGAGTCAGCTGATTATATTTGTTGGATTTCTGATAGTATAGTGTAGCTATTTATCGATTTTTTATGCTCGACCATGCCGAAATGTAGTAATTATACACCTGGTAGCAGCCCTTTAATGGACGTCATTAAAGTACACCTATTCATTAAAGTTCAGGTGTTCCACCAATCAGAAAATACATTATAGCAATATGAAAGCGCAAGTATCGATTATTCTCGGATATGCAATCGAAAGACAACTAGCGAAACGTCACGGAGGCTGGAAATTCAATACTGTTGCAGAAGGCTATGTTCTGTTATTATAATAATTAGCGTTAATTGTAATTAATATTCAAATAAATTCAATTTTTCATATCCTTTTTCAATGTCTAAATCAATTTCAAGGTTATATCAAGGTTAATGTTTATTTTACTCTCTAGATTATATGAAGGCCAATGACATTTCTTTGTCGGAAAAAATGAAAACTTTCGCGTCTGCGCACATCTCACAATTTATGAGATATTGCACAAGGTTAGTTCCGCTCCCCAGTCAGATAAGAATAACATGAATACTTATGAATAATTTCAAGTTAGAAATATGGTCGAGAATAAAAAGTCGTATGAAACTTGCCTATAATGGTAATTAAGAGCTCGTATGAAAATTATGAAACTCGCTTGCCCTGGTTTCATAAACATACTCGCGTCTTAATTACTACCATTATAGGCTCGTTGCATAATGTACTATTATGGTACACGCAGACTGCAGGATTATTGTACATGACACTACCACGACTAGCTTTACTAGACTAATAAGCTAATAACTCGGATCTGGTTGAAAATGTTTTGTCGATTCTTATATTTATCCAATGCAACTTCTATCCTGATGTTCTTGTATGCGATTTTCTGGTTAGTGTGTGTATTTTGACATTATTGAAATTGTAGGTTTCTAGTTTTGCGAAATTAAATTTTCCTTAAAGTAAGAATGCAAATGGAAATTTTACTTAAAGCAAGCAAAGCGATAGGTTTGGAAGTAAACCCCGAAAAGACGAAGTGTATATGATTATGTCTCGTGACGAGAATATTCTACGAAATGGAAATATAAAAATTGGAGATTTATCTTTCAAAGAGGTGGAAAAATTCAAAATATCTTGGAGCAACAGTAACAAAATATAAATGACAGTCGGGAGGAAATTAAACGGAGAATAAATATGGGAAATGCCTGTTATTATTAGGTTGAGAAAGCTTTTGTCATCCAGTCTGCTGTCAAAAAATCTGAAAGTTAGAATTTATAAAACAGTTATATTACCGATTGTTCGGTATGGTTGTCAAACTTGGACACTCACTTTGAGAGAAGATCAGAGATTAAGGGTGTTTGAGAATAGGGTTCTTAGGAAAATATTTGGGGCTAAGAGGGATGAAGTTACAGGAGAATGGAGGAAGTTACACAACGCAGAACTACATGTATTATATTCTTCAGTCCACTGTTGTGACTGTGGGGTTAGCGAGACTAACTCCGAACCCAGCGATTCCGAGTTCGATTCCCGGTCAGGACGAGTTGCCTGGGTAAGTTTTTTTCGGGGTTTTTCCCTCACTCCTATGGATGAATATCAGGTAACTTTATCAGACGATTGGAATCCCACTCATCTTCGCAAATCCCTTTCCTCCTCCATGATCCTTTCCTCATCATCCCGTTTCTGGTTTTTCAGATCACACTACAGACGGCCTCCCGGAACTACTGGCTCTCTCGACCGGCCTCCGTGGAATGTAGTTAAACGACGTTGGATGGCTTCTGCAACGAGCACCCGAGACGGAACTACTCGGAGGAGGAGTTTCGCCTCGAACCGACAGAGGGGTCTTAGGGGAAGTTGCCGAAGGAGGAATGGTATATGGATTTCTGTTGACTATAGGGACCGGTCGTTAGGGAGTCATGTGGTTGAGTTGGTGCGCGTAGGGGATCTATGGCACGCAACTCATTACATATCGAGGCTTAGCGGAATAGATCTCAACAGGTCGCAGTGCTGGGTCATCTGTGCCTCCATACTTAAATTCCATTCCATTATAATCTTCACCTGACCTACAGTAATTAGGAACATTAAATCCAGACGTTTGAGATGGACAGAGCATGTAGGACGTATGAGCGAATCCAGAAATGCATATAGAGTGTTAGTTGGGAAGCCGGAGGGAAAAAGACCTTTGGGGAGGCCGAGACGTAGGTGGGAGGATAATATTAAAATGGATTTGAGGGAGGTGGGATATGGTGGTAGAGACTGGATTAATTTTGCTGAGGATAGGGACCAATGACAGGCTTATGTGAGGGCGGCAATGAACCTGCAGGTTTGAATAATTTCAAGGGAAAAATTGTTCCGGGGCCGGGTATCGATCCCGGGACCTCTGGTTGAACGTACCAGCGCTCTACCACTGAGCTACCACTGTGTCTCAACTTTTCCCTTTATATCGACACAACTCGCGTGGGCTGACGAAACGCCAGAGACCCACAACGAGTGCACACAATCTCTGTGTGACTTGAAATTGTGGTTTCCTGTTAACGTACACAGTGACGTATATATTATGCAAATCAAATCTTTCAGGTAAGGCTCCCTGTAAAGCAGATTTGAATAATTTCAAGGGAAAAATTGTTCCGGTGCCTGGTATCGATCCCGGGACCTCTGGTTGAACGTACCAGCGCTCTACCACTGAGCTACCTGCAGGTTCTTTAAAAGCCATTTGTAAGGACGAAAGAATGCAGTATAAACCTATCACAAAATAGAGCAGCCCATATTTTGTTCTGTATCTCATAAAAGTTTAAAATAACCCAATTTTCATTTTTGATATGGATTAAGGAAAGTCTGGAAAAATTTAAATTTTGAAATTCTGGCGAACATATAAATAATTTTAATAGCATATATTTTGTAAAAAGAAAGGTCTAGTTAAAAAGAATTGTAAACACAGTGACATAAATTTCAAATTTCTTATAAACTAGTGCAGATACTTCAATCAATTTCTTTTTATACGGTGTAATGAGAGCAAATCTGAATTGTTGTGAAACATTATCTACTGTAAATTTCATTTTATTGTAAACAAATTCCTTGTAAGACTTTTTAATGTCACACTTTAAATGTTACTGTTGAACATTCTTTATCTTTGCCAACCTCGCCAAGTTGTGGAAGATTAGATATCATTATTGTCGTTCACTAATGTAATAATAAAGAAAAGCGATCCGGATAACACGGAAGCTCGGATAATCGAAGTCTGAATAATCGATATTCTACTGTATTATTATTATTATTATTATTATTATTATTATTATTATTATTATTATTATTATTATTATTACTACTACTACTACTATACAAGTTGTACTTATTTATATTTATTTTGTATTTATAACGTTCAATATTATTATTCTTCGTTTTCATCTTCACTTGAGATGTGTGAATTATTGTTGTTAATTAAGAACTCTTCTATTTGCGTAAGTTACGCTGTGTCGAAATTCAACATGAGCGAGAATTAAGTATCAAGTTTTACTTGGAGCACTTTTGAGGAGACAGAGTTTTACATGCCGTAAAACTAAAAGCTCTGCTGTATCCATGATCTTACTTGCCTTCCAGAGAAAGCGATGTTAAGGACTTCATCTCACTTAAAATTTGATGACGCTTTGCCTGGTTTGAAGTCTCGAACCTCAGATCAAACCACTAGACAGAAGGCTACGTGTGAATTCTATTGAACCTAATGTGGATAAGTGGCAATTCGGAAATTAAATAGGCTAAATCTGTGTGTTTATTGAAAGAACTACACGAAATATGAATTTTCTGGTAATAATGAAAATAAAATAAAAAAAAAATGAACGTTACTAAAATGTTAGTGTCAAAAGAGGTTCAGACTGGGAACAAGAGAATTCCCTATTTATCGTTAACTGTCTTTAAACGTCAACCGAAAGCACATGTAGACAGGAAATTACACTAAATTTGTGTCAGCACAGCTTTAGATCAAAGTAGAACATTGAGTCTATGCTATGCTGATGTAAAGGGACCGAGGAGATATTTTTGTTTAGCTGAACTACAAGACAAAACTAATTAAAAACAAAAATAGAAAGGTACATGATCTTCAGCTGTTTTAAATTCTGTTAATCTTGGCAGGTGTTTTGGCTAAGAATTCATGTAAGTGACACTATGTAAAGATTCATCTTTAGGGAGTAGGAAAGCTTAGTAAAGACAGTAATTCGCTTGTTTTTCTATACTTGAGTTGCCGAGATGTCCTTAAGTGTGAAGCAAAAAAGAAAAACCCCTAGCAATTCCGGGTGCTTTTAGCTAGTATTATAATAAAATAATAGACATGTTATGTGCTCTTTGAACATGGTTTTACATTCTAAGGAGGATTGAGACAGTGAATTGACAGCAGAAAAAGTAATCACTGATCAACTTTATATCTTATTTACTGTGTTAATATGAGGAAATTATCTGGCTGACTACTTTCAAAGTGATATTCTTCACTGTCCAAAGCCTAGTGGAGAATAAGCTTATCACTTCGAAACTATTCAGCCAGGTAGTTTCCTCATATTAACACAACAAAGAAAATATTATATAATTAATCAGTCATTATATCTACATGTTAAAATCGGTCTGGGTAGCGTAGTCGGTGTAGCGCTGGCCTTCCATGCCCGAGGTTGCTGGTTCGATCCCGGCCCAGATCGATGGCGCTTAAGTGTGTTTAAATGCGACAGGCTCATGTCAGTAGATTAATGGCATGTAAAAAAACTCCTGCTGAACAAAATTCCGGCACACCGGTGATGCTGATATAATCTCTGCAGTTGCGAGTGTCGTTAAATAAACCATAATTTAAATTTTTATACATATTAAAAGTGTATTTAGAACAATGGAGACAAAAATAATTGCCATTTACAGATTAGCAGTGTGCCTAAGTCATGCGACTCAAAAAATCTTGCGCTTTCCCAGATTTTTAAATGCAGAATAAGCATGGAAAATGCTTGTTATTATTCGGTTGAGAAACTTTTATCATCTATTCTGCTCTTAATAAAACTGAAAGTTAAAATTTATAAAACAGTTATATTACCGGTTCTATGGTTGGGAAACTTGGACTTTCGCTTTGAGAGAGCAACAGAGATTAAGGCTGTTCGAGAATAACGTGCTTAGGAAAATATTTGAGGCTAAGAGGGATGAAGTTACAGGAGAATGGAGAAAGTTACACAACGCAGAACTGCACGTATTGTATTTTTATCTGGCATAATTAGGAACATTAAATCCAAAGGTTTGTAACAGGCAGTGCATGTAGCACGTATGGGCGAATCCAGAAATGCATATAGAGTCTTAGTTGGTAGCTCGGAGAGAAAAAAGGCCTTTGGAAAAGTCGAGAAGTGGATCGGATGATAATATTAAAATGGATATGAGGGAGATGGGACTGGATTGTCTACACCTGTGGAGTAACGGTCAGCGCGTCTGGCCGTGAAACCAGGTGGCCCGGGTTCGATTCCCGGTCGGGGCAAGTTACCTGGTTGAGGTTTTTTCCTGGGTTTTCCCTCAACCCAATATGAGCAAATGCTGGGTAACTTTCGGTGCTGGACCCCGGACTCATTTCACCGGCATTATCACCATCTCATGCAGACGCTAAATAACCTAAGATGTTGATAAAGCGTCGTAAAATAACCTACTAAATAAAAACGGACTGGATTAATATTGCTCAGGGTAGGAACCGATGTCAGACTTATGTGAGGACGACAATGAACTCCCTGGTTCTCTAAAAGCCATTTGTAAGTACGTAGTATAATAATAATAATAATAATAATAATAATAATAATAATAATAATAATTACTATTATTATTATTATTATTATTATTATTATTGAATAATTTAAAGGAAAAATTGTTCCGTAGACGGATATCGATCCCGGGACCCTTCGCTTAGCGCGCGAACGCTCTACCGACTGAGCTACCCACGAACTATACACGACACTGTCACAATTTTACCTTTTATATCCACACAACTCACAAGCTGACAAGACGGCAGAACTCAACTATGAGTGCACACAATACTGTGTGACTTAATTTGTGGCTTTCTGTTAACGTACCTCCAGTAACGAATGTATTATACAAATCTAGCCAGATTTGTATAATTATCATCATCATCATCATCATCATCATCATCATAAACAGTATCAGCCTTCGTATTCCTACAAAGAGTTTAAGACTTAAAACAAATTTTTACAACAGAAATTCAAAATCTCTTTCTCCAGTGTGTAGATGCATAAAATATGCCAATTTGCATGGGAACAATTTCGATCCTTTTAAAGTATAGTTTCATTTATTAGTATTTACTGTCCTTGTTCTCAATTTTATTTATGCATATTTTTCTTGATTTAAGATATTATTTTACTTATTCTTGCACCTTTGTATCTTCTGTTTGTGTATTGTGCTGAACTATAATTGGCCTCTGGCTGTTGTTCATCACGCAAATAATAAATAAATAAATGAAAAAGAAATAAGTAAATCGAATAAATATATAAATAAATACATAAATTATTATTATTATTATTATTATTATTATTCTTATTATTATTATTATTAGGCTATTATTACTATAATGATGACGATGATGATGATGATTATTGTTATTATTATTATTATTATTATTATTATTATTATTATTATTATTAGCTTTATATTTTATCAACATGCGTCATTTCATATTTATTGCATTGTTTCAACTCTACGAAGCCTTTGACATTCAAATTATTACCTAACTTGTTTATTCAGCTTATTGGAAAGTCACGTAGCCCAATTACCCGCTAGAGAAACATGCGACATCATCTCATTCATACGAAAATAACGTCGCATCGAATACGGTAGCAGATCACAATGACGGTGCATATGAACGCTCAATAAACCTGTTCGTTTGATCATAAAGCACTGGCGTCGCGTCGGGGTGACAGGACATCCTGTAGAGTCTGCTAATTTTATGTGTCATCAATTACACACTCTGCACTGCAGAAATTGAGATTCGTCTTTATTCATGGGATGTGTGTCCTTGTTCCTGTCTTCATTACTGACAAAAATTATCGTTTCAACTTATTTATCGATATTGTGTTCTGACTTTATCACAAATTTGGGATATTAATTACATTCATGGTCTTCTGCCTAAGAGCAAATCTTTCACTACAAACACAGCGCCCTTCAATCTCTCCTATTTTCTGCCTCCTCCTCTTGTACTTCGAACTTTTCTCTCGTTCATCATTTCTTCCAATGCATCCTTCAGTAGGCAGTTTTTTCTCAATCAGTGACCTAAATCTTTTTACTGTTTCTGATCAGATTTGGATTTTATCACACATAAGTAATAGGAAATTATGTATTTTGAGATTTTTTCGATCATCATTTCCTTCTCTATATATTAACTCTAGAATTAATGTAAATCTTAGATTTGCATAATATTTGTAGGGACGTTAACAGAAAACCACAATTCAAATCACATAAAGTTTGTGTGCACTCAAAGTTGGGTTTCTGGCGTCTTGTCAGCCCACTTCAGGTTGCTGCTATAAAAAGGAAAAATTGATACTGTGTCAGATGTTGTTCCTGGGTAGCTTAGTCGGTAAAGCGTTGGTGCGCTAAGTCAAAGGCCCCGGGATCGTTACCCCATACCGGAACAATGTTTCTCTTGAAATTATTCAAGTCTGCTTCACAGGGATCAGAGCCAGATTTGCATAAATTATTCAAAGTAACAAATAGCTTAAATTTGAAAATCTTTGTCTCCAAGACAAAAGTAATGGCATGTTGTGGAGTATATCCAGTCAGATACTTTTGAATGGCGGGAAAAATGATAAATTTCAAGTAATCTCTAGAGACAGAGATAGTGACAAGTACAATCAGATGTAACTGTGGCGATGCTAAGAAAACATTTGTATGGAACTTTTATTTACTAATAAATTGATCTACGTATAGTTTTGTTTCAATGTAAAGTCTAATAGGTTACATGTATCAGATAAATAAATAAATATTAGTAACATAAATGTCAGTAACACTTGAAATATTAATAAAATGAAACATGATCATAAAAAAATTTACTTTATTTTTGAAATTAAGAAAGTTTAAATTGCTTACCTCTGGATTATTTTATAATACTGAATTGTATAACATAATTTGTCCGTAATTCCTACTGTGTCTTAATTCAGCTGTAGTACAGCATTTAGGTTCTGCCATTGATCGTCTTCTCCTTAGTACACAGGTACTTCCTACCCCAAACTATGTATGTATGTATGTATATGTATGTATGTATGTATGTATGTATGTATGTATGTATGTATGTATGTATGTATTTTTTTAAACCTTGTTTACAAGCATGTTCCATTACAAAAATGCAATACTACATGCTAATAGACTACAAATTACAATATTGCTAACTCTTCCGAATATAATGTATACACATTATTGCTAGCCTATTCTACTTTCCCTAAATTTACTATTTACAACGTGTTAACATCTATGCTACTGTTGGATCTTTTAAATACATTATACAACACTATTTTAGAGCCTATTCTGTTTTTCTGTTTACAAATTTAAAAATCTATACTATTGCTAATACTTTTAAAAACTATGTTTAGAAGAATACTATTTAACAAATTAACCTATTTTCCTTAAATTTACTATTTACAACGTGTCAACATCTACTGTATGGTACTGTTGAATCTTTTAAATACTTTGTACATGACTATTTTAGAGCCTGTTCTGTTTTTCTATTTACAAATTAAAAAAAAACAATGAATACTATTGTTAATTCTTTTACAATCTATGTTTAGAAGTATACTATTTATAAAATTAACCTATTTTCCTTAAATTTACTATTTACAACGTATCAACATTGCTGAATCTTTTAAATACATTATACAACACTATTTTGGAGCCTATTCTGTTTTTCTGTTCACAAATTTAAAAAAAATCGATACTATTGTTAATACTTTTAAAAACTATGTCTAGAAGAATACTGTTTAACAAATTAACCTATTTTCCTTGAATTTACTATTTACAATATGTCAAAGTTAATAGTTTTTGTGAACTTTATGAATGGTTTTCTATATTTATTCACTAAGTCACAATTGATCATCGGCCAGTGGCCGCCGGCGTTAATCACACTTTTCTTGAGGCTTAGTCTTTGTTTATTTAGTAACTCACATTCCCAGAGCAGGTGATCCAGAGTTTGTGGACTCCGTTTACAAGGGCATATTGGATCGTCCATTATCTTAAGGCGATGGAAATAATGTATGTATGTATGTATGTATGTATGTATGTAATCGTTATTCCTCGAATTAGGTAATATATTTTAATATTGTTTTATTTGGAGTTCAGTTTAAATGTCAACACAGATAACCCAGTGCAGTACACACGTTCCTAAATGTGAGTGTTCCGATAACAATTTTTATAATATGCATTTATATAAGATTTTCCATTGAAAAATTGCTCACATAATAATTAATATATTTCAGAATGATTTCACCATAAAAACGAGTAATGAATCATTGAGACCAAGGCTCGCAGTAAAACATCCAACTAATGGAAGCTATTGTGAAGTTTAAAGAGGAATCAAATGGTTTTTATCATGTTTGCAATTTTATAATGTTATAATTTAAACATAAGACCAACAGTTCACTCACAATTTTATTATATATTAAATTTTATACCTGAATTTTTAAATTTTAGATCGTTAATCATCAAAAGTCAATCACTAAATAGTTGTTTTATTATTATATAAATATTGTGTTTAATCAGTTTGTACACATTCCACAACAAAGACATGAAAAAAATTACAAGATATTGTATTTAAAAGCCTGATGATGCCCGAAGGGCGAAAACGTTTAATTAGACTGAACTCCAAATAAAACTATATTATATTATATTATATTATATTATATTATATTATATTATATTATATTATATTATATTATATTATATTATATTATATTATATTGACTTTCTGAATATTTTTTTAATCATGCTTTCTAAGATAATACATTTTAAGGTTGGTTGTACAGTAAAGATTCGTAGTATATTTAATTTGCCATTACAACTCATATACATATTATATTTTATACGTTGTACAACATAGATTATATAATTTATATCAGGTATGCTCAAAATTGTAAAAGCACCGATTACACGGATGATGCTGCACTGCATAACACACACAGCGTACGGACTGGGCTCCGCAACTACATTGCATTCTACATTGCAGCACCGTCCTTGGTATAGTTCTTACACTCTTACAAATGCGGATAATAAACTGAATTTGAAAAAGGAAAATGTGTACACTGTAATATTCAGTTATTACATTATTTAATATATTTAATACAGTTATGATATTATTATATCATAGATAATGTCATTTTCATATTCCTCCATACATTGCTGTCTATTCAACATCTGCAATCTTTTCTCCAAGTAATCGGGAATCTATTTCCAACGAATTTACTGCAATGCGCTAAAGATGCTCATCTGTTAATCGGGACCTATGTTTGGATTCAGCAACCTTCATTCTCGAAAATAATTGTTCGCACACATATCGCTGGCTCAATATTACAAGGTTCTATGTCTATATCAGAAATATTACTACATACACCCTTGTAACATTTAGCCAGCGATATGTCGAGGCGAAGGTAGCTAACATAGTGGCAGCGAATAAGCTCGTCTTGGAATATTTCGTTTTGTTCATTTTTAAATAATTCTATGCTTGTCAAGTCATATTGTCTACATTTAGTTCTGAATTATACTTTACTTTGTAAATCAATAAACTCGTCCTGGAACTGCACTCTCCTGGATTGTGCTAAATTTACTATGACAGGATTAACAAAAAGATTAATATCACTCTCCATACGTCTAAAATCACTAAATCTATGTTCTCTGAATTCACATTTGAGCTGTTCCAGTACAGAGACATAATTAACTATATTTTGTTCAGGCACCATACATCTCTTTGCAAGTTCACCATCCGTGAAAGGTTTTTAGTGCCTTAGCTAATTTCCAACATACTACATAGGCTAATTTGCTCCAAAACAATGTTTGGCCTTTCATGAAGTGCTTTCATTTCTTGAAGCTGTAGTGCACGTTGCACCCATGAAAAATTATTTTATCAAAATATCTATTTATGATGAAATAAAATCACAATAATAATAATAATAATAATAATAATAATAATAATAATAATAATAATAATAATAATGTTGGTATATGAATACATATTACAGAAAACAGCTTCCCTGTCACTTCGGCATGTTCTGAGTGGCAGAGCCTATAATGTTGTTTTATGTTGTTTCCTGACAATACCTTAAAACATAGTAAACACTTTACGTTTTCACAATAAAAATAGTCTTCCTCCCACACTGTACGGAATGATCGTTTGCTTTACATAAGGTTTTGACTGTCATTGCCCCGCACTGTTCGTACGTTACTAAGTACTTGAACTGCCTTCCGCAGTCATCCGTCGAGCTTCGAACAAGGAACAGCACGCTCTACATTCGAAAGTTGTGATTACAAAATGTAATCGGGAGTCAGAGAATGAGCATACCAGATTTACATATTCCATAATCAATATATAGGCCTATATATAATATACAATATAAGAAAAATATTACAAGTTACATGGTAAGTCATGTAAAAGAAGAATAGATTTAGTTCAACTCTTTTTTTACAAAATAAAATTTAATTCTATGTATATATGTATGTATGTATGTAAAGTAATGTAATGTATATGGGTGACTGTAAATGTACGAAGGTAGCTGATGAAGTTCTGCATTAAGCAACTGTTGCCTCATTAGTCATTATGTATAAAGCTTCAAAAGGGATGGATGGAATGAATGGATTCTCCACAGATGAATTTTCTGCTTGGAAACACTGCACATGTGTATTAGATACTACTTGGCGGCCAAGGAAACATTACAGACATTTTCTATATTACAGCGGGCGTCGCCAATTGTTGCTCTCAGACTGATAAGGAAGGCAGGCGCATCTCGCCAATTCAGCGCCCGTCAACATTGTGAACAAATCCAATTACCAACGGATCTCGCCACTGGGAGTCCCCAACTGGCACCGGTACACGTTCTTGAATATTTCACAGAGAAGCATTAAACTGACTGGCCAGATCCATCCCGCATCACTTGAACTCCTATTCCTAGCAACAACTACATTTTGTTGAAGTAAAATTAATTTAAATTAAATAGATAAAGAAGATTGAGAGAATAGGAGAGTCAGAAAAAGTAACCTCGACAAAACGTGTTATTTTCTAGTAGCTAGTAATATTGTAGAGTCGTCTTATAATCCATTCTGTTCACATGATTCAACGAATTTGTCCTACAATTCTATTTTATAGTTCGTGGCGCGATAGTCCATGAAGGGCGAATGTGGATCAACCGACTGCTGGCCTCATGTCCACTTGCCTTAGCAGAAGTGAACGTTCATCCAATCCGCGTGGTCAGCACGATGATACACATGGCGTTATAGCTGATTTTAGAAACTGGATTTCTTTGTTCTCTACAGCTCCCAAATTTACCACAATGCTTACTAAACTAGGCCGCAGTATGTAAATAGATAAATTCCTCACAATAATAATAATAATAATAATAATAATAATAATAATAATAATGATAATAATGATAATAATGATAATAATAATAATGCCTCAAAAGTTGTGCCTACTGTCATAACAAAGAATCGGTTTTGCTAGGGTTTTGTATAGACGACTGAATAAATTAATAAGTGAAAAATAAATTATTGAATAAATAAATAAAAATAAATTAATTAATAAATCCTATGCGCGACAGCCCATGAAGCGCCATCCTCGACCATCCGACTCGCCTCAAGTCCACATGCCTCAGCAGAGGTGAACGATCATCCAACCAAAACGAGGGTATCGTATTCTTAGCACGATTAATTCCCCAGCCGTTATAGCTGGCTCGCAGAACCAGATTTCGCTACCTATCGCAGCTTCCCAAGTTCATTACGATGTTGGGTGGGTACCGGTCACATACATTGAGCGAAACTTCATGAGAAAATTCCTTGTCTAAGAGGCCTCGAAATAGTGCGCGAATCCTCGGCACGATGCCTTAGACTACGACGCTACGGCGCGTCACACTGTGTATGTAGGGT
This sequence comes from Periplaneta americana, assembly GCF_040183065.1. NCBI lineage: Eukaryota > Metazoa > Arthropoda > Insecta > Blattodea > Blattidae > Periplaneta > Periplaneta americana. Next base: position 62,067,991 of record NC_091127.1, on the reverse strand, counting down.
AAAGTTGCCTATTTCCATGATACCCTAATCCCGTGATACTTTTTTAAAATCGAATGTCAATCAAAGCTTTGCCGTTCGACCATAGCTCCAGACATCTTTCTCGAAAGAGTGCATCTTTCTCTTACTTTTGAGACATCGGTGAACTTCATAGCAAGATACCCAATCCCGTGACATTCAGTGAAAAAAACGTATCACGGAATTAGGCAACTTTACCCTATACCCAACGGAACTATAAATGGTTCACAATAAACAATACTTTAAAGAAAGCAATCAGTATTAATCTTAAAATTGGCAATGAAGATGGTAGCGTCTCTTTAAATGAGACAATTTTGTAATTAGACGGTGCATGTAAAAGAAATGGCAGGTGTGATGTAACTGAAAAGTAGAGAGAGGAAAAAAGTACATAACCTCAGGGAATTATCACAAATGAAATCCCGTTTGAAAGTTTTGCGCTCTCTTGTTCTCTATTATGCATGGAGACGACCCGACAAGGCTGCCTTGTGAATCTGACCGTCCGGCGTAACGCGTCTTCATTGCAGATTTTACGATGTGCTGTGCTATATCATTTTGTAATAAAAAGTTTTCATTTCTGAATAGTTCCTATGTTAAAAGACGTTTATAGGAGGTCTTAGAACGTCTGCTCATTTTATTTTTATTGTACTTGTTGAAAATTGCTTTCGTCTATCCAGTTCGTATGTTCTTTCACTAATATAAGTTCTTTTTCATGTAATGATTCTTTTATTTGACGAACAATACTTAAACTTGCTCTACAGAACTATAATAATAATAATAATAATAATAATAATAATAATAATAATAATAATAATGGGGTTTATTTTAACTGGCAGAGTTAAGGCCATTCGGCCTTCTCTTCCACTCAACCAGTATGATAGAAAATTACTACAATGCTATGAATATAACAAAATTAATACAATACAATAAAATACAATACAATACAATACAATTCAAAGCAGTACAAGACAATATAATACATAATTAATATAATACAATGACAATTCTTTTCATCTTCACAACACCAATAAAATAATTATGTAATAATAATAATAATAATAATAATAATAATAATAATAATAATAATTATAATAATAGTAATGATAGTCATACCTAAATTAAATTATTAAACTCGATCACAATTATAACTTCAATTTGACTGCGCCCGTAAGAAATCGTTTAGCCTTTTCTTGAAAGTGGTTATTGTCTGGCAGCCCCTAATCTTCTGAAGTAGAGAATTCCATTCACGGGGGATGAATAGTGGGATGTTCTATGGGCAGGAATTGCTAGGATTTGGCTCTCCTGTGACCTGGTGTTTTGATTGTGATTGGAGGATAAGTAGTTAAACCGGGAACTATTGTATTGCTAATGATCTAAAGTAAAATAAAGAAAAACAAATAAAAATACAATAAATTGAATCTTTGTGGAATTGTTTCAAAATTTTTAATTTGAATGTTGCAATGTCGTCTGGAATAATGAATCTTCAAACAGGGAATGGTGTACAGTGTGGCAGAAGTTTTAAACATCCTGTGTAGCAGGGGCGGCCCGTCCTTATGTGATACAGTGCTACGGCACAATGATAATTTTTGCTCAAATAATGCATTTGTAATACCATAGTATTTGATCTGTCATTTGATAATTTCCCGTGGTTATGATCATGACGCGATATAGAGTGTTTAGTCTTCGCTCTTCGCTCTTTAGTGCCTCAATGGATTCGTTGTGCTATTCAGAACTCCACATGAGAATGTAGACAATTATGCGCATGTGCGAAGCTGAAATAACTGCTCTTATTGGCTATTTTTACGCGAGAAAGCGTTGTAGTCAGCTTCAGGACGACACAGCCTGGAGACTGCAAAAGTGAAGTGTAACGAAGGAATGCTTGTTTGTGGAAGAACGTGGAACTATTTACAATGTAGTATTTGGTAATTCAAGTATCCGACTGCTTCTGCCATCTACCTGTTTGAGGTTCCTCCCATATCAGCCAGGAAGTGAAGCAAAATGAAATCTCAGAAAATTGAAGCCAAGGAAGTATATGACTGTATAATTCAGGAAGCTACTCACCGTTTCTAGTCTTTAAGCTACCTAGACGCAACAAAATTATTAGACAGCAAATTTTTTGACAATTTTTCGCATAATTTTCCTGCATAAAAGAGTGTTAAATACACAACTTGGAGTTCTATACGGAACACCCAACTTCCGAAATATAGATGGCTGTTCAATTGTTACAATTCATAGTATCCAACAATTTACAAGATCCATTCTGTGAAGTAACGAAATTGTTAAGTATTTTGGTTACAACATCAATGACCACTGCTAAACTAGAAAGATGTTTTTATTCCTTGAAACGCATAAAAAGGTTTTTAAACAACAGTATGTCCCAGGATCGTCTCACTGCTCTTGCAATACTGTCAATAGAAAATAATATGATATCCAAGATGGAGGGATTTAACAGCAGGGTAATTGAACAAGTTCTGCAGTAGGAAGGAACGTCGTATGGACTTCATATTTCGTCACTAGGCGAGTCTCAAATTAAGATAAATACATAGAAGGTGTATGCATTAGGCCGTTATAGAGATTGTAGCACACTCATTATTTTTACCACAAGCCTCTACTGCTGTGTAGCTTTTCAGATATTTATATTTTCTAAACTTTTCTAAACAAGGAATTATATCTATAATATACATTCAACATTTATAAGCAGGGCCCGATTTATGCATCATAAACATTGCTAGCTTGTAATAAATCATGATCACGAGCTTCAGATTATAGAAATGTTTATTGATTAGTTTTATTTATTTATTTTTTATTTTTTCAAATTTTAGAGTATTTTTATTTCAGGCCATTTTTTAAATTAAATATTTTGTTATTGTCATACCCTTTTCCTCATTATTTTGACATTTTTATGCATTTTCATATGGCATATTAACATATTCGGATATTATCGGAATTATAAATACGCAAAAATACTCAAATATCAGAAATTTCACTCAGTTAACGAATAACTTGTATACATTTTGCCAGTATTCTTAGAAAAAACACATTCCTATAATAGCTAATTTTGGAAGGGTGTTTGGCGTGGAATAACTCTTCTAATATTTCAAATATTCAGTAAATGAGAGGAGTTCGGCCGGCACCGTGGATCGTGTCCCGGCATAGCTCAGTTGGAAAGAGCCCTCAGCGCGCAGAGCTGAGAGATCCCGGGTTCGATTCCCGGTGCCGGAAAGAAATTTTTCTCGATTTAATGGTGATATTCTAATATTGTTACTGAGTAGGTTTTTTGTGGGTAGAAGGTGCAGATTTTGGAGCAAGTACAATCTTACAGTTAAAATGCATGTTTTAGTCAAGCTGTAAGTCTTCCCTGCGATCGTAAGTCCTCTTGTGTATAAGATTCAATTCCAGCGATTTTCGATTTGGTGCACTTCAAGATTGGTCCCATTGCATCTGTAAATGTTGAATTAAGCTATTTAATATAGAAGAACGTGCTGGCAGACAGTAGCCGTTCGTTTTCCTTCCAAACTCTGTACATTCCAGTTCATCTGTTATGCGGAATGAGGCAAAAATTGAAGCTTATACGTCATATACGTAGATAATACACTTTTTACCTGAAAATTTTCAATCCTATAATGTTTTCCTCTACCTAATAGTTAAATTCTTCTTTTTCTTTTCAGATATTTTCGAATTAGCAATTGCACAACCTTCTAATAGTGACGGAATGCAAATATTCAGTCAATTTTTTGAGGAATTGCAAATGCCAAATTTGTTTTCACATCATTGTACAATATGCTAGAGATTGCGTAGAAAAGTACACTTTTATTATACAAATAAGTAAATATATTCAAGAATTTTTAGTTTTTTTTTTTTTTTTCACAGATTTCAGATCATTTTACTGGTTTTTACTTGTCATTTTATAGAACATTTTTACAACATTTTTAGGTCGTCACAATCCGGGCCATGTTAATAAGTATATTAAACGTTTTTGTACAGTGTACACACAATTTGGTTTTTTGGTATGAAATTTGAGACTTTGCAATTTAATACTTATGCATTAAATTTCGTAAAATTTATTATTAGAGTTTTATAAATATACTGTTATGGTTAGGTTTATTCTTCTTCTTCTTCTTTTTCTTTTTCTTCTTCTTCTTCTTCTTCTTCTTATTATTATTATTATTTAAATATCATCTGTGTCTATGTCACATATATCTCACAGTCATCCAAGATCGCATTTTCAGAAATACTTTTTATTACAAATCTTCCTTTCTTTACTTTCATGTTTTCCTTTTAATCGTTTTTTTATGCTACCTTAGGGTCTCGATAATTCTTATAACATTTTAATAAAATTTTGAACTCGGTGCTATAATACTTCCCATTTTTGCTATTGGATCCAGAATTACTGCGTTTTAACCCGAAGGAAGACGACAAATTTCGTAAGCGATAAAATAAATTTATGGCTTATTTTGAAAGACAATTAAGGCCGGGAGACTCTTGTTACAGATTTACGACATGTAAATTAATCCTGGCTGAATTGAAAAACTCCAGCGAAACTACCTGCCAGGTTCCTCTCACTACAGCATGTTGTCTCCTTTGTGAACAGACATCTGTATGGGCCAACAACTTCAGTGATATTGCAGATATTTCTTCAGAACATCTTGTAAAGCCACAGAGGTCTTACAGGGTCAAAGAGGAACATTAAGTAGAAAATATAATACAGGGTAAAATAAGCTAAAAAACTGCGCCATATTGTGGATCACATGTTAATGACAATCTAAGTAAAAATATTCTATTATTTTCGTTACTAATTTCGTCTTGTTTTCATCTCCATTAGTATGATCGTCAAAGTGTACGTGTATGTTTTCTTGGAGGAAATAAAATTTTGCTTCAGCGACACAAACATCCCCGCCTCTATCGTGACGTCCATATCCCGTATCTTCAATTTTATTATTAAATTTCCATAGAAATAAATTGAAATGAATTAACAAACATCCCAAGTCCATTATCTACGAAATTTGACTCTTTACCTGATATAATTATGTTGTGTTTTGCTTAGCATACCATCCTGTAAAACAGAATATCCCAAGTCCGACTCTAAGGTTGTATTTTTAATCAATAAATTAATCATTGTTTATTTCATTAGGTACTCTTATGGGGAAAGCTTACATAGATTTTATGCTTTCCTGAAAACTTAAGTTCATTGCACTTGGAATGTTTGTCAAATAATTCACTCACTCACTCACTCACTCACTCACTCACTCACTCACTCACTCACTCACTCACTCACTCACTCACTCACTCACTCACTCACTCACTCACTCACCTCCTTTTCCTTTCTTCTTCCTATTCTTTCTCTTCTTATTATTATTATAATAATTATTTTTATTATTATTATTATCATTGTCATTTTTAGTCTATTATTATTATTATTATTATTATTATTGTTGTTGTTGTTGTTGTTGTTGTATATCTCCTTCCGTGAATCGACTAAAATGTTCAATATTCATAGATACTCATACATAGCCTATAAAAATGTAGTTCAGTTAATACAAGCGATTTGAAAAAAAAATTAGGAAAATTCTTACTGATAGTGAATATGAATGTAATGCTAAGATTACGACTTAGCGTTTTATTTGTTTCTTGTGTTTTTGTTTTATTCCTTGTTGGATATTGTTATATAGTTTATTGTAGGAAGGTATAATCTGAGTAGCATTTTTAAATGATACTTAATTATTTACTTATGGCATCTAAGGAACCCAGAGGTTCATAGCCGCCCTCACGTAAGTCCGCCTCGGTCCCCATCCTGAGCAAGATTAATCCAGTCCCTACCATATTGACTAAACTACAAACGCTACACCTTTCTGATAGTGCTATCACCTGGATGTACTCCTACCTTACTGGCCGCCAGCAGCGTGTCATATCTAATAATCGTTTCTCATCCTGGCGTACTGTAGATACAGGAGTTCCTCAGGGATCAGTATTAGGCCCCTTGCTCTTCTCTATTTATATAAATGGAATTTCTAAATCATTTAAGCACTGCAGATATCAAATATATGCAGACGACGTTCAATTGTATATTTCAGCGCGTCCTGATGCACTAAATGATAGCATTAATAGTCTTAATGAAGATCTTGATTCCATCTCTTCCTGGTCTCAACAATTTGGGCTTAACCTAAACGCATGTAAATCACAGGCTATTCTGTTCGCAAACCGTAGATTAATTCCTGAAGTCAACGACCTGAATATTCCACCTGTGAAACTGGATAAAACAATCATCCCTTTTAGCTTTACCGTAAAAAATCTCGGAGTGCATTTCGAATCTAATCTTAGTTGGGATACGCATATTAAATATACATGTAAGAAGGCATTCTCTATTCTCCATTCACTAAAAAGATTGTATCATTATCCATATAAATTAAAACAGATGCTGGTACAGACACTCATTCTACCTCACTTCGATTATTGCGACGTTTTGTTCAGTGATCTCAGGATTGATTCCGCTCAGAAACTACAGCGTGTTCATAACGCGTGCGTCCGCTTCATTTGTAATGTTCGATACTATGATCATATCTCACCTTCTTTCGAGAAGTTATCCTGGCTTAGGTTACATGAGAGGAGAAATCTGCACTCACTTTCTCTCCTATATCGAATTATGCACACGTCATCCCCCTATTATTTATTCGCTCGTTTTCATACTCTCTCTCGCTATCATAATATTAATACTCGATTACAACGCGATAACACGCTAGAAATTCCACTTCACACATCATCTCTGTATTCCTCATCTTTCACTGTTGCTACCTCTCGTCACTGGAACTCTCTGCCGCCTGAAGTCAAGGGCTGCCGAACATTGAAATCTTTCAAATCCAAGTTAGAAAATTATCTTATGACGAGTTGCCAAACTAACTTACTATTATGACAAGTGTTGTATTGCATGTTTCCACGTATTCACATTTTTTTTATGTTCTAGTGATATTTAACTTATTTTATATTTTTGTTTTCATATTTTCCGATAATGGTATATCTCTAATGTGATAAGTTGAGCTATATATAAACATAATTTTCCTTACTGTGTATACTTAAAAATATTGTATTCATTGTATGCTTTGTACTGCACTATTGTATTACTGCTATTAGTATTATTATTACTATTAGGCCTGTTATTATTATTTTATTTATTATTGTTATTAGTATTATTATTATCATTACTATTCTTATTTATTATTATTATCATTATTATTATCATTACTATTCTATTATTATTATTATTATTATTATTATTATTATTATTATTATTATTATTATCAATAATTGTCTTATTTTTTATACTTTGTAGGCCTCATTTATTTTTGACCTGCTGTTCACATTTTATTATGCTTTTTTCTTTCTTTCTGTATGTTATATATTATGTCTGATTTCTTCTTACTTGTTGTTTACATTTTATTATTATTATCTTATTCAGTTTTGTGTGTACTTTGTAAATTTGTAGTGTTTCTATAACGCAGTTTTTACTCCTGGTTGAATGTTAGAGAAGGCCATATGGCCTTAACTCTGCCAGGTTAAATAAATCATTATTATTATTATATCCTACCTCCCTAAAATCCATTTTAATATTATCCTCTCATCTACGTCTCTGCCTCCCGAAGGTCCTTTCTTCCGTCCTCCCAACTAACACTCTATATGCAATTGTTGATTCCCCCATACATGTTATATGCCCTGCCCAACTCAAACGTCTGGATTTAATGTTCCTAAATATGTCAGGTGAAGAATATAATGCGTCCACTTCTGCGTTGTGTAACTTTCTCCATTCTCCTGTAACTTCAGCTTGGCTACTGATAGTCTTTCTCTTACTTCTCCAGTTAACAATTAATGGTCAGAATTACAGTTTGCCCCCCTGAAGGTTCAAATGATAATTATACTCGTACATCTTCGTTTATCTATCAAGATGTGTAAGTTAATCACGGAAAGGGAATCCTGTTTTCTTGAAGCAATATATTCATGTTATATTTTAAGTGAAAAGAACGTTATAGCCGTCTGAGAATGTTTTGATTTAGATTTTCCATAATAATTTAAGAGACTAAGACCCAGTTGTACGAACAAAGAATAAAGTTTCCTTAAAATTAATTCCATGGTTACGCGAGAAATGTGTAGTATGTTATCTCCCGAATAAGCTATTGCATGTTTTTAGTTTCTGTAAAATTTATATCTAGACAGTAAATTATAAAATGGCACCAGAATTATGCATCAATTTTTCTGATATCGATAGAGAATTACTATATAATATAGGCCTAGCTCTGAGAATGCGGGAAGAAAAGAAAATAAGGCATAGACCTGATCTGTTAAATGAGTATGACGATGAAGAATTTCTGGCAAGATTCAGACAAAGAAAGGACACCGTTTTAAGCATTCAGGAATTAATCAATTTTTTGTAATACATGGTAGACAGTAAAAATTGCTCACATTATGATCATTGTAGTCTATAGAAATTGTAGTTTTTTTTTTACATAAATAGAATTAAATTTTAAGCGAATTCATAAGGCAATATTATATTATAATATCAGTATCACATTTTATACTCCTGTAGTTAATAGCACAGTCCAGTATAAATACAGTCACGAAGCTCAATACATAGTAAATATGAATCCATAGATAGTTGCTAACCACTAGGATCGCTACTATCGCCTCATTACAGACAATGCGAAATAGTACCTGCACAGTCTATTGTTCCTAGTACCCTCATCAATTCAAGCTTCGTGACTGTATATACTAGACTGTGGTAATAGTCTGAGTATTAAAAACCTGGCTATAGACTCCTATGCTCTTGCTTTTGATTAGAAATTGTGGAACGGTTTTTTTCCCTAGTTCGGTCTTGCAGTCATCCACTATCTCAACTACCTTAAGTGTATGTAACTTACGTCTTATAGTTTTGATTTCTAATTTCTTTCGATTTATTCATTTCCTTATAATAAATTCCGTAGACGATGTCGTGTTAACATGTTTAGAAATATTTCACAATTATTGTTATTGTGAATACTCTTTATAAACAAAACATCATCTAAAAATATTGTCCACCTCTGTTCCAATTCTGCAAACTACGGAATATATTACCTTGGAATAAACGAACGTCATACAACACGGTACTCCATTTATTCTATAGTGTATGTATATATTTATTCACACTGAAAATGGGTATATACCCAGTGGCAGTGGTAACTAACTACACTCAATGACAATTTAATAATAAACGCAACTAATAAAAAATACAATTAAAATAAATTAATAATAATAATAATAACAAACAACAGCAGGGAGCATCCTAAATTAAATGAAGCTCGATCACTTAAAATAACATTTAAAATAAATCTAATTTGTATCTTAAGTTTGAACTATAACCCACGAGTATGATATGTTCATATATGCACAAGTACCTTTCAGAACTACACTCATTTCGCTGTCAACTCACTCGCTGCACTGGAACTACGACACATTTCACTGATTCTTTCCTGATTTCACTAACACTTCAAAAACATTTCACTGTTCAAATACTTTGCACTGCCACTATAAACTATAAAGCTTCACTGACAGAAACACACTTCAGTTACACAACACACTTCACTGCCGCAACACACTTCACTGACACAACACAATTCTTCACTGATACAACACTTCAAATAACAAAATATCAATTACACCCTTTAAATAGTATGTATAATATACTACCGTCTATTAGTGAAGTCCTTAAGCCTACTTTTAAATACATTTTTGGTTATTGGTGAAGTCTTTAGTAAGTCTGCAGGTAAAGTGAAGTTACTCCACAAATAGCTATTCCAAGATTTATTTCGCAATCGTACAACTGGGTCTAAGAGACCAATGTTTGTTTTAATGATTTTCTCAAGTATCAGCTTTTTATTAGAGCCACAAGGAACTCGCGATATCCAGATTGGGTTAGACTTTCTGATGGTAAATAGTTTAGCTACTTGAATCTGTATCGGTGCTTATCAATATACTATTAGCATATCGGTACAAAATCGATGCTCTCGTATCAATTCAGGATAAGTTTCTGTACAGAGAGAGACAAATGCTGGACACAACTTTATTGGGATCACATGGTACATAAATGTTGTAATTTCGCGAAAATGGCGAAATGTATAATTCTGAAGGATACTTCATTCGGTGATATAGTAAAAATTACATTAAGCAGAACATAGATGATACGTTAATAAATCTCTCACAACTTTATTCGTGAACCTCCATGATATACAATGATCCATTTCTCCTGACAGGCGCCTCATAATATATGATCTATATGTAACTACTCCTGCATGGTTTATTATTGTCAGTGTGCGCTTCTCAGTTTCCAGTTCGTTACATCATTATTTTAGCTACAGAATTATTGTCGCCTCGTTTTTCAATCCATGTTCCATGAACCTTTGAACTCTTCATTAAGTTGCTTTTTCGTAACGTGTGTGTAATTTCCATTAATGAACTTGAAAGAAGCAACAATTTTTGTCTCAAACTTAATGACAAAATTGAATTTTATCTTTAGGGATTGTGTAAGACCTATAATGAGTAACACATTTGTTGTTATAACTTACATAAATCTACAGTGACTTTAACTTTAAGTAAAGATTACGATCGTAGATTCAAATTTCTCCATTATTTGCACATGGCAGTTTAGATCTATAAATATTAAGGGCAATTTGTTCGATAAGAACTCTTTAAATATATAAATAACATAATTTAATATCGACTTGGGTGAAAGATGGCAGGTGATGTTTGCCTGGAATAATAACAGTAATAATAATAATAATAATAATAATAATAACAACAATAATAATAATAATACCTAACAGAAAAATAAGATTAATTATGAGTAATTAAATATGCACGTTAATTTGTATTTATTTAAGAGTTCATATAGTAGTGTTCATTATTATTATTATTATTATTATTATTATTATTATTATTATTATTATTATTATTATTATTATCATTATCATTATTATTATCACTATCATTATCATTATCATTATTATTATCATTATCATTATTATTATTATCATTATCATTATTATCATTATTATTATTAATATTATTTATGTAATCTGGTGGAGTTAAGGCCATAAGTCCTTCTCTTGCACACCACCACAATACAGATAGCCATATATAAGAAACAAATGCAGAGAGAAGAAGTAAATAAGAAATATAAATACAATTACGAATACAGATACAAAAAAAAAACACATGCAAAATGCAAAAAGATAGGTTCACACTGGGCACAAAACGTACTTGTTGTTTAGTCAACTGTCGGAAGACAGATCTGAATCTCACAAGTGATACTGAGAAGGCACCACTTATGAGACAACTAGGCCGGGAGATTACTTATTTATTTATTTATGTAATTAATTAATTATTTATTTATTTATTTATTTACTTATTTATTTATTTATTTATTTATTTATTTATTTATTTATTTATTTATTTATTTATTTATTTATTCTGGTGTAGTAGGCCATCAGGCCTTCTCTTCCACACCACCAGAAATACAAATACAATAAGTGAAACAAAAAGAGGAAATCACACTATAAACAAAGTAAAGCAACACAAAAATATACACAGGTTGCAGTCACACAAACTTTAGATGAGTGATTAAGTATCAGAATTAATTGTATCCTAACTAATTAACTAACACAAACAAGAAACTTGCAATTTTAATCTAGAGTAAAACAACCCAAAGCAACACTTCTAGCAATACCTAAAAAGCATTAAATAAGACAAAATTTTTCAATTTAATTTTGAATTGTGATAATGTCCGGCAGTCCCTGACGTCATTAGGTAAGGAATTCCAGAGGCGAGGTATTTCTACAGTGTAGGTTAGGGTAGCCAGTTACTTTCCCCCTCCATTTCATACATCGCTGATTAGCTACATATTACACTGCTCAGACTTCAGATGCATACAAACAGGTTGTTCTTCCTCTGATACATATCGTAAAGTGAGATGTACTGCCTGTAGATGTACATTGTACATATCAGCCAATGTAATATATTGACTGCTTAATATATTACTGATTGAAGAATATGGCTAGATATCTAAAAATAAGTACAAATATCAAGAGAAACAAAACGTTAACAATTTGAAAATATTTGTAATATATGTTACGATGTCGAAATCCATATCAATTTGAATACACTTAAAGTTCTTTTCCTCTTAGACAAATGCAAAACTCTAGAATAAATATAAAACTTTAAAATTTAAAACTTTAAGAGTGTTAAAATTGTTGAAAAGATATTACACCTTGTAAAACGGGAGGCACCGTTTCGACACTGGTATCGTGTATTTGTCAGAGTTGAACTATTGAGGCTGACGACACGTTACCAGTGTCGAAATGGTGTCGTCCGTCATACAAGTTATATTAACTTTTTAACAATTTTGACATTTTGAAGTTTTTAAGTTTTTCAGAAAGTTTTATATTTTACAACAAGTGTTAAAGCGAACATAAAAAACAAATAGAATAAATATATAGAATATTATATTGTACTATTTTATTAATTTTGTTTAGCTGAGAGTAGATTTTAATTCTAATTTGCCTTTCAGTTTAATTCAGAGATTAATTTCAACCAATCTACACTTTGATATATTTTGTATTTTTCCTTGCAGAATACCCATAAAACATAGTATCGACTCACTGAAAATGTTTTGAATATCGTAAAACAGTATCATTTCCATGATAATTTCAAATTGACAGAACATTTACTCCCAGAACCGAAACTGTTATTTTTACCTCTTGAAGTCTGTGTTTGTTCACGGTTTGATACCCGTACAGAAAAGTTTTATGTACCTATGTGAGATTTTTGAAGAGGTAAACAACTTCAATTTATACAACACCCCAAATGAAGTAGCAATGTTTGATGCACGTGCCAAGATTGGTTTTTCTCGGATTCCACGTTTCTGAATTCGATGTGCGTTAAATCTTCTATAAAAAAGACACCCCACATCACATGTAATTTCAATGCACTACCAGGCCGAAACTCTTGAAAAAACTTGAAAACTATTGAAAAGGTATTATATTTTCCTTAACTAAAATGTCGACTTGTAATATAAGTTTGAAGTTGCATTACACTATCAGAATAATTACCAATCACATAATCAATTTATTCCTCCAAGATACTAGGCTAGGTTGTTCCTTTTCAGCACATGAATTGAAATCATCAGTCACACGTTTTAGAAGTATTAATTGTCTTCTCTTTCCTTAGGGTCGATAACTCAAAATATCTTGAAAGATTAGGTTGTAAATTTTTAGTAAATGCTTTATCCAGCTCCCAGAAATAGGATGTAGTTAAATAATATGTACTTATGCCATTCTAAACAGGTTGCTGCTACATCCAATATCATGCGTAATCGGCCTATTATGGCACGGGTACCAATAATAGTAATGACGTATTCGCTATGACGTAATACCGGAACGCTTGAGTGGGGATGCGTGCATCTGACTATTTTGCTTACCGCTTTTACGCGCTATGTAACAAGAAATGAAATGCAGAACAGAAGGTAACGCATAATTTATTTCAAATCTTACAATTTTGTATCACTTTTATACCACATAAAACAGTTCTGAGGTTTAGAGGAACTAGATTAACAAAATAAAGGAACATTTGCAACATAGATTTGATACCTAAGGTATAACCAGAGTTTGTAATACCTGCAAGGTCATCCATTTCTCTTTATTCAATGCCAATTCCAGGCGCAACTAATCGATGCGAACATATGAAGACTTTGTCAGCTATGGATGCCGAATTATTTCATAATTTATTTCCTACAATTTACAATGCTAAGATGTCATAAAGTGTTGTATCCAACTTGTGAAAATTGTAACACTCACTATCGTTCGTGCGACAAACATTCACTCATTCCATAATCATCAAGATTATCCACTTATTGAATAAATAACTATAATATCTCTTGCATTCACGACACATATAATGCCTTTCTTTAGACATAAGTTTTCCTTTCTGTTTAATGTTTTTCAATCCTTTTATTTTTGTGTATAGAGTTTCATATTCGAGCATTTGCTAGTTTCAAACTTAAACTGGGCAAAAAAATGTATGTACTCTCACATCAAATGCATATCCTAGTTAAAATTCTATCCTACCCCCTTGACTGTAGCATCAAGTTATCTTTGATCGTTATATATTTCATGCAAATTGCAATAGGGCGGTCTAAAGGCAGGACTGACAACTAACTTAATCAGTTGTGATAGGGAAGGCGAGATTTAAGCAATCCTGGTGTACGATGCACTGATCAAATTGAGGCCAGAACAAGCCACGTGGCCTTAATCCTTGTTTGTTGATTATGTCAAAGGTTATTCGGCATGATGGGCCCTGTTATTGTACCAGTTCGATCCCCGCTAGAGCCAAATAGCATCACTACATGCTATAGCTTCAGTTCAAAGAGGGCGCTCCTCGTAGCTTCTGCTGTTAAACAAAGCCCCTATTGTCAGATTCTCTACATGAACGTTTTGAATTAGTGATGGTAATTAAAACTAATGTCCTGTGTTGTGGCCCCAGTGGCAGCGTTTCCGGCTAGAAATCCATCGAGCGTGTTATCTATTCCCTGAAATGAAGATTTCTCTCTCTTCCATAAGAATGAGTGTGCAATAACTTATATCATTACCAGGGCTAAGAATTGTATGCCGTTACATTGCGTTTCATGCGCCTCTGACTTAGGTACCGGTACGTAATTGCGTTGGGGTGGGGGATTTCAGTGTGTTTCGTTCAGCAGTGAACTTTAGTTGATCGGTTACATTACGACCGAATACTGCTATTCGTAACAGGCAACATTCAACGTCTTGTAAAGAAGAATAATAGCAAGATGCCGAGGACGAAATTTGTGACTTAATTCAAATGGGAAAATTCGTAATAATGATACAGATTTTGAGATAAATAATGCTTGTGTATAATATTTCAAATATTCCCCCCATTGTTTCTGCAGAAGTGGAACGAAGTTTCTCTATATACAGGGACATCATTTTATTTTTACTTCAATTTTTATTGTACCTGAGTTTTTTAATGTACTTCACTCCCACCTCTTCTACTAATGAAGTTACAACTGTCCTCCAGACAGAATCAAGGCCACATATAGTAAACAGCACTGAGGTAGTGAATATAGTACGTTCCAGAAATATGTTCGCGTTTTCCAGTGACGAAAGAGCTTTCAATATTGAATCATATTTTCGCACAGGTACTGTCCGTTTGCCTACGTCGCATCCCGATTTCCCCCACTTGCTTCTGCACGCCCCTCTGTAAAAGCTGGGCTGTCTTAGCTCTTTTCTGAAAACATTAATTTCTGTTAGGAATTGGACGTTTACGTAATATTATACAACTGTTTAAAATAATTTAAATAAAAGGGCTTCGTTAAGTAATTAACTATCACGTGATTTCCCTCCTTTCTACGACCCTGCGACATAATCACTTGGACGGACAGTACAGTAGATAGCATGTCTGAGTAATTTTATCTATGCGGGTCGGGCATAACTGAAGATTGAATTTACAGTACGTAAGGTACTCTTTTATAGAGTAGGTACAAAATTATTTCAACATGAGTTACTAGTATGAAGGACGAAACTGGCAATTGGAATTAGATGCAATAGTCTATAGTGCTATAATATGCACAAAGAACTGAAGCCTGTATCGAAATGAACGGCCTCCATTCTCAAATATGTGTTTAAATATCTATATTATGATTATTTTTCAATTTAACTTCATTCTCTAAATTGTACGCTAATGTGCTGTAGACAGTATAACATACAGTGCATAATGAATACGTTCTCATGGATAACTCAGTTCGTGAGTAAAAACTCTTATTGTTAATACAGTACTGCCTTTTGATTAAACAAAAACCTAACGAAAATGATCAAACTCGAAATCGCGATATTTCCTAGTTTACGTAAATGGGTGAAGTACTTTTCTTCCCTCCTATACCTAGTAAAGTGATTTGTTTGTGTTTTACGCCAGTATCATAGAACTCCAGTCGTGGAAGGGGGTAGCGAACGGTGTTTCCGGTTCTCTAAAGGTATAGCCAGGTTAATATTAAAACTGTTAGTAAAAATAAAATGATTTTCCTGTATAAGGCTATGTTTTCTAGCAACATGCAATCATCCTCCTTTGAAAATATTGAAAATGTGGTTTCTTATTCACTCCAACAATGTATGAAATTAAAAAAAAAATATGTAAAACAAAAACGTAATACACTATCATATTAACGTAGTGAAATAATAAGGCTGATACTTGTCAATGTCATTTTAGATGTATTTTCTACAGACATAAAATAGTATGTAGTCAATGATACTGTGACGAACTGAATAGTTGGAACACGAAATAGGAAAAAATGTAGCAAATAAGATGAAAAAAAATACTGGAGAAACAATATGGATATTTAGCTATATGTAAAATTTGTGACAATTCCAAATGAGGAAATTTATAATAATGATACAGATTTTGAGATAGATAATGCTCATATAAAATATTTCAAATATGTCCTCATTGTTTCTGCAACAGTGGAACGAAATTTTTGTAGATGTAAGGCTGTGTTTTTTTAGCAACAGGTAATTATTCTTCTTTGAAAATTTGAAAATGTGGCTTGTTATTCATTGCAACAATATATGAAATGAAATATTATGTAAAACAAAAACGTAATACATCATCATATTAACACAGTGAAATAATAAGGTTATGTTATATTAGGTGTATTTTCTGGAGACAGAAAATAAAATGTCTATAAATAGTGCAATTTTTTTAAACAAAGAATATGATGTCTTTAAATTTTTCTTTATCAGAAAGTTGGGTTTCGAAGTCAAAGGAGTGGCTTTCAACCACCCAAATGTTGAGGACTAACTTACCGTGATGATAAGCATGAGTTCAAACGAACGAAAGACACTGCGTTAACTCACTCCAACTCTAAGACGTACCGAGGCGCTTGAAGCGCACTGATAGTATAACGGCATATATTTTTCAGGCCTACTTATTACCTTCAAAAGTGTAATTTTGGACAAGTAGCTGAATAAACTTTCAAGTACAATATAATCTAGTTGCTGATGTAATACACACAAAATTATATGGTTGAGAGTTAGAGAAGTTCTTATGGCCTTAACTCTGCCAGGTTAAATAAACCATTGTTATTATTATTATTATTATTATTATTATTATTATTATTATTATTATTTTATTATTATTATCATCATTATTATTATTATTATTATTATATTTATTTTACACACGAACTTGCTAGTAGAAAGCATGTACCCAGTAACAGCAAATGCTGGGTAACTTTCGGTGCTGGACCCCGGACTCATTTCACCGGCATTATCACCTTTATATCATTCAGACACTAAATAACCTAGATGTTGATACAGCGTCGTAAAATAACCCAATAAAATAAAAATGTACCCAGGAACAGTTCAGTCCTAGGAATATACAGAATGTTATAGAAGTGCTGGGACAGACTTTGTGAGGTCGTTGTCCATACCAAAATAAGAAAAAAAAGTCACATAAATCTGTTTACGGAAATGCCTGTTTTATGAGCTATTACACAAAAATGACATTAAATGACTTCCGAGGTACAACCCGACATATGGCTATGCATTGCCAAGGAAATTTTACAGTCATAGTTTTATATTTAAAATATTTGAATTTTAGTGCAGTTTAGTTATATTTGAGAGTCCCATGACAGAATATACATTTTGTGAGCATGTGGATATGATTCTTATGTACGGTCACACTAATGGTAATACACGCTTGCTGCGCAGCTGCACCAGATGGCGTTCCTAGACCGAAGACAACCGAATCATGAAACCTGTACATTTCAGTTGCATTGTTCGAGATACACTCACTAATACTTACCATGAAATATGAATAAGTAACAGAGGGGAAGTTCCATGGCCTGCACGTTCGCCCGACTTTAATACTTCAGATTTTTGTCTTTGAGGACTCCTAAAAGCGCTTGTTTATGCAACAATAATTCCAATTGAAGGAACATTTCGTGCACATATTGAAGGAACCTGCAAAATTAGGCAGTATCTTGAGCTTCAAAAGGATGGAAAAGTCCAAGATACGTTATGTCCATGCGTGCGTTGAAGCAGACTGTGGAAAATTTTGAATATTTTCTTTGAATAGGGAGTTAAATCATAGTAAATGTGTCATTTAAAATGTATTCCATGAGTATAAATTGAAATATCGATATTTGTTTTTGTCGTTGCCTCATCCGTGAGCCAATAATTCCATTCGGTCTTTGAATGAGATCAAATGTGCCTCGCATGATTAAACCGTTACTTGTAAACTGTTCGTTGGTAAAGATACCATTACGAAACCAGACGATAACTGCCTCATTAAAATTGTCACGTGCTAACTGGTGGCTCACACAACTTCGCGTCCTTGCCTAGCTATCAAATAGCAAAATCGCGAGATAAACAATAAGCGAGGCTGCCGCAACAATCGGCCGCTCGTAGCAGCTTCTCTTTCTAGATATGAGGCTTCAGAGATCTTCTAGGTCGTGCATACATACAGTACTTGATTCAATGTTGTTAAGGTTGCTACTATAGGCTACCACCACCACCACCACTATCAAATTTCTCGATAGACATTGGTTAATATATAATTATTGTTATAAAACTTGAAGATCGCTAATGCAAATCCTTAAGAGTGTCTTATTTTTTTTTTAGCGGTTGTGAATTATTCTTAAATGAAACGGAATAAAAAAGATGATATAACTGTACTAGGTTAGGTTATGTAACGGTGGCTAGGGGCGGGTTAGGGACGACCCTTTGCACGTCGCCCATACTGAGGCCTATTGTGCACTCCAAATTTATGGGAAGAATGAAGATGAGGTGTACCAGCCCACCGGCCGCATGTGGCCCCTCACCCGCTCACCCAATGGAAGAAGTCTCCTAACCCCGCCCCAAGTTCATACCACCAACAAAGTGATCAAGCAGTACAGAATCCATTACAACGGCTCATCCAAAGTGTCGAAGCTCCCTTGGAATTACTCTTAAGGAATTAATCCTGACAGAGATATTGCGGAAGGCTGGGAACCCAGAAGCGGTTGCGGAGAGGACCCCGCCCCCCGTAAGCGGACGAAGACATGCGTCTTGACCTGAATATATCTATGAAATGAGATGAGGATGAATGAAATGAAATCTAAATTATTTTTTCTACACGGGAGGGGAAGGGAAATGGACCGTGCAATGAAAATTCCAACCCAGAATTTGCCTAAGTAACTGTGGAAAACCAAGGAAAATCCACGGAACGCATGAACTACCTTGATCGTTATGACTGTGCTAACTCCTATGCCAAAATTTAATCTGGAAATCTATCAAGTTATGTGAAGTATAATTAGGATCTCACGATATAGTATGTTGAGCTTTATTTGCTATCGAGGGGTTAGATGGAAGAAGGGCGTAATTCGAATTACGTCGTTTTTCTGTAAAATGGCTATATGTGTTCTTTGGCTGCGTTTCTACCAACCACCACAATGTTATGCTCTACTCCCAATAGATTGCAATGGAGGGGTATTATTGAATTGCGTCCGTCTTCCATCTCACTACTATTACTGTGGTTCGAGGACGAGCGAAGGTAACTGCAAAGGGTGTTCGCGTTGTCTGACGAATGTTCTGATCTATCCTATCTTTCGCCTAATGGAAGCGAATATAACCTTTCTGATGTTGAAAGTATCAGTGAAAATGAATTACATACGGAAAGGTAGAAAACGGAAACGGTTTAACAAGCTGTGATAGAATAATGTAGCAAGTGACGACGAAATTACGGAAAAGTAGGTCAGGAAAAATGGTGAAAGAAATACAGTATTACTATTTATTTTTGTCAGTCGAGAATGAATATAAGGTAGGGGAGACTGTTGTACCTTCAGCGTAGTGTACCTTTGAACATTTTTTGTTTTTTAATTTTTGCTGCTACCTAGAGGACTCAAACTGAAGTAGATTGTAGAGAAAGCCGCTAAGAAGCTCTGGTCGTAGTTTGTTTGATTCATTGTAAAGTGTGAGTTCCGTGGACAAAATAAGTTTTTTTAGTACCAAAAGTAAACATTTCCTTCATTGATATATGTTTTCTAACACAAGACCAGATTGTATTTGTTAATATCTTTCAAACACAGTCTGTTCCCTATCATCTGGTGAGTAACAACATATTTTAATTTCCATGATTTATTCAAATCTCTAGTTTTGGGAGTCATATTTATTTAAAAGTGCACCTTCTTGTACCTTTGAACACAAAACATCTTGTATCATGGAACACGTTGCAAAGTACACGATACTATCGGTTTTTGTTTTTCTTTTATTTTAAGGTCATGTCACGAAGTAAGTCAGGAGTTAAGAGGCCCCCAATTGATCCTGATGCCTTGAAGAAAGCTGTTGAAGCAGTTATTGCTCCTCCAGGGAATAAAATCTCAATCAAAGATGTCTGCTCTGGCTTATGATGGCAAATACATTTTAAATATAATTGTCAGTTTTTACAACTATATTCTCACCTATATTTCAAATGTTCCGAGGTACCAGAGGATATGTTCCAAGGTACATGAACCTGTTGTACCTTTGAACACATTACATATCCCTTCATTTTATTTTTTCCATACTTAATATATTTGTAAAACAGGAAAGTACATACAGGATGTTGTAAAGGAATTTTCAACGATTATTTCATGCATTTTTAATTTAAAATTTTCATCTCCCAAAATTAAAAAAAAAATAAATAAAATATGAAAAGTGTTTAAAGATTCAACAGTCTCCCCTACTAATAATAGAGGCGTATGCAATGCAATCCAGGCAATGTTAGATCCAGGCTAGTAGTCATTTAGGAACGACCATATTTCTGACACTTTAGCAGCAAAACATTTAAGCCAGCAGGAGAAATATGAGACATCTATAGAGCAACAAGCCATTTTCCATTAAGGATTTGGGAAACTGAAATCAAAAACCAACAGGATACATTTCTTATGGGATATTTGGAGAGGAGGACCATTAAGCAACGACAAACGACAGTAAAACCATAGCACCGAGAATGTTCTTGGATATACATTATCATGACTGAGAAGAATTTTTATGCAAGTTCTTTATTCTGTCATAGTTTAAAATATCTAAGAAACGAGTGATAATTGTTCAAAATATAGTGAAACTAGATGATACTGCAACGACAGATATGAGAGGCAAGCACTTCAATAGGCCTTACAAGATTCTAGATGTTGTTTATTTTAGGTTATTAGATCACTATTAGTGGTGTAGTGTTTGTAAGTCTTTAATCTAGGTATTTCAGTTAAAATGATAACGTGAAATAAGTGGGATTAATTATTATTAATATTGTGATAACAATTTAGTAAACGAACATATTATATATATTTTTAATGTATAACAAACATTATAATTATCTTCATTATTGTAGTATAGACCTGTATCTAACCTTTCCTACAGAAATATCAGAACTATAGAAAAGTTAACAGTATTGCAGTATTTTCAACTCTCTTCTATGGAAGAAGGACGTAATTAAAAATAATATATATAATAGTGTCATATTCCAGCAAGAGATGCAGGGTACAGATAGTTTTCGTTGAATATCTTAAAACTATGTTTTCTGAGTTACTCCCTTCTTCCAGCTAACCTCTCTATTCTTAAGTGGTAGTATTCTGCAAGAAACGTAAAAGAAGTGATAATGTTGAATAACCATACGATGTATTAAATAAATATAACATGGGAATTAGTAGAGACATATAATTTAAGACTATTAAGACAGACTGGAAAAAAGAGTGACGGGAAAAAGTATCCATTGTAAACGAAACGAAAAAAGAAAGCGTACAAGGATTTCATAACTGTGTTGGATCAGCCGTCACTTTTTGATGATGATGATGATGATGATGATGATGATGATGATGATGCAGTAGTAATATTAGAAAATATTTCCGTGACATCTCTCGACCAACCTCCAGGTGGAGTTTTTTTGTTTTTCGCTGTGACCGCTGCAGTAAGGACGTGGCGCTGAGAGTTGCAAATACGCGTTATTACGTCCAAATGGAATTACAACGACGCATAAATAGACTGGTGCTGCTTTTAGTGAATGGAGCCTCTCTCCGCCAGTAGCCCGCATAAAAGTTGTAGCAATGTGCGTAGCTAACGAAGCGATGCGACAGGGAAGAGTGACTCTATCTGGGTTCGGGTTATTCGAACTCCGAAGTTCCTCTGTATGTAATTTTATTCCCTTCATCACATAATATCTGGCATCAATATTAGAAATATGAAGTGGTATGGTTCAGTGATATTCCATTACTTTACTATTTGCAGTATATTATTAAAGGAAGAAGAAACTTAATCCTACAACGTATAGGTACTTTTTTCTTCCTTAAATATGTAGGTGGGTTCACCTTGACCGTATGCTTTGAAACAAAAAAATTATGAAATATATTTTGTGATTATTATTATTATTATTATTATTATTATTATTATTATTATTAATTAAATTTTACTTTTTTCCAACTGAATTGAACAAGGAAAAAATTATACATCTTTATTACACAACTTTCAACACTATATCACTTTGGAAAACGTATTATGTGTCTTTCACGTGTTAAATTTTATGTTATCTTGTTAACATGTTTCGGCCTGCTATTGGCCATCATCAGAACTGGTTGGTCCAGCAACAACTAGTTCTGGTGATGGCCAATATCATGCCGAAACATTTGCAGTTCATTTTTATGTTCAGATATGTCTAATAATATAGTAAAAAAAAAATATATATATATATATATATATATATATATATAAGTTCAATCATAAGACATATCTCTTTGCAAGTGTTTATTTGCTATGAAGGTGTTTAATTTTTATTTTTGCATTATTAGGTGTTAATTTCTCTTTCAAACATTGTTGATTAAACCAAATGTTTGCATTAGTATTGTGTAATTTAATTTTTAAGTTCAGATAACGTTTGTATAATACTGTCTGATTGACATTAAGTAATTTGCAGTTCAGTTTTATGTTCAGATATGTCTAGTAATATAGTACAAAATATATATAAGTTCAATCATAAGACATATCTCTTTGCAAATGTTTATTTGCTATGAAGGTGTTTAATTTTTATTTTTGCATAATTAGGTGTTAATTTCTCTTTCAAACATTGTTGATTAAACCAAATGTTTGCATTAGTATTGTGTAATTTAATTTTTAAGTTCAGATAACGTTTGTATAATACTGTCTGATTGACATTAAGTAATTTGCAGTTCAGTTTTATGTTCAGATGTCTAGTAATATAGTACTATATATATATATATATATATATATATATATATATATATATATTCAATCATAAGACATATACCTTCATAGCAAATTAACATTTACAAAGAGGTATGTCTTATGATTGAACTTGTATATATATATATATATATATATATATATATATATATATATATATATATATATATAATTTGAACTGGTAATGGAAATTACGGGAAAACGGCTGAACGGATTGTAATAAATGGCCCCTCATTTTGAAGCTTGGAACCTAAAGTTTTTGGGAAAAGTAGTAGTTTTCAGTGAAATGTCAATTTTCCTACATCATTTTCCTTTTTTCCAAAATCCATCTTTCGTCAGTTTTGAGAACTAATTAATTGCATTCACGGCCGACTTGATGTTCGCTTCCTTAAGCGAAGCGAGTATCAAGTCGGCCGTGTTGCTATTCAGAATAAAACAAAACACACACTACAATAAACAATAGGCTATTACACGAAGGCCATGACCTACAGGATTGCTGACATAGAGTTCAGATGGCTCAGATTCTTTCCCATCATAATGCCAATATGTCGATCTTCATTTGTGCAATTTTTTTATAATGTATAGAAATAATTTACAGATCTGATTCTCTGGTCTGTAGTTTTCCGAGTACAGCTGTGTATTGGATATTAAAAACTACAAAACTTAAGAATGCTTGATGACATTATTACCATTAAAAATGAAATATTATTATAGTTAATGCAACACATAATGCTATACTGATATATGAAAGTGAAACCATTTGGGGCTTTATGTAAGTAGACGCAGAGAAAAAATATTAATTATATTAGATCTTCATTTTTATAATTTACTGAGTGACGGCTATAGGCCTATATAAACTTATGTTACTGAAAACTATAAAACTTACGTAAGGTAACAATATTGTTATTAAAAATGAAATACTTTTACAATTATTAATCAAGTGGTGTGGGTCCTTTTCATATATGTAATGGCAGTGTGATATAGATATTTATATGTCTGATTCCCAAACTTTCCTTGGTAGTAATTGAGTCATGCTTCCTATTTTAGCTGCGTCTTTAAACTACATCAAAATTAATTTCATATTCCTTTGGTTTAATTGATTAGATTTGCGATCGTTGCCAAGCATATTTTGTTGTAGGGAAAATAGGCCATTTCACTTCTTGTTACCGTGATGAGTAAGTTTATTTCCCGCAACCAGCAACGAATGAAACACTGAAGCTGCTAACGATTTACGATGGACAATTTTATTTAGGGCGCATATAAGATTCTACAACTCTGACATATCATTCGCCTCATTTTCCACATCTCAGCAATAAATTCCTCACAACAACTTATATTACAGAAAATATACGAAATAACATTCATTGTTACACAAATTAATCCAGCAATATTTGATAGATCAGTATTGTCTGCAAGAAGCGCAAAAAATTACAATTCATAAGAAAAGACCAAAAGGTATTACTTATTGATAAAATAAGAGACCTTTAAGATTTTGTAGTCTCTTGATCACCTCAGCAAGATCTCTTAGTGGGAAAAAGTGATTCTGCCCTCTACATTTCAGAGTAGTTCACGAAACATGCAGCAGCTATACCAAGATGCTAAGACTTTTGTTCAAAGCATGACAAACCTTACATTTTCCTAACTTTCAGATACAATCCCCAATGACCCGAAATAGGTACTGCATTAATCCCACATGAAAAACCCACTGATCATCCTGACATTGTTACTACCGATTTCGCATTGAAACTCAAGAACTGAAGACGGACATGTTCAAGGAAAAGTATTTGGCAAAAAAAAAAAAAACATTCAGAGGGAGTATGTTTCACTATTATAGAAGCAAATAACTATCAAAATGTCTGGTATTCTTCATTGAAAATAAATCTGAACAATTTTTATTTGAACTTTTTCTGGGCTTAGTTTGCAGCAATTGCTGCACAAGCCACTATATATATATATATATATATATATATATATATATATATATTGTACTATATGCCGAAACATGTTAACAAGATAACATAAAATTTAACACATGAAAGACACATAATACGTTTTCCAAAGAAAAATTATTCAAGATCATAGAGTTAATTCTACCTAAATGTATAGTTTGTAAACTATTAATTTAATTTTAAACACCATAATTCAATTTGTGAGCAAATATTATTAAACTAACATCTGTCTTTTATGTAATTCAGATATTATCAACAGACTGGAGGTTTTGATTTATCTAGAGAAAATGAAAACTCGAGTCAGATTTAATTTACTATTACACGATTAGAAGAAAGCATATAAAGATTAGAAGAAATAAAGTACTCTATTACAATAAAATATTAATTGGCTTACTGAAATCCTATTTCACTAATTTTAGCTTCTCCAAAACGTTTGAGCGGAGCCGCCATTTTCAGTGGACTGTCTATGGTGTAAACAAAAGACGATCGCAAAGCATATTTTATAGTGCCGTAAAGAATTTGCAGTTTGAAATGTTGGTAAACAAAGAAACAAATGGTAGGAAGGAGATAAAAACAAGAGAAAATATATAAGCATTAGAAGAAATAAAGTAGGTACTCTAATACAACAAAACAGATATTAATTGACTTACTAAAATTCTATTTCACTAATGTTACCTTCATCAAAATGTTTGAACGGAGCCGCCATTTTCAGTCGACAATCTAGGCGGGAAGCAAATTACGATCGCAAAGCATGTTTTATAGTACCATAAAGAATTTGCAGTTTGAAATGTTGGCAAACAAAGAAACAAATGCTAGGGTAGTGATAAAAACAAAGGAATTCTAGGGAAGAGATAAAATTAAATAAATACTATGAAACGGGTAAAATTGTGCGATAATCAGCCATGATTGGTTGAAAGACGTCCTCTCGTACCGTTTTATTGGGCAAAAGTAGTATGACATAGTAAAAGTGTAATAGTCATTAGAAAATGTGCCGTTTATTGTGTCAATTATGTCCACAGTCAACACACATGTAAGCACAATACTCTGAACAAATGTACTTCTTGTAGTATATCATTCCTAACGTCTTTGATTTTCTATCTTTATCCCGTGGGCATAAGTTACACCGTTTTCTCTTTCGACTCTCGTTTAGTTGGGCTAGCTGATGAGGTAGTAGGTTTTCAGAAATATTGCTGATGAGGGCTTTCAGCTCTCTCTGAAGATTATTGTTCTGGAGTCTGCTTCATGAAGAATAGCACAAGGCCAATCCTATAAAGCGTATTCCGAATCTCACCGGTCCGGTGGCATCAATGACGTCACGTTGCAGCGAAATAAGGAACAAAACTGGTGGAAGAATCGAAGGCTGTCATGGCGACTGTATAAGTTGTTGTCTGTGCTACGCTAGCAAAATTTTGCGAAATTTCCGTACTGCCATCTCGTTCAAAGAAAAGAGATAATAAACAACTTATTTCTTGAACCGGTAGTAGTAACTGGTCCGTTAATATATTGTTTTTACGTTGTGCTCATTACAAACAATACAGCAGAACTAAAGCAGAACACACCGCCATGACACAACAGTGCACGATGTCATTCGTCTGCTAATTCCCGCCCTATACAAGAACCAATCAGATTCACTGATGGCGGCTGATGGAGATTGCCACCACCTGTGCAAGCTGATGGCAACGGTGTGACACCGGTGGAGCATCAATGACGTCATCGGTGGAATTCGGAACACAGTGATGCCATCGGATTGCTCACCGGTGAGAATCGGAATACGCTCATATCCTTCAAGTACTGTCGTCTTATATTCTTCCGTTAGAATTTATAGAACAGTTATATTACCGATTGTTCTGTATGGTTGTGAAACTTGAACTCTCACTTTGAGAAAGGAACAGAGGTTAAGGGTGTTTGAGAATAAGGTACTTAGGAAAATACTTGGAACTAAGAGGGATGAAGTTACAGGAGAATGGAGAAAGTTACACAACGCAGAACTGCACTCATTGTGTTCTTCACTTGACATAATAAGGAACATTAAATCCAGACGTTTGAGATGGGCAGGGCATGTAGGGCGTATGGGAGATATCAAAAATGCATATATAGTGTTAGTTAGGAGGCAGGAGGGAATGAGACCTTCGAGGAAACAGAGACAGAAAATGGATTTGAGGGATGTGGGATATGATTTTAGAGACTGGATTAATCTTGCTTAGGATATGGGCCTGTGACGGGCTTATGCGAGGGCGGCAATGAACCTCCGGGTTCCTTACAAGCAGTAAGTGTGTGAATTGTATTATTTAGAAATTTACAGGTTTGTGATGTGCAGTTAGGAGATTCTTGAATAACATGAAGAGAGACTATAAGACTTTTTGATAAATTCAGAAAACGAGCTTCATGCAGTGATTGAAAGCCAACGAGAAAAGGTTTAACACCCGGTGCAATCCATCAAGATAAGATAGCGGGCTACGAGATAATGTCTCTTTATATAAAGCGGTGAAGAATTGGAGCCGGGACTTCAGATGTAGAAGGTCTACATGCGAACACGGAAGGGATACAGGTCGACTACAGACTTCGCATAGTCAAGAAAATATTGAAAGTATGAATAATTTGAAGACAAATCACCTGTTGAACACTAAAGGACTTGCTGAAGTAAGGCTTCGCACATATTCAAGCAAATTGTTTTCGGTTCATCGAAACAAAATTGTTATTGCTGTTTGAAACATCCTTAGTACACACTGCAGCAAACAACTTGTTACAAATACAGAGTTGCTGTGATTTTTCAACAGTAATCTCACTAGAGACTTTGATTTTTCTAGAGAAAATAAAAATTCGAATGGGATTTAATTGACTATTACACGATTAAAAAAGTATATAAAGATGAGAAGTAATCAAGTACTCCAGTAAAATAAAATATTAATTGACTTACGAAAATACAACTATCTTGAAATATATTATTGTACCATCTTAACATTACAAATATTACGCTAGATGACAGTAGTGTGTTATGATTAGCTGTTTTCTTGTTATCAGTTGTGCCAACAATGGAATCTTCATTGAACTCTGTGGACGGTTAGGCTACTAGTCAAGAAGGCTTTGTTGATTCAGTTTCATTTTTATTAAAAAGTTGCATTCCACTTCAATTATCCGGATCCCAGTAATAAACGTCACTTGACAGATGATTTTCAATAAATCTTAATTTTGAAAAATCTTTAATACGTGACTATCCATAATATGATATAGGGGCAGCTATAACATAACCTAAATAATATAAACAAGTGTTAGAATAATTTTAATTAGGGATGATGAAATAAACAAGAAAACCTTTAATTAACGATGATGAAATAAAAATAAACAAAAGGAACAATTTATTGAAAGTACAATTTTCAAATTTCAATGTTTTAGTGGGTGATGGTTGGTTCAGTTGATGTGTGCGTAAAATAAGTGGAACTCGTTGATGTACTTACTCAGGATTTCCGAATGGTGCTCTTCATTTATTTGTAAATAGGGTTTCAGAGAAGATTCATAGCTATGACAAGTGATCTTTATTAATTCTTGTTCTTGAATGCCAATGCGAGTCATATTAGAAACTGCTGTGCATCGACTGGAGTGGTTTGTAATTTTCTGTTTTTTGACGTCCAGACCAGTGCAGTTTAAAATGTTGGTAAATAAAAAAACAGATGCTGGGGTGATGATAAAAACAAACAAATGCTAGAGACGCGATAAAATTATGCAATAAGCAGCCAAGATTGGTTGAAAGACGTCCTCTTGTACCGTTTTATTGGTCAAAAGTTGTATGACACAGTAAAAGTGTAACAGTCAAATTAAAATTGTAAATAGTAGGACGCTTTTCTATTTACACAAAGAGCTTCTTAGCATCACAATTAATTTATTTAATATTTTTTAGATAAAAAGCTAAATTTGTTATAGTATCCGATAAAATATTGTTTCATTTCTGTACATTAATATATTAACTGTATTTTGTTAGTGCCTATACTAAACAGTGTGTTTTGAATTCTGTAATTTTTATTTCAGGTTTCGAACTATACTATATTTAAAATGATAAATAAATTGTAAAATACATGTAACAGGCAGTGAGAATATAAATAACGAATGGATAATTCATACATTTTTACAGAAAATCCATTTTCCTCACCTTTGGGTTCCTTACTACGGAGTATATCAACTTCAATATACTCTGTAGCAAACAAATCAGACAGCTGGAAAGATGTTTGAATTTTGACTGCTGTAAACAAGTAAAAATGAAACAACTCCCGACCCTCTCTCCGTGCTTGGAAGATACATAGCGCTTCATCTGCATTGTGTTCATACGACATGCTCTAACCTGCTTATCAAGGACTAGTTGGTCGTAACAAACCGTCTACCCTAAATGACTACTTCTTTCTCCATAAAGTGTCTGCAAGATAGTTGCCAAGCATATTGACTCAGGAACAAAAGCTTGCAAGACTGCTTTGATCTGAATTCAATAATATTGGTTTTTATTCAGGAGTAAACCAGAAAGTTGTCTAGATCCATTTGCGATCCATTGTAGTATACCGATATACTGCATTACAAGAACGACAATTTTGGCGTCAGTATTTCTGAATAGCGTGATTTTTTTATGAAGTCTCGAGAAATTTAGGCTTAGTAAAATAACATACTTTTAATAAGACTTCGTATTGCAGGGTGTACTAGAACTTATCTCCAAATTTGCGTAATTATACCGGGTAGAAGGGAACCGATGCACCAAAATTTAAGAGGTAATTCTACATGTTAAATATAACAAAACATTTATTACATTTTTCATTCATTGAAGCACCACTAAGCAGGGAAGAAAATAGTCTTCGCCCAATGTTTGCAGCTCTCTATTGCGGTAATGCCCAAAGAGAAATGGCTGATTGCTACATAAGCAGATAGGTAAAAATAATCTGAATAGTTAGTGTCTTGAGTCTTTTTTTTCTGCAAATTAAACCATTTAGTCATGAATTTAAATTGAATAATTACGAAAAACGTTAAAATAAATCTTGCAACCGAGCCCGCTATCGCGTGTCTCCGACTGAGTACAGCAGAGGGGAGGGGAAGGTAAGAGATGGATGGCTGCTCTTGCTAGAGTTATTGTAGTAATCCTTGTAAATATTTCATAGAAAGATAACTATTTTGTCTAAAATAGTGAATGTCAGAAAAAAACTTATTTAGATTTTTCAAATCTTCCCTCATGATCTATTACCAGTTTCATTTTGGTACAGTGGTTACATTCTACTCTGTATACAGATTCCATCAGCAAGGCATTTAGTACTTCTTGAAAGATGACCTACTGTACTTTGTCCCGTTATGTTTATGATGAAAGATGAGTGGAAGAGAGAAAAATTCTCTCTGGCACCGGGATTTGAACCCGGGATTTCAGCTCTATGTGCTGACTCTGTATCCACTAAGCCACACCGGATTCCCATCCCGATGTCGGATCGAATCCTCTCAGTTTAAGTTCCACCTCTTGGTTTCCCTCTAGTGGCCTACCCACATGCACTGCGTCATAGATGTATGACACTGGCACAATGTCCACACATGTGCAGAGGTACACTCGTTATGAGTGACTAAATGGCCGGAATCCAACGGAATAAGCGCCGTCTTAAATCACTGAATGATTGTTTTTTTCATATCATATATTATTATGATGTACCGAAGTACATATGATATTTCAATCCGACATCCTGATGGGAATCCGGTGTGGCTTAGTGGATAGAGCGTCAGCACGAAGAGCTGAAAACCCGGGTTCAAATCCCGGTGCCGGAGAGCATTTTTCTGTTCCACTCATCTTTCATCATATGATGACGCAGATTTTCTGCACGGAAATATGATATGTACTTCGGTACTTCATAATAATATACCGTTATGTTTAGTTTTCCACACAACGCACACTTATTGTCTGTAGTTCTCGTGGTTTGGTATAATTACGAACAGTTAAGGAGGCTATTCTAGCATTTGAGCTCATTTATTTATTTATTTGTTTTTGCCTTTCTAAAGATAAAATTGTAGGCATACATCCTAGCATTTTAGTGCATGGGCTTACAGGAGCACATACATTCTCACATATCTACCGCAACATCAAATAACCAGTACTTTTCCGATGAAGCAAAGAGTGGACCACAGAGTGTATATGGACGTAAATTCCGATAATGTTTGAATTTTTAGCCGATGAATAATCAACTTCTTGAAACTGAAATAGATTAATCGGTTCCTCATAAAGAATTTAAGCTTAAAACTTGATTGGTTACTAGAGGAGACACTTCGCTTCGGCGCCGGGGATCGAACCAGGATCTTTGGTTCTACGTACCAAGCGCTCTGACCACTGAGCTACGCGCAAGTTCAATCCGTCGCCAGAGTGAATTTATCTCCTCTAATAACCAATGTTCTGTAGGACCAAGAATTAATCTTTACGTTAAAACTTGATGCCATTTCTTTGTTTACTACGAGTACATCAATAAGCTTTCTATTTATTTTTCCTGAGCTCCCGATGTTGAAATCGTGTTTTCCGTTCCTGCGGATACTGAAACAGCCATAAATTTTGATTCGAGTGACGTAATAATCCTCTTATATTGCCATTGTATTACACGTGTTCAAACCGAGCACCATTGACTGCTACAAGATTCGTGAGCAATTGGATCGTTGCAGGAAGCTGCGATATTATTTAAGTACTGCCTCTGCAGCTTTACACAAAAATGGATAAGAATAAATCTCCGCTGCTAATTATTTAATGGGACCTCGATTTAAAATGCGATATTTTCTAATCTGCTCCTTTATATTAAAACTGATTTTCATGTATAGAGTTATTCAAATGTTAGGAAAGATTATTTTATTTCGTAATAAAAATATTTTTCAATTTCTTCACTGTTGTTACCATGGAAAATGAAATAAGTAGCCTATATAAACAATAATTTGACCTGTTTTTTAAGCCAGTTAATTTGTGTGTATTTTGTAATATAATTAATTTGGATAGTAAAGAGAGGAGGCTGTTCTGTAAACTTTATATGAAACGAGTCAAAGTCAGGATAGGAGAAGAAATGTCAAAAAGAAGTGAAATACGGAGAGGAGTACGACAAGGATGCCCTTTATCACCTATCCTGTGCAACATTTACTGAGACGATTCGATCCGACACTGGGATGAGAATCCGTGTGGCTTAGTGGATAAAGCATCAGCACGTAGAGCTGAAAACCCGGGTTCAAATCCCGGTGCTGGAGAGAATTTTTCTTCTTTCCACTACTCTTTCATCGTACGATGACGCAGAATATCTGCATGGAAACATCATATGTACTTGAGTACATTAAATTATTATATATATATATATATATATATATATTAAGTGAAGATTTGTCTTCAATAAAATTGGAGGGGTGTTAGAAGGAGAAAGAAGAATGAGTTGTGTACGATTTTCTGATAATACGGCGTTGTTAGCAGAAGAGGAGACGATACTAAAGGATATGCTACTGGTGCTAAATTACAGCTGTCATCAGTGTGGAATGATGATAAGCGCAAATAAGACGAATACCATGGTTACATACTTATGGCTTTTGAGGAACCCGCAGGCTCATTGCCGCCCTCACATAAGCCCGACATAGGTCCCTATCCTGAGCAAGATTAATCCAGTCCCTACCATTATATCCCTCCTCCCTCAAATCCATTTTAATATTGTCCTCCCATATACGTCTCGGCCTCCCCAAAGGTCATATTCCCTTCGGCCTCTCAACTAACACTCTATATGCAGCTTTCTGTTCGCCCATACGTGTTATATGCCCTGCCCATATCAAAGGTATAGATTTAATGTTCCTGATTATGTCAGGTGAAGAATACAATGCGTGCAGTTCTGCGTTGTGTAACTTTCTCCATTCTCCTGTAACTGCATTCCTCTTAGCCTCAAATATTTTCCTAAGAACTTTATTCTCAAACACGCTTAATCTCTGTTCCTGTGAGAGTTCAAGTTTCCCAACAATACAGAATAACCGGTAGTGTAACTGTTTTATAAATTCTGACAGAAGACTAGATGACAAAACCTTCTCAACCAAATAATAACAGGCATTTCCCATATTTATTCTGCGTTTAATTTCCTCCCTAGTATCTACTATATTTGTTATTGTTGCTGCAAGATATTTGAATTTTTCCACCTCTTCGAAGGATAAATCTCCAATTTTTATAGCTCCATTTCGTACAATATTTTGGTCACGAGACATAATCATATACTTTGTCGAATACCATGTTTATCGAAAGAAAGTTAAAGAAGGTAAATTTTATAATTATAATGAGGCAGTAGAGCAAGTGGACAGCTTCAAATAGTTGAAGTGTATTATTAAGCAGTAAAATGAGCTGCTGCCAGGAAATCAAACGGAGGATAACAATGGCAAAGGAAGGTTTTAGTAGAAAAAGGAGCATCTTTTGGGATCTTTAGAAAAAGAATTAAGGAACAGACTAGTGAAGCGCTTTGTGTGAAGCGTGGCATTGTATGACGAAGTGAAGAGAAGCGAATAGAAGCAATTGAAATGTGGATATGGAGAGGAATGGAGCGTGTGAAATTGACAGACAGAATAATAAATGAAGTTTTGTTGGAAACAGTGGGTGAATAAAGAATGATGCTGAAGCTGATCAGGAAGAGGAAGAAACTGTCTGCTGAAGGATACACTGGAAAGAATGGTAAACTGTAAAAGATTTCGGGGCAGAAGAAGATATTAGATGTAGACGACTTTAAGATATTCTAAGGGTCATATGCGGAGATAACAAGGAATCGTTCCCGGTTGTGAAGCTTGAATTCAAGGACAATACATATTTAAGCTAATTTTTGTTCGTCAATAAACATAGTAATAGTCGTTAGTTTCGCTTTTTCCTCATTTACGAAATATAATTGCATGAAAATCAATGCTACTCGCCACACCTGTGGAGTAACGGTTGGCTCGTCTGGCCGCGAAACCAGGTGGCCCGGGTTCGATTCCCGGTCGGGGCAAGTTACCTGGTTGAGGCTTTTTCCGGGGTTTTCCCTCAACCCAATATGAGCAAATGTTGGGTAACTTTCGGTGTTGGACCCCGGACTCATTTCACCGGCATTATTACCATCATCTCATTCAGACGCTAAATAATCTAAGTTGTTGTTAAAGCGTCGTAAAATAACCTACTAAAATAAATATTATTATTATTATTATTATTATTATTATTATTATTATTATTATTATTATTATTATTATCACTATCACTATCAAAATTGAAATCGTTACTAAAGACGTCTAGCGAGTACATTCTTTCTTTATTTGAATGTATGAAATACAATAATAGAAAAAAAATGAGCATTTTCTAACTTGGTAAGTTGTACTACAAACGTGATGTAGGCCTATAGTAGGTACCAGCCGTCAGTGTTAGTAGCATAGCACTTGTTATATTAACTCGACAAGTCTTACCTGCTACCTACGTTGAATCGTTGCGAGGGAAGTGAGGTAATAATGGAAGCATGCAGTCCGTTCAAGTTAACAACTTGGGAGCGTTATTCGACATCCCTTGGTTAGGAGAATTCCTGTTCTCCAGCTAAGATAACACAGAGCGTCGTATTCACAAAAGAACATTGTCGACCGTGACTTCCAATGAAATTTAAGTATATTCGACTTAGTAACTGTATACTATGGGGTTGACTTTCGCTTTTATGAAGTATATTACTGCACAAAATCTAACATTAAGCTCAATTTCATAGTGTAAAACTCCTTGAAGCATATGAGTATTTCCATATCAAATATTCACTGAGTTTGAATTACACTGAAAGGACTTTGCTCGGAATGAAACTAACTTTAAATGATAGAAGGCTCTTATGGTGTTGAATGTGATTCAGATTTGTCTTTTTGTAGCGTGTCATAGTTGTAGAAACATCCAAAGCTACGTAAGCGCTACATCATTAGTAAAGGCAAGAAAGTTACAACGTTGTCGATTCCTCTGAAATAACTCTGATAACTATTCTAAGTTATAGTTTACCTACAGGTACAACTATTAAATGGTACGAATGGCACTGTGGCTCGCTGCCAGGGTGGAGATTGTTCATGCAAGCGAGCCCGAGTTCGATCCCCGACTTAGGTCAACATGACATTCGTGGTGACTGAAGTTAAAGCAGTAGCGGCTGGTGACCGAAATCCTCGGTGAGGCCTGTAGTAAGTAGTTTAAGCAGGCTATCTTCCATAAAAAAAGTTTTATTGTTGATAATATTTTATTATGATTGACATTATTACTCTGTCACAGTATGATAACACGCTAGAAATACCATTAAACACATCATCTCTTTATTCTTCATCTTTCACTCTTGCTACTTCTCGTCACTGGAATTCTCTGCCGTCTGAAGTCAAGGGCTGCCGAACTTTAATTTCCTTTAAATTTATATTAGAAAAATATCTTATGATCTGTTGCCAGACCTAACGCGTTGCAAATATTTAATGGAATGTGTTCCACTGTATTTATTTTTATTTTTTTTTGTTTCTTATTTTTATTATCTAAATCATGTTTATTTATCACTTAACGCCAATATGTATCCCACTGTGTTGTTTTTTTATTATTAATATATATTTTTTGTGTACATTTTATTCAATTGTCGGTTTCTGGTTTAATTATGTAAATCCTACTTAATTGTAATCTAATACTAATATGTATACTAATGTGTTTATTTTTAGTTTTACTGTGTACATTTTTTTATTGAGTTATCGTCTTCTGTTTTTATGTGATTCGTATTTGACTCTAACAACATTAATATGTATTCCATTATGTTTATTTTTATTTTATGAGGTAAATTTTTATGTAACTACCTCTTTTGATCTCATTATGTACCTAAATTGTATCAGTATGTAATTACTTAATTCCGATCTAGTTTTATGTTCAACTATGTAAGCAAGTTTTAATCCTGGTTGAGTGTAAGAGAAGGCCTTACGTTCTTAACTCTACCAGGTTAAATAAAGCCATTATTATTATTATTATTATTATTATTATTATTATTATTATTATTATTACTATTAATGAAAAATAATATGTAAATCTTCAAATAAGTTGCTATGCTGTGAGTTGATTTCAGTAGGCTTGACTACTTAATTTTTATAAAGCAACGAATATTATCCTCAACTGAAGAAGCATGTGTTGAAATTCCCCTGGAAATATTTTTCAGATCGCTGAAGTTTCAGTAAACACACTGTTCTCTCCTATTTTGTTTGTTTTTGTTTTGTTTTTTTGACAGCAACAAGCACGACCAACAGAAAAGTTTATTTTGCACCACATTACCAAAGACCCATTTATGTTACTCACATCAGGATGCATTGAAAGCTCGCATTTTAAGGTTATCTTTCTGAAAAATTTTCAGTGATTGCGTAGGTCTGTCTTAATTTAAAACTTTCCTTTTTTGATTATTATTTCATATCGATAACGATACTCTAACAATGAATTTATTACAATTATCATCAATATTTCTCGCATTTCTTTCAACTTCTATTTTCGCGAAACACATAACCACAGTGGACCACACGTCGATTCACCACTGTTATTCTCATCCCAACCGACACTTGAGACTGGAATTGGCAAAAGACCGGGTTCTGAATGGGGGAAGTGCAGGCTGATGGGTGGGAGAATACCTGCTAGGCCACGAGGCCACAAGAAATGTACCTCAGTTTCAGCTTTCCGAGTGCAACCTTAAAACCCGTGGAAACATATGAAATGCAGAAGCCAGATCCGGCACAAGCGATCCTGGCCTCAGGAACAAATTTTACTGCAAAACAGGTCTATATACATCACAAAGTTTTCTACTTCTACAACTCTATACGCTTCATTGAAATAACTAATATAATATGATTTTGAGTTTAAGAAAGCAAAGTGACTGAGGCCCGGCCTCACTTGCCTCAGCCAATCAGCCGCCACTGAGTTAAAGTTAAGAGGATTATTGTGAGGTTCCCCGTTTTTCCACACTTCATTCCACCAATACTCTCTGCAGTGTCCTTCTTCATTACCAGGTCTGGCAGAAAATACAACATTTTTATGTATTTTCTGGTGGTGTCTTTTACTCCAGCCTGAAATTTATTGTCCTCTTAGTACATCCAGAAATTGGTATATGACAGTAGTGGCGGTTCCAGGCTGTTCGAAATCTGAGAGGTACTGTAGTAACCCGTCCTATGGCGGATCTCGACTCAGAAACTTAGGGTACGAATGTCTGTCACTAGGGAATGGTATTACGTGAGCTGTAGACTGAGAGGTTGTGGTGGATGACATAACCAGCTTATTAGATGCTAGCAATTAGCACGTAACTCATGCCACAATATCTACAGATGCGGAAGTAAAATTTGGAGCTCCCATCTTGTATCTTACAATTCATTTTTGATTTTTGAGATAAATAGGTTCAAGATTATAAATTAATTTTAAAGTTTTTAATCATATGATTTATATTTTTTTTGCAATATTATTATTTGTTAATACATCTTACAGAAGAAATTTTATGAACATTTTCGCCTATACGGCATCATCAGATATTCAAAATGTTACAACGAAATCTAAACGTAAGACTAGCTTTTCAACTGGGTTTATATTTAGCTAAGTTAGCTAAGTTATTAATTAATAGGAAATCTTTACTTGTAGCAACTTCATATTTTTATATAACTTTTTTTTTTCTTTTAAGTTGGATACCCTGATTTTTGACAGCAATAATCCGGTTGTCTCTGACAGAACATTGTACAATGACCTTCACTCACACCATTCCCCTATACCTGCTGACCAGAACCCTCTCTCTCACCCTGAAGCATTCAACATTTTAACAACAGCATTTTCCAAGAACTCTTCATCCCTTCACGTAGCCCATATTAACGCTCAGAGTTTGGTTGCACACTTTGACGAAATTCAATCCATATTCTCGAATCAGAATTTGCATGCTCTTCTCATCTCTGAATCTTGGCTCAAACCTACATTATCCTCAGCGACATTACACATAGATGGTTATACGCTATTAAGAAATGATCGTTTAAATAAACAAGGGGGCGGCGTTGCTGCATATGTCAGATCAGATCTCAATCCCAGAATAATACACACATCTCCTGGCGAGTATGCCGGAAAACCTGAAATGCTATTTGTAGAAGTACTGACAAGCTTTCAGAAATGCCTTATTTGTGTAATTTACCAACCCCCGAAGATTAACGATATTGCAGAGATCGAGAGATCGTTATTGGAATTCATCACAGATTATGAACACGTCTTAATAATGGGTGATCTTAACACAAATTTGTTAGCCTCTGATTCGAACTACACTAGACATCTATTGACCATGTTCCAGGCTCTTGATCTAGCAGTCCTTCCCCTTGAACCAACCCACCATACCCAATCTTCCGAATCCCTATTAGACTTAATTATTACGAAGAATGCAGACAAAGTACAAAAACATGGACAATGTGCGGCTTCGGGAATTTCGTACCACGATATTATTTATCTAGTATATTCTTTGAAGTGTCCCAAGCCCACACCTAAACTCATAAAGTATCGTGACTTGAAACGTATTGATGAAACCCAACTACTTGAAGACGCAATAAAGATTCCCTGGGACTCAATATGGACCTTACATACTGTTGACGAGAAACTTGTTAAACTAAATGAGTATATTATAAATTTATATGACAAGCATGCTCCTATCAAATCTAAACGCGTAAAAAGGACACCAGCACCATGGATGACTGCTGACATACGTAGTATGATTACGGACAGAAACGCTGCATACAAAACGTTTAAACATGACAAGACAGAAATCTCTTATAATTATTATAAACTCTTACGTAACAGAACTACTCAAGCCATTAGAAACGCAAAACTGAGACATTTTCGTAACATCTTGAAGGGGGGAGCTGACCCTTCCAAACTGTGGAGAAATTTACGGACAATTGGCTTAGGAAATCCCAGGACTCAGGTAGACAGTGTGCCAGTTTCTCTTGACGAACTAAATGACCATTTTGCAACGGTACAGTCAATAACCTTGGATACGGTCGACAAACAGCAGACAGTTAACGAATTACAAATGACTCCAATTCCGGATAGAGAAATATTTTTCTTCACTTATGTCACAGAAACTGAAGTGAGAGCGGCAATAAAACGTATTACTTCTAAAGCTGAAGGTGTGGATAATATTAGTATAATATTATTGAAGAAAATATTGGACATAATACTGCCGACATTAACACATATATTCAACGCCTCACTCATAACTTCTACCTACCCGAACCTCTGGAAGAAAGCCTTTATCCGTCCGATCCCTAAAATTAAAACCCCATTATGTGCAAATGATTTCCGTCCAATTAGTATCCTACCTGCCCTATCAAAAGCTCTGGAACGTATTGTTCACAAACAACTAATGAACTATCTAACCGAACATGCCTTACTGGACGAATACCAATCCGGGTTCAGAAATGGACATAGTACGACTACAGCACTACTAAAAGTGAATGAGGATATACGTGAAGCCACAGATGAACGTAAATTAACATTACTGACATTACTTGACTTCAGTAAGGCATTTGATACAGTTGACACGGACCTTCTATTATGTAAATTAAGACTTCTGCATCTTTCTGAAAGTTCTGTTACTTGGTTTGAATCCTACCTTCGCGAACGTCAACAATGTGTCATTGCATGCGATTATTCTTCAAGATGGTGTGTCGTGAAATCTGGAATTCAACAAGGATCAGTTCTCGGACCTTTACTCTTCATGATTTATATCAATGACGTGACTAAAATGATAAAACACTGCAAATACCATATGTATGCTGACGACTTGCAAATTTATTTGCATTTCCACCCTGATGAGACTAGTGACGCAGTAAATAAAATAAACGAAGACTTAAATTCGATTTCACTGTGGTCACACAAATTTGGATTAAGGTTAAATCCAGAGAAATCGCAAGCAATCGTAATGGGACATAATCGTCTACGAAGTACTCTTGATAGTGGTACTATACCACATATAACATTGAATGGGATTATTGTTAAATACAGTGAAACAGTTAAAAATCTTGGCATTTTTATGGATAGCGATCTAAATTGGAACACCCAAGTAACACACACTTGCAAAAAAATATTTTCTCAACTTCACTCTTTGTTTCATATGAAAGAATTTCTACCACTTAGTCTAAAAAAGAATCTTATTCAGACGCTTGTAATGCCCCATTTTGATTATTGCGATTCCTTACTAACTAATGTAAGTTCACTCTTAGCTGAGAGACTACAACGTGTTCATAATGTGTGCATACGATTCATCTGCAATACTCGTAAATTTGACCATATAACACCTTCCCTCCAGTTACTTTCATGGGTGCGTCTGAAGGAACGAAGAACAATACATTCACTGTCTCTTCTATTTAGAATCATGCATACTTCTACTCCGAATTATCTCTTATCGCGCTTTCAATTTCTTACAACTCTTCGAAACCGACATCAAGCACTTCTTTCTATCCCTCATCATAGAACGTCTCTATACTCATCCTCGTACACTGTAGAAATACCTCGTCTCTGGAATTCGCTACCTAATGATGTCAGGGACTGCCGGACTTTATCACAATTCAAAATTAAATTGGAAAATTTTGTATTGTTTAATGCTTTTTAGATATTGCTAGAAGTGTCGATTTGTGTTTTTTTTTTTACTCCAGATTAAAATCGCAAGTTTCTTGTTTATGTTAGTTAATTAGGATACAATTAATTATACTTAATCACTCATTTAAAGTTTGTGTGACTGCAACCTGTGTATATTTTTGTGTGACTTTACTTCGTTTATAGTGTTTTTTTTTCCTTTTTATTTCTGTTATTGTATTTGTATTCCTGGTGTTGTGGAAGAGAAGGGCTGATGGCCTTAACTACACCAGAATAAATAAATAAATAAATAAATAAATAAATAAATAAATAAATAAATAAATAAATAAATAAATAAATAAATAAATAAGGTGTTCACAGTAGTAAGCATAACAGTGATTTGAATAATTAATCATGGGTTATATGTACAAAAACTGATATTGGTGTGATAAATGCTCAATTTGATTGATTTGTGTTGTTTTGTCAACTTTCCGAAAAGTGAAATATAAAAATATAAAATATGAATGTAAATTACGTAGAACTCGTGTTATATTTTGTTAAATGTTATAGTTAAAATTGATAAAATATTTGTACTTATGGCTGTGTGAGACAGATTTTACGTGGTGTTATGCAAATATTACTGATTTTAACGATTTTTTTTCAAATTTAATTCAAATTTATTCACAATTTTCAATTGAAATGGTACATATGAATATATACCCGAAATGAGCATATGCTCTTGCTCGGGTACAGTCCAGTAGAGTCTACATAAATTTTTCAGATATCAATAATAATGTTGATGATAGAAATAACAGTAACAGTAATAATAATAATAATAATAATAATAATAATAATAATAATAAAAACCGTGACGGAGATAATACAAAGATAGTAATACAAATTAATAATAATAATAATAATATTAATAATAATAACAATAATAATAAAACAAAATAGTAACAATAAAAATACCAAGACTGATAAAATAAAATATAAAACCACTTAGCGAGAGTTAACACAACTTAAATAAGCATATAATAACCAGGAAAAAAAATAACGAAACTCGAAAATCAACAAAAACGTCGTATCGCAGACGACAGCAACCGCCGTATTGACATTGTGTTATACATTATTGGTGGGAGGGGGGAGCCGAAGGTCTTAATGGAGTATGTCTTATATGCAACACATTTGTTGAAAATCTTCTATAACGATTGTTCACCAGGTTCTTGACTTGTATTTTGCACGTGTGGAAGGAGTACGGAATTCATTCATGTTAATTATTTTAGGGTATTCCAAGTTTGATGATCGTTTTGGATTTGTAATCACTGGAATGTGTATTTTGATGAACTTGTGTGAAGGTTGTCCCATTTTAGTATAGAAAAGATGAAATGTTTGACATGATTATGTATGTGTGTACACTGAAGTGTATGACGTGTTCTCGTTGTGGATTTACTACGTAGATGCCGTATAGGCGAAAACGATCATAAGATTTCTTCTGTAAGATGTATTATGAAATAATAATTTTGCAAAAAAATGATAAATCATATGATTGAAAATTTTAAAATAAATTTATTATCCCTTATTGTGTTAGTTTCGGTTACCACACTGCACATGTGCAGTAAACAAGAGCCCCTCTATGTATGTATGTATGTATGTATATATGTATGAATGTATGTATGTATGTATGTATGTATGTATGTATGTATGTAGGGGAGAGTTGGATAGTATCGGACATCGTGTAATATCGGACACTGAGTTCCTTTCATCTTGCACCAGATGATAGTGCCTGGATGACATGGTTACGTTTCTGTGATGTCGCATACAGAAACTTAACCATGTCATTCAGTACTACCATCTGTTGGTAGATGAAAGAAACGCACTGTCCAATATTACCCGATGTCCGATACTACCCAACTCTCCCGTATGTATGTATGTATGTATGTATGTATGTATGTATGTATGTATGTATGTATGTATGTATGTATGTATGTATGTATGTATGTATGTATGTATGTATGTATGTATGTATGTATGTATGCATGTATGTAATGTTATGTATGTTATGTATGTAATGCATGTATGTATGTATGTATTTATTAACACTGCAATTGGGCATACACTCGGTGACAGTGATATATAATATATAAAGTAATATTACAATTAATAAAATGTACAATAGTTACAGCAATAAAAAAATAATAAAAATATAAATTTAATTGTAACTATAAATAAGTAAATAAATGCAATAAACTTAATAGCCTATTAGTAATAAAAACTATGGACAAAAGGAAACCTAACTTATAAGTGCTTCTGTTAAACCCTACTATTATCAACTTAAGTAATTACATATCACCTTAATTAATTAAATGGTATGTAAATGCGCGCATTAGTACAATATCAGGCATTTTGTTAATAGACGTACTTAACGTCTAATAATATAATAGCAGGCGTAAATTCAGGTAACATAGAAGAGATTTGTCAGACTATTACAAATAGCGACTTCTCATTTGGAAATTAATATATATGCGTACTTAAAGATTTGACTCAATGTAAAGTGATGTAATTTTCATACGATTCCTTTAACAGATTTCGTTGCATATTTCTATCCACATTTAAAATTCATTTTGCTCTTCGATGAGAAGGAAATAAACTGAATTAAGCTTGCACAGGATTAAATCTCCATGACATGTGATTGGTAACAACGTTAGAAAGTATGGATTTATCCTGTGTACAAGACTGACTTAAATTCTGATAAATGTGTAAACGCTCGATCAAACATATGGTCTGGAAATTTTAATAACAGCTTACGCACACAATACGAACCCCATACTTTGTACACAATTTATTGAAGCTATATGCGACCTTTCTTCCTCGTCATGTACCACGTTCTTCAAACTTTCCATTATACTCGTGCGGTTATATTGAATTTATTACATCAACCCTTGCGGTCAGCTTTAACTGAAAATTTTACACATAACTAAACTTAATTGGCTACAACTGAATTGTACCATCAATTACACCTACAAAAAGATTATGCACGGTGGTGTATTCCGTTAGCATATTTGTGTCCATATTACAAACTACACCAGCATTTCTGGCCTAGTACAAAAGCTCGCTTTTTAAATTCAAAAACAAAAGGCTAATTGCCCAATTTAATACCGGACTCTCTGTAGTCTATAACATTCAATCCCAGTGTCTCACCCATCCCCCGCAGTAACTGGAATTAATAACATAAGCTTTCGTTAGCTGGAGCGGTGTTAAGTG
Source organism: Periplaneta americana (assembly GCF_040183065.1). Taxonomy (NCBI): domain Eukaryota; kingdom Metazoa; phylum Arthropoda; class Insecta; order Blattodea; family Blattidae; genus Periplaneta; species Periplaneta americana. Next base: position 62,023,904 of record NC_091127.1, on the reverse strand, counting down.
GGCAAGATAAATTGTCTCGCACGTTGTTTTGGGTGCTGCTTTTTTTGTTTGTTACTGTAATTTATTCTGCACACACACACTTGTTATTGTTTGCAGCTACTGTGCTGTGGCTGTCAGCCTGTTTGTGTTTGTCAACAATAGCTCTACGTATTCAACGACTTTTTAATTTGACTTTAAATACACCGAGATTCGTAAATACAATGTTCAGCTGAAGAATGTCTCAGGTTAATAATAAAAATATACACCGCAAGAAAAGACCTTAAGCTTCCTGTTAAGTAATTTATTACGCTTGAGGAACAAAGCGATTTTAGGAACGTTTATTTCATCTTTGTAACATTCGAGACTCATATTTTATAGAAATAATTTGCAGAAACAATAAGATAATCGGAAAATTATTATAAATTCACATTTCGAGAGCGATTTTGATGCTCATTAAGGCCCAAACATTAAAAATTACAAGAAATTATTTTATTTTTTATGTAATTATTGTATTGTATTGTATTGTATTAGAAAGTAATGATTTTACGCAGAAATAAGGGGTTAGGTACAGCTTACAGCAGTAAAATTTTCGGAAATATTCAACATATTTTTTCTCCATTACTATATCATATACAAAAATGAAAATTGGTATGTGTAAAACACTGTCCTATTGCTATGTGAAAAAAGTATTTTTACGATTTAAAAAAAATCATTTTTTATTCAAAATTCAAAATGGCGGCAGTTCACTGTGCAGTGATGAAGCGTTTCCCTCATAACTCATGAATGTGTTAACTTTATCGTGTTGTCTCTCTTTTATTTTATTGCTGAAGCTCATGTTTACAATATCATGCTCTTTCAACTACATTCCTTAATAAATAATATATTTTTTTTAATTTTATGTTTGAATAAAATATTGATATTAGACCATTTTTTAAAGGAATTTATTTTTATCAGACAATCTATCAAAGGTGGAGAAGTGATTTTACATCATATTGTAGATATCACAAGCACAAATACACACATACAAAAATTCATCACAGAATGTTTAATAGTTTTTGAGTTATGAGGGAAACGCTTCATCACTGCACAGTGAACTACCACCATTTTGAATTTTGAAAAAGAAAAAAAAATATTTTTTTAATGGTAAAAATATTTTTTTTTTAATATAGCAGAAGAACAGTGTTTTACACATACTAGTTTTTATTATTGTACAAGATACAGTAAGTTAATTGAGAACAAAATGTTGAATATTTACAAAATTTTACTGCTTTAAGCTGTACCCAACCCCTTAAGGGAGTTTAAGTTTGAAATTAAAGTAATTAAAATACTATATACCTACTTTATTAATACAAGAAAGAAAAGTAATTTCTTTCGTTTGTATAAAAACCTGTTTTCTGCGCTAAGTAAATTACTAGTAATTTACGTGTAATATACTTGACGAGAAAATTGCGTCACCAACTCAGACCTAGACGAAAAAATATTTTAATGTTTTAAAGCGATTAATATCCAGCTGCACATGAATTAATTCATGAAATGGAAGAGGCAGTTCAATTCGGAAAAAGTACTCGATCTATATAATTATAGAATATTGGACACGGAATTCAGGTATAGTAAATTCAACGGCGAAAGGAAGCTTCATAAAGGAAAGAGGTGATATCGTAGCTGCTCTAGTCAAAATTTGAGGTTAATATCTAACATCAAACATAATGAAACTGCAGAGATACACGTATATCCTAAACGAAGCTTGCTGCAAAACTATGCGAAGTATTGCTGAACGCGACCAGTGACGGAGCAGGGGGCTTGAATGTTGCTACTGATGAGGTTTTGACAGATTAATAGTGTGCTTTGTTGCGTGTAGTGCTTCAGGATTCGTTTCAGAAATAAAGTCGGTTGTTCGAACAAAGCAGAATACGCCTATTTCTGCATGACTGCGTCGTACATGCCGAAGTTCTACATAAGGATGAAGATGGAAAGAAAAAGCACGCAATAAACTACCGAAGCTCATCCTCGCAAATATGGAGTCTGATTTATGACAGTGATTCCAGAGACATTTCCTATTGAAGAAGCATTTTTTTGTGTTTATCAATTCGAAAGTTAAATGATTTATTTTGCGACTGAAAACTAATATTAATATTACTGAATTTTTAGTATGTATTCCAATCTTGCATTGTGAAATGGTTCACAAAAATGTATCGCATACTCCAATATATAGATTTTACTAAGGAGAAGTTGTCGATTAAATTTTCTATTAAATATTAGTGTCTAACTTATGATTACTCCATTTCATTATAGCCTACGACTTCCAGTACTGACACGTCTCAAAGTATATGTCAGAAGAAGATAAGTAAATAGCGTATTTTCTCGAATACCCCGCGCACTATTTTTCCGAAATACACAAGTATAAAAATACGGGTGCGCGGCTTATTCGAAATGAAGTTGGCAACATTACCCAATTTTCCTTCTGGGCAACTCCTAAGGTGATAGTGTTTGCCATTAACATCCCACGGGGATAAATAATAATAAATAAATAAATAAGTAAATACATAAATAAATATATAAATAAATAAACAAATAAACAATTAAATATAAATAACGTATTTTCTCGAATACACAGCGCACTTTCTTTCCCGAAATATACAACTAAAAAATACGGGTGCGCACTTTATTCGAAATGAAGTTGGCAGCATTGCCCAATTTTCCTTCTGCGCATTTTCTAAGGTAGTAGTGCATGCCATTGACTTCCCACGTGGATTTCAATCGTTAACATTTTTAAATGGCGTTTGAATTAGCAGTAAATGTGTCAGATTGAAGTTCAAGTCTGATAAGTGTATAGTTTGTGCGCTTTAAATAATCAATTTTGAAAATAGGTACCAGTAAAGGTTTGATATTGAGATTCTTTGCTTATGCAAATAAACTAAAAATTATTATATATGCGAAAGGACATAGAAATCATGACGCATGATGTTAATGTTCCAGCATATCGTCTAACGGCAGATAAAGGACGAAAACTGACATATATGCAGAGCGTGCGCATAAGATCAATTTGTAATGAGTCCTATTCCAGGAAAAAATTGTTGTGTTGTTGATAACTAAACTTATTTGTATTTAATTGGTTTTAATTTGTTGTGAATACATCTGTTGAAAGTTTTATTTTTGTAATTTCTGTTTATTTTATTATTATTTGTTATTTTTGCCTTTCAAAAGTGGAGTGCGCGGCTTATTCGAGGGCGCGTGGTATTCGAGAAAATACCTTAAATTAGAACGTATGATCAAAACATATTTAATGCTTCTAAAAAGTGCTTTCTTTCATTTAATCTTGTTAATTTAAATATACCGGGAGAAGCTCGTCAGCGTACATGTAAGACGTTGCAACCTTTCTAAAATATATATATATATCCTTTTCTGCCTGTAGAAAGATCTACAGTCCTATAGTAACAATAATTGAGATAACATAATTTATTAGTCGTCAAAGTTTAAAGCATAACAGTTTTTATAATAGTGTTGTTTTAAGTTTTTCGACAATACTGCATAACATGACTTTCATATTCACTTTATTAGAACGTGCTTTTCCTATAACCCCATGTATTAGCCAATATGTGTATCATGCATGTGTGTCGGGTAATCGCAGACCCGCAGGCGTTTACTAAGGGTTGACGATATAAGCTCAGCAGGTTGCTCCATTAACGCCTGTAGCCCCCCTGCGTAGAGTAACCCGCAACACACAGCTGCCGGAGAAGTTGCCGACGGGAGAGGTAGGGGGGAGAACTTTACTCATCATGAACAGACATAAATGGAACGCAGCTTTATTGCTCTATATATCTCAATCCGTCAGTTATGAAGAATCATTCTTCACTCTGTGTTTAGAACTTTAATTTGTGAGGAAGATTCACGCTCTTGTAGTTAATTCACAAGGAATTACCTGATATAGCTACGCGTTTTGAATTACTTCCTTATAAATTTGATGTCTCTTAAGATATTTAAGCGTAAGATTAGCGAACTGTGAACACTTTTGTAAAATACATAGTGAAGAATCTTTGTAAGTGCTCCTTGATAGAAACTTGGTAGAATAATTTAACGCTTTTATGCAAATTCTTAAAAGGAGCATTACTCTGATTTAAGAAGATGTACACTCCTTACTAAATGCGCTTATTTCGAAAAGAGATATGCCTACTTACGTATTGTGATGTGAGGTACAGTTTTGGTGATCTTACTTTAAGGTTTTGACTCTGAGATCAGAATAAAGAAGAAGTAATCCAAAAGATAAGTTAATAACAAAACGTTCAAATACTTACTTCCCTCGGATGATACCTTTCATGTTGGAGGTCATCACTTTAACTGGTGGAGTTCTTGTGAAATAGAAACTACAATAAATTAGTGTTCCGTTTGCAGATGCGCAATTTATAGACTATGTAGGCTCTGCACACAGAGTTTATAGGCTACAATTTGCGAAAAACAATTGATGGTACACCATAATAACTGAAAAAAAAGAGCTAAGTAATATTTTCCTTGTGCTGTCAATGTATTCTCTGAAAAAAAATATGATTTGTGAGTCTAAAATTTTTCAAAATAACAATAGATAGTCACTATTTACTAGAAATGAACAAAACTAACTGCCGCTCTCGCTCGCTGTGTTCGTTGAATTTGTCTTTCGAGTGTCGTCTCGCTCATCATTCTCGAAATAGCATTTGGTCGGCGTGGAAAGATTTCGTAACTTTGAACAACATTCATCATTGAAATAAATAACATTTTAGATGTTTAATTGATACGAAAGACAAACCAGAACAGTATCTTAGTTATAAAATGTTCTGGTTCTATAATGTGATATTATCTATGGTTATATAAATAGAAAAAAAATTCTCAAGCAAATTTACATTTCTAAAAAACATGAAATATAACGTTAAAATATTTTTACTTGAGATTGCACATTTGATCTTAAACATATGAAAAGAAAATTTCTAGCCTTTTAATAAGGGTCTAGTAATTAAATAAAGATTGGGGAACGGATTATTATGCACTGAAAGGTAGAGATGATGTTTCATATAGACTAACGTACTTGATTGTTTATACATATAAACAGTTGCCAAAGTTCATTCAGGTATAAACAACTGTGGCGATTCAAGGCTCCTTGACGTTCGGGACTTCGGGAGTGATCAATCTCGGCGTCTCGAAACACTCACAAGCAGTCTTTACGTCAACGACGCGACGTATAGAACATTGTCGTGCGGGTTTACGGCTTTGCGGGCGCTGTTAGTCTTGCTTTCTCGATCGTTGTTTATCTCTACTATTTACTTTGTCCGATACGCACGATGACGCACTTGTTTGTTGTTCTGTTATAGCTCTGTTGTATATTTGTAGGATTATATGTTGCGCGCAAGTTCATTGGAAATGGCAACGTTCAGTCGAAATTTAAACAAATATTAGACTGCTATGAATCTGAAATTCATACAAATTAAAATTAAAAATTATAAGTAATTATCACAGTTTGGTAGACAATTGTTCAAAAGTCCGATAATATTATCTGTATAATGTTATTAGTTTAAATAGTTTACACCCTGTAAATATGTGTATAATGCTATGAAATGAACTGTCAGGGTTAATTTTTAAAAATCCTTGCATATAGTGTGTATATCATTATATTCAATATTGAACGCTTAGTGCAGGGCTGGGCACCGAGAGCGAATCTAAACTCTAAACGGAGACGCTTAATATTCATCCGTAACGGCATCAACGCTGCGCGGCGTTCGACGGGGAAGAAAGGGCTTGAAGAGAAGTCATATGTCTCCCCGTGAGAGAGTAGAATTCGCTCTGTGTGCTCAGCCGTGGCTTATTGCAACTTATTTTACTATTAAAATTCATAGAAAAATTCTATAAGCTTTAAAATGTACGAAACTGATAGAAATTACTTTTTCCGTGACAGAATATATTTTGTTTCTATAAAAATGTCAAGGTGGGCGTATCTAGAATTTCGAAGGCCATCAAAAGTTGTATTCTTAAAGAGTCTCGTCATTTCCTATAACTATGGTCCACGGTACAACTATTCAAAGAATATTGTAGAAGTAACATAGATAGCTTCAGTGGCTTGACTTCAAACTACAGTACAACATAAATATAGATAAGGAGGTACTACTTTATGGAGTACAAAATTTGAATGGACCATGGTTGTGTTCCAGGACCATAGTTATGGGAAATGACGGTATTGAAATATGAACGATTGAAAGTAGGTCTACAAATTGTATATGTTTCATTTGAAATTTGCATTCAAATTTATAAGGAACTATAAAATCAATTTACATTTAGTGTTGTCTCAGTCAAAACTTATTAACATCGTGATTGCGGAAGATTTAGATGTTGATTAATATATGACTGAGATTGTTTCCTTTATCGTTTTTGTTTTACAAGAAACACATTTGAAATATTTTCCTTTGTTTGACAGAAAATTGTAAACTAAGTACGCTGTGTGATAATGTTGTTGTTGGAAGGGAAGAATTTGTGATACGATTGCTTTTCAAAGTGAACTTTTCATAACGAATAGCCGAGGCCGTTCAATAAAACGTGGTAGGACTTACAGAAATATGAGTGTTTCAAGATATGAAAGTCGAGTGTGTCTATAAATGGCGTTGGTACCATAAACAATGCAGCAAGAAGGGAAATTTGTTAATGAAGACTGTTGCTACCAAACACTTATGTCCTTTCCTTAAAGGCATTTGTTTACCATAATAGACAATTGTTTCCAGGACTATTTTAAAAACGTTTTTCATGCATGGTTCATAGTGAAGGATTTAAAACTCAAAATTATTGATTTATATTATATTTGAGATGTTCTTTATCTATACTAATAATAAATATGTAACCGAAATTTTCCTGGTAATTTTCGCTTTTCCAAAAATTATTGGTGTTAAATTTGTATAATTATTCATCCTGAAACCGAAAATAAGCTTTTTTGAAATTTTTTCTGTCTGTCTGTCTGGATGTTTGTTACCTTTTCACGCGATAATGGCTGAACGTATTTCAATGAAAATTGGAATACAAATTGAGTTCGTTGCAACTTAGATTTTGGGCTATATGACATTAAAAATAATTTATTTAAAAGGGGAGTTATAAGGGGCCCTGAATGAAGTAAATCGAAGTATCTCGCTTATTATTATTTTTATGAAAAATGTTACATAACCAAAGTTTCTTTAAAAATGATGTCCGCAAACCTTTATTCCAAGCAAAATTTTGATAGGGCTGATATATAAGTATAGCCTATACAAGGGATTTAAAATAACAATACAATACATTTTCACCGCCGCGCCGCCTCAGATTATAGCGTCATTGTTCGTAACTCCTATGTGCAAAATATAAAATTTTTCAGTGGGAAGAAAAAACAAATTTATTCATCCTATGGCAGTGGTACATAGGAGATCGTGAATTCTTACAATTTCGAAAGAAAGAAATATTAATTACTTATAGGAGATTGTGTTATTTGCTGTATAACTATTTAAGTTATTTAATAGAGCAAAAATCTGGAAATCGATATGTCACATGGGAGTTATAGCAGGAACGATGTCGATGGCTATAATGAAATAAAAAGAAATGACTCTGTCTATTTAAGGCATCCTTGACGTTTGTCAATATTAATATACAGAGAATATTTGTGTTTGTATGAAGTAATCTCAGAAGCTAATTTGGATATTTCCTTCACTATTTGAAATTTGTAGTTTCTCTAGATGGATGTAATACTACATATGAGGACTGAGGTAACATGAAAATAGACCTTAACGCACAGACAACTTGATATTCTGTCGAAATATTGTATAACTTGATTATTGCAACTTTATTTGACTCACATAAAATACTCTAATTTTATACACTTAAATTTCCTTTTGTACACAGAACATAATAGTTAAGAGTTTTGTCGTAAAGATGATTATTGTTTCTGGACCATACAGCCTATAATAAATACGCATTTTACTATAGAGCTCACTAGAGCTGAGTTATTTTAAAATGTGTTACGAAATGGCGTTCCTGCGCTCATAATTTATGCATATTCGTTTCCTGTGTTTCTTAAAATAATATTTATTTAGGGTACCTCATTTTTTTACTTGAATAAACAATGATATACAACCGAGCGAGTTGGCTCAGACGGTAGCGTTTGGGATACGCATTCGGGAGGTCGCGGGTACAAACCGCGTGGCCGACCAATGTGACTGGGGTTTTTCATGATTTCCCTTAGTCATAAAGGCAAATGCCGGATTGGAAAGATACATGCCATGATTTGTCACCGCCTCAATTATCAATACCTAAAACATTAATCAAAGTCTATAATCAGTTACATGAACACAAGTCATCTACAACACACAATAGAAACAAGTACTGAACAAGAGTAAAAACGGCCTACTCATATACCCATACATTCTAAACACGCGAAATGACCACAGATGTTGGTAAGGCGTGAATAAAATAAACTTAACAAAAAAAAAAGATGCACATTAAGCTTAACAAAAAAATTATCTTCGTACACAATTAACTCAATTAATTTGGAGTGATTTATTAAAGGACGCATTCAAGGCTAATTTAGAAAAATGTTAAACGAATTATCGTTGCTCCAAAAAGGATGATCTCTTGAACCAAATGATCATATTTTAATTATTTGCATGTAATAACAATTGAGAAACATGTTAAATGAATTATCATTGGACCAAAATGATCGCATTTTAATTATTTAAATACCATTTAAATTAAGTAACATATTAAGCGATTTATCCTTCTATCAAACACGAACGTTCCCTACACCAGATGTCCTATTTTAATTATGTAATTAATTTATATTTATTTGTAACAGGTGCAGCGGAGCGCACGGGTACTGCTAGTACTTAAATATGAATATTAAATCAGCCTGTAGTTTTTTTCACTGTACAACACACCTGCTTCCTAACAAAAACTCGCAGAAAACTACCGGTTGAGGTAACAAATATTATTCAGGATACATTACGATTATTTTCTTCTTACTCTTTCGTCATCATAATTATAATTGGCCTATAATAATAATAATAATAATAATAATAATAATAATAATAATAATAATAATAATATTTGCCCAAAATCCACAAGCAAAGTAGCTGCTCGAAATGGAGTTAAACGAATTTTACACTAAAAGAGAGCGATCATTTTTTCTACCTAAGACTGCACATAAACAGAGGACATAAATAAGCCACCATATCTAAAATAAACAAAATGTTCAAAAATAGATTTTTACTGCAGAGGGTTCCCTTAAAAATATATTATCCATAGAAGTTAATTAACGAGAACACAAGATAATTACTCATTTCTCTATATCAGGTGGCTCATATGATCTTGTCAAGATCCTTTCATAAATTTCAGTACTTCGTTATAAAATTAGAAGCCATTAGTATTCAAGTATTACCATATAATTCAAAGGAAAAAGTGCTCCATCAATAATTTCTTTCAGTTCTCGAAAAAAAAAGGGGCAGACTGATATTCTCAAGTCTTGCGATTTTTAATAATTTTTATACATTTTTCGACCTGCTTGGGAGGGATTTAATGGGATTTGTGAACTTTTTCCGGTGAGTTTGCGGCTCCGGATATATCAGAGAGATTCTCTAGCAGTCACCGAATTGAAGCACCAAATCCAACTGAGAAATGAAGTCTCTGCGATGGTCGTGAACATTACAAAGAATACAGAGTGTTTCAAAAAGATTGTAAAGACCAACGTAGAATTGTAGGTTAAGACATTTGGAGCCACTTGAGATGTAGAATGCATTTCATCGAAGCCACCTTCTATTGTAAAGGTGTTTACCCCTACAAGTTATCCAAGCACAGATTGCTGGGGAGACCATGTAGAACGATAGAACGATTGGCGTTAAAATGAGCGAATATAATATGCTCATGAAGTAAGTGGGGCCTCAAAACAGACGTAAGGATCGCTCTGTTGTTCACAAAATACTGTACAGTGTTTGTTTTGTGTTATAAAACTATTACCAATATCCCTATTTGGAACATGTTTAATGTGTCGCAGTTCGTAATATATTAAATGTAATTAACTCACCTTGTTGCGCTCATCTCTTGTCGCTTCTTCACTACTTATTGGCCTGAGCAATGGTGATAGAACAGTCGTGGCGAGAACGTGACTCGCGAGACATTGTGGCTCGCAGTGATAGCTGTGCTTGCTTCTAACCTCCGCCAACCCCCACCCTCACCCTCACTCACTGGAGTCAAACTCCGTTCCTTTGTATTTGTCTCTGACCTGCGAGTGGCATATGTCTCTCTCTCTAAACCATGTACGAAAGTTCCAAGTAGGATGGGAGGACGCATTTTTTTGCTGTCAATATGATGAGAATATTAAATGTATGATTTGTTCATAAGTATTACGAGGAAAACGGTTGTATTACATAAAACGGCATTATACTACATGTTACTGATGAAACATTAAAAGTTTAAGTGTTGTTGTTGTTCTCATCATCATCATCATCATCATCATCATCATCATCATCATCATCATCATCATCATCATCATCTCTGCACGTCGACGTACGAATAATGCGGTTAGCTCTTCAATTTGAACTCACTGATTTACTATGTGATGTCAAATGAAAGCTAGATGTAAGGACTTGACAAATGTTGAACTTTCAAAGCTGTGCCAAAAAATAAATATCCGAAGATTCGTTCTTTCGCTTGCTCTGTTGAAGCCATGTTCGCTACAACTTACGTTTGTGAAAAATTATTTTCAACAATTAAAATAGTAAAAACCAAATTCAGATCACGACTGACAGGCAAATACCTTCCTGATCAACTACGACTGGCAGTAAGTGACATAATTCCTGAGTTTGAAACTTTGTCGCAGAGACATTCTGAAGACAGTTAATTTTAGGTTGTGATAGTGTTCATTTATTGTACATTTCTTTCTTCGTTACACGTACTAAACATTAGTTTGTAGCCTTATATTGTATAAAATTATATTTAAGTGCTTGACGTAAGGAAAATGAAAATCCATTAATAAGTCAGACAGTTGCTTCACTTCCCCTTCGGATGTCCGCCTCCCTCCATAGATGCTATGCACGTTGAAGGTTACACAGTGGCTCGGCGCACGATTACATCTTCGCCACCGCTGTGATAAGACATTCGGTGTGCTATGTCAACACAGACAACTCAGGGTAAGATACGACCCGAATTACTTTTATTGGTGACACCCGGGGAACGTTATTATCTACTGCAACAACCCAAATGTATCAATTTCAAGCCTGCAGTGTTGCTTGCTTGTGAATTCTTACAGTTCTCAGGTACCAAAACTACCGTACCTTTAATTTCAGACAACTTGCCTACTTTCAAGGTTAACACTTCGGAAAGGAAGCATCGGAGGACAAGCACTCCAACTCTCAAACGGCTCCAAGTGTCTTTTCCTGCAATCCCTCGAAAAGTTACAATATTTTTGAAACAGACACAGTTATCAGACACCAAAATATCTCTAAATTGAAGAAAATTACTTATCTGTAGGTCAGTGGTCGGCAGTTCTTGAATCGCGAGTCAACTTCTTAATACACAAGCAGGTTGGAGGAGTAAGACATCATCTTCTTCCCCTTAGTCATCACTTGTACATTCAAACTTAAACAGTTTGAGTATTCTCCCCCTCCTATCTTCCTCTTTTCTGTGTATTGTGTCTGTATTTTATATGACGTAATATTTGCCGAGCACTGTTGTAGGTATTACACAATACTCTACAGTGACATAGTTCTGAAAGGATGTTTCGAAAGACATGCATTCCCGATCTCAAATGGCTTCAAATGGCCTGCCTGTCAACCCTAGGGACGTTTTTATAATTTTTAAACACTCTGTATATTTAATGTATCTGGCCATCTATATCTGATATCAAGATTCATAAGCCATCTTGTGTCACACTTTCATAAGTTTATATAAAATGGGTTCGTTATCTCGTGAAACCAAATGCATGCCTACGCCGTAGCTTATAATAAGAACCTTATGGTGGGATTAAATGAGCTAGCTAGTTGCAAGTCGAAGCAAAGCGAGGGAAGCTTCTCAGTCCACCTTATTATTTCCCTTTTCAGACAGACATCGAAGACAGCGGTTCTGTTTATTTGCTTTTGAATTTGATTGTATTCAGCGTTCCTTGACGTTGTCCACTTCAATAGATGAAACAGTCAGTGACTGGGCAGGCTGTCTGAAATGCATTGAACCAATCGGGTAAAACTCGCTGCTAATTAAAGTGTGAATTTTTTAATTGCATTTCATTATGAGTCCATGTGGTGGCTGTAAGCTAAATGAGAACGCCTACTATAATTATATTTTACTGAGTTGGCTAGGGAAAGTGGATCCCAGTAGGTAGATAACTGTCCAAATTAATATTTTAATTATTTTCTCTTTCTATTTTTCAGCGCCTCATTCATATAAACAGAATAAGACTTTCATTTTAAGTATCCAGAGCCATTGTGGGCCAAGCGCCATTTATTAAAAACGGAGAAAACAAGGTTTAAAGTTAAGTAAATACCATAGTTTAATGGAGATTGACATATCATTTAGTTTTAAAGGGTATACTTTATATTATTTACTATATGTTTCCATTGAATTATGGTGATAACTTCATTTTAACCCTTGTTTTCTACAGTTTTAGTAAATGGCGCTTGGCCCACTATGGTTCTGAACCCTTCATTTATTATAGTTCTTTATGTGGAATCATAATACATGGAAATGATAATTTTCGAATATAAGATTGTCATATTTGAGGGGTTTAGAACACAAATCGCACATCAAGTAAAATACTGTCGTTAGTTCAAAATCACATATTATTTCGAACGCTGTTTTAATAGTTGAAGGTATGAAATTCGAATAGTAAAATATTAAGTTATCAAAGATTTTTGTATCTATTAAAACATTTTACAGCAGTATTTTACTAGGAAATATATCTTTACAAATAACAATTTTCGAGTTACGACGCTGTTTTACTGGGAGTGCGAAATGGTATAACTCCATTTGGGATACTTCTGAGAAAAATGAGTGTTTCTAAAGAAGAATACATATAGAGAACATTCAGTAAAGAAAGAAAGTGCTGACATGTAAGGACTCTGATAATTTATTCGTATACGTATTTTCTTGCAACATTGAAAATTATGGCTATTCTTTCTAGAAAATGTCAGCAACTCTATTTCATGAAAAGTGTACACCATTTTTGCTACAAGCCTCTCATTTAACACTCCATTTTCTTGCTAATACGTCTTTCCCGTGTTTATAATACTAACCTGTGACTCCGATCTTTCTCTTTTTCTTTTTATCATATATCGTAGTAGCACGAAGCTCTACGTTCTTATATCTTGACTTTTTATATTTGCAGATGCCAGAGGAGTGAAGGAGGAATGTCACAAGAAGAGGAAGGCCTGATCGATACTAAAATGAAGAATGGGAACGCGGTATTGAGACTGGAGCGATAAAAATAAGAAATGAAAACACAGGAAGGTAGAGAACGATCCAGAAGGAAGCTTGAAGCAAATGATATAACACCACGTCGTGAATATTTATTGTCCACAAAGATATTCTTTTGAGAGCTATGTAAAACAAGGTCTTACACGCACAATATTTGGCGTCTATATATTACCTTGAGCAACATATATTCTGCATTCATTATTCATCTAGCGTCTTTGCCGTGTGTTGTTGGTTTGTTGGTAAATGAATTATATTATAGAGGGAGGCCTCAATATTAGCATGTATTTCTGGTACTAATATATAATTTATACACGAGACTTCGCACGACTCAAGTTGAGCATCGTTTGAAGATGACATTGCAGTTAACAAAGAGTATTAAAGTCCACATAACAACTTTGTTGTTTGTGTAAACTCAAGAAGTTCTCATACAAAGGAGTATTGTTTTGTAAATAAAACACAAGGAAGGAGAAGATGCTAGATAGACGAAGAAAGAGGATTTACAGAGTTTCTTGCGCGTCGTCCTCCCAGATTAAACTCGATGCAGTGTCGTAAGTTTAAGCATATACTTGTACAAAGACCTTCATTTAGTTTTGAAATGTGAGTAGGAACCGTGATAAGACAGGATACAATGGCTGAAGACGATTAGGGCCTTGTGTGGTTGCAAGGCTTTAATAAACATGTAGTCACCTTGATGTTGTACTTGCGTCGAAAGTGTTGATACAATTGCTTTTAGTAAAACTTAATCTTGAGTTAAAATATAACAATTGTGTACGTGATTTGAAGTGAAAAACTTTCAGTAAATCGACGAACGAAGTAGATGTGATAAATAATTGCATAGCATAATACATAACTAAAGTTGCGAGAGTATAATTTACCGAAATATTGGATTCCTTATTGGATTGTGTCTCTGTACACTTTTTTAGCGACTTAATTAAACAATATTCCCGAATTGGATGTAATATTCTATATGTGATATGTCGGTTGTGTAACTGGAAAACCTTTTTATATTCGTGTATTGTAGAATTCCAAAAGTACTTAGAGACAATTTTTTAATTAAAATGCTTCTTTTCAAATTTATTCTAAGTCAAATTATAATTTCAGTTATTCAGGAAACATAAAATAACATGCCAAGTTTTATATTCAAATGTACCTATGATGGAAGTGTTAAAAGTTGACGGAAGACTTGAGAGTTTACTTAAAATAAGAACAAATTAGTTTTCAGCTCTTCTGAAACGTAACTTGAAATTAACGATAATTAGAATAAGGTCGCAGGAAGCAGGAGAGACTAGGAGTAGAGCAATTGCAGACTTGTAAAGTTCATAAGCACTCCTTGCACTGCAATGCAGACTTCGTGCGTTGCAGTTACGAACAGGAAACTCTTAATAGCGTTACGTCTTTTACATTTGAAATAAACACATTAAATGTACAAACCTGCAGACTTCACTGTTTTCAAAACAACTTCTAATTACCTAAACTCTTGTGACGTACACTTAAATGCTTCCTCTTAAAATCGAGAACGCAGAGAGAAGTGTGGGAAGTATATGTTAAAAGTAATGTAAATAGCTTCATGTGCTTTAGGAGTACCGAACTGTGTGTTTTAGAAACATTTATATTTTCTTTATTTGACGATTCGTTTTATAAATTGAGGCTTTGAGACTGAAAATACAAGACAAAATCACATTGGCCTAAATTGAAAACAAGCGATATTTATATGAATTACATGAACTGCTCTAGAGGAAATTACGTATGAATAAAAAAGAGCATATACGTAGTTCTGTGAAGTGAGATCCCGATCAGTTTGAGAGTATAAAAAATATTGGTGTGTCACTACATGAAGGGAAAAAAGTGATTAGCATTATTTAAGACTAAAATTGTGAACTTTGTGTGCGAAGAAAACGTATAAAATTCCATTTCTGAAGTAATTATGTTGCATTCCTTATAATATTTTTAAAATATATGGATCCGAAAATGTGCGATTTTTAATGTTTTCGGACTTAGATGGATTCAAATTTTAATAAGAAAATGTGTAAATATATTCAATTTAGTTTAACCGACATTTTATTTGTGACTATGGAAGAGTAGTAATTTGTATCCTACATATATACAGTGCATATAGTGGCCTAAAGTCCAGCGCAATATATGGAAATAATAATAGAACGCAGATGTGTATTGTGCTAAGTAATTTATGGACTTCAATGTCAGAAGTTTAAATAAAAACATTGCAATGAAAATTGTGTGACAGTGCAATGTACTTAAAAGACACGCATTGGAGATGCATCCGGATGTCCTCGACGATGTTTCGTATTAGATCCATCACAATAGTTGTGAATTACCGCGAGTTAAGTCTGCAGACTGCAGGCGTTGATCATGGATGTGGAGTGCCGCTAGTGTGAACCGGGTGTGATGTGTTACGCGCGAAGCAGCACGGCGTTGTCGTGGCTGGGTATCCTGTGGGGGGTGCTCTCATTGGTTACCTTGCTTACGGCCTTCGTTAGCAACGTGTGGCTCTTCACGCGCGAGCCGGTGCGCCTACCCAACAGCGACGTGTCTACTAGCATCACCTTCAAGATCGGTCTCTGGAGAGTCTGCCCCACGGTACGGCGTGCCAACATATCGCAACGTGAGTAAATCATTCCTTACGTCTCTTTAGAATTAGTCGTAGTGCTACAATCGCATAAAGATTGCTCTCGGTATATTCGTACCTGGATGTACTGTTATGTGACTTAGAGGAATTGAGTTATTAAACGTCATACTGACACAATATTTCAAATAAATACTGTATTACGAGCGTTGTAAAGATTGTGAGAGTGAGAGAGATGAAATGGAATCAAATAATTTATTACGATCGTTGTAAAGATTGAGCTCAAGAAGGATAAAATGGAAATAAATAATTTATTACAGTCGTTGTAAAGGTTATGAGATTCAGAGAGATCAAATGAGAATAAATAATTTATTACAATTGTCGTAAATATGATTATGAGATTCAAAGGGATGGAATTTAAGTAAATAATTTATTATGATCGTTGTAAAGATTATGAGATTCGAAGAGAGGTAATCTAAATAAGTTATTACAATCGCTGTAAACATTCAGATTGAGAGAGATGAAATGGAAAAAAATAATTTATTACAATCGCTATAAAGGTTATGAGATTCAGAGAGATATAATTTAAACGAATAACTTATTACAATCGCTGTAAAGGCTATGAGATTCAGAGAGATATAATTTAAATAAATAATTGATTAAAATCGCTTTAAACATTATGAGATTCAGAGAGATGAAATGGAAGTAAATAATTTATTACGATCTTTGTAAAGATTGTGAGATTCAGAGGGATGGAATTTAAGTAAATAATTTATTACGATCGTTGTAAAGATTATGAGATCCAGAGAGAGGTAATGTAAACAAATAATTTATTACAATCTCTGTAAAGATTGAGATTCAGAAAAATGAAATGGAAATAAATAATTTATTACAATCCTCGTAAAGATTATGAGATTCAGAGAGATATAATGTAAATAAATAATTTATTACAATCCTCGTAAAGATTATGAGATTCAGAGAGACGGTATTGAAGTAAATAATTTATTACGATCGTTGTAAAGATTATGAGATTCAGAAAGACGTAATGTAAATAAATTATTTATTACAATCGCTGTAAAGATTGAGATTCAGAGCGATAAAATGGAAATAAATTATTTATTACAATCGTTGTAAAGTTTATGAGATTGAAAGAGATATAATGTAAATGAATAATTTATTTGAATCATCGTAAAAATTATGAGATTCAGAGAGATGGAATTGAAGTAAATAATTTATTACGATCGTTGTAAAGATAATGATATTCAGAGAGAGGTAATGTAAATAAATAATTTATTAAAATCGCTGTAAAGATTGAGATTCAGAGAGATGAAAATAAATAATTTATTACAATCATTGTAAAGATTATGAGATTTGAAGAGATATAATCTAAGTAAATAATTTATTACAAACATCGTAAAGATTATGAGATTCAGAGAGACTGTATTGGAGTAAATAATTTATTACAAGATTGAGATTCAAAGAGATGAAATGTAAATAAATAATTTATTACTATCGTTGTAAAGGTTATGAGATTTAGAGAAATATAATGTACATAAATAATTTATTACGATCGCTTTAAACATTATGAGATTCAGACAGATGGAATGGAAGTAAATTTATTACAATCACTGTAAAGATTATGTGATTAAGAGAGATGAAATGGAAATTTTTAAGAAATACATAAACTAATAACTAGACGGAGGATAATTTGATACGAATGAAAATACGTAGGGGTTTTTAAAAATAAGACTGAACTTTAATTAGTCAAATTTTTGTACGCAAATTTAAAAACTCTGGCACTTGATTATTACACAAAAAATTGACTTTTGTATCACCATGGCAAGGAGTTTGTTTCTGATTGTTCTGTTGTAGTTACATATTTTCAAAGAAATTAATATCAGTAAACGTTTTATTAATTTGTACTAGAAATGGCACTGCCTCTGAAAAGGGTATCGGTCTATTAAACTTTAAGAAATTCACCTACATCATCATTTGTTACAATTTGCATAAAAATGTATATATTCTGTGAAAATGTTTGCACTATGTTCATTTAGGAAAGAATATAATTTTATAGATAACAATCTTTTCTGTAAATTGTAAATACTATTTTTCATGTACTAAATATATTTATTATCCTTTTCAACTATGTTTATGTTATTGATATTATCTTCCATAATTCAAGGAATGCATTTAATAAACAGTATTGTAGACCTGGTGAGCAGACCTTGTGAAAATATTTAATACATTAGCATTAATGGAATATTATTCCACATTAATCAAAATTTATATATTTAACAGAACGGAAATTAACTATAAATGAAATACGAAGCTAGAGTTTGGACATTATTCGCTTTCGAATATTACACTCAAAACTTTTCCTACTGCTCGAAGATGTAAATCAGTTGGAGTCCGATCGCAAACTCGTGGCACCAACTTGCGCGAGCTTCTTTCTGAGTCTTCGGGGGTTCTGTGTATACGGGCGACTGTTACTCATAGTGCGTAGTGTTCAAACACCTCCCGTAGGAATATTAGTGGAACTCCTACTGGGATCATCGCATATATAGGGGAAACTCGGCTAATTCCGCAGTATGGGTAATTCCGCAGTAGTGCACATATGATTTTACTGCGGTGCTAGACAAAAAAATTAAGGATATTGGTTTACACCTCTGTCGGCAATACAGTGAAACATCTAAAGTTGGCTGTTTTTCGTGTTTTGTTACACAGCTATGAAGAAAGTGAGCGTTGTTACATATAAATTGTTCCTTTTATGTTACTTTCATAATGTATTTCAAAATTATTTACTACTGCGGAATTAGCAAAGTCCTATTGCGGATTTATCCGCACTGTTGCGGAATTACCCGAGGTGTTCTTTTTCAACTGTAATGTATATACAACTAAATATATTTGCAATTTAATAGGTCTGTCTATCTCATTTAGTAATGAAAGATTTCGTCCATGTCTACATATCTTGAAAATTTTTTTCAATAAACATTTCGATAAAAATATGATAGATTTACTTCTTAATATTGCGGAATTAGACGAATCTCCCCTACTTCGCAACTGCAGCTCTACACCGTAAGTTGACGTGTTATTTTTTTATGCAAATTCTTGCGCTGAAAATGAATCATGGACTAAATCTTTAATTAATTACTACATAATTCAAATACAACTTAATCAGACTTGAGAAGAAGGCCTGTAACAAAGAAATAAAGTGTTTCCGCCCAACGTTCATGTAATATTTTTTCATCTTTTGTATGAAAGGAATATGCCCTTGAAGTTTTGACGTACATTTTAGTTACACAGTATAATTTAATTCCACAAATGTTCGATGTAAGCAGAGACACATAACATGCTTATTAACTAAGTGTAATGAGAGTAATAATGATTTAGAATTTTGAGGTAATGTGCTAATATAATTTTCTTCACTCGGAAAATGTAAATAAGCTTACTATATTATATCTGGGAGCCTGAATTTTCTTAAATTTTATTCAGGAATAGTTTGTCTCGCTTTCATTTTAAACAGGTTCAACTTTACTAGTGATTCTCGTGTGTCGTAAATAAACCCAATAGTTTATTCTTGACCCCCTACTGTGGGAAAACGTTGACCCAAGAACATTATCTAATTCATGAAGGGCATAGTGTGACGTGGCTTCATATATGTGATGTAACATTCCAACAGGCGAGCCCTGCGGGAAAGACTACATTAAATTGTGCAGGTGTAAACATCACCTTCACTGACCAGAGCATCCCTTTTATGTGACAGGCTTGACATCCCATGGAGTGAATGATATATTCTGTACAGAGAGCAGGAGGGGTGGTTTAGATTGCGTTCTCAGTTTCAATTATATATCGAACAACACAGCCTCAACTTGTGGGCAGAATGTGATCCCTGTGCTCCCAAGGGATGTTCTTTCAAATTCGCCTAATTTAATTAAAAGCTACGTCTGATAAAATGTCGTTATCGCAGGTATACAGTGACGTCATGTTCATATTACCGCACCGATAAATAGTTGAAATTTCTGCTCAAATATAGCAGGCCGAAATCTCTGTTTTTGCGACAGCATATTCACTCCTATGTAATATGTAGATTTTTCTGACATTTACTTATAACGCGTGGTTTGAATATGTTTTTTTAAATTTTTACTTAATTATGCGAAGTATGTAGACAGAGAATTTTGAGGGTGCAATAAAATATTATTTCCATATTTACTGGAGGAAAATTTACATCGTCAGCATTCATTATGCCAAAAATTTTGGTGAGGGTATGAAACCTATCCCTGTGTATGAATGACTGTTTCCCCTACACTAGGACGGATTTTATTTGTGTTCACCACTTGGTAGTTAATTTAAATTTTGTAGATAAAATAAACAGAGTGTTAATAAAAAGTATCCAATATTTTAGAAGGTGGTAGTATGCTCAAAAGAAGAAAAAAGTATCGAATAAACATGGGTCCAACAACACATAGTACTTTCTGAGATCTGAACACTTGTTCATAGGAGGTGCTCAATGTGACGTCCATTTATGGCCCTTCGGCGTAAGGAATCACACAGTCTTTGAAATTGACCTGATTGTTCTTGATAACCAAAGGTGTAGGGGATTTAGACTTGAGGAACGAGCAGGTCAAGGTATGAGGCTTCCCCAATCAATCCAACGGTCCTGAAATGTCAGCGTCAGGTGTTCACGCTCATTGGGGAAAAAATGTGCTGGTGTGCCATCATGCATGGACCACATCTGTCGTCTTTGCTGACATGGCACATACCCCAGCAAGGTAGGCAATACACTAATTACAAAATCCTGATAACGAGCCCCAGTTAATCTCTGTGGTAGCACGTATGGTCCTTCATCTATCGCGAAGAACGCCTGTCCATAAGTTGATTGAGAATCGGTGCTGATGCCTTGTTTCTTCAAGTGCATGAATATTTTTATGAGCTCACACATACTGATTACGAAAATTCACAACATCATCTCCGCTGAACTCCGCTCATATCCGCAACCAAACTTTTCTTTTCAGTATTCCTTGCGACGTATCAGTTTTTCATGCCAGGGGTGTCAGCTACTGTATGATTATCTGGTAGCCTGCTGTATTGTAGGGCAGAAAAATGCATTGTCATAAACGCATGCCACATTGAGCACCTCCTATGAATAAGTGTTCATATCTCAGAAAGTAGGTGTTGTAGGAACCATGTTTATTAGACTTTTTTCCTTGTTTTCCGCAGCAGCATCAGCAGCAGTGTCCAGTGAAACATTTTCTTATGGCATTTTTCCTATCCATTTTGAATAGGAGTCCGAACCACATCAAAGCTTGCTTGCCTCTTCTTTCTAGTACCGTCTACTCTGCTTCCATTCTTCTCCCTATATCTTGATTCCTTCTTCTTTGCGTCCTGGATGCCCTTGTATTTCTCCTTAAATAATAAATTTCTGTACTCATTACTCGGTCACTAACACTTACTGAGCTAGCTCTGTAACCCACTGCAGTTTCATTACAAAAACGCTACACATACACTATAACCCACTGCACTTACAGAACTGAGTTTTGTTCATTCACTACAACTCAACCAAGTTTCAATTTGAATCTAACTCATTACTCAGCCACTAAAACCCACTGAAGAGTGTCTGTAACTCACCGCACCTTCACTATAAAACACTGCATATACATACGGGCTATTCCATCTCAAATCGACCGAAATATATAAAAAATTGACCTTGCCATTTTTAAATACAATGAAACTTTTTCTGTCCGTTGACAACTGTGATACAATGCTTTGTGCAAACTTTGAGGCATCAGAACTTCATAGTGTTTAAATTTAAAATATTTAAATTTATCGTATTTTCATAAAATTAGCAACTTTAAACTGTTGTGGCTCCGAAACCCTTTCACCCAATTATCAAAATCATGGTTTATTTTGATGCTGAGAAATTATATTTTATATTGACATGTAAACAGTTTTTCTTACTTTTTATGGAAATGGAGAAATTTAGATTTTTCTTCATTAAGACGCCTTTGCACACGAAAAAATATTTTTAAAATACATGGTTAGATTCCGCATTGAAAGTACAAATAAACACATATTTTTTACTGATGCACCGTTGATAAGAAAGTAATGAAAATATAAAATAAAGAAAATAAATAGTACGCGCGTGAACTAACCAGCTGACTGTAGGTAGTCGAGACAAGCAAGGCCAGGAGACAAACACGTGGTGTGTCGTCTAGCAGTCATGGCTGGGCTAGCTTTATCACAAGTTTTCATAAACACAGGAGTAAAATGATGCCAAATACTCGCTTATCTTCAGCTCTCGGCCAGTGTGGGGTACTGCGCCGTTCAAGTCTAGGCGTGTGAAAATAATTTATTTAATACCCTCGAAACTTATTTCCGAGCCACTAAGCAAACAATGCCGAATCCCTCTTAATAATGCAAGGTTGTTTCTCAATATTTTTTACATTTTTACAAATGGGCAAAAAGCCTAAAAGTAAGTAAAATCAGATTATCTGTCTCTCTGTACCGTAAACTGGGGTTACTTTGAACACAGAGGAAACTTTGACCATTTTTTCAGAAAATAATATTTAGGTTTCTACATGCTGCACTTGTTATAGATGGAGGTAAATTTGGAATGAGAATGATTTTATGATAATTTACCTCTATCTATAACAAATGCAGCATGTAGAAACCTAAATATCATTTTCTGAAGAAAAAAAAAATGGTCAAAGTTTCCTCTGTGTTCAAAGTAACCCCAGATTACAGTATACAATAAAAATAAGTATTACTTCTTATCATAACATATTAAATGTCAGCTTCAAAATGAGCTCCCGTTCAATATTCTGCAGTAAATGGTTCCAGAGTTCAGAGGGCTGAAAGAGGCTTGTTTTTATAAAATACGCTAAATTTGTCGCTCAATAGTACGAAAACCGTTTGACTTCGATAGTATATTTTTGAAAATGCACTCTCCTCAGCACCTTGTATAAATAGGAAAAAAATTAGAGTATTAAAAAATGCGAGGTTTTTTACTGATCGATTTCATATGGAATAGCCAATACGCTATAAGATTCTTAAATTTAACGTACTTCTGTAATGCACTAAGATCTTGAAAGTTGTGTTAAAATATTACAAACTGAAACTCATGATGTTTAATTGTACGTATGAATTACTTGAATAAATTACCTTTAGTCTTTTGTTATGAAGGGAAATATCTAGGAAAAGGAAGCTCTTGCTATCGGTATGTTGTTGTGGTACATTGCAACGTGGAAATGTAGATAATCGTGTTATATTATTTAGTTTGGCGAATGATTTATGGCATACATTAGCCACTAAAAGCTGCCGTAAGTGCTCCAGCACACCGCACACGTGCGTCACAACACAGCATGAGTTTCATGTGTGAAAACATCGCGTCCCTATTCATTGTGCTCCGATGGTGGCTTATGAATGAATTCTTCTTGCGAAATTATTGAAGGTCACAATTTTGAAATATACATATTATGTATATGTATGTATATATATATATATATGTGTGTATATATCTATCTATATATATTTAGGAAATGTGTGTATGTATGTATGTATGTATGTATGTATTCATGTATGTACGTAATCACTCACTCACTCACTCACTCACTCACTCACTCACTCACTCACTCACTCACTCACTCACACTGAAAGTGGGAAAACACCCGATGGCAGTGGTAACTTAATTACATACATTTCTTACAAATAATAATAATAATAATAATAATAATAATAATAATGATAATAATGATAGTCATACACCGGCGTGGCTCAGTTGGCTAAGGCGCTTGCCTGCCGGTCTTAAGTTGCGCTCGGGCGCGGGTTCGATCCTCGCTTGGACTGATTACCTGGTTGGGTTTTTCCGAGGTTTTCCCCAGCCAGGTCATCTATGGCGAATCATTGGCCTCATCTCGCCAAATACCATTTCGCTATCAGCAATCTCATCGACACTAAATAACCTAGTAGTTGGTACAGTGTCGTTAAATAACCAACAATATACAAATAATGATACATAGTTAAAATAATCTAATTAATAAGTGAACCAATTTTCCTTCACAACTTATACATACATACATACACACATACATATAATGTATTTATGTAAGTTATATTATGAGGCAGTACATCTCACTTGACGATATGTATCAGAGGAAGAACAATTATTGTTTGTAAGCATCTGAAGTCTTATTAGTGTAATATGTAGCTAATCGGCGATGTATGCAAGGGAGGGGTAAAAGAATTGACCGTCCTACCCCATTATCTCCTGGCCTAGTTGCCTCATAAGTGTTGCCTTGTTGGTATCACTTATGAGGTTCAGACCTGTCTTCGGACAATTGATTAAACAACAACAATAATATTCAGTAATTCCTGAGATAATGGGTGATTAAGTAAGACAATTTAACATTTACATTGACAGTATAGGATAGTACTTAATCTCTCCTTAAATATACTATACATGAAGTAGAATATGGTGAAACTCATAGTGTTCAATTACTTTGTAATCAGTATTCTCATAAGTTTTTATTCTAGCTAGATGGGACATGTTAACTTGAATTTTGTCAAGCCGATAGTCTCCAAATGTAATTCGTACCTTAAATAAGTAACAAGACACTTTCAATCTCGATGTGTAGCCGTAACATTGAGTGTGCACATTAGAACACAACCATCATGTGTTGCGGGCAGTGTCTACTACTGATAATTAAGGCAACGGATCCAATTACAGGAGAAGTGTGATTCAACATGTGCTGCACAGAGCGTATTACAGACTATAGATTACATGATAGTGGAACACGTTTGATCCATGTGAAGTAAGTTTTGGTATTAGGAGCGTATATGGTTTTCACATTTCCCCAGAAATATTAATAGCATTGAAAGGTTTTTTTTTCAAAGTATCTATGTCGGTATTTTTATGTAAATCACTTGTTCTATGCAAGTCATATCAATAACATATCTTCTGGCGATACGTCTATCTGCTCAATGTTTGCCTATCTATACTAGAGTCCTGCACAACCGGTTACGAAAACTAGAAATTATATATTGCTATTGAACGCCTGGCGCTATAGTCAGTATGCAAAGCTCGCCCATCTCACGGAGTGTCTCATGGTCTGTTTATCGGATATTCGAATTGTTTCTCATTCTTTGTGGGTGGCCGGCAAAGGCAGACCACATTGAGTCATGCAGGATTTAAAAGAGCCTACCACTTAATTGATAATTCTTCCTCTCTCAGCACATTCAATCAATCAATCATCCTTCGAGTCATCCATCATCCATCCATCGACTCATTGATTCATTCGTATATCGATTCATTGATTCATTCATGTCTGGATTGATTGATTCATAGATTGATTCATTCATTGATTCAGTGATTGATTTATTAATTCATTCATTGATTCATTCATAGATTGATTTATTCATCCAGTCTAGGTATTAACAGTTGGGTACCTTCAAGGGCAACAACATGCTTCGTGAAAGTACAAGCATTTGAGCTTCAGAGTACTTTTCTTTTTGTTAATAACATACTATCTTCTTAAAAAATGATTTATTAGTGAAATAATAATGCACATCTTTATAGTAATTAAAAGGAATTATATATTAACAACTACTGTTTTAGAGGTATGCATTTTGAGCTTAAAATGTAAATATTACACTAGAATGTAGTCCTATGTACTTATTTGCTCTTCTCTTTAGTAAGTAATTGTAATTTATTTTATTCTTGCATTTCTTTACGCACCAGATTTAATATTATGCATTACACTTATTTCCTTTGTTGTTACCAGTGTCCATTTGTCCATTGATGTATTTAGTTATGACAAAATTGTATTGAAGTGTCCAATCAATAATTGTAGACCTATATCAAGCTAACATATCTTTTTAATACGACAAATTAAATTTCATTCAATTGTTACTCCGTTTGTGTACTCAGAAAATGTCGGTTTCATGTATGACGTGCGCCTGGTGTTCTGTCTACCTGTAAAACATAAGGGGTAATTTGTTGAAAGTCAAT
Organism: Periplaneta americana; assembly: GCF_040183065.1. Lineage (NCBI taxonomy): Eukaryota > Metazoa > Arthropoda > Insecta > Blattodea > Blattidae > Periplaneta > Periplaneta americana. The sequence goes on along the minus strand of NC_091127.1, from coordinate 61,997,910 downwards.
TATTCGGATGGTTGCCCGACCTTGACCGATGTTCTGTAACCGGTCGAATCTAAACCGGTTGTATGCGCTATTTTGCAGCACTTTGATCTATATGTCTTCCTGTGTATCAGTTTTTAGCTTTTTTCCCCCTGTCTATCAGTCAGATTGTTTTTTTTTTTCTGGGAATTAGTATGTTTACTCAAATGAATGAGCATTTGTTTAGAAAACATAATCAGAATAGTAATTTACTCGTGAATGACGTACTACAGAGTGATTCGGTCGTCAGAGGCCCCAAAGATTTGTCAATAAACTCGATATTTATTTATAGATCGACAATGAAACTTATATATAGGCCTACATACGTTGAATTGTATAAAATAAAACATCCTTCTTTGAATTAGGTTTGGACTCTCGATGGACTCGAACCAGTTGTAAATCGGATAAGCATCTTTTGACAAAATTTCAACGAGTTCGTGGAATGCGTTTGGAATATCTGAAGACGGAAGAAAAACCAATGCTATAATCATTCTAATTTGTACACTGAAATCAACTTCGTCACCGTATTTCTTTGCCAATCCTGATGACTGAACTTGACGTCGCAAACTTTGCCCCAAATGAAAGAAGCATAAGGAAAAGGACTACATTATTAGTCGGCATAGTTGTATATAAATAAAATAATAACATTTTTGAAAGAAATTGAATACTTGCGATACTAAAAAAAGTTAGTAATAGTTTCATTCATTCATTTTATTTTTCCCAAAGATAGGTCCTTTACTGCAAACCCAGCAGTTTTCAATATTCTCTCATTTTCGCCTTCCTTTCACTCCGCATAAATTTATATTCTTTAATGTTGTCCATCATCTGATATCTTTTTCTGCCCCGAGCTTTTTTCCCGGTACGTCATTTCTTCTAGTGTACGGTATTCTTCACTAGGACGTTTCTTCTGACAGTGACCCAATCAGTTTTTTTCTCTCTTCCTGATAATTTTCAGTACTATTTTTTCATCATCCACTCTTTCCAGCACAGCTACATTTCTTATTTAACTGTCTTATTTCACAAGCACCATTCTTCTCCATATCCACATGTCAAATGAAGGGTTCAGGCCCATAGCGGGCCAAGCGCCATTTATTAAAAACAGAGAAAGCAAGGGTTAAAGTTAAGTGAATAGCATAGTTCAATGAAGATTGACATATCATTTAGTTTTAATGTGTATATTTTATATTACTTGCTATATCTTTCCATTGAATTATGGTAATACTGTACCTATGTGATACAGTGTTAAAAGTTGTGTAATCAAGATGTGTGGTAATACCTTCATTTTGACTCCTGCTTTCTAACTTTTTAGTAAATGGCGCTTGGCCCACTATGGTTCTGACCCCTTCAAATGCTACCAGTCGTTTCAGTTTCGGTCTGAAGAGTTGTACCTCCGCCCATCTTCAATATAAGTCTGGAATATGGCCTCTGCCATTAGTTGAATAGCAATTATCCTTCTCTTTTCCTCTATCGGCAATGTTTACGTCGCCTATCAGACTTTATGGAACGCAGTGTAGTTTTCAGCTTTCTTGCCTCCGTGCAAAAAATCATATGAATTGTAACAACATTATTTTATTAAAATTTTGGTCTTTATAAAGTAGAAAATAAATAATCAAGTACAAAATATTAAATATATAATATATTTTTAATAGGCCTACCTTTTCATAGAGAGATTTTAAAACTTCGCATTATATCACAAAAAATGCATAGTTTGTTATTTAAAATAGTAGTAATATATTATACAATAATGAATTTTAATGCATTGTACATGAGTGCATTTTGTTTCAGTTTAGATTTTGAAATGTTAATCCTCTTTCAATATGTTCTTTTAGAATCATTTTGAATGTATGCATTATATTTTATATACAGTTGGAAGGCTTCGCTTTGTGTTATAATTGATAATCGGTTTAGTTATTCTATTAATACGGTCATGTGGATTCAGTACATATACTAGAACACGATTGACAGAATAGAATTTTTTACAGGTGCCATTCAATTCAATATAGGAATCATACATGCGGCTATTATTTAATATATATTTAATATATATTTAAGCTCTTTCTTTGAAATATACAATGCTTTCATTTTAACTCTATTGAATTAAAAGTTAAAAAGATGCATAATAAATAAGTTTGATTTCAGGGAACTATATTAATCACTTACATACTGCATATAAAAATATAAAATATAGCGATCAAACAAATTTGCATGTTTACATCATAACTAGGACAAAGACAGACGGAGGGTGAGAGAGAATTCTGTTCAAAAGAATTGAATACAAAAAAAATGAATGCTATATTTCACTTGTTTCATTTAAGTTGATAATATCAATACTAAAAATTGCCCCATAAATGTGGTCGGTATGTAAAAATACCAACTGTATTCTACACTTCCACAGTATGAAATTGATGAACATCCACGTTTGTAACAATATTATTATCTATATTTGGTTAGTTCAAGTGAAAGTCGTCCGAAATGTACTAAGTAACCATAGACGGAGATAAAATGATTTCATTGGAGGGGGGCACTATAGGACGATAAAACGAGCCAATTCATAAGAATACGTAGCTGGGATTGCAGTAAAACACCTGCCTTCGGGAAGAACACTAAACAAAATGAAAATGAAAAGACCTGCCTTCGGGAAGAACACTAAACAAAATGAAAATGAAAACAAGTTTTAACATTCTGTTTTGGTATAGGCTTATAGTAATACCCAGGAATTCACACAGTTCTTGAAATTATTGTTTAAAATATCATTAAAATAAAGTTTGTTTTATGAACGTCTTCAAAATATTTTAGAATGCACCGTTATAAAATTATTAGTATATGACATACGATTGCTGCACGTCGCCCTTCAATTAAGAAAAGGAAAATATGAAGAAGAAATTGGAATCAAAAGTGCAATAAAGTATATATGGAAAATATCGACATTTAAGATATGTTTCCAGCCTTTGCTACACCGTAGTAATGATAGGGAATTAATTTATCAGATACGTGCCACACCTTCGCAATTGACATTGTGGTTTGTACCACACGTCCCATTAAACTAAACAGGTGGTTTGTGTGAAATTTGTGGTAGAGAAATCTGTGTTTGGGTTACCACTAACTAAATGGCTAATTCAATGGCTTTCAGATCTCGAATTGTGATCAATATTCGTGCAAATCTTCAGTTGAAATTGGTTCAAGACTTTAGTTTCAACAATTGTTACTAAATAAATGAAATTTGGTGTGATGGATTTGGGAAAATTTTTATAAGAACCTCCACTTTTCTTGACTTTCATCATCTCATAAGCATTTGGCTCATACTGAATTCCCTAGCCTTAACAAAATATATACAAGACTTTTCAGAAGAATGAAATCTTTTATGTAGTAATGACTTATGCACTTTAAAGTACACATGCTAGAAACACGTCTGTATTCTTAAAAATAAATTATTATTCTCAGACCAAGTTGAATAATAAGACAATTGCTCCTGTGAATCGTGGACAGAATTTTTCCAATGTGTTTATTGGAATAGCTTCATTCTGCTGGGTAATTCAACCGATAATTTTCTAGGATGACTAACATAAATATGAGACAATAAAAATCCACCGAATGCATACTTGATGAAAGTGCTAATCAGGAAATTGTAAAATATCTTCTTTGATATTATTGTCGAACATGTTAACATCTATTTTACTGGAGAATTAAGTAAAGACTACACATTCCTCCTAGTAAACTGACATTAACTTACTGGAGGATGAAGTGCAAGGTGCACAATCTTTCGTTCATAACAATTACATTAACATACTGCAGAATGAAGTGACAGTTACACTCTCTTCCGTTCATAGTAAAACTGGCATTAGCATACTGGAAGGTGAAGTGAAAATTGCACAATCTTCAGTTCACAACACTTGCATTAACATACTGGAGAATGAAGCGAAACTTGCGCCATCTTCCGTTCATACTGAACTGGCATTAACATACTGGAAGATGAAGTGGAAGCTGCACAATCTTCCGTTCATAACACTTATATTAACATACTAGAGAATGAAACGAAAGTTACACCATCTTTCGTTCATAGTAAAACTGGCATTAACATACTGTAAGATGAAGTTAAAGCTGCACAATCTTCCGTTCATAAAACTTACATTAACATACTGGAAATGAAGCGAAAGTTGCACCATCTTCCGTTAATAAAACTTATATTAACATACTGGAGAATGAAGCGAAAGTTGCACCATCTTCCGTTCATAGAAAAACTGGCATTAAAATACTGGAAGACAAAGTCAAAGCTGCACAATCTTCCGTTCATAACACTTACATTAACATACTGGAGAACGGAGCAAAAGTTGCACCATCTTCCGTTCTTAGTAAAACTGGCATTAAGATACTGGAAGATGAAGTGAAAGGTCAATATTTTGCGTTCATGGTGACACTGACACTGACACTGACACTGACATACATGGGCGTGGAAATTTGTAAGGACTCTAAATTCAATAAAGAAGATATTACTTTTTTTAAATTCATAAGAAACTTGTTGTTAATGTAACTGAAACTCATAAAATTAATATTTAACGAAATCCCAAAATCATAGTAAAACTGATTAGTGCTGTTTGCTTGTTTTAAGGCGAGTATACATTTAACAAACGAACGACGAACAAATGACGAGTACGAAAATTCGCTATTTTTCTCCGTTTGGAGGAAAAACCAATTTCCGTCGAATGAAAAAAGAACATTAGCATTTGACGATTATTCCCGGTAATGTGGAACAAAGATACAATTATTGCAAGTGCCGCCATTCTTATTTTAGGCAGTTTAATGGAAAGGACATTTAAAAGTAAAGGACGATAGTGGCAGAAGCCACTATTCGGAAGAAACGGTCGACATAGAAGCAGTGGCTTTCTTAATAATTTACACCAAATTGGATTACGGCAGTTCATAATTTCTATCAAATATCAGGAATATAATTTTGGAAGTGTTACTATTCAAAATGGTACCAGAAATTTAGAAGAAAGACGCAAAATTCTTGAAATACTACTAATCACGCTTCTATTCCTAGCAACAGGATATCCGTTCACAATTTTGCTGTTTTTATTTATTCAAAGTATCCAATAATCTCATTTTAAGCATTGTATCAATTGTTTCATTGGAGCGAATTTATCCAGCATATATGCAATAAGATTGTAGGCTAACCACGCTGATTCGCATATTTCATTACTTTTCAACCTCGTTTTCTCTGTCCATTACTGTTTTATCCTCCGGAAATATGTTAATAGTGAATCTGTTCTAATTTTCACTTCGGCCCTTACTATAAACAAAACATGTGTTGATTGGAATCAAATAAAAATAATTTGTTACTTTTGCAAGAGATATTTGATTATATATAATGATAATGATAATAATAGTAATAACAATAATAATAATAATAATAATAATAATAATAATAATAATAATAATAATAATAATAGAGGAATCTATCGGAATAATATTAATTTAAGAAACAAGGAGGTTATTTTGGGGAAATGAAAAACTGTACCAACATTAAAAATAGGGTTTACTAGTTAAAGAAAAAAATGTTTTATTACAATTTATAAGACCAGATATTTATAAGTAGAAAAAATAAGCATTTCTTTAAACTAGAAGTAGAAATAAAATGTGTTTTTAATCAACGGTTTATGGAAGAACGTTGTATGGTACAGGTAGAGTTAGACTTTCTCTTTAAACAAAATATAAAATTTGATCATGGAGCAACTTTCTATGGCTTTTAATATTACACTTAGTATCCACACGATGTTATTCACATTACATACATCTCTTCAGGGCATGGAAGGTTTTCATAATAAGGACGATAATCAGGAGTTAGAAAGGCACTCTAACGGAAAAGATCTTTCTTCTTCTTTTTTATTTTAGAATAATACTTTTGTAAATGGTTATATTGGTTTTACAACAGAAGAGACTCCCTCTTCTCTAACATTCCCTCTAGCACATTGATGCCGAGGTCTGAACGTATCGTGGCTGCTTTTATGTAGTTCTAACAGTGAATGGATAGTCATTGTTAAGCTGAATATACGTGGCTTGTGTTATTTATGGTTTGGGATTTCGTTGCATGCATATTCCCAGGCAGGATAAATCCTTAGAAAGTTCATAATTCATTTCTTTAACCTGGAATGTTTTGTTAAGTTTAGCCTCAGCCGATTTAGTTACTTCTTCATTTGCAAGTTACTGGGTATTTCTGATCCTGATGGAGCGCCCTCATTGTTGGTTCCATGTTCTTTAACCCAGATAAGACTGAATTATTTTTTGTTAAAAAAAAACAATTTTTTGTATAAATTATTTAATTGTAATTGATATAACATAACAAAGCTGTTTTTAAATTTTGTATGTTGATAGTATCCGAGATTTTCAGTGTGCTTTATATAGGACGTCAGTCATATCCCCATGCAAAAACATATCACATAAATCGTTTTTGCACTAATATATATCAATTGTTTAGCTTAACGATACATCAAATTAACACAAAATTATATCACTCATACACAATAAGATTATTGTATTTTTCGAGAATGTTTATGGTGTGTGATACGTGATAAAACATTTTACATGTACACCGACATCATACTTCATAAATATTATTGTTGTCTTTTTGTGACACTGTCTGCATCGAGTTTGTTTTCCTTGATATACCACAAAATGATTACTTCCATCAAACCTTGAATCATTTTGCTCAGTCTTAGATGAGATAGTCTACCGCAGTGGTCGTCAGCACTCGCTGAAAATGGTAAAGGGTAAGTGCAGCAGGATTAGGTAGAGAGCATACCCGCCAGCAGCCAAAAATGCACCTGCGGGTAAGAGACGATAGCCCGAGAGTGCAGTGAGTTGACGACCGCTGGTCTACCGCTTGACTGTACATATCGAGCAGTGGATTCGAGAACAGATAAGACAAGACGTTTGCGAAATGCAAGACGATCGAGTTTTTCGTTGGAGTTTATCTTGTAGAGCTGCCATGCATTTCGTTCTGCTACGTCAATGCAGACTGAAGTACCATTTCTTGCTTCTAATAGATGTTTTGTACAGATTGATGTTTTGGTCCACCCATATTTTTGTTGTACTAATATATGATATTGGGCTATTTCACTGATATTTTCTTCTTCAAATTTCTGGAGTATCTTGAAACTGTGTGCACGGAAATTGAAAAATATAGCATTTCCCTGCTGTATGTCAACTTCTTCCCAATTGAAATTTATTATTCTTTCTCATCATCTGTATATCGGTTGCTGAATCATAAGCATTTCTACTGCCATTCTCACCATCGCCTTTACTATGTTCATCATCACCGTTATGACTTTCGTCATCATAATCATCCATTCCCTCTCCTTGTGTGTTGAGGGTTACTTCCGTCTCAGCTCGCACCTGACTACCAGGCATATTGTCAATTGTAGGGTTATTTTCATCACCAGAATCCTCATCAGTTACATTACCACACGCATTTTTGGTGATAAAATGGTGATGGAACTGTTATTGCACTTAGGTATAGCAACTTGGTCGTCCTGAATCATTTGTAAGGCTTCATTTAGTGAAAACTCCCTATAATAACATGAGTACCATCAGTCTCACGAAATGTCCCCTCTTATGACTGACGTACTACATGTAGTACGCCTAATTTTACCATGATATGGCATAACACTAAATAAAAAATTGAATCTAATTATGAATTATTATATACGAAGTACATTATACGAGTATGCCTTATCAGTATCAAAAGCATTATATCTATAGTATGTGATATATACCGACTTCGAGAACAACATGTTCTGCTCCACAGCCATGACTCTCACAAATATGTTAACAACAATGACTATGATAGACTGAACATAATAAAAAAAATTGGACGCAATTTATAACACATAAGCAGGGAAAGGATTTATATGTAAATACATATTTACTTATAAAGCTAATATAATTTATATTTTGCATTATCTTTATGTTTCACAATGTGTAGGGTTGAAAAATCCTACTTTTATTTTCCATATTTTTCCATATTTTAGAGTTTAGTACATATTTTCGTTAATTTCCATATATTTTCCATATTTCATATAAAACAGTCCATATTATATTAGGTTTAACAATAAAACAAAACAAAATTCCATTAACTTTTAAAAATACATTTCAACAATAGAGATTTAAACACATGTTCAGTAATCCCTTTAACATCAGAGTTATTTGAAAATTAGCAGTCCTATCAACAATGGGAAAGTAAGTTACAAAACTGTATTAATTTAATTTAAAATTTTTAACAGACTTCAGTTGTGCAGCTCAACAGTTAAATGCCAGTCAGAGTACACATAGGTTCAGTTTTGTAAATCATACTATAAAGACGGTAAATATGCCAAAAGTACGTCATTCAGTCAATTTAAAATCAAAACTAACAAGTTACATTTCAGAATTTAAAGAAGATGGTTTATCAACTGACAATAAAATATTATTTTGTAATTTGTGTCAGTGTGCAGTATCATCTACACAAAAGTTCCTGGTGCAACAACACATTACAACTAGTAAACATCAGGCCAACAAACAACTAAATTCCAAGCAGAGACAATTGTTTTTAACACAACCAACAACATCGAATGTAAGATCTGAGTTTAACATCGACCTGTGCCGTTCTCTCATCTCTGCTGATATTCCTCTCTACAAACTAAAGAATAAGGTCTTCAGGGAATTCCTTGAAAAATATACTCAACATACAATCCCGGATGAGTCAACACTTAGGAAGACGTATGCTCCATCCATCTACGATGAGACAATACAGAAGATAAGAGATGAAATTAAAGATAGTTCAATTTGGGTTTCCATTGATGAGACTCCCGACAAAGAAGGTAGACTTGTTGGTAATGTAGTTATCGGTTTGTTAAGTGAACAATATTCTGAACGAATTCTTTTACATTGTGATGTTCTAGAAAAGTGCAATAACAAAACTATAGTTAAACTGTTCAACGAAGCTATGGGTATCCTGTGGCCAAAGGGTATTATGTACGATAATGTGTTATTCTTTATTAGCGATGCTGCCCCTTATATGGTCAAAGCTGGACAAGCATTATCTGTTGTATATCCTAAATTGACTCATTTTACTTGTGTGGCGCATGCATTTCATCGTGTGGCAGAAGTGGTCAGAGACAATTTCCCTAAAGTAGATTTGTTGATTTCATCAGTGAAAAAAGTATTTCTCAAAGCTCCCAGTAGAGTTAACGTGTTGAAAGAAATGTACCCTGAAATTCCATTGCCACCAAAGCCAATTTTAACTAGATGGGGTACATGGCTAGAAGCAGTTGAATATTATGCCGAACATATAGACTCTATTAACAATGTTCTCCTTGCATTGGACTCTGAAGATGCAGTCTCAATTGATACTGCGAAAACAGTTACCTGTGACATAAGTGTGAAGAATGACTTAGCTCACATTCAGCATACATTTTCATGCATCATAAAAACGCTCAAAAGTCTCCAAAATAGGCACCTTTCACTATCTGAAAGTTTTGAAATTATAAATAGTACTGTGGAACAACTGAATCGTGGTAGAGGTAAAGTTGCAGATGCAGTAAGAGCTAAGGTGGACACTGTACTTTCAAAAAACCCTGGATATGAAGAACTACAAAAGGTTGTTGCTGTGATGAGTGGTGAATCAACAGTGAAGATTAACTTGGACTTATCCCCAGCAGACATTGTGAAATTGAATTATGTACCAGTTACTTCTTGTGACGTCGAACGCTCTTTTAGTCAGTATAAATCTATCCTCAGAGACAATAGAAGAAGATTCACTTTTCAGCACTTGAAAGAAATGTTTGTAACCTATTGTTATGGTAACAGACAATAAAAATTGTGTTTTGTTGAAACTACATTGGAAGATAAGGTACGTCCATTATATTTTTTGTTTAGTTTGATTAAAATGTACCAATATTTAACGTACATAGTCATTTTTTTATAATTTTAAGTCCATATTTAATTCCATATTTTGGTAAAAATCCATATTTAATTCCATATTTTGGTAAAAATAACTACATATATATTTACATATTTCATATATTTTTAGTCCATATAAATCCGTTCCCTGCACATAAGGATTATGGTTTCATGCTTGCCGACTACGAAAATCTTACAGAACAATGTTAAAAAAATAAAACGTCCGGTGTCCTATATATAGGACGTCAGTCTTATCTGGGTGAACGTCGTTGATCTGAATTTCTGTACAATTTCAATGGCCAACTTGGGGATGAAATCAAGCAGGCTTACATACGGTTCGAACAATACAGGGTCACTGCAACTGAGATGAAATATCTCAACAACTTCTCACTGAGATTTTTGGAGAACACATCGTCACGTGAATGCAAGAAATAGGTAACTCGAAATTTGCGTTTTTTAGTTACCTCTTTTACAGCATAGCAGAACTCGCACAAAATGTAATGCAAGAATTAGGTAACTGATCGAACGATACCAGCGACATTTATTTTCCAATATAACAAATAGGTAAAATAAAACTAGACATATTCCCTAGTGCAAAAAATAAGTAAATAGGCAATGTTACAAAATATTAAAAATCAAGTTACCTAGTTCTTGCATTCAGGTGACGACATTATCTCTGTCGAGATCAATCACGCACACTTGATGAACTGCATGCTGCAATAACTTTGTATATACTGTAGGAAGCATTTTCCAACATTTGAAAATAAAATAAAGCGAGTCTCGCCTAGGGTGACCAGATTCACATCGATAGAAAAGAGGACAGAAAACTTAAAAAAGGAGGACATTGTTCGAAAAAAGAGGACAGAAAGTATGTACTTAAATTTAGACTTAAATCTATTTTATAGGTACTACAAATTACGTCAATATCTATTTTCTTACAAAATATTTACAGTACAGATTTAGGCTTATATCATACTTAAAATACGTTAATATTACAAAATAATTATGATAAAATTTGATAATAACGATTTTACAGTTAGCTACATATGAAAGTCAAGGGAACTGTAATTATTAAAGAGGACAGAAAATATATATTTAGATTTAGACTTAAGCCTATATTATACTTAAAGTTATGTCAATATCTATTTTATTACAGCACATTTATAATAAAATTTACTTACTTACTGGCTTCCAAGAAACGAGGAAGTTCATTGCCGCCCTCACATAAGCCCGCTATTGGTCCTGTTCTGAGCAAGATTAATCCAGTCTCTATCATCATATCCCACCTCCCTCAAATCCATTTTAATATTATCTTCCCATCTACGTCTCGGCCTCCCCAAATGTCTTTTTCACTCCGGCCTCCCAACTAACACTCTATATGTATTTCTGGATTCACCCATACGTGCTACATGCCCTGCCCATCTCAAATGTCTGGATTTAATGTTCCTAATAATGTCAGGTGAAGAATAAAATGCGTGCAGTTCTGTGTTGTGTAACTTTCTCCATTCTCCTATAACTTCATCCCTCTTAGCCCCAAATATTTTCCTACGCACCTTTTTACTGAAATATATAATATATTATAATGTAATATAATATAATATAATATAATATAATATAATATAATATAATATAATATAATATAATATAATATAATATAATATAATATAATATAATATAATATAATGTAATGTAATGTAATGTAATGTAATGTAATGTAATGTAATATAATATAATATAATATAATATAATATAATATAATACAATACAATATAATAATATTATATATATTTATAATATTTAATGCTATAAAATGATTTTGCGGTTAACTACATATGAAAACCAAGGGGACTATAATTATTATCAGAATACACAAAAAGACCGCACAAAATGTAAATTTAATATTACCGGTAGGCCTACTTTGTAAGCAAAGAGAGATGTGATCGTTGGCAAAGAGTATATTCCTTCGATGCTTCTGCCACCTACAGGCAAATTACTTCAAAAAGGCGTCAAATCAGATAATTTCAAAATATCAGGCATACAAGCTACGAAAAGAAGAATATTTCTTGATTTTTTTAAAATCCGCCCGGATCCCGAACAAAGGCCTAAAAAGGAGGACATGTCCGGACAAAAGAGAACGTCTGGTCACCCTAGTCTGGGCCCGTATTTTTAATGGTGAACATCACTTTCAAAATCTGTTATAAATCCACATTGAAACTGAGGGTGATTTAGCAAACGTTTCGTAGTTAGTTTTCATATGAGATACCTGCATTTCTATATTTTATTGCTTTTTCGTTGTATCCTTCTTTTAGGCTTCTGTAACATATCCAGAATATTAGGGGTATACTTGCAAACATTTTAGAGGCGATCGGGTATTACTGATACAAACTAAGTAAAGAATTTCTCTATCATAGAAGTAATTTTTAGACATGAAAAATGCCAGGTTTTTAGGTTCGTTAATATCTCTTACCGATTTGTTCTCCCTGCGCCTGGCTAGTTACGCGGAGATCCAGGCTTGTAAGTCTTGTCTATCATCCAGGCTTAACATGAAGGTCTTTGTAGAGATTCAGAAAAAGAATTTGGGCCACATGAATCTTACATGTCTGCTGAGCATGCGCAGTATCTTATAACTGGAACTTGGAAAATTCAGGTGGCCCAAATTTTGTTTCTGGGCCTCTACTCTTACAAGTAAGCAACTAAAATTTAATGTGTATCCAACACATTAATACATGGAACTGAAATAAATTAATCATCTGTTCGAAATTCGAATACATTTTTATTTCAAAAGTACGGTAGACTGAAATAAAACTGAAGCATTGAAAGTAGTGTTATCTAAATTATTCAGAATAAAAAGGGCTTTATAAATGATGTGGTATTCGCTTTTAAATTATCGCGAAGTAATTAAAAGAAATTTCATTTTAAAATTGTTCTAATTGAAATAAGAGAAACATACGAAATAAAATAATCACTGAATTATTAAAAAAAAAATATTTTCTTAACTTATGTCTTAACATGTTTTTAGGTAAATTATTCACATTACGAAAAGAAACGTCACCTTGCGGTCCGAGATCCTCGTTCCGAGGATGAAGAGATCCTGCATCCCGGAGTCTTGTGTACACAGCAACAAAACATTCGTCTATTTGAAATTCCGAGGTTTCGAAATCATAGCCAGTAGAGCTTTCCTACGTCTGCAGATTCCTTTGCAATTACTTACTGGCTTTTAAGGAACCCGGAGGTTCATTGCCGTCGTCAAATAAGCCCGCTATTGATCCCTATCCTGAGTAAGATTAATCCAGTCTCTATCATCATATCACATCTCCCTCAAATCCATTTTAATATTATCTTCCCATCTACGTCTCGGCCTCCCCAAAGGTCATTTTCCCTCCGGCCTCCCAACTAACACTCTATATGCATTTCTGGATTCGCCCATACGTGCTACATGCCCTGCCCATCTCAAACGTCTCGATTTAATGTTCCTAATTATGTCAGGTGTAGAATATAATGCCTGCAGTTCTGTGTTGTGTAACTTTCTCCATTCTCCTGTAACTTCATCCCTCTTAGCCCCAAATATTTTCCTAAGCAATTTATTCTCAAACATCCTTAACCTATTTTCCTTTCTCAAAGTGAGAGTCCAAGTTTCACAATCATACAGAACAACCGGTAATATAACAGTTTTATAAATTCTAACTTTCAGATTCTTCGACAGCGGAGTAGATGACAAAAGCCTCTCAACTTTATAATAATAGGCATTTCCCATATTTATTCTGTGTTTAATTTCCTCCCGAGTATCATTGATATTTGTTACTGTTGCTCCCAGGTATTTGAATTTTTCCATCTCTTCGAGGGATAAATTTCCAATTTTTATATTTCCATTCCGTACATATTCTCGTTACGAGACATAATCATATACTTTGTCTTTTCGGGATTTACTTCCAAAGCTATCTCTTTACTAGCTTCAAGTAAAATTCCCGTATTTTCCCTAAGCGTTTGTGGATTTTCTCCTAACATATTCACGTCATCCGCATAGACAAGCAGCTGATATAACCCGTTCAATTCCAAACCCTGTCTGTTCTCTTGCTTTTACGTACATAAAATAAATATAGGATAATTGGCCATTAATAAATCTTTCCGTTACATAGAATTTTGGTGAACGAACTTAAGGTTAATGACCCTTGACTAGCCGAGAAGGTGTGTTTATACTGGGGAATATGCTTGAATTACGTGCGTTTAGTGTAAAGGAACAGGTGTTTCATAGTACGATCATTCATAAAACATCAGACAGTAAAATATGCGATATATTAATTGAAAAATTGTCAGAGGAAGAGAAAGGTTTTACATTAATATTTCTTTAAAAAATGCAAAATATCCGCACGTATACACCTAAGAGGCTCTATATGGAATTTAATTTCCTAAAATGTAATAACACCGGCGTAGCAAAGGCAATATTCATTTTCGAAAAATAATGTTTACTCAGAAACCATTGTGATTGATTACTTAACAGTGTTAGTTATTTCATTCCGCGCCTACATTACTAGGATATTTTTATATTATGTGATAAAGAGTTGGACTATTTTAGACTAAGGTTTGCTGAAAAATGAAGGGGAACAACTAAAGTTTTAAATGTTTCACTTTTTCTATCATATTGTTTGTTTAATTTTGGTTTTTCAGTGTTTGTTTTAAATTTACTTATTTTGTTTACAAAGTATTGTACTTTAACACAAGAAATAACAATGATCAATATAAATAATACATTTTATTACAGTTACGAACTTCTTACAACAGACTCCTTACACATTTCTTAATGGAAGAATATCTGAAATACTTCCTACATTTTATAGGCTAATTATAGAAGCTGAGTGAAAATAATTCCTTGCTACTTTCTTTGCCGCAACTGGTATTTGAACATGTGTTGTACTAGGAATAAATTTGAAATATTTTGTTTGTTTCAATAACAAATTGTTTTCACTGATAAAAAATTGTTCAACCATAAAAAAGACAACATATTATATATTATTTATTGTTGCAGTGTATGATAGAAAATACACTACGCTTTATGTACTGAGCCATGTATATAATTCTTGTGGGTAAGATTCTGAAAGTTGCTACCGTATTTTCTGCTTGGAAGAGAGAATGTTAAAGAAACACAAACTTCAATGTTAACACTGTACAAACAATCTGAAGGCTAGAGTAAAGAAAGGGAAAGGACAGTGGGGTTTTGGATGGGAATATGAAGGGAACGGATGAGAAAGGAAATCACATATCCAGGGAGACCGTGGCAGGAAAGATAAAGAAATGGAAGAGAGGGAAATCTTAGAAAGGATGTCAAGAAAGTTGCAGAAATTTACAGGGGTGGAAAATCCTCGAGGGACTGAATTTTTTTCTGTAGCAGACTCGTGACATATTGGACACTACTAATCTATGTGACAACCCCATGTCTCAACATTAAGTATTGTCTTTGTTTCATCTAAGGGCAATTCTCGAAGGACTTGCGAAGAGGAAACCTAATAAAGTGTCTTTTTCACTAGCTTTCTCCTCGACAGTCATCGTTCTACCACCATTTCAAACCCTCTTTTATTGAATATCCAAATTTATTTGAACCATAAGGTATATTAGGGTTATAATGAAATACATTTCAGATACAAATACGTACACAAATGTTACTAACGAAGACATGTAATTTATAACAGACAGACAATTATATCACATGCCAGTACATATGTAGGCTTAAGTATGTAGAATATATTACACACAGAAACATATAGGCCTATATGACATAACAGCCAGACGTATTACATAAAATTACATATATATGCCATAAAACATATTATATAAAGAAGTACATATTTAAGAATAATAGTAATAATAATAATAATAATAATAATAATAATAATAATAATAATATAATTTAAATATTTATTCTGTGATATGTAACCATTACACATTGAGAAACATGAAACAGCTATTATTGTTAACAAGAATTGTTAGAAAAATATTTCGTTAGTCTATTATTAAATTGGTTTGATGTCTGACAGTCCCTGACATTACGGAGTAGTGAATTCCAAAGCCGAGGAAGAGCTACAGCGAAAGAAGATGAATATGAGGATGTTCGGTGGGAGGGAATAGATAATATTGAGGAGTGTTGTGATCGTGTGTCTAGATTATGGCGGGTGGATAAATTTTGAAAACGAGACGCAAGATAGAAGTTGAGAAATGCAATATGTGAAAGAGGAGGGAAAGACAGTGAATTTTTCTACGATCTTCTAGACGTAGCCAGGACAACATTTCCAGGGATGGTGTTACGTGATCAACCCGGCGAATATAGCAGACGAAACGGACTCATATATATCTGTCTGTCTGTCTGTTAGAGAAAAATTATGATTTTTCTTTGCTGAGACGTTACTTTTCATAAATTAAGTTAAATTGTGTTTCATTTAACGACGCTCGCAGCTCCCAGTGTGCCGGAATTTTGTCTCACAAAGTTCTTTTACATGGCAGTAAATGTACTGACATGAGTCTGTCGCATTTAAGAACACTTGAATGCCATCGACCTGGGCCGGGATCGAACCCCCAATCTAGGGCACACAAAGGGCAACACTCTACCAACTGTGCCACCCAGGACGACGTTTTTCATAAAATATCAATATCAGTATTATTTGGTTGAAATAAGATCTTCAAAATGGAACTGATCGGGTCGATGGAATCATCACTCCTGCCGCGTGCCGTGTTGTGAAAGACGAAGTTCATAATCATTTCACGGATTTGTGAAGACCAATTACACTGAGTAGTAAGTAACCTCGTTACTATCTATCCCTCCACAACGGAGATTGAGGGGCTTCCCTAATAAACCAATTATTATTGCCGTACTTCGGAACGTCCTTCCTGTGTGATAATGATATAATTATGAGCCTTATAAACCGCCCATGTAGCCTAGCTGCTAAATGGGGCACAGATGGCGGTACGATGAACACCATATGTTATTGCTCTGTCGTACATGTGAATCCCATAATTACATTCGTCGTGCAAGTCCGTCTGTTTGCGTTCACCTGAGCGGAATGCATATGTCTTATACGCGAGCAGTTTGTCAAAGCTGTTCCCAATTGAATCGAACATCGGTCATGAGTCATAACAAGTAAACTTTTCAGGAACAGCAATGAATTGTTTCTAAGATTAACTATATAACATTGATAGGTACTTGCCAAAAATAATACCAATAAAGGTTCTAGAAATAGCGTAGTGTAATTTCAATTTTCACATTTTAGTTACTGAGAAAACTTATAAAATTGAGTGACTCATGACTAGGGCTCGGAAGTTGAACACCTATAAATTGCCTAAAAGACCTTTAAAAATACCTAAGATATCCTAAAAAGGACCTAAAGACTGGAAAATGGGCATAAAAAGATGATCCAAATTAATTAATAATTTCAGTTACAATTACAATTATTGTTTAATGAATAGGGGAGACAGTTGTACCTTTAGCATAGTGTATCTTTGAACATTTTTTGTTTTTTAATTTTTGCTGCTGCCTAGAGGACTCAAACTGAAGTTTTTTTTTAGTTCTAAAAGCTGTACTCAGCTGTAGGCCCCCATCTCTCTTCATATTATTGCCATCTAAAGACGATTCCACGTTAAGAAAAAAGCATTGAACATATGAGGACTGTTCCATAAGCTATTTATAAGTCTTTTTTTGAGAATTCGGAATTAATAATTAGTTTCCTTTAAGCCATAGAGCATAATTTTATTGACAACAAGAGCGATTTCATGTGCTAAATATTGTTATACCTTTAAAATTATTATATATTTCATTTACGAATAACAGGGTAACAGCTAAATTGGTGGAATAGGCTTCTGCTTTCTTGCCAAACATTCAGCTGAGAAATTTAATAGACAAATAGGGGTGGTACAGTTGAGGCTAAGATTTCACACTGTTAAAACACGTACAGACAAATGTCTCAGTTCCGCTGGGAAATTTGTCGAAAATAGCTCAACAATTTCCTGTGTCTGTTCCAATAATTTTTTTTGCAGTAAAATTTTGTTTTCTTTCTGTTAATGGCTCATGGCGAACTTACCTTTTTACGACCCTCATAATTGCGGTCGAGTGGACAAAATTTGTATAAGCACATCTTTTGACATTATTAACATGGTGAAAGGAAAAAAAATAACTTTTTTATCTGTCCCCATCATAATGTTTGCTTGTTAGATCTATTTGAGTCCACACCTGTTCAGTAACGGTCAGCGCGTTTGGCCGCGAAACCAGGTGGCCCGGGTTCGAATCCCGGTTGGTTGAGATTTTTTCCGGGGTTTTCCCTCAACCCAATACGAGCAAATTCTGGGTAACTTTCGGTGCTGGACCCCGGACTCATTTCACCGGCATTATCATCTTCATTTCATTCAGACGCTAAATAACCTAGATGTTGATACAGCGTCGTAAAATTACCCAATAAAATAAAATAAAAAATCTGTTTGAAAAGACTAAGTCGATTAGTTGTGTATAATAAGCAGATTAACTTTAAATACTTCGGAAAAGTGTCGAAATACGTTCAACAACACAATTGAATAAAATATGCAGTACTATGGGCGTAAAATTTCTTTTATCATTTTTTGTAATTTTTTTTCTCATAAACTGTCATTTTGACATAGGGCAGTTTGGAATCCATCTCTTCAAATATCAGTCTCATATTATCGTTTACAGTTTGAATCAGCTTCTATACACATAATTAAGGTACTATAACAACCTCTTATTGAATTATCGATACAAAGAGTGGAAGTGAAGTAACCCTTAAGATTGAAAGGAATGATAGGGTACACTTAAAGGAATAGAAAACGTACATAACGTTTCTTAATTAAATACACGGTTAATATTAGAAAAATTAAGTTGGAAGTTTCAGCAGTCTGGCAACATCGCCGCTACATACAGCCGTCTTTCTTCTCGTAATAAAGATGTAAGAGGTCAACGAAATCAGGTCTGACTCTGTAAGCGAGCCTCCGTCTGTCGCTACGACATTGCAATCTGCTCGCATCGTTCAGTGACTTCAAATTAGTCGTTTTTAAATTAAATTTACACGAAAACATTTCACGCTATTGAAATACGTCAGAGAAGTAAAATATTCTTCCTTAGATTTTCTGTCGAGAAGAACAAAATACACGATTCTATTCGCAATAGTTACCGAATTAGAGGGTGTTAAACATTAGTGGGGGAAATCCTTTTTTTTTTCCTGATAACACTATGAACTTTCCACCAATATGGTATTACACTTTTTTTGTTACACTTCCACCTTGTATACAAAAATACGCAATAAAATTTCAGCTCGTATCTTTTCATTGTAACTACAATTTTTTGTGCTTTAACTAGAGTGATATATGTAAATAAATAGATATCTTCTAGGAATCTACAATGAACATGATAGTGATAGATCATTGTACACTGTAAGCTTTAAGGTGAACAATTTAAATGCGTATTAACAAAGCTTCCATAGAGTGACTTCGCGTTTATTCCCCCGTGGGCTGCACGCCAAGACGATGTTGGGTGCGGAACGACCCAATAAAAAGAACTTTTCGCATATAAAAATGCTGAGTTTATATAGTGAGAAAATAATATCTGCACCCGCCTTATTCCTGTCTCCAAAGCTTATAATGTAAGCCCTGCTGTTAGATAGGCTTATTGATCGACTAAAATGTCCATTTCCGCAACCAGCTATCCTATAATACACCCACCCCGCTATCTACTGCCAACCCTCTGACGACGTCGAAACATAGTAATATATCAGTGCAAGTGCCGATGTATGCTTCAACCCCCACTACCCCCCATGGAACTTGCCGGTCTTGTAACAACGGAAAATAAAATGGAACTTTTATACGGTGCTGAGGGGATGGGAGGATGGGGTTGAGGGGGTGAGAGACTTTGATTAACACCACGCAACTAGAACCCATTGTACTCAACACAGAACCATCACCTATCACTCCGGGAAATTGCAATCCACTAAAAAATATACCCTCGAATTACGACCATTTAGGGTTTATAACGCCCAGTTTGTGGGTTAGCATATATGTGTCTGAGTGTGTGTTTGTATGGAATCGGAGGTTGATGGAAATGCAATAATTTCTGTACCCTTGAGTATTTTCTTTGTTCTGGTGTTCATCTAAATCATGAGACGCACAATTTCAGTACCGGTAATACTGTTGGCTCGTTTTCTGATAACAATGATTTTCGTTTATGACCCTTATTCACAGTATGACATTCAGAAGAATGAAGAAAGGAGAGTTAGCAAAATAAATATACAGTCAACTCAGGATATAGTGAACTCGGTTATAGTGAACATTCGGCTATGTATGTATTTATTCACTGCACTGATTCTACCTGATTTCACTAACATTTATAATCATTTCACTGTTCAAATACTTTGCACAGCCACTTCACTGACACCAACACACT
Source organism: Periplaneta americana (assembly GCF_040183065.1). NCBI lineage: Eukaryota > Metazoa > Arthropoda > Insecta > Blattodea > Blattidae > Periplaneta > Periplaneta americana. The sequence continues at coordinate 61,977,536 of NC_091127.1, read as the reverse complement.
TCACTTACACAATAGACTTCACTGACACTACACACTTCCTCACTGATAGAACACTTCAAATAACAAGATATCAATTACACCCTTTAAGTAGTGTGTATAATATACTACCGTCTATTAGTAAAGTCCTTGCGCCTATTTTTAAATACATTTTGGTTATTGGTAAAGCCTTTAGTAAGTCTGCAGATAACGCATTCCACTCCCTGATAGTACGATTGAGAAAAGAAAACTTTCCAGTGTCCGTCCTCTGTCTTCTTTCCCTCAATTTATATGAGTGGTCGTTCCTTGAAGAGTAATTTGGCGGCTGAAACCTATTTTTTTATTTCTCTCTAGGGAGGCTCACCTCTGTATGTTTTGAACAGTGCGCATAATCGAATTCGAGTTCTCCGGTCCGTGAGTGTGTCCCATTTTAATAGTGAATTATTACGACAACACTTGAGAGCCAGTTTTTGAATCTTTTCCAGTGTCTTAATATGTTGTAATCTGTAAGGATCCCAATAGTGAACCTAAATCGTTGGTCGCGACTAGTATACATTAAAAAGTACATTAATATTTCCGTTTATACTGAACCCTCACTTCAGTTATAGTGAACCTAAAGCTAGAACTTTCCCAAGGAAATGTAATTTTAAAATTATCAAAATGGTAATTTAGGAAACCCTTTGCTCTATAAACTTCCAAGAATATGTTCCGAACAAAATCTCAAACTTTCTACTCCTTAAGTGCATTGAAAGACAAAGGATTCATTCAGCTACCTGGACAGCTTGAAACATGTTAAAGAGAATAGTGTACGAAGTGAGGGGTAAAGGAAGGATTAGTTCTGTCTCCTTTAAAAGAGGTTATTAGAAGAATATGATCACAAAGTGTTTTCTTTTGTAAAAGGGAGTAGAGTAATGACCAAAGAGTAAATACAAGAAGGATTACAGTAGAATGATCCACAACCCTTCCTCCACATCTTTGTAAAAGGGAACCCGGGGAAATTCCAAGGCTGAGCATACCTCTAGTGGGAACAGGTGCGAAATCGATCAGTGCCTACTACCTACATGGCCAGATTAGATTCAAGTTCCGAACTCTGAACATCAGGATGTCGAAGCGTAAAGTGTTTAAGTTGGAAGATAAAGCGAACATTAGTACTGATATTGAACGTAGTCTGACCCAAATGGGCATTAATACTGTATGTATAGCAACGTTAGTAGTATAAAAACAGACACTTCGGTTTTAGTGAACCTCGGATATAGTGACGAAATATGCTGGTCCGCAGAGGTTCACTATAAACGAAGTTGACTGTATATTGGAATTCCTATTTCTAATGTTTACTTTACGAATAAATTTATGTGCCAGAAAAAGTTTAATTGTTGTCCTAATTTAATTTTACATTTCTGCCAAACCTGTCAGAAACAAAGTAATAATAATAATAATAATAATAATAATCCGTGGTGCCACAGTCCTTGAAGGGCCCAGACCGACCAGCCGGCTGCTGGCCTCACGTTCACATGCCGAAGCAGAGGTGGACGATCATCGAACCAGAATGGAGGTATCGTGTGGTTAGCACGATGATCCCCCCCAGCCGTTATAACTGGTTTTCGCAACCAGATTTCACTACCTATCGTAGCTCCCCAAGTACGAAGCTGGATGGGCTCCGGTCCCATACACTGGCTGAAATTTCATGAGAAAATTTCTTCCCCCGTGAGGACTCGAACCAGCGCGCATTCCGTAACGCGAATCCTAGGCAGGATGCCTTATACCACGACGCCGGACACTCAGAACCAATGTATCATGAATAATTTCCGCATATGACTGCAACATCGTAGTATACCGATGGGTATCACTTAAAATTCGTCATTTTCAAAAATTGATACCATGCCAATAATTAATTTTAAAAGTCATATCTTGTGCTAGTTTGATAATTCTAATCCTTACAGTCACTTTAGAACGGCATGCTACATTCAAAGAAACTTCTACCGGACTCTGTATCTAACACTTTTCATTGCTTTAAGTTAATCAGCGAAATGTTGCTTCACATAGCCTATCTAGCATCGGACGTTTTAAAAGGTGCAAAATCACGGGTCAGTTTGTAAGGGAAATGGAAGTATAGACGAAGAAATAAGATGGATTGGAAATATAATTTTAATTTTTAAATGTAATAATAATAATAATAATAATAATAATAATAATAATAATAATAATAATATAGTAGTAATAGTAATAACAATAAATAATATATGATTATCGTTATCGGTATAATAATATTATTACTAATATATTATTAATGCTGCTAAAGCTGCAATAAGAGTGGCTTATATAGAGTGGGAACAAAGTCCCATTACCCCCTATAAATATCTGAAATATAAAGAAATTTATGTAATTTCGTTCATAATGCAGAAACACATCCACTTCACACTAACTGTGTGCCCTAGGTATGCAAAGGGTCACTATGTCCCCTATCATTCTCCTCACAAAAAATGTGTCACCAAGTCCGGTGTAATATTCGCTTCAGCATTGCTGGTGTAATCTGTCGGAAAGAGCATCGCACGGCATCCTTCAATTCAACAATGCTCTTCTTGAAACCCTACAGCGCGGGAACGGTACGGCACCATTGATGAATTGAACGACGCCGTGCGACGCGCTTTCCAACAACAGATTACGCCAGCAATGCTAAGGAGAACGTCACACCTGGCGACGCATTACTTTGTGTGAGGAGAATGATGGGGACATACTGACCCTTTGGGCATTTAGGACACACATTTAGTATAAATTGGATGTATTTCTGCATTATGGCCGGAATTACAAAAATTTATACATTTGAGGTATTTATAGGGAGTGACGGTACTTTGTGCTCACCCTGTACAGAAGATGTTCTGTGATAATAGAGTCAGTATTCGTGGAAAAGATTGTGTCCCTCTTCCGTTTTTACTTATTGAAAGTGGAATTTATTGTAAAGATCATCGTCATCAACATTTCACGGTTTATTTAAGCCATCAAGGCTCGTTCCGGTGTCATAGGTTTTAGTCTAAAAGTTGTATCCATTTTTTTTCTTGGTCTTCCAGTATTTCTTATACCTGACGGTTTATAATTTAAAACTCATTTTGGAATGCGGGAATCATTCATTCTGTCGACATGTTCCTTCAAGTTGTTTCTATATTGTTTCAATTTGTCTGTTAACTGAAAGATATTCGATTCATTTTGAATATCTTCACTTCTTCTTTATCCAGTAGGTTATAGCCAGCAATATTTCTTAAACATTTCATTTTAGCTATTTCAGTGATTTGTTATTTTTTAGTTAGAGTCCAAAATTGACAACCATATAATAGGATAGGAACTGCCATCACTTTATAAAACTTTAATTTAATTTCTCTTCTCGTTATTTTTAAGGATCTCTTTATAGTACCACAAACATGCTTAAATTTATTAATTTTATTTAAAATGTCTTCATTTTTTAAATAAGAGATACTGCAACCAAGGTAATCACAGCAATTGACTTGTTCAACGGTTTTTCCTTCTATGATGATTTTGGCTCTTATGGTATTTGATCCGTTGAAAGCTAATATTTTAGTTTTGTTTATAGATATTGTTAAGTTATATTGATGGACAATATTATTTAATATATATAGAGGTTTTTGTAATCCATCTTCTGAGCAGATATGAGAACTTGATCATCTGCAAAAAGTGAAGTACCTGGATGTCTATTTATAATTATAAAATGTGAATCTAATTTCGTCTGCCAATTCGATATAGCATAGTCAATATATATATTAAAAAGTGACGGTGAAAGTGGACACCCTTGTCTTACTCCTCTGTTTATGATTGCCATTAAATCGGTTTTCTGTCCAGTTTTTATCATGATCTTATTTTCTACATATAAACTTCTTATTGCAGTTATCAAGTATTGGGGCACACCCTTCTGTTTCATAATATTTCATAATTTGTTTCTGTTTACTTTGTCGAATGCCTTCTCGAAATCTACAAATGCCATGAAAGTCGGAACATTGAACGCACTATGTTTTTCAATTATCTGATTAACCGTGAATATACAATCAGAACCTGATCTTTCTTTTCTGAATCCATTTTGCACTTCCGAAATTATATTGTCTGTTATTATATTAAAACGTTATTGTAAAGATTATTTATGTAATTGCCAGCGTGAAAATATAACCGTTGTTCATCTCTTTCTAGATTCGTCAAGAAACACTGGCTCGCAAAACATTTGTCCGATATACTGTACATTTTTTTCTCGTTTTTAAGTTGGTATTTGTACTCACTCTAGGGCATTGGCGTAGGCGGGAGGTAGTCTCCCCGCTTGTAATAAACAATCCCTCCTCACAACAGAAAGTTTGAACCAAGCTATTTAGTAAACTTAAAGAAAATATGTTTACTTAGTGGTTTAGTGATACAGATAAATTTAATAAACACGGCATTTTGTAGCTCCTCCTCACGCCACGGTTCCTTGCGTTATATTGCGCCTATAGCTTATTTTTCTTTGGCTGTTGTCATGGCAATAACACTACATTAATAAAATTACATTGATTAAAGGTGGCACTAACAATCAATAGATTGATATTCTAAAAAAATCAGGTAAATAATTTTGTGCAAGATCGTGCGTATTTGCTTGTTTTCCGCACAGAACCAATACGCGGTAAGTGCGAAATACCACATTCAGTATTCCCAACGTAACATACATAACAATTTCCCTCTTCTTACCGCTTAAGCGCGACATTCATTTTACTGCTTTAGACTTATAACATATTATTTTTAGAGACGTTTAACATAGTAATAATTATAAATTGAAAACTTACCACTGCAATTTCACTTAAATTGCACTGTTAATTATTGTTTTTAAATATTTGCAAAAATTAAGTAAAGTCTACTACTCCACGAAAGCTATTGTATTCCTGATACAAGTAACATTAAGGAAGCCGTGAAAAAATCAACAAGACTCCAGATGCCGATGTTATTACTGCAATATGTTATATAAATAATATTGTTAAAATATTGAAATGAAAAATAAATCATTACATAGCCTTACCGTTTGTTTTAAGTTCGCATTTATAGACTGGGGGGGGGGGGGAAAGACAGACGTATATCACGGCCTGCTGAAGTATAGATATTTTTGTTTTCTAAAGTTGCCGTCATTAAACAGAAACCAAGATGGAGATTTCATTGCAACTAATTAGAAATTCGTCTTTCAGGTATGTAATAAACGATCTTCGCACAAAATAATGTAAGATACACGAGCGGTATGTTTGTTTTCATGTTCTCGGAAATTAAAAAAGCTCAACTACGTTTCGCTTTTTCAATCTTTTCCTCGAACATGAAAACGTCAACATACCGCTCTTGTAACGTATATTACTATTATTAAGACAAATTTGTATGGATATGTGTGTAATTTAAAATTTGATTGTCAATTATATCCCTAGGATACAGCAGTTTAATTTATATTTTGCACACATAACAAAAGGGTTGCATATTACTCTCATATAGTAATGGAACGAAAATGTGGATCTAACGAACTAAAAAAAAAAAGCAAAGCGTATAGAAATAGCAAATGTATGTGCAATGATATTGAAACCATATCTGATACAACAAAGATGTGTAGATGGAGAAATTGTCCAGTTGAAAATATATAATTATATCAGGTTGCAACATGCGCATGCTAAGTAGCATATAGTATTTTCCAGTATGTGGATATATTGCTAGGAAGTAAAATTCTCTTCAATTTTACACAGAATTCCTTCTCGTAGCCTGGAAATCCATCCCCAAACAGCGACAGAAATACGTTCACTGCGTTGTGTTGATATTACATAATTCTGGCAGGAACCTTGTGGACCCAATAGGACGAAATACCTGAATAGGCCTGGCCTGTGAATGGTGTTTGAGAAAATCTTTTAATATGAAAATGTTACATTTACCCATGGATATTCATAATATTCTTGGCAAAGCGCGATGTGATCTATTCTATGTTTATGAACCAACATGGTATTTATACGTGCAGGGAAGATGAAAAAATTTCCTGGAATATTATATAATACTCAAGAGAAATAAACAACATGTTTTAAACAATTCGGTACAAAATAGACTCAATGTTTTATTTCTGTCGGTTACATATACCGTTATTGCTCTAAAAGGTTGTCTTTGATTTGATTAGCTAGGTATATACCTGCAACTCAGAGTTCAAATACCTCCCTTTCCAGGACGTCTTATGGATGAGGTATGTAGACATATTGCCAACATAATATCTCACAAAGGTTACTTCAACATTATTTCATAGGACAAAAGTTTGGGAGCCAGTGTATAACATTTCACCAAAATTATCGTTAGACTAGAATTTGTGGAAATTTTAAGGGGAGGGGATGGTATTTTTTGGTGAAAAATGAGTAAATTAAAAAAAAAAATCTTTAAAATACTCTGTATATGTGTGGAATACATAGCATAACATTGTGTGGGTGCTTGTGCCCTTATTGGATGTTGAGTCGCCATTTTTTAATTTCCTGCGTTATAGATTTTTAAATCACTCGCCCACTTTTATTGTTGTTTCCGGTAAATTAAATTTTCAAAAAAAAAATTTTTTTAAATACCCTTTGATATATGTGGAATGCTTTGCATAACATTTTGTATTTGTGCCCTTATCCGATGTTGAGACGTCATTTTTAAACTTCCTGCGCTATGGATTTTTAAATCACACACCCACTTTTATCGGTTTCCAGTAACTTCATTTTTTTTGCTACATTGCTAGACAAAAATGGATATAATTTTTGAACTATTAAAGATACATATATGAAATTTAGAACACACATTCTTTGGACTATTAGCAAACGTTTCTCTGTAGTTTTGTTAATTGATTTCATTTTACAAATACGTCCGTTTGTTTGCAAGAAAGTAAATCAGAAAATTGTTATTAAATTTTAATTGTTTATTTTACAAACGTAGGGACTAATATCAAAATTCTCTTACAGACAGTCTGTAGAACATGCTTTTGCAAATACATTACAAAAAACTTTTTGAATCTACCTTTAAAAACAGTTTAGATATATCGGTTTTAGTACAATACTGCATTGGGTATATATTATTTTTTTTCAAATTTGGGCTCCCAAATAATAATTTTTTTTTCAAAATATTTTTATTTGGTTGAGTTGCCACAGCTATGAGCTCTCTACGTACAAAAAATTAATATTTTACACCAAATAGGAAAAAAGGTTTTAAAAAATGCTGTCATCTCCCCTTAAATATCTAATTTCCATGCGTTTTTCCACGGGCACAGACGGTAACATTTATGATGGTTGTAATTAAAGATCTGATCAATACATAATGTTATTGAATATCAGAATTCTGTGGAGCTATGCGACAAGCATTTCTATAGGTCTTTTAGAAAGCGAAACTGATTTTTATGCAGCCTGTGGGAACCTATTACGTTCCATGAGTTGGACAGTATTCTGCAGACTGTCACTGTAGTGATTGATAAGGGGTGGAAATTTAATTTGTTTGCTGCTAGGCTAATGGCTTCGATGGCTGCTGATAGTACGATGATGTATGTGAATTTGCGTCGTTGTAATGGCTTTTTACGTAGGTGTGCATTTCCTAGTTATCTACTCTATTGAACTACTGTAATTTGTTGTAGATTACGAACTAAAATAGACCAGTTGTGTTCGTTTGAAGGCTTCATGAATAGTGTAGTATTGATGTATTAGTGATTCATATACATGATTTTAATCTGCTGAGTTGATACACCGCTGTAATAGTATTGAATATATTACTAGGGTTCCTTCCATCAGAATGCTACACATCTCCGTTTGAAGCATTTGTTAAGTACATGAATATGCGCATAATGAATGCTGTATCCTATGAACATAAAAGCAAATATGTACTGTACTTCCGTACATTTGCGCTTTAATTTATTCATTGATGGAATCCAATTTTGAATGGAATGCCTTCCAGCATAAAAACTTTAGATTTCAATTTCGCCTGAAGAAAGAACATTTATCTCTCCTGTCTGTTGCTTGCGTCTGTTGAACCATCATGAAATAGTCTTCAAAGAGCATTTTGATCAATTTTATTCTACCCTCTGGTATAGATAACAAATGATGTTAGTATCTCCCATACTGATATGTTTAGGGAATTGTATTTTACAAAGTACGCTCAAAAACAGTAAAAATTTGAAGAATTGTACCTTAATGTAATTTTTTTTCAATTCATGCACCGTTGGAAGCACAGGATTTTCTAAATTAAAAAGCGTTTTTGTCCGGTATGGTATAGTTGCGCCCCGAAGAAATCAGGTAGCAAAATAGACATGACATAATTGCGGTCCGAAGAAATGAGGTAGCAGAATGGACATGGCATAGTTGCGCACCGATGGGCATAGTACACAGAAAAGTGATTGTCATAAAATAAATAAATTACTTAAAATATTATAATGATAGCTGCATTGAAATCAGGTAGGCCTAGTATATGATGAACTTTGCTATTTAAAATAACAATTTTTTATCAATCTCACACACAATAAATTAAGTGCATTTTTTGTTTGTACACCAAAATCTTAACCCTGCGGTAGAGGGTTTCGAAAATTGAAACTTAGAACCATTGTGAATTATTAACTCTTTATCCTTTTCACTAAACATAGCATTGATTTTAAATTAACCTCACTATACGCCACAGACTGTGTGAAAATCATTAATAAAATTTCAAGACTGCTAAGGCCCCATATTCCAACGGCTCAATCATTTGAATATGTCAGTTAATAAAGTACTGCCAACTTCATGGTGTTCATTTTAATGGTAGGCTATCGATAATCACTGCATAAACAGTGGAAAAACAGTTTATAAAGTACTACCAAATTCATGGTGTTCATTGTAATGGTATCGATAATGAATATTAAATCGATAAGAAATCGAAAAGGTTGGTTGATTACGAGGCTCGAGTTTCCGTAATGTCTTTTTCTCTACTTATTTCATCGGGGCGCAACTATCCCATGCCCCTTTTCTCTACCTGATGGAACGGGGAGCAACTATGCCCACAAAACTGGGACCCTTTTTTATCTGCTACATCTTACCTGACCGTGGGGCGCAACTATGCCCTACCCTTTTTTTCATATCCATTTTTCCTTCGTTACGGAAATTATTGGGTGCTAAATAGAACAAAGCATTAAACTAAAACATTCTTTGGCTAGATTTGGAATAATGGGTTAAGAGGTCAACGGATCGGGCCGGGCTTAAAAATGTTGGTGCGTGGTGACCTCTGTTATCGGCATAGTCTATTGTAACCTTCCCATCATAACTCTTTCACTATTTGTTGATTTCGTATATTAAAATAAAAATGTATTACTCAATAATGTAGTATGTTAACCACCGAGTAAGAAATGACGAATAACATGTAAAGTGTTGGATAATTAAATAATAATAATTTCATTTTCGAGCACTTTGTGAACTAAATCAGAATTTTTTACACGCAGTTTAAGCAATAATAGGTATAATTTGACGCAATGCTAGGGTATTTATGAAGTTACTACAGCTAAATATTTTTAAATTAGGTTAATATGCTAGTACATAAAAATAAACCAAATAGTGACTTGTATTGCATATTTAACATAAAATACCTAAATATTTTAATGTCCAATGTAACTGTGACTAACATTGTATTAAAACTCTTGCGACATTAGCGCAAGATTAACCTTATTCGTTTTCAATTGTCTTTTCTAACGATGGATATTTAGTAACTGAAGCAATGGTATCATAGCAAAATGTCTGTCACCAGAAGAATCTTTCAGATATTTGTTTTTTCTGACTATGGATATTTAGTAGGTCCAACACTGGTATCTTGACAAAAGACGTCTGTTGCCAATACAATTTTTCAGATATTTGTCTTTTCTCACTATGGATATTTAGTATCTCAAACACTGGTATCATATCAATAGACATATTACCAGTAGAATCTTCCAGATATTTGTCTTTTCTAACGATGAATATTTAGTAGCTCAAACACTGGTATCATTGTAATAAACGTCCATCACTAGTAGTGTCTTTCAAATATTACAGTGCAATAGTATATACAGTAAACCCCCATTAAATCGGATATAGTTTAACTCAGAAAACCTTTGGGAAGAAATAAATTGTCATTCAGAAAACTCTTAAAAAAATTATTATACTCACGTAAGGCAAAACTAAGATTTAAGCAATTGTTTTAAGTAAATACAGTAAAGAACTTCCACACTCCCCGTTCTTTTTTATGTTACATGCCTATAGAATTAATTAAATACACTAATGTTTATTCAGTTGAACACTTCAAAATGGAAGTTATATAAATTTATATAAATAATTTTAAGTGTTGTATTTGCAGTGAACGCAGAACAGTTCTATAGGTAATTTTATACACAATTGTGAGCATAAAATGTCTTATGAACATGGGTCCGATTATCATTGGTTTGAAAGTTATTCGTAAAATCCAAACGTCATACTGTGAATCAGACTTTGGAATTGCATTGTAATAGAAACATTGGATTGTAAAATAAACAGAGGGTTGCGCTATGACGTGTAGTATGGGGGAGAAAGGGAAGATAGGTCTGGTGATTTTCAGCTGCGCTTATGAAGGACAGCTGTGCCGTGGTACGGAATGCCACGCGCGCGCCGTTCACATCCGTGCGGTTACGTGCATTGAAGTGGGAGGAGGGATATTTGAAAATCTGCCTCCAAACTGATGTATTTTATGCTCAAAATGACTCGTGGAACTGATTCCCAAAGCGCGGGTCTTTAGGCATGAATAAAGCTGTTAATCCTTTTTTTCACTTTCTGGTTAGAGAATTTATTGTGATGATGCAAAAGAAATCAGTTTCCTGATTTTCGCATAAATACACTTTTATAGTATTCCTGATGTGGAAAAGTCGTTTTTCCGTCTGTGTTCAGCGATTAATTCCGAACTATTGATGAGATTTAATTCGTATAAAATATTTGATATTCAATTTATCAGAGATTGGTGAACATGAAATAGAAAAATTCTTAAAAAAATCATTATTAATCTTTATTTGAAATCAATAAATGCAAACAAAACGAAGAACATATATTAAGGTATAATGTCTCAAAACAAATTTTTATTTATTCAACATAATGAAATTTTATACGCATGCATTTAACAAAACATCAATTAATCAATGTAAACGTAAAAAAAAAAAAACATTCTTTAGTGTACAAACCATTCTTATGCAATACATATTACAGTTTCATTTGATTATTCTTTTTTAAGTTTCGGAAGTAGGTGTTAGTTCGAGAGGGCTAAATCTCGTAAATAAGGGGAATATTTAAACTCCTAAAATTCATTTTCAAAAATTTTCTGCAATGCAAATAGAAACTTGAGTGCGGGTGCATAGTTTAGCAAGAATAGCACATGTTCCTCAACAATTTTTCAGGATGTTTAGTTAATAATGAAGAATCATAGGCTTCCGTCACCGTTTTATATTATTTGAGTAGTCTGTTAAAGTTATTGCAAAAGTCTTTGTCCCAAATTTACTAACACGAGGAGCTTTACTGATTGTTATTGAGGTCGAATTTTCTTTAGGCGGAGCAAATCAATGTTTCAGTTCTCATTTATTTTTCTTTTACTTCTGCTTAGTGATGGATCCACATCTCATTAAAACTTACAAGATGATCCAAAAAGTACAAGAATGCTGTTCAAAACTGCAGCAGGCCGACTTGGAAATTGTGATACTTTAGGTGGTTTCTGATCTACGTTCAGCACTTAGGGTTGAATTTAGCTGGTGATGTTTTCATACCGTACCCAAATCATGATGTACTATATGAAATACTGCTCATAAGAAAGTTTCGAAGTGTTTAATAAGTTTGACCTCAATTTGTTACCTCTTAATCGTCTTTCACGGCATCGCTATTCCTACCGTGGTCATCTCCGTCCTTCCTGTCTTGAATTGTTGTCTGCAAGGGATACTAACCATTTATGGATGACCTTAACATTAGGAAGCATCGTCGAGGTTAAATAAATCCCATCAATTTTCTTGTGTTTGTTGCTCTAGTCTTGTAGCCTTTCTAAAACCCATTTTATATCTCTTTAAAAATTGAGAGTTAGACCGTTTTTGCACACATATTTTCAATTCCTGAACGCAATTTTTATAATTACGTACTGAGGAAAATGCTTTCTCATTATAACCACAAAATCCCTATAAATTTCCTTCCTCAACAGTCCTTTCCAAATAGGTATTTTCATCGACTGCTACTCAGTTTTATCAAAATTGAATATTTTATCTGACTGTTTCTCCAAAGATTCACATTATAGAATCAACTGAACATTTTAATCCAAAATATTGTGCAACTATTTGTCACATAACTTTCCTGTACTGTTAATAACCGCTTTTGTTTTTGTTTATAATGAATATTTAAAGTTAAATATATATCAATACCGTTGTTCTTTTGTTAAAAGAATAAAGTGAGATTGGTTTTACTGACTTAGTATGAAAATTCAGCGCAGACAAACTTTATAATATATATATAGATTAGCAATTTCGTTGTATTTTTTAGCTTTAATTTCTAATTTTCGCAAAGATATTACTTGCAAGAAAAGGATATTATTCGATACGAACTATAGGCATATTATGCTGTTCGTTAGCATTTCTTGCAAGTTTGATTATAATTATTTTAGAAATAAATTGTAGAAATGGAAATTGTCATATAAATGATGAATAAAAATAGATATATTATTTTTGTATATTTAATATAACCTGAAATATAAAGCAATATTACATATAATAAAAATATACGACAAGCATATCGTCGCTGTTCCTGCAATAACTCCTATGTGCAAAATACAGGGACAGCATTTTATTTTTACCAACATTTTTAATATTAACCTTCTATACCTTTAGAGAACCGGAAACACCGCTTGCTCCCCCCTCCAAGACTGGAGTTCGATGATACTGGCGTAAAACACAAATCACTCTACTAGGTATAGAATGGAAGAAAAGTAGTTCATCCATTTACGTAAACTAGGAAATATCGCGATTTTGAGTTTGATAATTTTCATTAGGTTTTTCTTTAATCAAAGTACAGTACTGTATTAAGAATAAGTGTTTTTACTCACGAAGTGAGTTATCCATGGGAACGTATTCATTATGCAGTGTATATTATACTGTCTACAGCACATTAGCGTACAATCTAGAGAAAGAAGTTAAATTGAAAAATAATCATAATATGAATATTTAAACACAATTTTGAAAATGGTGGCCGTTCATTTCGATACAGGCTTCAGTTCTTTTGTGCATGTTATCGCACTATAGACTATTGCATCTAATTCCAATTGCCATTTTCGTCCTTCGTACTAGTAACTCATGTTGAAATAATTCTGTACCTACTCTACGTACTGTGAATTCAATCTTCACTTCTGCCCGACCCGAAAATATAAAATTACTCAGACATGCTATCTACTGTCCGTCCAAGTGGTTATGCCGCAGGATTGTAGAAAGGGAGGAAATCACGTGACAGTTAATTACTTAACGAGGCCCTTTTATTTAAGTTAAATTAAACAGCTGTATAATATTAAGTAAACGTCCAATTCCTAAGAGAAATTAATGTTTTCAGAAAAGAGCTAAGACAGCCCAGCTTTTACAGAGGGGCGAGCAGAAGCAGGTGGGGGAAATCGGGATGCGACGTAGGCAAAAGGAGAGTACCTGTGCGAAAATATGATTCAATATTGAAAGCTCTTTCGTCACTGGAAAACGCGAACATATATCTGGAACGTACTATACTCAGTAACTCAGTACTGCTTACTATCTGCGGTCTTGGTTCTGTGTGGAGTTGGAACTTCCTTAGTAGAAGGGGTGGGAGTGAAGTACATTAAAAAACTCAGGTACGATAAAAATTGAAGTGAAAATAAAATGATGTCCCTGTATAAAATTTTTCAGTAGGAGGAAAAAACACATTATATTCATCCTATGGCAGCCGTACATAGGAGAATATGAATTCTTACATTTTCGAAACAAAGAAATATAATTACATATAGGAGATTTTATTATTTGCTGTATCACTATTTAAGTTATTTAATAGAGCAAATATCTGAAAATCGATAAGTATGTCACATAGGAGTTATTGCAGGAACAACGACGATATTATCACATCCTATTCTTCTATTTTGGAAGCTGAGTAGTATAAAATTGCTCATAAGTTAAAGAAATTGTAATGAGCTAATTTACATGGGCACATTTAAATGAGATTTTGTTCTTCCGATATTTGGCCAATTTATGTCTCAAACTTAACATCATATTATAAATGATAGAAAAATAGAATATATAATTTTCTACTGGAGTAGTGAGCGTTTCATTTTCTGTCAGTTATGTGAAATAAGTTCTAAAACTAACTTTTAACACTCTTTTCTATAATTTTTTTTAAATATTATCATCCATACAGAGAGCGAGTCTTCAGAACCACTACAGAAATTTGATAAACATGGTAAAAGTTACAGATCTGATTTCAGTGTCAGTTTTTTTTCGCGTCAACAGTCATTGAACCTTAATAACGTCTTCTTTATTAGAAAGTATCATTGCAAATATACAATATACTCTTGTATAAGCTGTAGATCGCCTATAGTGTTTGGTCAGGACGAGTCTATCTACATTAAGATGAATACCATTACTATAACTCGACCAAGGCGAGTGGAGCAGCGGGCGTAATGTTAACTATCGCGATGCGGTATTACGAACACAAGAGCAGTAGCGCCACGGCTCCGGGCTGCAGGACTCCACTGGTCTCGGTCAAGTAATACATACCTATACATAAAGCAGTTACGAGATTATAGGCTGTAAGAAATATACGCGCAATATTTCTCATCAGGTTCATTTAAAACAAATGTTTGCAGACATACTTGGATTTAAATATTGGCAGCATCTTAGCTGCGAAATTACGTAAGTTAGGAGATTTGTCATTAGGCAATAATTCATACAATACCTTGCTGGTTTCACCTGGCATTTGAAAAGGTTAGTGTTCTCTGTGCCTCGCCTATGTGTTTGAAATGAAATAAATTGATCAGGCTGCATTTTCAACTAATACTGATTGTGGGTTGGCTTTTCCAATAACAATTTCGTCTTGCAGATTCTTTAAAATATTCTCACTATTTCAACCTGTATAACAAAAAATAAAACATTGCTTCATCGCATGTAACATATATTTGATTAATATAAACCGTTTATAACAACCCTATTTCAAACTCTTACCTGTAAATTTATGTTTCGCCAAAATCCTTCTTATGTTCAAGATTGAAGTGCCGTCTGATATTATAATGTATAAATCTCAACTGAACAGTTGAGGCATTGAACTTCACTCGCCTTAATTCATAATAACAAAATAGCCTTGTTCCCAGGTTGTTAGGAAGTTAATACGAAATCTACAATTTATTCGGCATAGTTCACCACTTTACACATCCCTGTTTAGAACGCTATGGTACCAAGTTCAACATCTTACTGTATGCACACGCAAACAGATAGAATGTTTGTGAAGGGGGAAATGAAGTGGTGTATATAGTGTCCGTGCAGGAACATAGTGTCCATGCCTGCTTTAGCCATTCAATCTCAAAATAAACAAATTCATCTGAACCTGAGGAGTATAATTGGACCATGGATAACTAATGTTGAGGGCAAGGATAACTCAGGGTTTACTTGACATAAGTACAATATTATCGCAATTTTTGTATAACGGAATGTGAATTCTTTCAGATGTTAACTGAAGTTATAATACAGGAACATCATTTTATTTTTACTAACTTTATTAATATTAACTTGCCTATACCTCTGCATCAACGCCCTTTTGCTACCCCCTTCCACGACTGGAGTTCGATGATACTGGCGTAATATATACAAACACATCACTTTACTAGGTATAGGAGGGAAGAAAAGTAGTTCACCCATTTACGTAAACTAGGAAATATTGCGCTTTTGAGTTTGATCATTTTCATTAGGTTTTTGTTTAATCAAAATACAGTGCAGTATTAACAATGAGTGTTTTTCCTCACGAACTGAGTTATTCTTGCGAATCTATTCGTTGTGCAGTGTATATTATACTATCTACAGCACATTAGCGTACAATATAGAGAATGAAGTTAAATTAAAAAATAATCATAACAAGGATATTTAAACGCCTTTTTTTAAATGGTGGCCGCTCTAATGTGCATATTATTTCACTATAGACTATTGTACTTAATTCTAATTACCAGTTTCGTTCTTTGTACTAGTAACTCATGTTGAAATAATTCTGTACCTACTCTATAAAAGAGTACCTTACGTAATGTAAATTCAATCTTCACTTCTGCCCGATCCGAAAAGATAAAATTACTCAGACATACTATGTACTGTCCGTCCAACTGGTTATGTCGTAGGGTCGTAGAAAGGGAGGAAATCACGTGACAGTTAATTACTTAACGAGGCCCTTTTATTTAAGTTATTTTAAACAGTTGTATGGGTATAATATTACGTAGACGTCCAATTCCTAACAGAAATTAATGTTCTCAGAAAAGAGCTAAGACAGCCCAGCCACTAGCTGGCGAATAAAAGCTGGTGGGGGAAACCGGGATACGACGCGTGGCGACGTAGGCAAATGGACGACAGTACCTGTGCGAAAATGATTCAATATTTAAAGCTCTTTCGTCACTGGAAAACGCGAACATATTTTTGGAACGTACTGTTTACTATAACTTTAAGACTACTATGTCTGTATATGCGGTCTTGGATGTGTGTGGAGGACGGTTGAACTTCATTAGGCGAAGGGGTGGGAGTGAAGTACATTCAGAAACTCAGGTACAATAAAAATTGAAGTAAAAATAAAATGAGGTCCCTGTATATCTTGATTACACAACTTTTAACACTATACCACTTTGGAATATGTATTATATAGCTTTCACCTGTTAAATATTATAGTACCTGATTTACTATTTTCAGCCTGTTATGGGCCATCTTCAGAACAGGTTGGTGCTGGTCTTGGCGTCTTTTATTTGCGTTTCCTGTGGATGTGTGTTTGTGTAATGTATTGTGGAGTCAAAAATATGAAGGCACACAAAAACACATCCAAATGAAATTCTCAACACACAACTCAATAACAGAACATACACACTTTTTGACTCCACATTATACTACACAAACACACACCCACAGGAAACGCAAACAAAAGACCCAAGACGAGCACCAACAAGTTCTGAAGATTCTCCATAACAGGCTGAAACTGGTCAACCAGGTGCTATAATATTTAACACACGAAAGATATGTAATGCATATTCTAAAGTTATAAAATTATTAATAATTAAATTTCTTGAATTAAATTAATTTTAAATTAGGAAACACATCCTATGCCATTTCGGAGGGCTGTGTCTAGGGTAATCATTAGACTAATATAAAACTAGCCTAACCGATACATGCACTTTAATAATAATAATAATAATAATAATAATAATAATAATAATAATAATAAGTCTCAAACATTTAATTATGTGCCCACATCACATGGAACTGCTGTGGTACTAAAATATTTTGTGTATATTCAATGAAGTGTCTCAGTTCCTTATTTTTAAAATCTGGGACCTCTAGTCTAACATGAATAGTTGGACTCGTAAGTTAAACATTAAGTGCTCAATTAATATAGCAATATTGGTCCATTAACGAAATATGCCCTTACTTTCTTTCTGCTTACAAACTCTTAATATTATTCTTGTTCCACTCATGCATTGTGGCGTACCAATTCAATCTACATTATGTAATTACTGTAACAATGAAAAGTAAAGCTCACATAGCGTGAAGTTGTTCGTTAAGTAATTTCTCCCCGCCATTCCCTAGACAATTCATCTCTTATTGATTAAAAAACTCTCCAAAACACTTTGTTTTCATACATTCCACCTCTTTTCCCAGCAGTTTTGCAGCGATATAATCTATCAGACCTGAAATGAGATTGTACACCAAGAAGTGAATATATATAAAATTTTTACTAAAAATGAGTTACTTTGTCGAAACACATCAGAACTGTCACTATAAGTCTAGCCAAAGACAGCATTTTGGAAGTTTATATAATTATTAAACATGATAATAATGTTAATCACTTTTATTATTTAGTCCTGTAACGTAAACTATATCTGGTCAATAATGTAAACTAATTTAATAATTTTTAATATTATAAATTGTTTGTATTAACTGTAGAAAGATATATTTAGATTTAATCTTCATAGTTGTAAAATTAATTATTTGCTAGAAGAATATTACCTTCACCTTTTTTTATAATTTTCCATCATGTTTGAATCTATTATCTCAGTGTTTCTCAATCTATGGTCCGCGGACTACCTTGTGGTTCTCGAGGTCTGCCCTTGTGGTTCTTCAATAGAAGACAGAAGAAAAAATAAAATTCAAACGAATTACGTATCCCACTACAGCTTAAAATCTCAGAGTTTGAAAATGACACATGGGAATCAAATTTCACTTTTTCCCCAGTACTGACATTTTATGAAATTTATTACCCTACTTGTCTACCGGCTTCCCACTCTACTTTCAGCAACAAAAGAAGGACTTCAAGCACTATGAACGTGGTGTTTCTCGCCATCTTTTCCCTGCACATCTGGCGCCGTTGTTGTAACCCAACCAGGGACCACCCGAATTCATAACAGAGACTAAAGTACCGAACCTTAATTACAATTTAATATATTAGTATATTGGTATTAAAATATGCTACAAAAATGATAAATTTGCTTTTGAAGGGAACAAGAGTGAGGTGGTCCGCGGAACTGTAATGACTTTAAAATATGGTCCTCACTTCAAAAAAGTTTGAGAAACGCTGTATTATCCTATACTGTTTATAAATTTGAAGCTTGCGGGCGAATAAGTTTAATAGTTTAAATTACGTGTCTAAAATCAGTATGTATGACAAGGTCAGTTAAAATGGAACAATAAGGAGATTGTACCATGAAAAAATTCGTCAAGATTATAAAACGAATTTAAAATTAACCAACTCGAGATGTGAAATTTAAGAGAAGCTCTGCTTAAATTAAAAATATGTGATGGAATTTATTTGCAACCTTCAATGAAATTTAACATTTTTTTTTGCCGATTTAGCAAGTCTACGTGTAGAAATATTAAAATAATTTCCTAGTCTTGTGTCATAGAAATGAGCATAATTTCTTAATGTTAAAGTTGGAAGATTACTTTTAACATACAAAAGTAACTCTAGAATATATAAATTTATTACAGTCATGATTTTGTTTTTCATAAATAATGCTTAACAATATTCACTAAAAGTTTCATTTGATATAATTCTTATGGCCCTATTTTGAAGCAACAGGACCTTATTTATAAAAGCATTGTTTCCCCATAGCAATATTCCATAGATAAGAGTACTTTTAATGTAAGCAAAATAAGCATCACGAATATAGTTTTCAGGTACAACAGTTTTTAACATCTTAAGAAGGAACAAAGTTCTTAAAAATTTTGTAGAAATGTGATCAATATGACTTTTCCATATCAACTTGGAATCAACAATAATTCCTAACATATTAAACTGACTTAGTTCATGATAGGTCTTCTTTAGAGTAAAAATCACATGTTCAGTTTTCGCTGGGTTCAACAAAAATCCATTTGCATTAAACCAAACTTCAGCATCTCTTAAATTATGTTGTTGATATCACTATGCTTAGTTAAAACAGTAGTATCATCCGCGTGCAATACTGTATCAGCATTTATAATATAGGCTAGGTCATTAGTAGCTAGCAAAACGAATATCGAACCCAATACGGATCCCTGAGGAATTCCATATTAATAATTCATAACATCAGATTTTTTACCATTAAACAAAACGCTTTTTGCGATCTGACATGTAAGACTAAAAAAAAGTATCAACTCACTTCCTATGATACCCAAATAACTTAATTTAGTCAATAGAATACTATGATCAACCCAATCAAAAGCCTTGCTTAAGTCACAAAGGTTGCAGGAAAATAAACATTATTTTCAGAAGTCTCCAATGCTTGCTTTACAAGACAAATAACTGCGCCTATGGTATTATGTTTAGACCTGAAACCATATTGCTGGTAATATAACAACTTTTGAGATTTTAAATACAATACAAGTTGTTCCTTAATTATCTGTTCAAAGAGTTTTGCAAAAACAGGAACATTAGAAATTGGTCTATAATTACTGGGATCATCTTTATGACCTTTTTAAAAATAGGTGTCACTGTTGAAACTTTGAAGGATTCAGGAAAAATACCCTTTCTTAGGTGAATCATTAATACAGAACATATAGTCAGCGGCTTTAGTTTATATAAAATAATTTCTTTAAGAAAATTATTAGAAATACCATAAAAATCTTTTGTTTTAGAACTCTTCATTTTGTTAACACACAATAATATTTCATCACTTGTAACTTCTTTACATCTAAAGACCAAGGTCTATGTTGACTTTTGTCTGTTGTTGAGATTATAGTGGAATAGAGGTCTCTGATTTTACTTCAGTCATATAGGGCTATGTTATAGTCGCATAGTGTAAAGCACGTGGCCATTAGCCCTTCAAAATTGTACTGTGTTGGATAAGTTAGAGCAGAAATTTTCAACCGAAGAGAAAATGCTCTTCGAATGCTCGATGAGCAATTAATGGGGTACTACGAACAAAATAATGATTAATAATATTAAAATCTTCTGCAATAATATTAAGACGAAAATTGCAAAACCTAAAACAAAAGTCATAGTCTTGGAAGTAAAGTTCCCAATACGAAGAAAAATTTGTATTAATTTATTATTGGAACAAGTTAACCCATTTAAATACATTGTAACATATCTTGAAGAATACGATTTAGGTCTAATACTCAAAATTAAATATTGTAACAGATTCCACAGAATTATCAAAAAAATTTTCAGAACAAAGAATGTTGAAAAACACACAGGATTGAAATTTATAAAGTTATGCCGAGATCCACCCTCTGTTATGATACTGTAGTGAAGCATGGAGCATAAGAATCGAAATCAAAAGATGCCTAACATTCTGCTGAAATGACATCTTTTAGAAGAACCGCTGGATACTGCCTTTTAGATCACAAAAAGAATGAAGGAAAAATTAATGAACTCAAAATAATTCCTTTAGCTGAATATCACCGTGAACACAAACAAAACTGGTTACCTGTTCATAGAATGAAACGTTCCAGGACACCAAAACAGATTCTCCGCAACATCCCCAGAGGAAGATAAATGTGGGTCGATCATTCCGAAGACGGCAGAAGACCGTAACAGGCCATTGGGCCTATTACTTGACACACAGATTAAGTTGACGATGATGATAATCCGTGACGCTACAGCTCTTTAAGGGTCGGTTGGTATTTCCAGAGTTATTTTCTTGAAAATTCAATATCTAAGTCGTTTCTTTAAACACCATCATTATTCCGTCACAAATACTTTTTGGCCCATTTCTGCTGGACTATTACACTTTTACTACGTCATACTACTTTTGACCAATAATACGGTACGAAAGGACGTCTTTCAACCAATCATGGCTGCTTATCGCACAATTTTATCGCGTCCCTAGCATTTCTTTGTTTTTATCACTACCCTAGTATTTGTTTCTTTGTTTCCCAACATTTCAAACTGTACGTCTGGACGTCAAAAACAGAAAATTACCAACCACTCCAGTCGATGCACAGCAGTTTCTAATATGACTCGCATTGGCATTCAAGAACAAGAATTAATAAAGATCACTGGTCATAGCTATGCATCTTCCCTGAAACCCTATTTACAAATAAATGAAGAGCACCATTCGGAAATCCTGAATAAGTTGAGGAATACACCATGTAAATCAACGAATTCCACTTTTTTTACGCTCACGTCCAATATAACATCAACTGAACCACCAACCACTAAAACATTCCCATTTAAAAATTTTATTTTCAATAAATGTCCCTTTTAAAATGATTCATGTTAATTTTTTATTTCATCGTCCTTAATTAAAAGTTTTCTTGATATTTCGTCATCCCTAATTAAAAGTTTTCTAATACTTGTTTATATTATTTGGGTTATCTTATAGCTTCTGCTATATGATATTATGGATAGTCACGTATCAGAGATTGTTTAATATTAAGATTTATTGAAAAACATCTGTCAAGTGACGTTGATAATTGAAGTGGAATGAAACTGAATCAACAAAGCCTTCTTGACTAGTAACCGTCCACATAGTTCAATTAAGATTCCATAGCTGGCACAACTGATAACAAGAAAACAGCTAATCATAACACACTACTGCCATTTATCGTAATATTTGTAATGTTGAGATGGTACAATAATACATTTGAAGACAGTTGTATTTTCATAAGCCATTAATATTTTCTTGTAATAGAGTACTTCGTTACTTGTAATCTTTATATACTTCTAATAGTGTAATAGTCAATTAAATCCCACTCGAGTTTTGATTTTCTCTAGACAAATCAAAACCTCTAGTGAGGTTACTGTTGATAAAACTATGACAATTAAGGTTTTATTTAAAATGCTTTCATGATTCCTAGGAACCACCTACTTCTTAGGAAATACAGGGACATCATTTTATTTTTACTAACATTATTAATATTAACTTGCCTATACCTCTGGATCAACGCCGTTTGCTACCCCCTTCCACGACTGGAGTTCGATGATACTGGCATAATATACAAACAAATCACTTTACTAGGTATAGGAAGGAAGAAAAGTAGTTCATCCATTTACATAAACTAAGAAATATTGCGCTTTTGAGTTTAATCATTTTCATTAGGTTTTTGTTTGATCAAAATACAGTACAGTATTAACAATGACTGTTTTTACTCACGAACTGAGCTGTCCATGTGGACGTATTCATTGTGCAGTGTATATTATGATGTCTACAACACATTAGCGTAAAATATACAGAATGAAGTTAAATTGAAAAATAATCATAATATGGATATTTAAACACATTTTTAAAATGGTGGCCGTTCATTTCGATATAGGCTTCAGTTCTAATGTGCATATTATCGCACTATAGACTGCTGTACCTAATTCCTATTACCAGTTTCGTCTTTCGTACTAGAAACTGATGTTGAAATAATTCTGTATCTACTCTATAAAATAGTACCTAATGTACTGTAAATTCAATCTTCATTACTGCCCGATCCAAAAAGATAAAATTACTCAGACATGCTATCTACTGTCCGTCCAAGTGGTTATGTCGTAAGGTCGTAGGAAGGGAGGAAATCACGTGACATTTAATTACTTAACGGGGCCCTTTTATTTAACTTATTTTAAACAGTTGTATAATATTACGTAGACGTCCAATTCCGAACAGAAATTAATGTTCTCAGAAAAGAGCTGAGACAGCCCAGCCACTAGCTGGCGAATAAAAGCTGGTAGGGGAAACCGAGATACGACGTAGGCAAATGGACGACAGTACCTGTGCGAAAATGATTCAATATTGAAAGCTCTTTCGTCACTGGAAAACGCGAACATATTTTTGGAACGTATTGTTTACTATGGCCGTAAGGCTACTATGACTGTATATGCAGTCTTTGATCTGTGTGGAGGACGGTTGAACTTCTTTAGTAGAAGGGGTGGGAGTGAAGTACATTCAAAAACTCAGGTAAAATGAAAATTGAAGTAAAAATAAAATGATGTCCCTGTACATATAAATCCGTTAATTTTAATTGTTTGAAAATTTAACATCTAAAACGCTTTCTTCAAAAGACGAACATTATTATCCTGTCGTAACTAGGCTTTGGCCCTTTCTGCATGATAAAACTACAGTTAAATAGGAATATAATTCAATAAATTGCATTTAATAGTATTGTGAGTGTTTGAGCAGAACAGTTTAGATGAGAATAAAATTGTTCTATCCTACATACAGTTCTACATAAAGCACTTCAAATACACTCGTATACAAAATGAATTGAGAGATGGAAGGAGATGGTCCTAGTATCGCACGTTAGTAGGTCGGAGTGCGATTCTACTTGTGTACACGCAGCCTACACTTTCACAATTATATTTGTTTTGTTGTCTGTATAAATTGCATTTAATTAAATAGCCCGAGTTGTGAGCCATATTGAAACTTTCTGCGTAATATCAAAGTGGTGCTTTTAAATCTGGCAGCAGCTCACAGCGTTTTCAAGCACCACTCCGCAACCCCTATTGTTCATCACCTAATTCCACTTTGTTCTCTTACTTCAATCCACTCTTTATTTCACTCACACAAAACATGAAAACATCAACAGGTTCCCCTCGTGTAAACAAACACGAAGCAGAAAAAAGGGGCAATAATAATTGAACTTGAAAAGCGCAGCAGGATAATAGGATTTTCAATTTATTCCTGTCTACCTCAATATAACCCGATACTTCATCATCACCTCTCCCACTTAGAGTTGATAAGTCAATCTATATGGAGCACCGACGGCAAATAAGAATCCTTGTCCAACTATCTCCAGATCTTAGTTAGTTAGCTATCTTCCTTTTTACAATTCCTCTCATACACTTGGCTCATGATTGAAATAAATGTAACTTCCTGCAACTACTTTACTACTATAGTTTCGTTGTTTCTTGGAAAAGATGTTCAATTTAAACTACAGTTTCTAATTCTCTGCAAACATTGGTATATTACAGACTGCGTGGCAAAATGCATTATCTTAAATTCCCTGCGAGAAATTGAATTCAGTTGTGGAAGTGTTCAAGAAATAGCATAATTGGGTACTTTGTAGCCGCCTTCTCCAAAATGCATATTTTAAATACATAATTGATGTATTACAAATATGAAAATATTAATTACTCTCAATTATGAAACCGTCTATATTATTATATTATTGTTTAATCTTTTTCACTGATAGTTTTACTAAAATACGAAAATATGTCTCATTCAGCGGTGACCAGATCTCGAACGGCATGATTACACGCGAGAGACAGAAAGTAAGGAGACGGGGGAGAGGTGCATGGCATGAAAACTGCAACCAGTGTTGGTTCGTGGTTCTTCATCAACCCGCGAATAAAACTCGCAAGCTTTGCTGTATCAGCAATGTCATTACTGTCATCAAGAATCAATTAAAAATATATGCAGAGTTTCTTGCTTTTTAAAATATTCCTTATGAACACAATAATAAATTTCTTGGATTATCTTCTGGATATTTAGTCGAGAAATGCGAAAATTTTCAAAATTAATTAATAACTTTCATTGGACAAATAAACAAAATAAACTGAAAGTTCTGCAGTGCTTGGGAAAAGTGGCAGAAGTCAGTTTCCACAAACATTTTTTATTAATTTATTGACAACTTACGGAACATCTTCTCGCTTGGGAAAAGAGACAAAAGTATTTCTCCCATTACAATAATTCATACAGAATAAAATCAAATTGATATTAACCAGTGTGAAGACAGTTGTTTTCCTTCTCCTGTAAAATTAACATTTTTGACTTTGGCCACTTTTCCCGGGCACTACATAGTTAAATTCAGTACAAAATTAAATTTGAATAAATTGAATTATAACACAATTATTTCTAATTATTTATATTCCTAACAACAGCAGTAATTATGTTAAATATATGTCTTATTATTTTATTATAATTATAATTGATGTTTTCTATAATTTATTTCTATTATTATTATTTTCACGAAGTATTTTTTTTCATAGACATTAATTTTCACACTTTAGCGTTGGCATCACTGGTCAAGTGAGCCAGGAAGGAGAAATATGAAAATAAATCCGAAAATGGGAAAGATCCTGTAACATTGTTATTGTCTCATAATGTTTAAATAAAAATACACATTGATTCAGTTGATTTTAATCTACAGTAATATATCATTTTTATAATTCTACACTAATTCTTACCTCAAATATAAAATGTTTCTTCACGAGCGACCACATGAGAAAGAAAAACTTACTGGTCAACCACCTTTCACTGAACAAAAGCTTCTGCAGTCGACTGCTTCTTTTCAAAAGGCGGATAGTCAATAGAATTGGAAAGAAGACATCTCCTGGCATCCGTTAGGTATTCCAAAAACTTAAAAGTCAGAGACCACAACTCCATGGCTCTCAATTGAAATTTGATCACGGGATTAAGGGTATCACGGAATTTGGCACCTTTACCCTATAACTTTCCTTTTTTGTGTCTTTCATGTGTTTAAATTAAAAGATCTGGATCACCCGACATGCGATCGGAATCATCCAACTTTGGAGGGTGAATTCGATTGTTTAAAACATTCAAAAGAAACATAAAAATGATAAATTAGAATTGTCTAAAGAAAAATTTTCATACTGCATATTAAAGACAATGCAGCAACCTTTCAATTTACAACATACGTTTTTGTTGATATGTTGTATTATCTGTAATATAGAGACAATTTCCCAAAATCGTTCGGAATCGCCCTACTCTACGCTATAGCCTAACCATCGAACATAAATTCACATCTTTGTTGTTCATGAATTCTATGTGATTTAACAAGTTTTAGTATAAACAAGAAACAAAGTTGTAATCATAATCCCATTTAAGATAAGAGTTTAAAGTTAGAGGCCACGGACGCCAGTGATGCTGGGGCTTTATTTATAAAGTCTGCAAGGTTATGAATACTGCATAACGCAGCTGAGCGAGGCAAGGAGTAACTTCAGCTGCACCGCATAAGCGAGGACGGACAATAAACCCGCTTTAGTGTATTTATCGTTATACTTACAGCGAGGTAATTTAAAAGTCTGACAAATGTGTTTAATAACCCATTGCGGGTCATATATCTATTATTCATAATGTAACAGCATTACACGTTGTACGTAAAATAATGCAAGCTATATTCCATGCTTCGTGCTTTCATTTTATAATGTTCGTACATGACAACGGAGGTAATATTTCTACAATATAACGTAATAATTTTGGGTTCGTTCGTTTGTCTGCTTCTACTCTTGCAGAGAGTTTCTCCTGGTGTATAATTTAAATATTGTCCGTAAATTTTTTTTTAATTTTATCATTGAGAGTTTTAAGAAAGATTCTATTTCGATTCGAATATCTCTCACTCCGAGTTTAGTCATTCCACTGAAGGAACCCTAGAGAATTATGAAGAGAAAAACCGAAAATGGACTTAATCTAATAGCTACCGCATAAAGGGAGGGGGGAAAGAGAAGCATGCAAAGTCCATAACTCGCCCATGTACCGTAGGCAATTTGCGAAATCCAAGGCTCCTATTTTGAACTCTTTAATTTGGAAGAATGCCGAAACTTTTGTGGAGAGAGGGATGAACTGGCTGAGGAACCCCGATGTACATTAAATAGAGAATGGAATGAGAACAGCATGGAAAACTGCAAGCCACTAAGTTCATCTTACACTTGTATCTCCATGGTACCACGAATGACATCAGAGTAGACTTTTAATGTTAAACGATGCAATAATTATTCTCTCTTGTAGCTCGAACATGGATGTTACACGTACAAATTATATTTAAGAAAATGCAGAAAATATCATAAACGTCTGTGTGAATGGAGAATCTTCGCTCCCTCCTGGTACGCTAAACTATTAAGGCTATATTGACGTGAGTGGTGACATATGTTAGCATTCGTGAAACTTCGGAAGGAATTATCATATGATATTTTCGGCTCCTTTAACATTTGTAATGTCGTAGCTTCTATGACAGTCAATAGCGCTGTAATTTTTTTAATTGATAGCTCAATGTCCAAAGAAGGCATAGAAAAATTCGAAATGAAAATCTTTTTTTAAAGTAAGTAAAAATTACTTACTTCGATGTGATCTGTTTAGAATAGATATTTACACCTATAAAAGTTGATAAACGGTACATTTTTTGTTTCTCACGTTAAGTGGGAAATCAAAGCGAGACCTATGTTGAGGAAGAATGTAAATTACTTTCAAAGGTGGTAGCTACTTAAAATCTTTACTGTTTTCGTAGTTACGGTGAGTTAATCAAAGGAGTGTTTTGGATTGCGGAGTACTTACGAATCAACCTTTTATATGTTGGAACCTCAAAAAGAAATTCTTTCCTTAGCCTTCTTGTACTTCGGCCTGAATAATTTATCCATCTTTAGCTGTTCTAGATACCGACAAAGAATAATAAAAAAAAATATTTTTGTGTAGTACGTTATGTTCTAGAATTGTACATCCAAAGTACATTATCTTGTATATAGGCTAAATACTGGTTGGAACATCATAAGTAGACAGTGAATGCGGGATCACTTATCGTTGAATGTAAGTGCACATTTACTATATGTTATTTTTTTTATTCAGACCATTGGCTCAACAGGTTTTAAACGTAAACATACGACGTCAACATGCTGCTGTATCTCCTTACAGTCAGAAGGAAAAGAAAAATAACGTACTGTAGTATATACCTTGCAAGGTTCAGTCCTCGTCATCATTTCTGCAATTACCAGCGTTACAGTAAACGACGATATATTCTCGTAAGTTGTCGAAGCTGAATCGTCTTCGCCTATCGTTTAAACAGTTTTTGTATCGAGAGAATTTCTGAAGAAAGCCTCTAAAATGTGGATCACTCAAATTCTTTAGAGGAATATTTGTACTGAGCATCATGTTGCACGTGTCGTTAACCCCACAACTAAATGATGATGATGATGATGCTGATGATGGTTCCTCAGATTTCATTTCAACTCATTTCCTGTGTGATATATTGTTGCAATGTTTCTCTATAGCCTGAGTTTTTCTGGTTTTTATTTCAATTTTACATTACACACGATATTGTCTTCGTTAAAACATAAAATGTCACTCTCATACTTCTTAATTGCATTTCCTATCTCTGAGCGAATTTAACGTTTTGTCATTATGAATGGATCAGCACAACATATTCAAAGCGTACTAAATAGTTGAGCAGGATAACACAACTGCACACATTGCGTTGCAATGTTACTATGAACAGATTGGGGTTGATTCATTTTGTACGCTGCTGTACTCGCCAGGTACACAAAAGACGGACGGTGCGGCACGTGCCATATACTCTGATACGAAACAACTTCACTTTTCCTTAAGTCATCCCGCATCCACTGTCTACTCATTATTATATCTACTTTTGCATCATTTCCCTTGGTCACAATGCAGACATTATGGTGTGGACATTTTTGTGCATTGGAAATTCTACGATGGACATTATGTCTGCTCACCATCCATGGTGGTAAATCTCAAACGAGATAGGCTATCATGTTTTAACACCGTATTAGACCTACGGTGAACTTAATTCACGTCCGCTAGAGATAGCGGGTTCTGGTATTGAAACAACATGAGACGAATGGCTCTGATTGGCTCTTTAATTAATGACGTCAAACTAGCGTTAACGTTTAGCGTACGGTGAGAGTGCGAAAACTCTCTAATAAGGAGATTTAAAAATCGCCTTCCTTTAAAGCCTGTAGTAGCGTAAGTTAGATTGGAGTAACCAGCAGACGTCTAAAGTTTCACTTGTTGCCAAAGAAACCCATTAAGTATGATGGAGTCATTTAAATTTAATAATAGTCGGATGCTTAATTCCAGAGGCATAAGCTTGAAGTTAAGATTAGCAACACTTGGTGTAAGAAAATTCCCGTTAGAGCTTTTGTATCGAGCACCTTACTTGAATTCGGGTGCTTCTTGCGTTTCCACATCCTTTTCTACTTCATTACGTATACGAGGGCGTGCAATGGGGATGCAAGAAGTAGGGTGTTGTTCACAGAGCCTGGAGGGTGGAAGGTGATTCTTGAGAGGTGCGAGAGAAGTTAGGGAGAAGGGGAGACTGTGTGACTGGAATAAGTAGAAATGTAGCGAGATGAGATGAAGGGACCGCTTGGTGGAAGAGCGATATCACGAAAAAAAAAGTATAGTAGGTTTGGAAAAAGACGAGAAATTGATAAGTCTAGATAGGAAAGGAGTGTAAAAAAGTGTTGGATTTTTGTAGGAGATGGGTAGATTGATTGCACGTGCTATGGCTCATAGATGTCTTGATAAATTGAGCTGTTGTTCCAGCTTTTGATCAAACGAAATTGGGGGAGAGTTGGGTAATGCTGTGAGGTGGCTGCGAAAGAGGAAGGAATACAATAAGACAAGATATTTTCTCGAAGAATGAAGAGCAGATAGGTCTCTCAGAACTGTCAAGGATCGATATTGTGGTGAAAGAACTCCAATTTTCATTGATGATAAACAGTCTGTAGTCATAGTCCTGGCATCACTTTTATTTCTCGAGTTGAATAAAGGCAGAACAAACTCAGACATGATAGCGATATCTTATTGTTTGGAATGTTCTGGGAATACCGAATACACATTGTACGGGTAATTTGTTTTTATCGCGGGCTCATCTTGGTATCTTATTTCTATGTCATATACTGTACAGGCCTATTCTTTTTTATATACATTGAGAGAGAAGATGCAATTTATAAACTATGAATTAGTATGGATTAAAAAGGTTATAAAATGGGATGAGTGGAAATTAGGCCTAATAATTATTTCGTTATACTATGGCATTCGAAAAGTAATGGCAACATAGTTACTGCTTTACACTAAATTTATTTAGCTTAACTTAGACATTTCATATATAGTCTCCTGTAGAGATGAACAACGAGAGAGAATGCAAGACTAATAGTGCCCGCCAGAGTGCTACATTGGAGTTAAATCGCTCGCTTGAACTCGGTTGAGTATCGCACCCTCGAGTGAGTGATATGCTCGTAATAAATAGAAGCACAGTACAAGGTCATCTCACCGACATGTCTTATCTTGTATGGAAGGCGACAGATAAGATACACATGTTTTGCTCACACGGTAAAAATAAGGCTTTATTTTCTGCGTTTATGACAAACGTTTAATGGAACGTACCAAAACAGGAACATGAAGTTATAAATAAAATAGTATGAAAAACTTCGATATAGAGTTATTATTGCTAATTAATAATTATTTAATATTTTATTTACCACATATATAATATGATAGGTCCATTCATAGCGTTCCTCCTATATATATACGACCATATAGAAACGTCTTACAAAATATTATTGATATAGCAGTAGATTAATAACAATATTAATACAGAGATAACGTCACAGAAAATATAATAAAACGAATAATCATGCTGCACAACTGTTACAGACGCAAAGATTGATACACTAATTATTAGAGATTATTATTATTATTATTATTATTATTATTATTATTATTACTAGAAAACTTCATAAAGTTCTTATATTATCGTGATTGTGTTCTCCGTTTATAAAAATTACACTTACATCCAATAACATCTATCAGATATGGCAAAAACAAAATCACTCCTGTGTGTGTGGGGGGGGGGAAACATTTACCTACAACATTTATATTAAATTTTAAAGCAAGTTTTGTAGTTGTACTATGGAGAGGTTAGTTAAACACTGCAAAGTTTTGAAATGATAAACAGCTATGATGTTACTACACAGTTCATCACTGTAACAAGAACGAATGTCTAACGCTCGGCTTATACCATTCGAGGATTTACCGCTCGTGACAATTTTACCCATCATGCATGTGCGCTACCTATCTGATTATGCTGTGAACTACTTGGCGTTCGAGCGAAAATGTCCGATGCAGAACTCTGGTGCCCGCAAATCCGAAAACCCGCACGATACTATTGCCTGTCGTTGACTGCTTCTAATCAAACCTTCAAAACATCGGAACTTCGGGAGTGATCTAATCTCGAACGTCAAGAAGCCTTGAATCGTGACAGTTGTTTATACCATACTGAATTTTTATTTGTTTTGGAAACTGTTATATGTATAAATAAACAAGTAGCCTATTTGAAATATCTCTACCTTTCAGTGTAGTAATCCATTCCCCAATCTTTATTTAATTACTAGGCCCCTATTAAAAGACTAGGAAATTTTTTTTCGCACGTTTGATCTCAAGTAATCTCAAGTAAAAAAAACGCTTTATTTAAC
The DNA here is from genome assembly GCF_040183065.1 of Periplaneta americana. Classification (NCBI taxonomy): domain Eukaryota; kingdom Metazoa; phylum Arthropoda; class Insecta; order Blattodea; family Blattidae; genus Periplaneta; species Periplaneta americana. Next base: position 61,945,707 of record NC_091127.1, on the reverse strand, counting down.
GCTATGTTTTATGTTTCTTAGAAATTCAAATTTATTTGAGAATTTTATTTTATTTATATAAGCATAAGTAATATCTGATAGTAGAACAAGAATTTTTTTCTCTCCTTGTATCAATTAAACATCTCTGATATTATTTATTTTAATTATGTATGTTATTCAAAGTTACGAAATCTTTCCACGTCGACAAAATGCTCTTTCGGGAATGATGAGCGCACAAGAGTTACGAGACGAGACTCGAAATACAAGTGCAACGAACACAGCGAGCGAGAGCGGTAGTTACTTTTGTTCATCTCTAATCTCCTGCCATGTCAACAATATCTTTTTTTTTTTTTTTTACAATTCATTTTTTATATTTCAATATGCCTAGTGAATTATTAAATAAGTATATAATAAATTTTCAATCTTAAGACATATCAACATGCAAATGTTTATTTGCTATTTAATAAGATATATGAACGTTTTCGCCGTTTGGGGCATCATCAGATATAACGAAAACATATAATCTCAACCTATAATAATAAATTATGCAAATAACAAGAATAAAGAACAATGTATGTATGCAATGCATGAGATTCATGAGCTTTATGTAAAATGTGAAATAATACAGGATAATTGTTGATATAATCTTTAGATTTGAAATTGAATTGGACGGATATTTTATACATATGGCTCATGTTACAAATAAAATATACAATCATAATTAAAATTTGACAATAATGTTAAAATTTATGATGATGATTAATAAAATTGACATTATTGACAAATTTTAATTATGATTGTATATTTTATTTGTAACATGAGCTATATGTATAAAATATTCGTCCAATTCAATTTCAAATCTAAAGATTATATCAACAATTATCCTGTATTATTTCACATTTTACATAAAGCTCATGAATCTCATGCATTGCATACATACATTGTTCTTTATTCTTGTTATTTGCATAATTTATTATTATAGGTTCAGATTATATGTTTCGTTATATCTGATGATGCCCCAAACGGCGAAAACGTTCATATATCTTATTAAATAGCAAATAAACATTTGCATGTTGATATGTCTTAAGATTGAAAATTTATTATATACTTATTTAACAACAATATCTTGCCAAATTCGTGGAAGACGGAGGACTCCATCTGTAGCGGCATTTCTGGATATCTCTCTCACTTATGAATCTAAAGCTCTTCGGACGTCAACTCTAGATTGAAAGCGAATGCCTCGCTTTCACCCAACTTGCAATAATTCACTATGGTAGGATCTCTCTCATACAGGGTTCTTGTAATGCCCTAAAGCACTGAGTTGCATATTTTTCTCTTGCAACTTGTATTTTTATTAAGCACCTTTGTTCGTACATTTAGGGCTATATTGTTTGCTACAAATCAGAAGCAGCAACTGTGTTTAAAAAAATAGGTCTATTACGAGAATTTCAATATTGCAAATTTATGAAAAAGCGCTGCTCTATTACGTAGTACAACATTTCAATGGTCACCGCTAGGAGCACTGATTTACAACATTGTTGTAATTACTTACCGAATGCTCTAATAATTAATATATAAAAAATTAATTTGGTAATGTACTGTATATGATGCGAGAAAATCATACTGCTGAAAGTAAAGGATATTATTTATTATACTATTGATAAGTAGAGCTCGGAAGTTGATGAAATATCATCTTCTTTGTGAGACATCACAGAAAATGCAGAATGCAATACAAACGCGTTTCACTTCAACACGAACCAATATAGCCTACTTTATTTTGCATTTTCGGTCTTTTATTGTCTATTGGACATTTTTTAGAAAATGTTCCAATTTTTGTTGCATTTTTGTCCTTTCTCCTTACGGACGGATTTTTTTACGGTGTAGTCGTAGCCTACATTCGAGAACCTACTTCAGATTGCTTACGCAATTCAATTGCGCCTTACATGGATTTTCTTGATGGTTGCATCAGCCTTGACTCCTGATCACATGTGTTACTTGCTTCCTCTCATTCAACACAACAGAACAAATATTGCAGCCGCAGTGTCCGCAGTCAGCTTATTGTATCACATAAGTTAAGACGTAAAAATGCCGAAAGGAAAACAAAGCATAGGCTACAAAGTTCTTTCGCGACTGTCAGTGACTGACTTTGGTGACAATGTATTTTCCATAGATAGTATAATATTTTTTATATATATTTTACCGTTACAATCGTGGTCATTTTTTAAATTTTGATGTCATATTTTCAGAAATTTAAGGCCATTTTATAGGCCATTTTTATATGATTTTAAAAATCATCACCTTCCGAGCCCTATCGATCAGACTTACATAAACATTACTTATTTCTTAATCAATATTTTAAAGGCGCTGTAGCAACTATTAGGTTATTCAGTGTTAACGCAATTGACGGAAAATAGATGGCAATCGATTTACAATGTGAGTGCCTAAAATTGGTCTTATACTTGGGCAAAAGTCGGAAAACTAGTCCAAACGGAATCGAATACACATCCGAGCGCAGCGCCCAACCAGTAGGGAAATGCTCTTCTCACTGAAAATTGGACTCGTGTTTATGTGAACATTATCACACAGAATATTCCATAGGCTGCTATGAAGAGATGAAAATTTCAAATATTTTGGAGCAACAGTAACAAATATAAATGGCATATGAGAGGAAATTAAACGCACAATAAATATGGGAAATGCTTGCTATTATTCTATTGAAAAGCTTTTGTCATCTGCAGGTTGTTGGTTTCCGGGCTTCTGTCGCATCGTCTCGGTTGCTGGAGCTGACGTTTCGACCTTCTTGCTGTGGTCGTCCTCAGAATTGTCAACATTATAGTCATCTAGTCTGCTTTCGAAAAAACTGAAAGTTGGAATTTAAAAAACAGTTTTATTACCGGTTGTTCTGTGCGATTGTGAAACTTGGACGCTCACTTTGAGAGAGGAACAGAGGTAAAGGGTGTCTGAGTATAAGATCGCAACGAAGAACTGCACTCGGTGTATTCTTCACCTGACATAATTAGGAACATTAAATCCAGACTTTTGAGATGGGCAGGGCATGCAGCACATATGAGTAAATCCAGAAATGTGTATATACTGATAGTTGGGATACCTGATGGAAAAAGACCTTTGGGGAGGCTGAGACGCAGATGGGAGGATAATAATAAAGTGGCTTTGAGGGAGGTGGGATATGATGGTAGGGACTGGATTAATCTTGCTCAGGATAGGGACAGATGGCGGGATTATATGAGGGCGGCAATGAATATCCAGATTATCTAAGAGTATTTGTAAGTAAGTATATTCCTTCTGAATTATGTATGTGTATAAGAGAGATGTACAAGAGAGAGAGAGACAGGGGACCAATAAAATAGAATTAGAAAAAATAAAAATTCAATACTCAAAACATGTAAGATATTCACTAATATCTCTTATATGATACGATATGATATGAAATGATATGATATGATATATTTATTCCACCAGCTTACATCGGTCGTGATGGCCCTTCACATTTCTGTATACAGTGCCATCACTCCCTTTGGATACATAATTTTCTACTTACGCATTTTTAAAAATCCGGCTATTACATATAAACGACCGTGATCACATTTCTATTACGTCACTCACCTCTGTTTCCCTCCCTTCTTTTTCCATTTACCTTTCCCTTTCCTAGTTGTTTGTCTTATTCTAACTAATCTCATTTAATTAAACAATTTCTTCTCTCAATCTCTTATTAATTGTTCCCAACATTGTTTACATTAGTTGAACTTTTTCATAGTTGTTAACTTATTTATTCACTTGAATCACTAACATTTACTGACCATTTATTCCCATTAATCTACATTATATATTTTCAAACGAAGTAGTTTCTACAGTTTCATTACATTTCCATTCCTACTTTTTTATTATAGTCTATTTGTATCACTACTTACTTATTATCACTTTCTGGTTAATATCTCTTATACAGACTATAAGGTAAGGTAGTACATTAATTGTAGGATGTGATTCCTTAAAATATAACGAACAAAAATTTTCTAATATCATTTTGCTCTTTTTTGCGAGGTTTTTGAAGAAATAATACTTTTATGCCGACATTTCGATCGCGAATTTTACTAATACTGTGGAAAATACGGTTTAATTTCTTGTATAACAACGAAGAGAACGTTTGTAATATTCACGTTGCAGCAGTATTTTAAATAGGAAATTCACAGATTTAGAATTAATCGATTGAAGAAACATTGGAAACATTGATTATCCAGTCACGTACAAAAGGGCTAAAAATATCTCATCGCTGTCGGGACCGCAGACGGCCGTCGAAATGTCGGCATAAAAGTATTATTTCTTCAAAAACCTCGCAAAAACGAGCAAAATGATATTTGACTTTTTTGTTCGTTATATTTCAAGGAATCATATCCTATAATTAATGTACTACCTGTACATAATACCAATACACATCCAAATTCAGCAGCCAAGCAATAAAGTTCAGGGTGAACACGTAGTCTTTCCTCTAATTATAAATATTTATTACTGAAAAACTACGCTAGATACAGAAATGCAATTTTCTAAATACGATACATCAACTTACAAGGTTTACATGCATATACTTCATCATGCTTTACGTTTGTTGTGGAGACAACATCTAGTCGATACCCTATTTCATGCCATCTTTTCGCCAACACGCTTTTCCTATCGTGAATATTGTGTCTGTTGACTTTGTCAGGGATGTGAAACTTGCTTAAGGTAGTTACTGTGTTCGTTCCATACTGTGCGCAGCATATGCAGCACTTGGGGGGAAGATCTTCTGGCAACAGTTCTTGCATGATTTTCACTTGTACTGGACTGCAGTCATTAATGGAAAATTTTAACCACAGTGCTCTGAAGTACGACACGTCTTTCCTTTTTTTCCAGACAACTTTCAAAATCAGTGCACACAGCATCAAGATTCTTATGTCACTCCGCGTCTAGTCCTGAACATTGTCAGTATTCTTAAATTTCATAATATACCACCCTTTAGTGATCTTCATATATACTGTATTTCGTTCCTAATCCCTTGGGAAGTGTCGTTGAATTGTAATAGTCTATCTAGTTTTGTGATGTCACGCATACAGCAATTGTTGAACTATGTTTCAACATATTCCCCATCGGAACTGAGACATTTGTCGTACCATGGGATCAACAGAGAGGTGCAGACGGCTGTCACACACTGATTCGGATCCCAGGCGGCAGACTTCTATGAACAGGGATACAAAATGATATGTCCCATTTCCTGTGAGGAATATATTGGAAAATAGCTCAACAAATTCTGTATCTATTCCGATAAATCTTTCCATTAAATTGTGTTTTCACTCTGTAAACGGCCTCAGGGATCAAGTCTGGTCGGTCCTCTTAATTGCGCTCGTGTGGCCAAAATTTGTATAAGCACTTGTTTTGACGTTATTAATATGGTGGAAGAAAAACAATAACTTTATCTGCCGCCGTGAGAATGTTTATTTGTAAGCTTCGAAAGCTCTATTCGTCGAGAAAACCTCGGAAAAACTCAACTAGATAATCAGTCTAATCTGAAATCGGATACACGTCCGAGCGCAGCTACGGATAGACAGACAAACGCGCTACCGTCCGAGCTACGCCGCTGCTTATGTAATGATTAGAGACGGTCAAAATTCGTGACTCGCGAAATTGCGAAAAATCTAAAAACCAAATAAACAGTTTAAAACACGGTTGACATAAAAAATATTATATAATGACACGTTTCAGCTCGCGAAACACTCGCGAAAAATCGCAAAAATCCTATGAATCGCGAATTTAACATATTTTCTGTCGTTATTCGCGAAAAGACGCAATTTTTCAGCAATTAATAAATACATTATCTAAATTAGGAAATTTTATAAGTTCTGTTTGAATAATGCACAAGGTTTAGAATGCTGGCGCTAGATGGCGTGAGTTGAAATGTTTCGTAAACGGTTTGATGCAACTGAAAGCAATTTGAAACCTCTCTTTGATCAGGTGCCAACCTTAAAGAATCTATCACCTGATGTAGCAATACATGCATACAGTGAACTGAAGGACATAGTTAAAAATAGTCCTGGACTTTCAGTGCGAGAAGATTTGCTGTCGTTACATGATGATCACAGTGATTTTGTGGACGGAGCACTCCAAGCTATATGGGTTCCAGTTTGTAATATTGACTGTGAACGTTTTTTTTTCACAGTTCTCGTGTGAGCTAACAAATAGAAGAAGAAACCTTACAATGATGAACTTTTAAATAATGTTAAATATTTTAGAGTTGTTGTCAACGTAAAACTTTGAATATACATAGTCTTTCCGAGGTGGTGTTACACACTTTCAGGGATGATGGCGAAGAGCACATGTATCAATTTGAGATAAGGAACCCTGGTCCGGAAATGACCGAGTCGATAGTTACAAGCAAAAATAATTCTGTGAAAATGAAATAATTTTATTCCTCTGTACTCTTTATTTATGTGTATTTATCTGAACATCTTACACATACTGTGTTCATCTGACGTTGTTTACGTTGTCTACTTACAGTATTCCATTCAGTGCGCTGTCTGAGGGATGGGAACAGGAAACTACACTAAAGCAATGCAGATAGCATAATGTGTAACGGAGATGGTCGGTCCTGATATGCACGTCTGTAGACAGCAGTGTATGTGTACAAGTTGCAGTGTCCAGTCGATCAGTCCTAGTGAAATGGAAGAGTACACGAGAGCGGAATAAGCAGACCTGATGTTCGAATACGGATGAGACAAGGCTCACAGATTGTATAGTGTTACAAGTACCCACGTAGGAGACATCCGGCCCATAGCATTTATCCACGATTGTTACAAAAGTTAAGGGAAGGAGGGCACGTGGTGCCAAATTACAATTGCATTTCCACACAACTATTTTTGTTCATAACTTTCGACTCAGTCATTTCCGGACCATGGTTCCTTATCTCAAATTGATACATGTGCCCTTCGCCATCATCCCTGAAAGTTTGTAACACAACCTCGGAAACACTCTGTATAATTATAATTGTCATTTATCCTAAGAAACACAATAATTTAATAAAACAGGGTGTAAAATTCAGGTTTACGGAAGAAATTTTCGTTTTCATTCAAGGATTTTTATCCTTTTTAAGGGGAGAGGATGGTATTTTTTAAAACTTTTTTCCTATTTTTTCTAAAATATTAATTTTTTGTATGTAGAGAGCTCATAGCTGTAGCAACTGAACCAAATATATATATTTTGAAAAAAAAAAATATTTTGGGGCCCAAATTTGAAAAAAATCATACCCAATGCAGAATTCTACTAAAAACGACATATGTAAATAATTTTTAAAGATAGATTCAAACAGTTTTTTTTGCAATTTATTTGCAAAAGTAAGTTCTAGAAACTGTCTGTAACAGAATTTTAATGTTAGTCCCTACGTTTGTAAAATAAACAATTAAAATATAATAACAATTTTCTGATTTCCTTTCTTGCAAACAAACGGACGTATTTTTAAAATGAAATCGTTAAAAAAATCCTGTTACAGAGAAAAGTTTCCTAATAGTCTAAAGAATGTGTTTCTAAATTTCATGCATGTATCTTTAATAGTTCAGAAATTATATCCAATTTTGTCTGGCAATGTACCAAAAAAATGAAGTTACTGGAAACCGATAAAAGGGGGCGTGTGATTTAAAAATCGATACCGCAGGAAGTTTAAAAATGACGTCTCAACGTCCGATAAGGGCACAAATACCGACGAAATGTTGTGCAATGCTTTCCACATATATCTAAGAGTATTTTAAAGAATTTTTTTTAAATTTAATTTACCGGAAACAATAATAAAAGTGTGCGAGTGATTTAAAAATCCATAACGCAGGAAGTTTAAAAATGGCGACTCAACATCCGATAAGGGCACAAATATCCACAAAATGTTATGCTATGCATTCCACACATATCACAGTGTATTTTAAAGATTTTTTTTTAATTTACTCATTTTTCAAGAAAAAATACCATCCTCTCCCCTTAACCAAGAATTTTAGCCCATTTTATTCAAGAATTTTGACTGTCTCTAGTAATGATAGTGACTGTGTAATAGAGACGGTTATACTAATACAGTAGTTATGTTAGTAGTGGTGATATTTGTGCCTGTTTATTACACATAAAATTATTGTTATGGGAGCTTATGCCTGTTGCACTGTGATTATCATATGGTGAAGAAGTTGTAATGGGTCTGCGTGGGAAGTAGAGCGGGCTTCTGCAGCACTCCCACGCGCAAAGAATGGGAATATAATTCCAGTATAACTCGAATGCAGACCTTATGAAAAAGGACTGGGCGATAACGACGGGCGGCTAGCACATAAAATGCATTCAACAGGCCACGAGGAGGGAGGGAGAGAAATAAGAATAAGGTGAAGATTTATTAACGTCCTGTATCACCCATTAAATTTTAGTGCTAAATTTCAACCTCCATCCAGAAAGAAAATAGCTACATAATGTTCCAAAATGTTTCCATCCGCTTACACTTATGCAGTAGGGGTAAGTGAAGGTATTAAAGCCAGCAGTTCAAAAATGTGTTAAAACTAACCAGAAATACGGACAATAATACTGATCTTTTAGATATTAATCATTTTGTCGTCGGTCCAATGCCAAAGCCACGAATGTGCAAAATCTTACTTTTGAGATAAATGCATTTTAATATTCAAATTGGTTGAAAAAATCCGGTTTTATGGCTATATTTATGTTTTCACTGTCGAAATGTGTAACTACGAGTAGTTATGCTGTTTCTTAGGGCGTACATATTTTAAGAATATTTTAAATAGTCAGACATTGGCGACTAACAATTCATGGAAACATCCCGCTCGCCCGAAATTGTACTGTAGATACATTATTATATGCAGACGATCAGGTTCTTTTTGCTACAATTGAAGACGAGCTGCAATAGTCAATATATCACCTGAATATAATAGCACAAAATTTGAATATGAAAATTTTCCCAAACAAAACAAAATTATGGCGTTTCAAGGTAAACAGCCAGTTAGGAGTAAAATTTGCATTAGAACCCATACGTTAGAACAGATAAACTCATTTAAATAGTTAGGTTATAATTTGACATATTTACCTGTTACTGATATATCTGAAAATAATCAACATTTTAATGGACCCTTAAGAACCATCAACCAGGTTTTCACAACCACGAAAATCCAAAAACATACCAGGTTAAAAGCATATAAAGTTCTAGCAAGACCTGTCCTCATGTATGGTAGTGAGACCTGGACTGTCCAAAACTCAGATAATCAACGCCTAACAACTGCGAAAATGAGATTTCTAAGAAGGACTGCCGGCTACAGCTTGCTTGACCACAAAAGGAATAAACTAATTACAAAAGAAATGAAAATTACACATATTTATGAACATCTCAACCACTATAGACAAAAATGGCTTAACCATGCCAATAGAATGGACCATTCCAGACTCCCAAGACAAATTCTCCGCTATATACCACATGGAAGATGATTTTTGGGACGCCCCCTGAAAAGATGGAAGGAGACCGTAACAGGCCACTAGGCCTAATACCTGCAAGGACGATGATGATGATGATTTAAAATAGTTATTATTGTTCACGTGAGTTTTTTCTTGGCGTGGAAGGATTAAAGAATGTTTGAAGTTCTGTTTGCAGACTTTATAAACTAATTGCGAAATTACTGGTTTTAATGTATTTTCTAGGATAATAGGGGGACATATTTATTGTTATGAAATTAATTTTATAGACTTTTTGCCTTCATTCTTCCTTTACTTAAAGAATTATGTTATTGGTACATACACTGGAACAAACATTATTTTTTTTCAAGAAAAGATAAATTTTTATTAGACAAGATAATATTTTTCATGCAAAGAAAAATATTCACAGTATTGAAAATAGTGAGAGATATTAAAAACCACGATCACTATTCATACTTAGAGTCCTCATCTGTGTAAGCTCAGGAAATTCTTCGGGAATGGTTCTGTTGTATTTCAAAGACGTAATATCCATGATATGAGCAAGGTTCTCATTCATTATTTTGAGATCCTGGAACTTGGCTTCAGGGTCATTCCATGTCAAAGGACCCTGTATTCAAAAGAATTAAAATATTTCAAAGTAATTTTAATATCCATATTTCTAGAGTAGATGAAACTTTATACCAAATAACCAGTTAATTTCATGAAAATATTAAGTTATGACTTCAGCGTTAATAGTATTGCTGACAATAGGAAAAATACACCTCATATGTTGCCTGCTCTGATCATATTTGCTTGTATTTGCGTGAAAAACTTGCTGTATAGATGTTTTACAATCTACTCTGAAATTTTGGAGCAAATCAGGTGCGCTTTTCAAGTACATAGGACAAAATTGACTATGCTTCTGTCTGTGTTTGCTTTTACATGAATATTTGTAACAATGTTTGAAATTTGTAGACTATGTGTTAATTTTTTTAATTAGTTTCAATATCAGTGGTATTTTTTGTAAATAAAAAATATATGTGTCACATTGCTGTTGATAGCAATATGTAATCTTAACATGTCTCGAAGTGTCATGCACGCAACTTTTTCAAATTAGAATTTATGTGGAATGTTAATGTTCCTGAGCAACTTCTATTATATCATCTCAAAAGTATACATTTTATTTATATCACCAACAAGTTATAATCATATTCATAATCCAAGAGAACAGACTTGTAATAATCTTCACTTGCTTGAGAAGGAGATACATCATTTCGTCACACACGCCACAAAAATTGATATTTTGTTTTTGTCAAGTTTATTCTTCTTAACAAACTCAAAATTTCATAACTGAATTAAGTAATTGATGGTTCATATAATATATGAAAATAAAAATGTTAGCTCTTTAAACATTTAATCTACAATGTCTTTTGTAAGTGAATCTGCTGTCAAAATATCACACACGCAACAGTGGAATGACCCTTCAGCAATGAACGGATCTGCAATGTAGATTTTTTAGAGTGGACCCTTACTTGGTCTGCCTCTTGGTCCTTTCAGATTGACTTGATGGAAATCAGATTTGGAATTACCTTCAAACAATATTTGTCTTGGCTCCGTCCTTAGACACTGCAACCAACAAAAACTTTTTCATTGAATATTTTTAAGTCTTTCTTACGAAAATCACTCAAAGCCATCAAATTCATCGTGAAGCATAGTTTTCACAAGAAACTTTGAAGGTTTGTTTCTGATAGCACAAATCAGTTTTGCCCATCCTTTAGGACTAAACTGAAACATGCTTTGATTTCTTCTCTATCTTGGAATGTATAGAGTCACATTCAATTTTAATATATCCATTTGAAAAAAAATCTGTGATCTTTGGTTTGTAAAGAAGGGTGCCAGATCAGGAAAAGAATGCAGATACCAATGACGATAGATTTATTTTGTTGTCTCTCATTACTATCTGATATCATAAAGTCTGTTGGCAATTATGGCTGCAGTAGAGCAGTTTGCTTGAACATTAATGACACCAAGACACTGTTGATGGCATCCATCGTCTCTATGAGGTGTGGGGGCAGGATTTTCATGTTGGAGGAGATTACTTCTGAGCACTTCAACAATCTGACTGTTCCAAAATGTTTTCTTTATTGTTAATTCAAATATTTTCACTAATTTTATAGACTGACCCATGTATATACAGGGTGATTCACGAGGAAAGGTAAAAAAATTAGGATACGATATCTTAGATCATTTTGAGTGAAAAAGTTCACATGAACGATGGCGGAGCAAGATGCATTTTTTTGGTAAAACATCGCCCCAATGTGAATCAGACGTTACCATATCCTGTTGCAGTGAGACAAGGTCACCGATGAATGATGTAACATTGGAATCTGCATTGTGAGCGATGTAGGTAAGAGAAGAGAAACAAACCGGGTGGTGGGGTATTACAAATGTTACAGCAAATACGCTATCACTTTGCAGTTCACAGCAGTTCAGTCAGCTACCTACAGAACAGTATTTATACAGGTACAGTTGTCGGAAGTTGTGTTTTTCAAGATTCCTTATAAATTTTCGACTGCAGAATACGCCGATATTGTGTATGTTTATGGTTTGTGCGATGGAAGTTCCTTGCGTGCCGTCGCGCGTCGCTGAATATGAACGACGCTTTCCGAACAGAAGGGTACCATATCGAAGACTATTTACTGTCTATGGGGTTGGATGAAAGACTTGGTATAGCAAAGAAAGGTAAAAACGAGAGAGGCGCTAATCGACCGTATTTTGGATGCGGCATAAAGACAACCACGTGCAACTCTCCCGAGCGATGAGCGCGATTCACGCCCGAGCACAACAGTGCACTGAAGCAGAAGGAGCTACACTTAGCGGCAAAAAGAATGGGCCAGCCGACAATTTCTAAGTTCCAGAGACATACATTGCGCATGTTCGTCTCGTCAACGCCGTAGTTCACTAGGTAACACATAATTAAACGATTTAAATTTGCTGTATTTTGTTTAAGAGGCTAAAATATGTAATAAAATCGAATGGCGGGTTGATTGTAGATACATCAGGGCCCTTCAAGAGTGAAATAATAATAAAATTGATAAATACAAAATCGACCGGAGCGAATATGAATAGGAAAACCATGTATTATGCCGAACTGATACAAGCAGTTGCAGTAGCGTAAGTTGTTACGGCATTGGTATGTTGAACACGTTAGTACTAGTAGCTCAAGGTTCGAATCTCCCCCAATCTTCGTTTTTTTATTACAAATTTGCCATCATATGTGTCTCGCAAAGCTATAATTATGTGGCGATATCTCTTAGAATATGCCCAAACTCCAATAAATAATAAACCTCCTTCTCTCTTTCAAGCAATACTGCTTTCTGTTAATATAACGTTCTGTCTCGTCATTACGATTGAAGATGGCACAGAAACAATAACTCATTGCCCTGGTTCCGACAGGACTTCGATTGGAGAAATGTCATTTTCCCCGACCAGGTAATTGTCTCCAGTAACATTCTGTGTATGCTACTCTCCGATAGGAATTTGATTGGAGAAATGTCATTTTCTCCGACGAGGTAATTGTCTCCAATAGCAATGATAGTATTGCCCTAGTTTATTATATAAATGGCCACCGATACACTTCGCGTGAGGGTCGCGTGTTGGGGGTGGATGTCATACGATGGAGCAGGACTTCTGGAACGCATCCACGGTCTGTTTGCGGCAGAAGTCCACGAACATATTTTGGCAAATGTAATGATCCCTTCCGCCCGAAAACGATATCCAGAAGGAACACTTTTCTTCCAGCAGGATAATCATCCGATACACACCGCCAACCGGATTCAAAGATGGTTTACGAGGAGGCGTGATGTCGACCCAGTCGACTGGCCTCCAAATTCACGAGATATGAATCCGTTTCAAAATTTATGGGCTGCAGTCAAAAGGATCCTACGCTCTAATTGGACAGAACAACCACCCGTTTGGACACCTGAGGAATTGTGGATCAGAGTTCTAGATGCAAGGGAGAAGATGGCCAAGAATTTAGACCTGTTTCATAATCTTGTGGACTCCATGCCGCGCAGAATGAGGACAGTTGTTGACGCAGGTGGTTTGTGGACGAAATGCTAGTCCCCACCACAGCCTTGTTTTGTTAATATATTAACAACTTGTTTGTTTTTGTTAATTTAATTATTTATTTGTGTTTGATATGCGTCCGTTTTTTTAGGATGTGAAACAAGTATTTTTGTTTATAGCCTACAGGCTAGGTCTCACCTATTAATAGCCCACAGATGATGGGCAATTATATTTTTAAAAGGCAGGCATAACGAAGTTTGTTAACAAATACCATTTCACGTTTAAACTAATAAATTAAGTAAAAGTTAAAATTAAAAAAAAAAATAATAATTTTACCGTACCAGGAGGCGAACTCACAACCTCTGGCACGGATGTCAGACTTCTTACCACTGGGCCACACACTGCTCGTAAGGTTTATTACATTATAGAAGGACGACTTTCAATGAAGAGACACCACAGCAATGCCTTGCAGTGGGTTACGTTTACACGAGTGAACTGCGCGATAGAACTTAGCATTTCTATCGACCAAGAGTCGGCCCATTCATTTTGCCGCTAAGCGTACCTTTGAAAATGTGCGAAAACATCGACCCCGACTTCTAGAATATTAGGTATGTATGCATACATGAATAGGCTATAAACTTTAATTTTGTCCGTTATATGTCTCTAATTGCGAATTCGTACAATGGAATCTCAGAAGTTTTTGTGAAATCAAAGAGCCATACCTCCGTAACCGTTCGAAAACGGAACTTTTGAACTTATGAACTTTTTCACTCTGAATGACTTCAGAATTCACATCATAAGTTTTTTTACCTTTCCTCGTGAATCACCCTGTATAACTTTGGAAAAGATAATTGTAATTTCAATGCCCATGAAAAAAATTATACTGCTTTCAATTATGGGGAAAATGAAAGTAGGCCTATATGTTTTTTATAAATGTTCAATTCTCTCCGCACCTGCTGAATGTTTTATACCTCCGGCCGCCACAAAATATTCAATTCCATGTTATTAATTTATTTATGCTTCGCAGAACTGGCACACGTCGACGTAACCAGTTATTAATTATTACAACTGCGAGTGGAGGTAATTTCAGGTCCAAAGAGTTTCCATTGAAAGTTTTGGGAAATGAACTTGCAATTAAATTGCATGACAGAGTGTAATGAAACATGAACTTTGTTATTAGTAATTATCTTCACTTTTGCTTTGCTACCAGTGAAGAATTCGTCTCTAGTTCGCACTGTACTGTAATTTAATTTTAATTATTACTGTTGCTATTTTATTAACACAATTTTATCTGTCGGATTATCTTTAATCCAATGTTTGCTGTCAATTCTGATTAACGACTGTGCCGAACCCAATTTTTTTTGTGTTATTTGACAATACAAAACAGCGTCGAGTCTGCCTGTAGAGTCATTGTGTTGCCATTAGCGAAATTACCACCCGCTCCCTACAAACGCGTCCGGTGCAGCCATGTTCAAAGATGACGATGACGATCTCCATCCTCTACCCCGCTCATGGCATCCTTTTCCCTAATCCTCTGTTAGCGGCCGTGTTCAACGCGCCGCTTCTCATGATATTACACATTCACTTTACTCGTTCAAATGACCTCAGAAACGTTCACTATATACTCTAATACACAGAGAAAATATCAATGAACCGGTGGTGGTTGTGGTGATTGGAGTAATAGAGCAGCCGCCATGGTAGCTCAATTGCCACAACACTGGTCTACAATGACTGCAGTCTCGGATTCGAATCTCGGCAATGGCGGAGTGATGTTTTTAGTGAATAGGACAAATAAAATGTAATGGCTTGAAAATTTTACAAACTTAAGTTTAATAAAGACTATAAAATTTTGATTACAGTGCTTAACTTTCATAAGAGAGTCGCTATCCAATTCTTTCTGGTGTACGGTCTGCCTAGGTCTAAAATAGACCTGCAGAACTGTAGCTCCTCAGAGCGACTGTTTTCTCCCCTTTCTTACCCAACCTATCTTTTCTACCAGTGCGGTTATGACGTTCTAGTTACGCTCGGCTGCATCAAAATTCATTCTCGCAGCGGCAGATATACAATACGCTATCAAGAATTACAAATGAACAGATAATAAAATCCTTAGGAACATACATTTAGAAAGTAAGAGAAAAATGAATGAGGGAAATAAATAAGTTAAAAGACATGTAAAATAAATGTTAAAATGTATGTATGCATATAATGTAAGAAGGTATACCTATGTATATATCGTCCTATTAGTAGTAAAGCTGATTAAGTCAATTTTTTGAGAAAGTACAGTCCCGACTTCTCTTTCCGTGCTCTGTATTCTACTAAAATGAAATGTTGCATACAGGCAACAAACCATTTACTTTATTTGAAGAATTTATTATGATTTTTCGTGCATTAATAAAGTTTCAATTCATGTTTTTACTAAACTAGCATTACTAGTCTTAACTGGATTTACTATTAATAGGACGATAAATAAATTATAATTGATAACTGAGTGATAGGTATATGACCGGATGTCAATTCTGTCATTCAACATTGTAACGCACTCCAGCTAAATAAATAAATAAAAAAGTAAATAAGTAGATAGATAAATAAATAAATAAATAAAAATAAATAAATAAATAAATCAATTATACACGTACTGCAGTTTAAAGAGAACTGGAACATGGCAAAATCTAAATTCATAAAGCAATACTACTTCCAATGGGCATATGATTATTTTGTTGTTGAAGACTAAAGAATTGCTTGTTTACTGTGTCCCATCCAATTTATTTCTACTCGTCGTTTCAATATTGATTCACATTTCAACAAAGGTCATATTAAGAATTATTGAATGCACAAACTTTGGGGTCAATTCATTATTACGAACTGTATATTGATTATTTATTTATATAGACTACTGTTAAATTAAAAACGTCACTCGTGTTCATTTTTAATTGAAATTAATAGTGGCTTTCATGGTTCATTACTTAAATGCTATAAATTTATGTTTCCGTAGGTGATGATAGGAGGAAATTTTCTGAAAATCTAAAGCAGGTTAATTGCAAAGAAATCTCAAAGAAACTACCGACAAGAAATCTAGCATAATTGTAAATCTTGAAACGAGATAACGCATTATAAACACAGTTAATTTATTACTATCCTTTTTGAAAATTTCATGCCGCCACTGATAGATCTTTGCAAGGCAGAACGGAAGTCGATCATCCCCAATAGAAGTGGAGTGAGGCTAACGTCATATTTCCCCTACAGTACTTACGATTTCTGCAGGCCTGGTCTAAAACATTACTGAACTTTTTATGAGGGTCTTCCTCCATCATTCTGCATTTCAGTATTCATTATTATAACAGGATTAACTCGGAGGGTGTCTGTATGCTGTAGCTCTACAGAGTCCTTCGTGTATGACGTCACTGGACGTACAAAACCGTTATATCTCATAGTGCGATTAATTATCGTACGCGCAGAAGTTCAAGAACGTTTGTCGAGCGTTGCATGGGTGCAGTTCACCTAAGTATTTTTGCAACTGCTGATGACATTAATCATTCGTGCGTAATGTACTGCAAACTATTGCAGTTTATTTTATTATTACTTTATTCTAATTGTTTATTTACTTTGGAATAAAAAACTATACATAGAATTTTCATGTGTTATCTTGAACTAAGATTAAAAATACCTTCGTTGACTAGTTTCGGCTTGAGAGCAATCTTCAGAACTGCGTAGTTTTTGCGTCTTCCGGTGTCTTCTCCCCTGATGGGGGTGCGTTTGTGTTGTGTAGTTTGGAGTCAAATAGTATGTGTTTTCTGAAATTCAGTTGTGTGTTGAGGATTTCTTGTGGCTATGTTTTTATGTATCTGTATATTTCGTATTTTTCTATTGTGTTTAGTTTTTTGGTTTTTCAGTTGAATACACTGAAGTACTAATTAGTGAGTAGAATAGTACGAGCTATTGTATTTTTCCTAATATTTAGAGCTGAAGAAATTACTCATTCATGCGTAGGAAACCCTTCTGTCCAATTTTATTCACCTATTTTTTATTGTTTTATAACTTATATCGGTTAAATATTTTGTGTTATTAGTATATGTTTGCCTTTCACTATTTGTCATTTTGACATAAAAGAGAAAGCATTGCGATGTTGCTAAAGTCGTTTATCAAGTCTTCACGAAAATATATGGTTTAGAAAATTCCAACCCTTTTTCAGACGCCAGTGAAGCCAGTAGTTTTGATTTCATTCACTTTTAAATTGTCATGATTAATTAATCTGATTAATTGACGTGTTCATTTCCTATCAGTCACAAACAATCTATCGTACCATCACTATCTCTTTCATTTGATTTAAATCCTCTACATCCCCAGAAGATGCAGGTATTTTTTCTTCAGGTGTTCTACTGACTATACCAGTCTTGCAGAACTGGGCGACTATTGTGGCGTTACGTCACTCATAGGAATACGTCACTCACCCTTTCCTTCCACCTCCGCGTCATTGACTTGGTAGGGGAGGGGATTTGTGTTCAGTGTCTGTCTTATGTGATTGCGTACGGGCCACAGATACGTCACTCAACGCCGGTGGACTGTGGACGAGGAACCAACTCTTTCCCCATGCTTTCCACCCCTCTCTCGCCAGTTCTGTATCCCTGGGCTATAGAATTAACGTACTACTTTGGATGACCCATGTTTTGTATATGTATTTAAAAAAATTAACTTCGGCGTATACAATTTTTTTTTCTGAAAATACGTTAATAAATTTAATTTAGTCTTTAGTTTTAACATTCTTTGTGCCATAGTAGACTGCCTAAATGATAAAGAATACTATACGAATTTAAATATCTTGATACAACAGTTCTGTTGTAGCAGTAACAAAGGTTCAATTTGCTAATACTGTATGAGAATTGTGAAACTATAACGGAAACTGTGGGGATTATAGTGAAACTGTGGTCCGTGTTCAGGAACGTCACTTCAACTTCACTTTCGAATCCGATTTTAGTAAAGAGAGAACGCAGTATTTGTATTCAGAGTCACAACTTAACTTATGTAATAAGATTCAAGGTACATGAAGACCAAACTTATACCTCTCATAAAGTCGGTTCACAATAAGCCGAGAACTGAAACTACAACGAGAACCAGAAAGGAAATAATGTTAAAATAAGTGTATATAAATGTGAGCGGTCACAATATTTTTATGTTGAGTTTTCTTTCTTTTGAATACTTAATCAACATATTAAGGATGCGTCGACTCTTGGAGTAAAAATTTATAATTTCCCCTCAATCTAATCCATATTCATTTCCTACTTTCTGACAGTTAAATGAAAGGAATGCAAAAGGAAACAGAAAAAAATATATATATAAATTTTGGGGGCACAAGGCAAATATTTTGTGAAAAAATTATATATTATTTCGGCAAACATTTCTTCGCTTCCAATTGACCTAGATCATTCATTTCTTGACCAAATTGATCCCTAAACAGTGAAGAATGTTGTAATCTAGAATGAACTTAATAGCATTTCTCACTTATTTTTTATGTATTTTCTTTCCAACATGTACAAATTTTTATTTATATGGAGGCAATGCTTTTGGTTTGAACTAAATTTTGTTGATTTTAGATTACAACATAGCTCTATGTCTAAGCTTCAATTTGGTGTTTGAATGAAGTCGATAGCTCAATTCTAAGCGTACTTTTTACTTTCCCAAAGACTGAAAAATGTTGAAAAACTGAAATAGGGTAAAAATAAAGTTAAAGTTTAAGTTGAACCTAGGTAACAAATAATTTTATGCCTAAAATTCTCCTGCGAAATAGGCAAGACCCTCTTTTAGTGTCTTGAGGTCAATTTTCCTTTTTTTCACAGCCCCTTGGTACCGTCTTCGCTCCTGTTGCTCAGGAGTGCACTGTATGTTGGCCTTCAGGGTTTCATCTTCAGCATTCACACCAGCCATTGTGTAGTTTCCTGGGGTGATGCTCATCTTCCGGAATATGTCCAATTCAACTTCGTTCACTCAATTGAAGTGGCAGGTAGCATCCATGACCCCAAGTTTCAGGGCTGCACGACCTACATAAGTTTCTTTGGGGAAACGTCTCCAAATCAAACCATTGAAAGACTCGATTGCATTCTGAGTCTTGTCATGCAAACGCCTGCTCAGCGTATTGAGGTCTGTAAGCATTTGGTAAATAGACAACTCACTTCTAGTCGCAAGCAGCTGTGCATGGAGTATCAAAAAATTAAATTTCGTCAATCAATAGTGGGAAAACCTAAACATGTTACATATGTTTAAAAACTATAAGAATCAGGGTATAGTATGACACGAAATGAAAATTTTCCAGTTTTTGAAGAAAAAATTGCCATGCTAGGGATCGATGCATACCTTAAAGTAATTATTTATTTTCTGGTTTGTTATGTTCTGTGTTTATAATGTGCGTGTGTGTAATATACTATATTCGAAATTGCGTCACATTGAGTTGCAAGATTCGACTTCCTTACGACAAGTCAAGTTCCGATTGTTAGGTTCAGATTGCTTCTACAGTTGCACGTAAACATGAGCCATTAGGAGGTAATGGGGGGGGGGGACCGATAGAGGATCGATAATCCGCGAGTATCTACATTAGCACACGGCCGGACGCGCAGCGTGGTAGCTACAACGTCTTCCTGGTGGCTTCCAAGTGTTCCCAGTGCCAGGAAATGGACGGTGAAAGAGAGCGCGTGGGAGAGAGGAGAAGGGAGACGGTGATGAAGGTGGAGTGCGGCCCTCAGGGACAGACTCTGCTCTTATCTCTATCCAGCTCCACGATTCTCTCCTATCAAACCCGGACAGGGATGTACAGTACATGTCTTCTGTTTTGAGAAAGTAGGTTTGCATGATGGGCAACATTATTATTGTTGTTATTATTATTATTATTATTATTATTATTATTACTGTAATTTTTATTGTTATTGGTATTGCTTATTAATATTACTACTATTATTTTTATTATTACTAAATTATTATTATTATTATTATTATTATTATTATTATTATTATTATTATTATTATTATTATTATTAGCTAACGGAGTGGTAGAGGCTAGCCTTGCATTCGGGAGGTCAGGGTTTCGATCACAGGGGTCGAAAATCCTAACTGAGGTTTTTCATGGTTTCCTCAGTTATTTCCAGGCAAATTCCGGGATTATACCTTTTGAAAGTCCAGCCATGGGCGGTGATCCTTCCCTTAATCCTTTCATATGTATGTCTGTTATAGTACGTTTAAATGTTTGTGTTGTATCGAAAGTTGCCCTGGCATTGAGCTGATCCCTCATCCTGGGAGCTCCTTCATGTCCTTGTGTGGTCAAAAAAGTTTGGATGTGATCCATTAGATTAATTCCTCTCCTAACAGGTCGCTGCCCTGTAAGATGGGTGTGGCATGGGTCGTATAAATGACCTAAAAGGGAGAGGTTAAGTAAAGAAATAATAATAATAATAATAATAATCATAATAATAATAATAATAATAATATAGTTCTTCCTGGCTGATATGTAGGCTACACCTATTATCAGGCAGTACATCTCACATGACGATATGTGTCAGAGGAAGAACAATTGTTTGTATGCATCTGAAGTCTGATTAGTGGAATATGTAGCTAATCGGCGATTATATGCAGTGCAGGGGAAAGGGAACTGACCACCCTACCCCATTATCTCTTGCCCTAGTTGCCTTATGGGTAATACCTTATTGCTGTCACTTAAGAGGTTCAAACCTGTCTTCGGTCAGTAGGCTTAATAATAATAATAATAATAATAATAATAATAATAATAATAATAATAATAATAGTAATAATATAGTTCTTCCTGGCTGATATGTACATCTATTATCAGGCAGTACATCTCACTTGACGATATTTTTTTCGTAGGAAGAACAATTGTTTGTATGCATCTGAAGTCTGATTAGTGGTATATGTAGCTAAACGGCGATTATATGCAATGCAGGGGAAAGGGAACTGACCACCCTACCCATTATCTCCTGCCCTAGTTGCCTTATGAGTAATACCTTATTGCTGTCACTTACGAAGTTCAAACCTGTCTTCGGACAGTAGGCTAAATAATAATAATAATAATAATAATAATAATAATAATAATAATAATAATAATAATAATAGTAATAATAATAATAATTATTATTATTATTATTATTATTAGTATTAGTATTAAAATAATATTATAATAATAATTATTATTATTAGTATTAAAATAATATAATAATAATTATTATTATTATTATTATTATTATTATTATTATTATTATTTACAAGCGAATATAATCAAATCTCATACGAAAAAACGAAAATAATGGCTCTTAGTGGAACAGATCTGTTAAGAGCAAAAATTTGCCTAAATAATAAGCCCATCCAACAACAAAGTGATTTTAATTATAATTAAGATAATTATCTTGGTTACATTGTGTCATATATCGGCAATAGAGATGTGCAAAATAAATTAAACAAATTCCAAATACACTGTGATACAATAAAAAGAACTTAAAAAACATGTAATAGAGCAACACTGTTAAAACTTTACAAAGTAATGGCGATCCCAACATCGCTTTATGGGTGTGAAAGTTGGGTCTTTAACTACCTCACAAGAGAAGAAAATAGAGGTTGCTGAGATGAAAAATTTTTAAGACAGGTGGCAGGTTATACATTCATAGATAAAAGGAGGAATGAAGACTTTGGAAAAGAATCGGAAATTCAGAGTCTAAATGAAACAATCTTTGAATGCAGACAAAGATGGCAAGATCATATACAAAGAATGGATGAAGATCGTTTACCACAAATAATATATAAGTATAAACCTGTAGGTAGAAGAAATGTCGGCAGGCCACGGATGAGATGATCGGATCAGTTTTCTTGAAGACGGAACGAGCCACAAAACTTATGCCATGATGAAGATGATGATGAATAATAATTATTAATATTATTTGTATTATTTTATTTTTATTAATATAATTTATTATTAATATAATCTGTTTTAATACAGAATAAACAGTGGAATAATATGGCCATATTAGTTAATCTTTTAGTAAAATGCAGTGTCCAGATTTACGAGTAGAACAATGTCTGGCGGCTGGAAAAATTAGGGTATTTGAAACATCTTGTGCTGTTGAAGTTTTGAAAAAAAAAGTAGTATTCTGTATGGCTGTGGGGAAGAATTTGATGAAAGTATGGGAATTTTTTCGATATTCGGAATATTTCCTATAGGTGTATACTGTACATTGAAGGAAATGGGCGGTATAGTTCAGGCAGTGATTTCCTATATGTATTCAAATATTTTTCATGGCTTGTGAATCGCTTGAGTTGTTTGTATGAAAAGAGGAATGAAGTTTCAAAAAATGTAAGAAAAAAAAAAAAAGGAATACTTCCTTTGAGATAGGTAGTAGCAATAAGCGGAGCGTTACCATGGTAACACAGTGCGGCGCTCTGAATGCTGTAATATTCATTTCTGCGCTATTGCTGCCACCAATTGCATATAAAGACCGTGGTGTTGTACAGCATTTCATTTCACGTGGACAATATAACTGTTCCATCTCGTGCAACTTTGTTTTAAACTTTTCCTGCCGTAGTATTGCTAATGAGCTATATTCGTAAATTCGTATGAACCACAGTAAAATATGTGTACGTCATTCTACTATTTGTATGTACCTACACCATATTAACTATCTGTACTGTTACGGCTTATCATTGGTAGAAGACTGGAACGTCGGTTTTTCACGTGGATAACTAGGTTAAATTGCAGATAGTTTAAAGGCCGATTGTATAAACCATTTAATCTTAGATCAGAGGTTAAATTGATCCTCGTTCTAGCTGAACTTAGAATTTTATATTGTATAAAGTCTAAACTGAGATTGATTTGTCTTAAGCTAAAGTCAACTTTGACTGAAGAAATTTCTCCGATTAAGTTAGATGATCCAAGTTCAGTTATTTCTTTTCTGTTTGAAATATACGAGTGGCAGATTGTGCAAAACGCATTACCATTATTATTAATATTAATAGATATGATAGGTACATTTATATATATATATATATATATATTTTTTTTTTTTTCAATTTCTTGTCATAATACACAAACATTCTTATATTTTACAAGGCTTTATATTGTTCAGCAGTATCAAATAACATAACCTATAATTATATTACGTTTATAACAACCATTAATTATTAATGGATATGAGAGGTACATTCATAAATTTTCAATTAACTGTATTACTAAACGAAAACTTTCGTTTTATAAAGCTTTATTATGTTTATCAGTATCAAATACCATAACATGATAATAATTTGGAGAATGGTCAACCTTCTTATTGTCCGCCATTATTTACAATGCACAAAACAAGCCAGTGTCTCCAACAGAGTGTACGGAAATTCGCCAAAAAGTAGTGGGAAAGTCGCTAGATTTCTCATTATGAACAAAGAAAGATTAAATTTTGTCATTATGGGGTGCTGAAAAGGTCGCTAAATCCCTATTTAAGCAATAGCCTATAAAAGATAAAAGAAATTATCGTTGAAAAAGAGTTAAAGTAGCTAAATTGGCAACACTGAACAAACCTGTACAACATGGCCCGCGCATTACATACTTCACCTGTTTATGCGATGTTGCCAAATCCTTTTCACGTGAACTTGGATTGCATTTGAACCCTAGCAGAAAAGTTTTATACAATAGAAGAAGTGTCTGAATTCAGTTCACTTTCTGATCTTCGATCAAAGTTGATCTTTAGTCAGGGAGTTTTATACATTTGGGCCTAAATGTGTGGTTCCTGATAATTAGGTTTTGGGTCAGGTTTTCTCTAATTTTCCTTCCTCGCCGATTTATAATCGCCCCCGACGAAGTGCCAAACATCCCAGAGAAGTTTGTTGAATATCCCGCTTTGTGGAATATGTACTACTAGTGTGGCTAGTCACTTCTTCTTCTTCTCCTTCTTCTTCTTCTTCTTCTTCTTTTTCTTATCGTATAATTGCAAATTTGCAAATTAAAGAATAAGTTAAAAATAGACGTGCAATTTTTCTTTCTGTTAATAAAAATAAAAATATTAAGGTTTCTAAAAATCATCGAACAAAATTGATTAACAGTCTTTTAGCTTTCATTTAAGACAAAATTTGTGATTTTACGATGCTCTTGAGAGCAGATATATAATTTTCTTTATAATTCTGAGTTTCTTGCATTTTTCATGCCTGTGACTATACCATAAAGGACAAAAGTGAAAATTTCTTTAAAAGGCTTCATACATTAATATGGAATCATGTTAGGGAAATATAGTCTCTGCTTAAGGAGTTAGGTACAGCTTACAGCAGTAAAATGTTTTGAAATATTCAACATTATTTTCCTCCATTACTGTACCTTATACAATAATGAAAATTGGTACCGGTATGTATAAAACACAGTACTTCTGCAATATGAAAAAAAAATTTACAATTAAAAAAAATATCTCTATATATATTTTCAAAATTCAAAATAGTAGCAGTTTACTGTGCATTGATGATGCGTTTCCCTCATATCTCATAAACTTGTTAACTTTTTCATGTTCTCACTCTTTATTTTATTGCTGAAACTCATGTGTACACTATCATGCTCATTAGACTACATTCATTAATAAATATTTTTTTTTATTTTGTGTGAGAAGAAAATACTGATATTTTACCGTTTTTTTAAATGAATTTATTTTGTATCAGACAATCTATCAAATGTAGAGAAATGATCTTGCATCATTGTAGATATGACATGCATAAATACACACACAAAATTTCATCACAGAATGTTTGATAGTTTTTGAGTTATGTGGGAAACGCTTGATCCCTGCACAGTAAAGTGAATTTTGAAAAAAAAAAAAAAATGTAAATAATTTTCTTAATCGTAAAAATATATATTTTTTTTCTTGTAGCATAAGGACAGTGTTTTACACATAAGCTTACTAATTTTCATTATTGTTCAAGGTACAGTAATGGATGAAAAAAAAAATGTTATATCTCCAAAATTTTACTGCTGTAAGCTGTACCTAACCCCTTAAAGAATATGAGAAAAGAGATTTCTTGTAGGTCCTGCCCCTTAAATCAGTTGAAGAAATTCAATCTTCAGAGACATTATTTCGTATATCACAGTCAACAATATTATGACTATGAAGTCAATAGCAATTGAAGTTAATAAATGAACTCGAAAAAACACTGGTGTCAAAGGGGGTTTAAATTAGCTTAAATTAACTCCTTGGGGCGATAATGTCACAGCAATTATGAGTAAAATTACCCAATGAAACAGGAGAAATTGAGAATATTATTATTATTATTATTATTGTTATTATTATTATTATTATTATTATTATTATTATTATTATTATTATTATTATTATTATTATTATTAGATCTAAAATCGTCAAGAACTAGCGTTCTGCATTACAGGCGCTATGTTCGGTTCAAGGTTTCCGAGTATGATGAAGCTCGATATTCGCCGACGTTCGCTCTGCAGATACCTGTAGTGCTTGCTCCACCTTGTTACAGAAATATTCACTGTCCACCACTCTCATCCTTTCATATTTTAACTAAATAAGGATTTTAGTAGATATCTTGCGATTAGTTTTTCGTATGAAATCAGACGAAATTTGGTCTACACCTGTGGCGTAACAGTCAGCACGTCTGGCCACGAAACTAGGTAGCCCGAGTTCGAATCCCGGTCGGACAAGTTACCTGGTTGAGGTTTTTTCCGGGGTTTTCTCTCAACCCAATACGAGCAAATGCTGGGTAACTATCGGTGCTGGACCCCGGACTCATTTCACAGGCATTATCACCTTCATATCATTAAGAAGCTAAATAACCTGAGGCGTTGATACAGCGTCGTAAAATAACCCAATAAAATAAAAATAAAAATCTAATCAAATTACGATTTACTTACACCCAATAAAAAGGTATTTTTCCAAACATCCGGGCTCTATTTATGGGTTACTGATGATGTTGTACTTTGTATATTATATTACTCTATGAACTTCAAAACACTCCGTGTTATAAAGTTCTATAATGCACGCCACTGATGATGCTAGCTTGGATTCGAGATCGGAACTGTTGACTCACCTTACCAGCGGAGCAAGAGCATGCTCGTACGGGCAAAGCGTGCACGACTCTGTGATACCACAGTCTAGTATATACAGTCACGAAGCTCAATACGTAGGGCATATGCATCCATAGATAGTTGCTAACCACTAGGATCGCTACTATCGCCTCATCACAGACAATGCGAAATAGTGCCGGCACAGTCTTTTGTTCCTAGTATCTTCAACAAGTCAAGCTTCGTGACTGTATATACTAGATTGTGGTGCTACTGCATACACAATAATAAACAATCAAAGAGCTCGCAATAGAAGATGTGCTTTCTTACAATACCAATTTCAATGCCCATATTGAGTACAAAACTTAATTTCTAGGACCATTTTTATTATACTTTTTTTTTGAATAGTAAGTTCTCTCGGAATATTGAATGAAATTTTTTATATTGAAATCACATTGACCAACTCCTATGATATTGAACATTAATATATTAACATGATGACCCGCTTTAAACTAATTTAATAAATAATGACTTTTACCTTGCAAATCACAGCTATGAGAACGATATCTTTAAGAGTTTCATCACACATAAACTCAATTTGGGATATGAAGCATAGAATTAAAGTAGCAGTATTACTAATAATTTGCCCATGTGATGTATTTGCGTTGTGACAGGTCCAGATTTTTTTTATCTTTTCCTCTGAATCTATGGATGTACGCACTCCCTCATTCCAATAAATGTGTTTGTGTATGAAATTTGATGTATTGGATTTTGCTGAAACAGCCATGCCCCCCTGCTGGGTATGTATGAAAAAATCAGATGTAAGCACTTCTGTATTTGTCAGGTTCATACACGCCGGTATCCCCGGCATAATGGAGGTGTGTTGGTATGCGGAGTTAACACACGCAACATACAGCGAGTAGGCGGCTTCGCGTCCTCAAAATAGGCATCAAAGTATCACCGATATAGCATTTCAAAACACGAACAATGGTAAAATACATATACGTATATATTATACGTGTCCCGAACATAACTTCGCATCGATCTTTGATATTAAAACTAAAAGCACAGAATTTCAATGGAACATGCCGCAATGTTGAAAATAATGTTCTATCAAACCAGTTTTAAAATGTGTGTTCTTAGCAACTTCAGAAGTAATAAGTAATACAGTTGAGTAATTAATTAACATGTAATTAGGCCTTCTCATCCATTTAACCGGGTTCGAATCATATACAGGATATAAGGGGTATAAGAATCATTATTCTGTTTTCATGTTATAAGGAAGAAAAAATGTTGGCTACTCATAATTTTTTCTAATTGCAATATACATGGTGTTTCCGAGGTGGTGTTAAAAACTTTCAGGGATGAGGCGAAGGGCACATGTATCAATTTGAGATGAGGAACCATGGTCCGGAAATGACTGAGTCGAAAGTTATAAGAAAAAATAGTTGCGTGGAAATGGAATTGTAATTTGGCAACACGTGCCCTCCTAACCTTAACTTTGGGAACAGTCGTGGAAAAATGGTATGGGCCGGATGTCTCGTACGTGGGTACTTGTAAACCCGATATAATCTGTGAGCTTGTCTATTGTTCCCATTGGCTCATCCGTATTCGAAAATCAGGTCTGCTTATTCCGCTCTCTCGTGTACTTCTCCATTTCACTAGGACTGATCGACTGGACACTGCAACTTCTACTCATACACTGCTGCCTACAGACGTGCATATCAGGACCGACCATGTCCGTTACACATTACGCTATCTGGATTGCTTTAGTGTAGTTTCCTGTCCCCACTCCTCAGACAGCGCACTGAATGAAATACTGTAAGTAGACAACGTAAACAACGTCAGATGAATACAGTATGTGTAAGATGTACAGATAAAAGCACATAAATAAGGTGTACAGAGGAATAAAATTATTTCATTTCCCCACAACTATTTTTGCTTATGTGCCCTTCGCCATCATTCCTGAAAGTTTTTAACACTACCTCGGAAACACTCTGTATAACTAATTATTAAAGTTTACAATATTAAACGTTTGGAGACGTTGCTGGATGGTGAGGAGGGTGTTTACAAGTACACAATACAGTTCAAGCGGGTACAGACATACTTGTACAAAACAGATGCCCTGTTCTAATACAGGGGTGGACCAGGACAACTGTTGTTTACATAAAACGAGCAGCAAATAGGAACTTTCAATCTCATTAATAGAACATTATGGTAAATTTCCATTTTATTTTATAATATAGCTACATTTTTTAATTGTACGTCAAAAAATAAACAATAAAGCCTTAGTTTTTCTGAACCGGCGCATGCGAGTTGCGAGGTGCCAGACCCACCTCACACAAATC
The DNA here is from genome assembly GCF_040183065.1 of Periplaneta americana. NCBI lineage: Eukaryota > Metazoa > Arthropoda > Insecta > Blattodea > Blattidae > Periplaneta > Periplaneta americana. The sequence goes on along the minus strand of NC_091127.1, from coordinate 61,916,817 downwards.
CGGACTATGCGAGAGATAGTGAGTGGTTTCTATAGCTGCGAGGTGCGCAGACCTCGCACCTCGCAGTTAAAGAAACCACTCACTATCTTTCATTGTAGTCCGGATTTGTGTGAGGCGGGCCTCGCACCTCGCAAGTCGCATGCGTTGGTTCAGAAAAACCAAGGCTTTATAGTTTACTGCACAAAATCAAGAGAATTTTTTGGAATGCAAAATTTTAATCTCTCTCGCTTCCGTAAAGCAGTATCATTTTTAAAGAAATTTCTGGTTTTGTGATTTTCGGAAGGGGGTAATAGACTCTGTCTCTAATAACACTGTCCAACAAAATTTACCCCTGTGAAGATAATACATGTTTTTAGTCCATTTTCACGAGTAGAGTTTCAAAATAATGTTTTAAATGGCACATCACGTCACAATGTTATAAATGTATTTTTAGTTTATTCGGTACCATCGACTGATTTGACAAAAGATTCCCGCATATAAGACACTAGGGATTTTCTTTATATTCATCTCCAAGCCATGTAAAATCATATTGCAATTATTCATCACCATATTTACGAAACGCTGTGCGTTTTTGTGAATCCCGAAGGGAATTTTTGCTCACATTATTTGAATTAGTACTTCTGTCGCCTATACCCAGAACTTGATTCAGATTGTCTTATACTAAAATATAAATAAAGCACATTCGATAAAATAGTCGCACTACCACGTGCTCACGCCTATTTACTGAAACTGACCAATATGTTCTGATACTGCTAAACTCTGTATTTTTAGTTTATTCGGTACCATCGACTGATTTGACAAAAGATTCCCGCACATAAGACACTCGGGATTTTCTTTATATTCATCTCCAAGCCATGTAAAATCATTGCAATTATTCATCACTATATTTACGAAACGCTGTGCGTTTTTGTGAATCCCGAAGGGAATTTTTGCTCACATTATTTGAATTAGTACTTCTGTCGCCTATACCCAGAACTTGATTCAGATTGACTTATGCTAAAATATAAATAAAGCACATTCGATAAAATAGTCGCGCTATCACCTGCTCACACCTATTTACTGAAACTGATCAATATGTTCTGATACTGCTAAACTCTGTTTATTACTAAGTGGGAAGAGTAAACGAATTACTAAGCATTATTGCAGGTTTTCACTTTCATTCGAATTATCGCCAGGCAGAAAAATTAAATTGAGCATTATTACAAGTGTTCACGTTTCATTCGTAAAATCTGTTTCAAAATAAAACGTACCATATTAAAGACTTCGTTGTAAATAAAAAATGCGTTTTCTGGATGTCATAAAATATTTATTTTTTGATTTCAAAATTTCGCGACACACTCCATGGGGCTGCACAACGCACCAGTGTGTCGCGACATACCGGTTGGGAACCACTGATTAAAGTATTCGTTAAATTTAATAGTTTAATGGTGATAAGCTTAATTATTTTTGCAGTTCTTGTAATTTTAAAATGACCAAAAAATTAAACATTTTTTTCAATTTTACCATCACATTAATTTATTTTCTACCATGTTTAGGAACAAAGGAGAACTTTTTAATATCAGTAAATAACTATTGAAGAAATGTATAAATACCTAACAAACAGACGATGTTAGAATATAGTTGAAAGTAAAAATGCCTATACCGTTATCATCATCGTCATAAATTATTCGGAATTAGACCATGTGAACAACAAACATTTTTAAACATGAAAATCTGAGGTAGCAAGCAAGTACATACAAGTATATACTAGTTTATAACATTAGTAATAAGGTGGGAACAAATACTTACTTACAAATGGCTTTTAAGGAACCCACAGATTCATTGCCGCCCTCACATAAGCCCGCCATCGGTCCCTGTCCTGTGCAAGATTAATCCACTCTCTATCATCATATCCCACCTCCCTCAAATCCATTTTAATATTATCCTCCCATCTACGTCTCGGCCACCCCAAAGGTATTTTTCCCTCCGGTCTCCCAACTAACACTCTATAAGCTTTTCTGGATTCGCCCATATGTGCTACATGCCCTGTCCATCTCAAACGTCTGGGTTTAATGTTCCTAATTATGTCAGGTGAAGAATGCAATGCGTGCAGTTCTGCGTTGTGTAACTTCCTGCATTCTCCTGTAACTTCATCCCCTTTGCCCCAAATATTTTCGTAAGCATCTTATTCTCAAACACCCTTAATTTCTGTTCCTCTCTTATAGTGAGAGTCCAAGTTTCACAACCATAAAGAACAACCGGTAATATAACTATTTTATAAATTTTAACTTTCAGATTTTTTGACAACGGACTAGATGACAATAGCTTCTCAACCGAATAATAAGAGACATTTCCCATAATTATTCTGCGTTTAATTTTCTCCCAAGTGTCATTTATATTTGTTACTGTTGTTCCAAGATATTTGAATTTTTCCACCTCTCCAACTTTAATATTTTCATTTCGTACAATATTCAGGTCACGAGACATAATCATAATTGCCTTTTCGAGATTTACTTTAAACCTATCGCTTTACTTGCTTCACGTAAAATTTCCGTGTTTTCCCTAATCTTTTGTGGATTTTCCTGTAACATATTCACGTCATCCGTATAGACAAGAAGCTGATGTAACTCGTTCAATAATAAGGTGGGAACAATAGCCAATTGAAGTTGATAAACATAATTTAGAATAAATTAATAGTTATATTTTAACATAATTATTTAAAAACAAAAAAAAATTATATTGATCGTGTAAGAAAGTAAATGAATAACTTAAACTAAGTACTTCAAATAAAAAAAAAATATTCAAATTGTGGAATGTACTGGTTTTTTTCCAACATACTGTAAGTCAAAACGTTAGCTAATAGAACAATTTGTTGAGCTGTTCCGGGAAAATGGCTCTCTTCTATTGAAACACAATTCAGTTACGTATCACTTGGCAATGCATCATTACCCCTTGTTATCGGGACTCCCGGAAGGCAAGCTGGAGCCATATGTTACTCCTTCAAAGACGAAAGAGTGAGTGGGGAAAGAAGAGACGGCAATATTTGGAATAGAGATGGGAAACATGTGATAATTTCTAGTGGAAAATGCGTAGAACAGAAAAGTCGTTACAAAACTTTGAAAACGTCAAAGTATATTTATTGATGTAGCACATGAAACATAATTATGCCAAGAAGGGATAATTGGAATTGATTTCATGTTAAGGAATACGTATTTCCTTATATTGTTTACATCATCAATTCAGCTCATTGATCTGTTCTTTTTATAGAAGAATGTTCGTTCTGTTAAGTTAAAAACTTGGCTGTAAATTTGGGAAATACAGAATTAATAGTAGTAATTATTTTGGCATTCCTATTATATGACTGTTTACATTAGATTTATAATTTTGCGAACTGTGGAATAACATTTTAATTTTCTATATAGAAATAGATGTTTTAAAAATCTCTGGTATTCAGAAGTTGATTGTCTGTCAGTGTGCAATGTTTCTCTGAAAAATATTTCACAATTTGTACATATTCAGCGTCCACGAGTAATAGTCTAGTGTTGAATATAATTACTATTATCATAATTGGATAAGTTTTATTAAAGTAATTCCACTACATATCTACTATCTCGAATTAGACATTATTTTTCCCTAAAAGTGTTTTTACATTTAGAATTACGTATTTTATTACAGACGCTTAGGTTCCAAAGATATCTAAGTAAATCACATTATGAAATCAACGTAATCGTGTTTCGCAAATAGCACAAGATTATAACTTTTGTGAGAAATTTATTTTGCTATAGAGATCTCATGTATCTACAGAAATCGCTTCTGACCACACTTACGTCATTACAAATGGCTTTTATGCGAGATCGTGTGTATTTGCTTGGTTTCCGCACAAAACCAATCCGCGGAAAGTCTAAAATTCCACATTCAGTATTCCCAACCTAACACACACAATAATTTCCCTCTTCTTACCGCTTAAGTGACATATTGATTTTACTGCTTTAGGCTTTTAACATATTGTTTTTAGAAACGTTCAATATAGTAATAATTAAAAAAAGGAAACTTACCAAATTTCACCTAAATTGCACTGTTAATTATTGTTTTTAAATATTTGCAAAAATTAAGTAAACTCTACAACTCCACTAAAGTTACTGCATTCGTGATGCAAGTAACATTAAGGAAAACGTGAAAAAATCAACAAGATTCCAGACTCATCATAGACTGGGGAAAAAAAGACACGTATATCACGGCCTGCTGGAGTATAGTAAACACAGAAAAATTTTAAAGCAACAATGTTGAAGATAGATATTTTTGTTTTGAAAATTTGCCGTCATTGAACAGAAACCAAGATGGAGATTTGATTGCAAATAATTAGAAATTCCTCTTTCAGGTATGTAATAAACGATCTTCGCACAAAATAATGTACGATACACGGGCGGTAAGTTTTCTTTCAATTCCCGGAAATTAAAAAAGCTAAACTACGTTTCGCTTTTTCAAACTTTTCCTCGAACATCAAAACTTGAACATACCGCTCTTGTAAAGCATTTTACTATTAAGAGGACACAAATCTTCAAAAAGGAGGATATTGTTAGAAAAAAGAGGACAAAATATGTACTTAGATTTATGCTTAGGTCTATATTATACTATAAATTACGTCAATACCTATTTCATTACAAAATATTTACAGTATAGATTTAGGCTTATATCATGCTTAAAAGTATGTTAATATCCATTTTATTACAAAATAATTACGAAAAAACTTAATAATTATTATTTTACAGTTAGCTACATACGAACGTCAAGGGAACTATAATTATTAAAGAGAACAAAAAATATCTATTTAGATTTATATTAGCAACTCGATCTCTCAAATTACTAGCTACCTGTGAGCAACGACCATAACAAGGAGGAGCAAAGAGATTTATGATCGTTGGCGAAGAGTATATTCCGTCGATGCTGCTGCCACTTACAGGCAAATTAGTCCTACTTGAAAAAGGCGTCAAATCAGATAAATTCAAAATATCAGGCATACAAGTTATGAAAAGGAGGACATTTGTTGATTATTAAAAAATCCGCCCGGGCCCCGGACAAAGGCTTAAAAAGGAGGACATGTCCGGACAAAAGAGTACATCTGGTCACCCTGCTTTTAAGGGATCCGGAAGTTCATTGCCGCAATCACATAAGCCCGCCATCAATCCCTATCCTGAGCAAGATTAATCCAGTCTCTACCATCATATCCCATCTCCCTCCAATTCATTTTTATTTTATTCTCCCATCCTGATCACACACAGTTTAAAAACATGCAGGAATATAGAAGCATTCAGGAAATTGCTTTTTGTCAGAAGGTTACACGTAGTTGTAAATATTCCCTTTTATCTTCGGGCAAATATTCGTAATAGCATGTCGATTCACAACTACATTTCAAAATTCTGCTTCCACACTAGTATTAGTTATGTCACGTAATACACAACTTTCAAAATTCTCATTCTACACTAATATTAGCTATGTGTCATAATACTTACATAATTCTGCTTCTTCATTAGTATTAGTCATAATGTCAGGCAGTACACACCCAAAACAATTCTGCTTCCACACTAATATTAGTTATAATATTATTATACAGTATAATACCTTTCAAAATTCTGCTTCTACACTAGCATTAGTTATAATAATGTCGTACAATACCCACTTAAAACAATTCTGCTTCCACACTAATTTACATATAATATTGTTATATAATATCTTTTAAAATTCTGCTTCTACACTAATATTTGTTATAATTATGTCATGCAATACACACTTAAAATAATTCTGCTCCCACATTCCTATTAGCTATATGCCATATAATAGCTTCCAAAATTCTGCTTCTGCACTAGTATTAGCTATATGCCATGCAAAACACATTTAAAATTCTGCTTTCACACTAGTATTAATTATAATTATGCCATGTAATACACACCTTTCAGAATTCTGCTTCCACACTAGTATTAGCTGTATGCCATGTAATAGACATCTTTCAGAATTATGTTTCCACAGTGGTATTACCTATAAGTCATGTAATACGCACCTATCTAAATCCTGCTTCGACACTAGTATTAGCTATGTGTCGAAAAATCGAAAAATCGAAAGAGAATTGGGAGGAAAAATTTTAAAAGGTACGCAAAACGCGTCCTTGCAAGGGGTTGGGGGCTGTACAAAACTAAATATGTGAGCTCCAAGCCTGTTGGCCACTAGTCTCACTCCGGGTTACGCTGCTCCACTGAAGGAACTCTAGAAAATTTTGAAGGGGAAGCCGAAATTGGACGTAACCTCTTAGGTACCACATACGCGAGGGGGACTGAGATTTGAAGCTATGTGTCATGTAATACATACCTTTCATAATTCTGGTTCCGCATTAGTATTAGCTATATGTCATGTAATACACACCTTTCAGAATTCTGCTTCAAAGTATTATTAGCTATAAGATCTCATTCAAAATTATTGCTTTATTCTATTTTGATTTTGCTGTAAGTTTAAATATCGGCTTTCCTAAGTATAAATTGAAATTATTAGTATTTGGGAGGTGAATTCGTACAAAATTTGTATTAAATAAATATGAAGTATCCACGGAAGAAAACAAGCGAAGCTACTTTTGTTTTCCCCTCATCTGCTATCTCATAAAGTCAAATAACTTTATAGTAAATGAGAATGGCGAAAAGCCTGTATTTTAACATGGTACTTTAAACTAAGTGAGATGTAAACTAATTATGTCTTATCGGTGTATTAAAGTTAAGAAATTCTCCCTGTAAAATTTAAGAAAAGGAAAAGATAAGTGACTTAGAACGTTCTTTCCGTAAACCCTTAATATAATAAAGACAAAATTTTCAAATTAATTGAGATCTTGTAAATAAAAAAATAATAAATGTAGAACTAAACGAATAGATGAAGGAAGAAAGAAATAAAGCTATAAATAAATATATGAATATTTATAATAGATAAATAAACAAAATAAATAAATTACAAAAATAAGTGAAATAAATATGTAAATAAATAACTGAAGAAGGAAATAAATAACTGAAAATGAAAATACGTAAAAGGAAAATAAATAAAATATTTTTGTTTAGGAATGTAGGAGTAAAACTTGATGTACTCATATAAATTATCTGTAGTAATGTCACGAGAGGTCTGAGATTAGGACTATTTCGTGAATAAAATAAAAATGTAAATAATATATTCCTAAAATTCGATCACAAAATGTTAATAATTGTATATTTACGAATACTTAACCTATTCAGACATTATGAAGTTGAAATACTCATAGATGAATATCGATTATTATTCAGTAATGCCAATTGCGAAAAGCGAAATACAGGTTTAACAATGTTAATTACATGTACTACACTTTTCTCTTATTATTGTAACATAAATACATTTTCATTATCTGCTGAAATCATAATTTAATTTAACAATAACAGTGGGGAAAGCTATATACAAATGCTTATCTATTCACAGCGAGACATGTTGCTACACAGTGAAGCCATCTCTGTATAGATAGGCCTAATTAAAACACCAATTTTATTACGCCATACGGAAGGCAGTTTGATCAAAGACCTTATTATTACTATGCAAGATCTTTGGGTTTGATATGCGACGATGTTACATAAATTTGAGCATCTGACTTTCTATTAATTGTTTCATTTCATCCACAAAATAGAAATTTTATAGGCTACAATTATAAGTTATGTTACCTGTGGGAGCAGGACCAATGTCAGCTGTGCCTTATTTCGACCGTTACAATCAGTGCTACACGAAAGGATTTTTATAGCTCGACAAACGCATTCTCTCTATAGTGTGTAACGGAACTAAAGATGCATCTGCACAGTTCAATATTCCAATCGCGTATGTATGCAATCTGGGAAGAATATTGAAAGAATCAAGTTTAAAAGGTAAGTTCAATTAAGATGTTGTGTCTAAATGGTGCGCCGTTTTGAATGTCGTCTTGACTGCGTAAATACATTAATTAATATTAAATATCAATCTTGCATTCATTGTTTAAATTTGAAAAGTTTAACCGTGTAGTTGCATCTTAATGTATTCATGATCATCAATTTACGGGGAAACAGTTGGCGACAACGACTAGATAAACAAAACAACGACGATGCGATAAATTGATAGTGATAAATCTAGCTGCAAAAATTATCGCAAAGTGTGACTGTGATTGGTTGGAATTCAAAATTTCATTACACTTCATTGGTCGAAAATGGAATGACGTCATATAAACGAAATAGTCTACGTAATTATAGGTATGAAATATTTCTTAACCACAGTAGTGTTAAGTACAGTCAGGAATGTAATTCTAATCAAGATGAAATTGCGGAATAATATCTAATCATATAAAACGTATGAGAATCATACATCACCATTTAGATACTAATGTACTGTTAAACATTATTTTAAGTCATATAAACTAAGATTAAGTCTGATACGTCACATAAATCAACTAGTGTCTGGAAGTGAAAATAACATTGTTTGTTGCAGGACTTTTATTTCAGTGGACTAACGTCTGAATCATTTATGAGTTCTAATAATGATTACAAGTTAAAGTTTACATCATACGTTCATTTATTATATAGACCTACTGTATTTAGTAGAGTAAAAAATTGACTCTGAAGTCAATCTGTCCATATAGGTTGCATATCTGCCAGCGTTGGCACAATTGTTGAGGTCGATCGAATGGCTTGCATTGCAGCTGTAATAAACTTTGTATTAAAGAGAACATACAGCTAGTACGGTGGTCTTTCACATGGGAAACAGATGCTAGAAGGGAGATATGTGGAAAAAATGATCACACTGTGGTGTAGTTAGATTTTCAAGTACTTTCTTTCTACCATTTATAAAAAAAGGAACAAAATGAATTTAAGTTTAAGCAGGGTGACACATCTGATATAGATTTCAGTATTTAATACAATAATACATAAAGACTAGTTGCTCGCAGTCTATAAAAATATGCAGGATATATCTTAATGAGTTTGCAGAATATGAAGGATTTTAGACTTAACTTCTTAATTATACACATTTGAGTGTAATGTGAAACATTATCTCCTGAAGGAAAGCAGCACTTTATGAAGTTTAATTGAAGGAAATGTTACATGTTATACATGAAACGAAATAAAATTCTCTCAGTGTTGTATGTTGAGTGAATTATTTCTAATATTTCATAGTGCTGTTGATAAATGGCAAAAGCTGTTGGCATTGATGTTTACTGACGTCAGCGGGAAAGCATGGTACGTCTAGCATGTTTCCATTGATGTGAATAGCTGCCAAATTTGACAGCTTTTAAGATACGCGAACAGGATTATGAAATATAAAATGCACTGAACTTTAAAAAATCGAAAACATTAGTTCAGATTACATATAACATTAAATTGTTGTGGTCATTATAATCTTATGAAATAAGCTATTGTTTTCTCTCTATATTATAGATATTTCCAACACTTTTCATATTGTGTATATATAAATTGATTTACTTGAACGTTTCTTTTGAGTTTTAGGTTTGTCTGCAAACTTAAGATTCTGTTGAAATCCTTGAAGTTGTTTCTAAGAGATTTGTTCGCAAAGTCGTGTGTGAAACTTTTGTAACTCTAGGTTGAGTAATCTGTGTTGTTTAATCAAAACTGTTAACTCTGAATTTTATTAGGTGACCAAATACTATTTGAAAATATTTGATTTGTTTTGTTCCAAAGTGCTAATTTGCGAAACATCCAATTGGAGTCTCGTACACCAGGCTCTTCATGTGCCCCCACACACAAAAGTCAAGTGGGGTGAGGTCGGGGGACCGAACAGGCCATCCAATGGATCCACTGCGACCAATCTACTTGATGAATTATTCAGTACTAATACATTTTAATAATATGCTATATTCATTTGGTTTTAGCGTTAAAAGAAGAATAATTTTAAATTATCACATTGTCGGTCTCGAAGTTAATATTTGGAGCATATTGTAGCTGAAAAGTCACAAGGTATCAATACTAATTGAATTATAAGCAGGAGCGTTTTCTTAATCTTCACAATTCTGATGTGTCTGTAACTGTGCCATTGCTACTCTCCTTTTGACTTCCTGCGTGTAGCTCATGTTTCTGCTTATAGTACATCCCAAGTATTTGAAGCTGTTCGCTTGCTCTACTGCCTCATTTAGAATTCGCAAGTTTACCTTCTTTACTTTTCTGAATGTGGAACATTTTGTCTGTATAGGTTCCAGATATGAAGTTACAAATATTATCTTTGAAATATTTTTTGCGTGATTATTCAATGAGGAACAACACATTGAACATGTTATGTAATATTTTAATTAATGCTTTTAAGTAATTTTTCTTCCGTATTTTATTGTACTTACATTTTGTCCTCCACATGTGGAATATTTTATGTGTATATATTCCTAATAACTGATATGAAGTTACAAATATTACTTTTGTAATATTTTTTGTGTGGTTATCTGATGCCTATAAGGAACACTACTTACCACAAAGGTTATAACAATGCAAAGTCTTAGAAAAAAAGTTTTGTCGCATAGATACTTTATAAGTCCGAGAAAGTAGCCAGTGCACATGATCAGATAACGAGCGACCTGGTTCACAAGAGAAGGACTAGTTGAGGTAATAAAATTAGTTTTGTTTTGTTGTATGTTTGATCATGCGCACTGCGTCTTTCTGGGACTTATAAAATATCTGTCCAACAAAATTTTATTCGAAGACTGTACATATGTTATAATGTGTTCTTTAGTGTTTCTTCCAGTATAATTACAACTCTGTAGATACTCGTAATTTTATATCGCACTCAAAATGAGTAGATTTAAGGACTTTAAATAAATCTTACAAGTCTCAAGTCCGCTTTTCTTCCATTCTTTAGTTAATTTACTAGATATTTTTCCTTATTAATAATACAATCTTTTAAAAAATCAGAGTTTGTGTTATTAATTATTTACATTGAAAGTGTATGCTTGTAATCAATTACTGAAGCTCAATTCAAAACCTTCTTTCTATTTGTAAATCCTTTAAGTCTCTACAGATTTTATGCGAGTTGGGCGCAATCACGTACACATTCACACTTTAAACGCTGTAGTCGGATTTTCCGAGAGAATGTAATCTTGGCCCTCGACTGGGGGCTTAACAACGTGTCGATAGTGCTTGCACAACATTTCAGAGTCTGTTTCCACAATCCTTTGTACGAGGCAATGTATTTTATTTGGATTGATATGAGTGTAAATATTTCTGGTAAAAAGACTTTCAAATCATTACATGTCCCACTAAACTTTGAACTTATAACTTCATATTTCTTACTGTTAAATAAAAATGTATGAGATGTTGATAAATTCATAGAATCGTGTTACAAAAATGTCAAATCCGATATAAGCAATGACTCAATAATAATAATAATAATAATAATAATAATAATAATAATAATAATAATAATAATAATTTATTTTAGCTGGCAGAGTTAAGGCCGTAAGGCTTTCTCTTCCACTCAACCAGCAGAAAGTGTATGTATATATATATATATATATATATATATATATATATATATATGCATGAACTTACAAAGAATTCAACAATTTGATTTAGATGAGAGTTACATGTATACAAGAGGTATTTACGAATTAAACAACAAAATACTATGAACTATTAATTAAACACTGAAATAAACTGTGTAGCAGAATTAAGCTAAAATACGTAGAATGTTAATATATTTCAAATAATATTAGATAATAGAAAGAGATTATTATGAGACAATTTTGAAAATACAGCACTATCAGGATGATGTCTAAAGAAAGAAGTAACAATGTAGTCAGTTATAGTTTAAATCGGTATGATTGGAGTGAAATGCTAATAAGCAGGGAACGGATTTATATGGACTAAAAATATATGAAATATGTAAATATATATGTAGTTATTTTTACCAAAATATGGAATTAAATATGGATTTTTACCAAAATATGGAATTAAATATGGACTTAAAATTATAAAAAAATGACTATGTACGTTAAATATTGGTACATTTTAATCAAACTAAACAAAAAATATAATTGACGTACCTTATCTTCCAATGTAGTTTCAACAAAACACAATTTTTATTGTCTGTTACCATAACAATAGGTTACAAACATTTCTTTCAAGTGCTGAAAAGTGAATCTTCTTCTATTGTCTCTGAGGATAGATTTATACTGACTAAAAGAGCGTTCGACGTCACAAGAAGTAACTGGTACATAATTCAATTTCACAATGTCTGCTGGGGATAAGTCCAAGTTAATCTTCACTGTTGATTCACCACTCATCACAGCAACAACCTTTTGTAGTTCTTCATATCCAGGGTTTTTTGAAAGTACAGTGTCCACCTTAGCTCTTACTGCATCTGCAACTTTACCTCTACCACGATTCAGTTGTTCCACAGTGCTATTTATAATTTCAAAACTTTCAGATAGTGAAAGGTGCCTATTTTGGAGACTTTTGAGCGTTTTTATGATGCATGAAAATGTATGCTGAATGTGAGCTAAGTCATTCTTCACACTTATGTCACAGGTAACTGTTTTCGCAGTATCAATTGAGACTGCATCTTCAGAGTCCAATGCAAGGAGAACATTGTTAATAGAGTCTATATGTTCGGCATAATATTCAACTGCTTCTAGCCATGTACCCCATCTAGTTAAAATTGGCTTTGGTGGCAATGGAATTTCAGGGTACATTTCTTTCAACACGTTAACTCTACTGGGAGCTTTGAGAAATACTTTTTTCACTGATGAAATCAACAAATCTACTTTAGGGAAATTGTCTCTGACCACTTCTGCCACACGATGAAATGCATGCGCCACACAAGTAAAATGAGTCAATTTAGGATATACAACAGATAATGCTTGTCCAGCTTTGACCATATAAGGGGCAGCATCGCTAATAAAGAATAACACATTATCGTACATAATACCCTTTGGCCACAGGATACCCATAGCTTCGTTGAACAGTTTAACTATAGTTTTGTTATTGCACTTTTCTAGAACATCACAATGTAAAAGAATTCGTTCAGAATATTGTTCACTTAACAAACCGATAACTACATTACCAACAAGTCTACCTTCTTTGTCGGGAGTCTCATCAATGGAAACCCAAATTGAACTATCTTTAATTTCATCTCTTATCTTCTGTATTGTCTCATCGTAGATGGATGGAGCATACGTCTTCCTAAGTGTTGACTCATCCGGGATTGTATGTTGAGTATATTTTTCAAGGAATTCCCTGAAGACCTTATTCTTTAGTTTGTAGAGAGGAATATCAGCAGAGATGAGAGAACGGCACAGGTCGATGTTAAACTCAGATCTTACATTCGATGTTGTTGGTTGTGTTAAAAACAATTGTCTCTGCTTGGAATTTAGTTGTTTGTTGGCCTGATGTTTACTAGTTGTAATGTGTTGTTGCACCAGGAACTTTTGTGTAGATGATACTGCACACTGACACAAATTACAAAATAATATTTTATTGTCAGTTGATAAACCATCTTCTTTAAATTCTGAAATGTAACTTGTTAGTTTTGATTTTAAATTGACTGAATGACGTACTTTTGGCATATTTACCGTCTTTATAGTATGATTTACAAAACTGAACCTATGTGTACTCTGACTGGCATTTAACTGTTGAGCTGCACAACTGAAGTCTGTTAAAAATTTTAAATTAAATTAATACAGTTTTGTAACTTACTTTCCCATTGTTGATAGGACTGCTAATTTTCAAATAACTCTGATGTTAAAGGGATTACTGAACATGTGTTTAAATCTCTATTGTTGAAATGTATTTTTAAAAGTTAATGGAATTTTGTTTTGTTTTATTGTTAAACCTAATATAATATGGACTGTTTTATATGAAATATGGAAAATATATGGAAATTAACGAAAATATGTACTAAACTCTAAAATATGGAAAAATATGGAAAATAAAAGTAGGATTTTTCAACCCTACACATTGTGAAACATAAAGATAATGCAAAATATAAATTATATTAGCTTTATAAGTAAATATGTATTTACATATAAATCCTTTCCCTGCTAATAAGGTTATCTTTTAAGCTGTTTTTAAAGGTGTTTGTTGTCTTGCAGCCCCTAATACTTTGTGACAAGGAACATCATTGACGCGAGGTGGATACTGTAAAAGATGATGAATAACAAGATGTTCTATGAAGAGGTATACTTAGCGTGCCACAGATAAGTGATCTGGTATTTACGTCATGGTTAGTGTATAGATAATCACTTAGTTTTGATTGTATAAAAGTCACATTAGAGGTATCGAATACATTATAGAGCATTACCGTTTATTAATGCAAAATATTGTTATGTGTTAGAATATTTGATGATCTGATATCAAGATATCATGCCATTTCCTCCTGTTTGAAGTTGATAATTAGAAAGGTAGTTGAGCTATGACAAATCCGAAAAACAGTACAAACTTACAATACAAAGTAAAAAAGAACACAACGATATGAATAAATTATAAATAGAAAAATAAATAAATAAATAAATAAATAAATAAATAAATAAATAAATAAATAAATAAATAAATAAAGAAGAAAAAAGAAAGAAAGAAGAAAGAAAGAAAGAAAATTCATAGATGGGTAGAAGATACAAATAAAGAAAAGTAATAGAAATAATACATGCAAGGGAAGAAAATGTAAAGCAGATAAGAAAATGTAAATATAGAAATATCATAGAAAAGTGTAATCAAATACGAAAAGAGGAAGGAAAATAGGAAATGGAATATAATGAAAAGGTGAATGAAAATATACAGATGAATAAAATATTGGTACTAAATAAAAAAAAATAAATAGAAAGAAAATTCAAACATAGGAAAAATCACGATAATGGAAAGAGAACAAGAAAGAAGGAATGAATACGAAAAAAATACAGAAGAAAAGTTAATGGAGTTTGAAAAGAGTGAAAATGAAAACAGAAAGAGACATGCAAAGAAAATACAGTGCCAGGAACAAACACAATGAAGGGTAGAAAATGAAAAGAGAGAAATAAAATAAAAATAAGAAGGTAAGTAGCAGGAAGACAGTCCGAAGCAGAAAATATGATTGGATGAAAGAAGACCTGGAATGAAGTAAAGAATAATTTAAGAGAAAAGGAATAAAAAACCACAATAAAAGCAACGAAGTCTGATTAGTCTTATATATAGCTAGTCGGAAAAGGAACTGGCCTACCTATTCCAGTACCTCCTGGCTTAGTTGTCTCATAAGTGGTGTCTTGCTGGTATCACTTTTGAGGTTCAGACCTGTGTTCGGATAGTTGACAAAACAACAATAATAAAAGAAATGAAGAAGACCAAACTACGAAGATAGACGGAAAAGTAAAGAAATGTATTTTGTATTAATAAGAAGAAACTGAGTGTAGTAGGACAAAGTAAAAAAAAAATTGGAAATGAAACATACAAATAAAGTGCAATAATTGGGATAGGAACTCGATAAGGAATAATAGGTAAAAGTATATATAAAATTACAAGAATGAAAGAAATGAAAGAGCACAGACATCGACGTAAGGGAGAATGATATACGATGAAAGAAATAGATGTGTTACGAACCAAGGAATAAAATGGGAGAAAAGGAAAGAAAGGTGAAAGAAAAGAATGTCAATGCAAAGAGATAAAGTTGAGAGTGAAAGGAAAGAATTTAGTTGTAAAGATGGGAAGAATATTAATACAAAATAAGAAAGAAATGAAGATAGTCCAAAGGAAGGAAGAAAAATAGTAGGGTACACAGAAAGTAGACAATATATTACAAACAAAATTAGAAGTTTAAGAAAAGAAGGAAAGTACAAAATCATACTGAAAAGAAAATGGAAAATAGAGAGGAACCAAGAAATAAAGAAGAATACAGAGACATTAAATAAATCGGAGGAAAATGAAAGCTGAGATACAACTAGGAAATATGGACTACAGAAGTAATATTGGTACGAAAAATGTAAGATGGAAATATGTCTATACAGTAAATACAAGAAAAAAGGAAAATTAAAGTTTCAAAAAGAAGAACAAAGAGGAGAGCAAATACAGAAGTTTTAGGAATACGAAAATGAGTATTGATTCTAACTACAATCCAGCGGACCGTGATTTTATTCCAACTAGTTATTTAGACCTTCATTTTCTCTCCAGAAAAACAGAGGTAGACTGTGTGTATACACTTCTTTTCTTGTTTGTTTCCTTTTCCTGAAAGGTAACTTTGTTCTGTGTTTCTCAAATACGTAAGGAGTCCCGCTACATGTTTCCGTCTAATATTTACTCAGAATTGTCAGCCAAGTTGAGAAAAGACGGGACGAGGGAAGCCAATGCATGATGATAAATGACGAATAGGATAATAAATAAACAAAGAAACCTTAAGCATGTTTAAAAACACACCCGGTTACGGTTCTCCTACATTCTCGCGAGACCTATCCACATGGAAACGAAGCTTGCAGTTAAGAAAAATACTTGGATGTGGTTGAGTCGGGGACACGGCCATGGGTTTTACTTGAAAACGTCCGGCTGAAATCGACAGATCTAGACAAGATCTTTCGTTTGGCATCCAAATCAACGCGCTAACACTTCGGAGTCACGAGATATACTGGCCGGAAGTTTCCTCCCATGTCCAAAATGTCCGCTATACGCCGCGGACCCACGACCATTCCTCGTGCAAGCACGGTGGAACTCAAGGTCGTGCTCGCATCGTAGTTGTTTATCCGCTTGAACGATACCGTATTTATTTCAATCTTTTATTATTCACAAATTTATACTGCCAGAATGGATCACACTGCAAACATTACATTGCCGTTTCCGTCCTGGTATCCCATGCGTCGGTTTGATTTTAAAGACGTATTCATGTCAGAACAGGATATGAACGAAATGACAACTTGCTGAATGAGAAGTACTACAGGTTACACCAAAATTCATTACAGCGGACATCAGGTAGGAACTTTACATGGAAACTGTAATAAACTACATTTAGCAGTACCAACAAAACATGATTATTCATATGGATAGAATGACCCCAAGGCAATCCACAAATACAGCCATTCTCTGGAAACTTTCTCGATGTACTTCAGAAGAGAAAATAAAAGACCTAGTAGTCCTCTTGGCCTAATGTGGGAAAGGAGGAGTAGGATGATATTTATGATGATATGATAGTAACAGTATTAGTAAATTATTTTCCATTACACAGTGTGTGTGGACATTATATTTGAAATAGAAATATTTAAGTAACGTTATCATTAATAACATCTTTACAGTAACGGTGGTTTTACAATAAACAATTACACTATACAGAGTGTTTCAAAAATACGGGGCATAATTTCAGGTATGTATTTCCCACATGTAGACAATCAAAATAGTTCATTACAACATGTGTCCGGAAATGCTTTATTTCCGAGTTATGGCCTTCACAACATTGAAATTCACCGGAACGTTTTTCTTTCCGGAAATGAAGCATTTCCGGACACATGTTGTAATGAACTATTTTGATTGTCTACATGTGGGAAATACATACCTGACATTATGCCCCGTATTTTTTAAACATCCTGTATAGCCTAACAAAATATTAAAGGGATAGGAACCTTAGAACAACAATGGCTTTACAATAATTACAATAAATAATAAAATATATAAAAGTATATAAGGGGTTTCCTTGACTAAGTGAATTAAAAAATGCAATAATTTTGAAAAAAAGAAAGAAAATGGCGTAATTTGAAGATGCGTTTAATTGATATCGAGAGGCAAGAGATTGCGCTCCATTGTTCGGAAAAATCCTCTACCATTTACAATCAGATCACGTGTTTAACTGAAGGAGGTGTGACTACATAAATTCTTGTAACAAAGACAGTAGAGCAGGTTTAGCGTGGCTAAGATTGGGGGCATGGAAGGGTAATAAAATTGTGAACGAAGGAGAGCGCCTTTGTCCACTGTGCGGGGAAAAGAACTCCTGGAGATGCATTTTATTCCAGTGTGTCGAAACGGAACATATATCGAGAAAATATCTGTCACCCTCGATCCTAAGTCAGAATAGGAGTTCAATTGCATAACTTGACCTCGTGGGGAATAGAGTATGGGAACAAAAGACTGGATTGTTCCTCTTGAAGGTGAGACAGAGTAGAACTTCAGCTGTTAACGTTTATGATGCGAACTGGCGAAGGGATAATAGTAACTACTGAATTAGACACTTTTATGTCTGTTTGTAAATGTTACGTTTTATTTAACGACGCTCGCAACTGCCGAGGTTATATCAGCGTCGACGGTATGCCGAATTTTTGTCCCGCAGGAGTTCTTTTACATGCCAGTAAATCTATTGACATGGGCCTGTCGCATTTAACCACATTTAAATGCCATCGACTTGGCCCGGGATCGAACCCCCAACCTCGGGCATAGATCAGCGCTGTACCAACTGAGCCAACCAGGCCGACGCCTGTTTGTTTGTTAGGTTAGGATATATTATATAATATGTTTTATTTGTGCATTTTTCATATTAATCTCTGTGTTCTTTTCGAGAGTGGTTGGATATAATCATAGGTGAGAGGAGTGAAACCTGCAAAGTAGGACTTATGTTACACAGCACGTACGGTCGAAAGACCCTTGCATTGGATTTAAGAGAAAATTATGATAATATAAGCTTAGTACATCTTTAGATATAATATTAATCAATAAATTCATTTATCTATCTAATAAAGGATTATACGTCATATTATTAATGACTGGAATTTCGTACTAGGAATTACATCTAAAATTAGTATTTTATAAACAAGTTTGAAGGAAACCTTTATGAACTAAATATCAATCAGAATAAAGTAGTGGACCGGGAGTGGCAGTATTTCGTCATTAGTTTGTATATCTTGTGTGAAGTACTCGTCCACCTTATAGAAACAGTCATTAACTTGAGAGTTTCTTAGTGAATTTCGTAAAGAAAATTTTGATTTCTAGTTGCGATTGCTGGCTGTAAAGAAATTAAAATTTTGGGGCAAAGGTAAAAGGAGATGACTAAGAAAGTTGCGCATTGTGCTTGGAGGGAATAATTGTGTTTTTTTTAGTATGAGTGTGGTATCATTGATAGAATTTCGCTTGAATAGTTTCTTATAGTTATATATATATATATATATATATATATATATATATATATATATATATATAGAGAGAGAGAGAGAGAGAATAGTTATATAGGGAACTGTCTGAATTATATGGTCTTTGAACAAAGATTTCCCGGAGTCGGAGATTTAATTTTGACTATTACACTCTTACTACGTCATACTACTTTTGACCAATAAAACGGTACGAAAGGACGTATTTCAACCAATCATGGCTGCTTATCGCACAATTTTATCGCGTCCCTAGCATTTGTTTAATTTTATCGCGTCCCTAGCATTTGTTTCTTTGTTTGCCAACATTAGAAACTGCGCTGGTCTGGACGTCAAAAAAAAATATATATATGTGTAAATATATATATATATATATGTGTAAATAGATATATGTGTAAATATATATATGTGTAAATATATATATGTGTAAATATATATATATAATTACAAACCACTCCAGTCGATGCACAGCAGTTTCAAATATGACTCGCGTTGGCATTCAAGAACAAGAATTAATAAAAATCACTGATCATACCTATGCATCTTCTGAAATCCGATTTACAAATAAATGAAGAGCACCATTCGGAAATCCTGAATAAGTTGAATACACCATGTAGGCCTAAATCAACGAGTTCCACTTCTGTTACGCACACGTCCAATATAACATCAATTGAACCACCAACCACATTCAAATTTGAAAATTGTACATTCAATAATTATTCCTTTTAAAATTATTCATGTTTTTTTATGTCATCGTCGTTAATTAAAACTTTTCTAACACTTGTGTATATTAGTTAGGTTATGTTATAGCTTCTGCTATATGATATTATGGATAGTCACGTATCAGAGATTGTTTAATATTAAGATTTATTGAAAATCATCTGTCAAGTGACTATGATTACTGGGATTCGGATAATTGAAGTGGAATGTTGCATTTTAATAAAAATGAAACTGAATCAACAAAGCCTTCTTGACTAGTAACATTGCCATCGTGTATAATAGATCGAGAACTTCTCGACGAGAAGGCATTGCTCACTACTGCCATCTAGCATGCATCTAGAGTAATATTTGTAATGTTGAGATGGTACAATAATACATTTGAAGAAAGTTGTATTTTCGTAAGTCAATTAATATTTTATTGTATTGGAGTACTTCGTTACTTCTAATCTTTATATACTTTCTTCTAATCGTGTAATAGTCAATTAAATCCCACTCGAGTTTTGATTTTCTCTAGATGAATCAAAACGTCTAGTGAGATTACTGTTGATAAACCTAAAGAAGGAAGGAAGGAAAGAAAGAAAGAAAGAAAGAACAAAGAAAGGGAAGTAAATTAGATCAAAGGAGATATAATTAAACAAAATTAATATTTCGAAATTTCACGAATTTATAGTTACTTCTGTAAACCTATACGCTCGCTGTTAACTGTTCTCGCTGAAAGACTTCACGAAAGAAAGAATGCGTATAAAAATCTCCGATAAAGAATAGAACTGCAGTAGTGCTGTGGAAGTGACGTTAAATCGTCTGTAAACAATTTAAATGGAAGTGTACGCCAGAGACTCACACACTGTAAATGTTATTTATTTTTTAAAGAGTTTGGAATAATTTACCAGGACGAAGTGCGTCACCTCTTACACCCCTCTTGCGTTATGTGTTGTCAATTTGAATTTGGAACGTCGCTGTATAGATAGGTTAGAGAGTCTGCAATTGCAGCTTCAGAACGAGAATAATTGCTTCTACTGGCTTTCCGCTTCGGTGACATCGTTGCAATTTCGCCATGCAAGAAATTATGTAGGGTGGCTGTGGAGGAGGTTGTTTTTAACAAATTGAAAGTAGTTTGTGAGCTCCCTCTGTTGTTTAAGGTACCGGGTGATTAGCAAACTGTTCAACTTAACAAGTATGATCAATAATCGTGTACTTAACAAGTGGGGCACAAATTTATCCCTGTGTAGACGTCAAGGGTTTGGATCTCGCCTCAAGTATTTATGGGGCACTGGTGTAGCTCAGTCGACAGAGGCGCTTTGCTTATTGATCCGGAGCTGCGTTCAGGTGTGGGTCCGATTACCGTTTGGACTAATTACCTGGTTGTATATTTCCGAGATTTTCCCCAACCGTAAGGAAAATGTCTGGTAAGCTACGGCGAATTCTCGGCCTCATCTCGCCAAATACCATCTCGCCATGCCCAATTTCATCGACTTTAAATAACCTAGTAGTTGATATAGCGTCGATAAATAACCTACTAAAAATTTATTCATGTTTTTATTTAAATACATAACCTACGTAATTGTCGGCTCGGTAGTGTAGTCGGTATAGCGCTGGCCTTCTGTGCTCCCAGATCGATGGCATTTAAGTGTGCTTAAATGCAACAGGCTCATGTCAGTAGATCTACTGACATGTAAAAGAACTGCGGGGCAAAATTCCGTCACACCGGCGACGTTAATATAACCTCTGCAGTTAAAAACGTCTTTAACTAACCATAATTTTATACATAATTATTGTTCAGTGTTGATGTGTACAAGGATATTTAAATAATAATAATAATAATAATAATAATAATAATAATAATAATAATAATAGTAATAATATCAAAGTGGAAGTATTATTCAAAATAGAATAATGTTTAGAGGAGTCAACACAAATTGAAATAAGGCATTGATAAATGAATAGAGAACAAGTCAATGATGTTAACATCTTAGTGAAATCGTAAATAAGAAATGTTAATTTGACTGGGATTTGAGGCTGGAATTCCATAGATGTTTCCATAAATTAAATTTATAACAGTAGAACATCGATTATCCGAATACCGATCAACCGAAATATCGGTTAAACGAAAGCGTTCCAGTCGGCAAATTCAAATTTGCGCGCGTGCCTTGAAGAAGTTCCGCTAGCGCTGTTTGCGAGATTTGGCTTGCAAAAAAAAAAAGAAAAAAAAAAAGAGTCTCAGCTCTGAAGTAAAAATAAAAATTGTACTCCTTTTCCCATAATGTAGGCCTGCTTTAATGATCATTTTGAACTTGCCAAACTAGACTAGTCAGTTCTCTGTTTTATTTTTAAGACGTGTGATACAAAATATGCATGTACAGTTTTGTGTTTAATGACAGTGTTTCTTTGTTTCATACTGCTTGTATGACACCGGTACAATTTGTTTTCTTAAATGATCGGTTATCCGAAAAATCAGTTATTCGAACGTCCCCCGTCCCCAATTGTTTCGGATAATCGATGCTCTACTTTAATTAATACCTCTTTCGAAAATTTTGGTTATCTTCAGAATCGTGAAGAATATTTGACACGGACAAGATACGAAATATACCTACTGAAGAACAAATAATTTGAGTAAAAGGAAAAGGTTCCTGCCTGTATCGAGAATTTACACCAGCTAACACCTGAATAAGAAGAAACAATAGTGCATCTTTTATCGCTGCTGAAGATGTAGCGAGATAGAAACCTTGTCTCATACATTGGGCTCCTGTTCGTTTGGTGATGTTCCCGTAACAGCCGCCACCATTCTGTAAGTCATCAGTTTCCTCTGATTTGCGCAAACAGGAGTATACACTAATACACTAGTCGAAGAAGTCCACATTCTTACCAGCGACGGCAGCATTAGACATATAGACATGTCATGACCGCCTTCTAAGAAAGGGGTATATTTTAGATCCTACAGTTAGGTTCGAGAGTCATCTGACGGGAAGTAGACGAAGAGAAAAGGTCAATATATCTCCCTACTGTGGATTTATATAAAGAACTGCACCAAATAGATAATACAGAAATTAAATGCCTTCTTGTCGGAGCTCGGGCACAATACCAAAACTAACGGCACATTTTTTTTTTTTTTTTTTTAGATTTGCCTGGATAATGCAATTTTACAAGACATAGTCTGAGACTGAAGGTTCTTAGAACCTTTATAGGAGTCTTTATAGCTAATTTTAGGCGTTTGTATAGTCGAATACAGGCATTTTATTTCAAATTATTTTTAACTTTCAATTAAACAGTTTTTCATGATGCTATATTGTTTTCTAATTGTGAATTAATTTTTGCTCATTATTTAAGCCAGATTCTGGTATTCAGTTTATTAATTTGTTTTTTACTCTTTTTGTTCATTATTCTTTGTCGTATGAAAACAAAATCAATGTGAGGAAGGAACTGATTTTGTTTTTAATTTTGTTAAAGTATATGCAAAAGTAAAAAAGTACTGAACTTAACGTTTATGAAGATACTGTATTTCATGTTATTGATAAGATTTTGGAAACTGAAGGAAATTTTTTTGTTCAAAAATGATGTTCAAACCAAAATGCAATACTAACATACTTCGTAAGCTATAGAGCGATCCTGTGGCAAGAAGAGCAAGATACATGTCTTAGTTCAGGAAAGAAGATCTGTCACTGAGATTGTGCAGTTGGATGTCTGTATTTCATATTTGCACATATGTAAATAAGTTTCCATTAGACTTCTTTTTATTGTAATTTACATACTGGTACAAATATTGGCGGTATTTTTATTTATTTTATTTTATTTTATTTTATTTTAAATCCACCACCAACAGAAACAGGCTTCCAATTACAGGTGGCTTACACAGATGTACACACAAAATATGTAATAAGAGAGAAAAAAAAACAACAAAACAAACAACACAAACAAAAGAAAGAAAATGCATTATGGTAATAGATGCTAGAATATTATAATATTACAGTTAATATAGTGCCAAATATCAATATAATGATGCAAAATTATTTAAAAAACTTGAGTAAAAACATTATAATACACTTGTTCATAATTTAAATATCTAAGGAAATACAATGCTTTTTAATATTGTATGAAATTTTTCAATTGTTAAACTAAAATCCAATTGAGAATCGCAGTTTAAAGACACAGAGTTGTAAGTATTACACATAACAAACAATGGAGAGTTCTGGAAGAAAACAGTTCTAGGAATAGGAATAATAAAAGGTTGCCTATGACGTAAATCTGTTCTTTTTACATTGCACTGAAGGAATTTAAGAAAATCACAGTTAACCATAGTTTTATAGAGAGTATCAATAGTATTTATATTTTTTAATTCTTTTGTATTTCTGATTATAAATCCTAATTTTCTATATGCATCAATTACCACATGATTTAAGTGCATTTTAAAACATAAGTTGTGTGTAAAATAAATACCCAAATCCTTAAATGATTCTACTCTAGGTAACTTCACACCATTAATTTCATATGAATTTTGAGGAACTGTCTTATTTTTAGAATATGTCATAAAGCAACACTTATTAAGATTTAACAGAAGAAAATTATCGATACTCCATCTATATAGTCTGTCCAAATCATGCTGTAGATCAAAAACGTCTTGTTGTTTGTCTATGACTTTATACAATTTAACATCATCAGCATATAGTAAACATTTAGTGTGCAAAATCTGTTTAGGTAAGTCATTGATATAAAGTAAAAAGAACAAGGAACCAAGATTAGATCCCTGCGGTACACCTGATGTTACTGTGAATGGTTTTGATTTTACTTGATTGAATGAAACATACTGCTGCCTGTTTGTAAGATATGACGTTATTAACTGTAAATATGAATAAGATAATCCAAAACTTCAAAGTTCATTAATTAAAATTTTATGGTAAATTTTATCAAACGCTTTGGAAAAATCAAGGTATATCACGTCTAAATTTCTGCGATTATGTAATGTATTAAATGCCTTTTGTGTAAAATCAATTAGATTTGTTGTGGTAGACCTATGGGTGTAAAATCCATGTTGATTTATATCAATTGCACTATAAACATGTTGAAAAATTCGTGTATATAGAATCTGCTCAAATACCTTGGACGGGGCACAAACTATTGCAATAGGTCTATAATTTTCAATTTTACTATTATCACCAGATTTAAACACAGGGCAAACCTTTGTTAATTTCCACATTTTCGGAAAAGTTTTTATTTTTTAAATTAAATTATACAACAAACAAAAAGGATACATAAGTACTTCGAAACAAGCTTTCAATAAATAAGGAGGTAAATCATCTGGGCCACAAGATTTTTTAGGCTTTAATTTTTTTATAGCAGTCAAATATTCTTGTCTAGTTATAGGCTCAGTTGTTAATGGGTAATTAATATAATCCGGTATTACTGTATTTTCTTTTTGAAGGTTGTGTGACATATTTACAGAGTAAACCGAACTAAAGTAATCGGCAAACGCTTCCGAAATAGAATCATTACTATCAAAAATGTGATCTTGGCAATCATTGACTTTGCTGTGATATTTTTGCTGGTTCTCCTCTTTTTTATACAGTTCCAAAATACTTTAGAGTCGTTTTTAAAAGTATTATCTATCTCAATAACATAACTATGATATGCATTATTTATCATAGTTTTAACTCTCTTTCTAATTTGTTTAAATTGTTCTTTATTATACTGAGATAAATGCATCCTTCTCCTGAAATATTCTTTCAACTTGAGATTATTTATAATTTCTTTTCTAAACAAGGATGGATATTTCTTTTTAGCTGAAACTCTTTTCTTTGGAATTGTAGAATCCATTACAGAATATAATACTGAGTAAAAGTAATCCGTAGCAACATCAATATCAGTAAACTGTGATAACAATTGCCAGTTAACATTGGAAAACAATTTATACAATTCTAGGAAGTGAGCTTTCTGGAAATTATACACATGAGTATAACTCTGTTTAACAAACGATTTTTGTCTCTTTAATGATATATTAACATTTAAGGCAGGGTGATAAGTATCAAAAAATATAAGAGGAGAATCATCTTGTAAGACACAGGCAATTCTATGGAAATTAGTAAGAATCAAGTCAAGCG
Organism: Periplaneta americana; assembly: GCF_040183065.1. Taxonomy (NCBI): domain Eukaryota; kingdom Metazoa; phylum Arthropoda; class Insecta; order Blattodea; family Blattidae; genus Periplaneta; species Periplaneta americana. The sequence goes on along the minus strand of NC_091127.1, from coordinate 61,890,942 downwards.
TTTTTCCATTAGAATTTAAAATATTATTTATAGATTGTAAGTCATGCATAGAAAGAAAATGTGACAAAGCTCTGTAACAAGGCCCAGCACATAAAAGATTATAATTTGTGCCTGTAATTAGAGGCAAATTGAAGTCCCCTGCGATTAATAAATGCTTATTTTGGAGATTTGTATCATTTTCAAAAACCCTATAAAATGACAAATAATTTTCTAAATTTGAGCCAGGCGGAAAATACACTCCAATAATAATATATACCTGGCCATGAATAATTGTTTGAATACATAATGCTTCAATATCACCAAATGGTAAATTGACACTTTTTGAGGCTACGTCCGACGAAATCGCAATGAGGACTCCACCACCTCTTCTGTTCTGTCTATCACAACGATAAACATTATAATTAGAATTAAACAATTCTGTGTTGTATACCCCATGGTGTAGCCATGTTTCAGTCAATACTATAATTGTATGTGAAATTAAAAGACTATTTAAATATAAAACAGTTGCCTTTCTGTTGAGACCTCTCACATTTTGGTAGTAAATAGTAAAAGATCTACTATTAATGCTCATAATATGCTTAAAAGAGGTTTAAAATAATTGAAAAATTGTAAAATTCTATAGATATTAAGCTAACTTGGCTACATCATCTATTGTTTTCAAAATCTGAATATTTCTATCCCCCTTCTTGTCTCTTGAGTTTAATATTACCAGCATTATCAACCCATAGGTAGGCAAAATTTTTAAGTTTCTTCAACTTTCTAGCTTCACTGTAAATGTGCCTACGCAAACTTGTGAGACTGTGATGTATATATATTATATTGTCATTATTAGAAAAGCCCACCTGACTAGCTTTCAGGTCTCGCTTAACTTTGCGCCTATGAATAAATTGATCCTTGTCCATTCGTCGGACGAACTTAACAATTACTGCAGCAGATGGTTGACCGGGCGACTTTCCTAATCGACAACAAGAATCTATCATTTGAGGCTGAATTTCTATGTCCATTGCACATCCAATATTCTTTACTATTTCCAACAGATTTTCATTAGCCATTTCAGGAATTCCATGTATTTCAATTGAATTTCGGCGTCCATATTGCTCCAAATCTTCTAACTGAGCTTTCGTTTCCTCTAGATTATTTTTAGTAGCATGTTCTCTTTTTTTTAAACCATCAATGGATTCTAAGCATGTTTTAATGCTTTCAGCTTGTTGTTTGATTAGTCGTGAATTTTCATCCAACTTCTCATGGACCAGATCAAGTGATTTCCCTAACTCCTGCTCAGTTTCTTTATTAATTTTTTCCAGGGTAGAATACTTATTGGCAAACTCGGTTTCAATTCTCTTCAGAAGGTTATATATATCCAGAATAGATGGTATATTTGTATGTAGCTCAATAGGCGAAATCTCCTTCTTCTGTCCAGCGCAATATTTACATACCCAGACTTCATTTTTAGCATGAAAAATGTCAGTATCAGTTTTATTTAATGGAATACATTTATCATGGAACCAGTTTTTACATTCACTACACTGAATTTTGACACTATCATCCCGCTTAGTTATAGCTTTTGAACATTCATAGCATCGACTCATTGTTGTAAACGTTAGATCGAAAGATGAGATGTGGAAATGCTCCTTCACGTTAATGTGACTGCTTTATATGGTGACAATTTTAATTGTTGATGTTTCGAGAAAATATTCACACAATTTATTAGCATATAGTAAATTGCACTAATTATTAAGTTCACATTTCACTCACACGAGTACTCCGTTATTTCAGCAAACAAACACACTTACCAAATATTTTATAAATCTCATCATGCAGATTAAAAACACAAATTTATCGGAGCTACTTCTCCACACAACTTCAGCCTACCATTGCTCCATGTCACTGTACTGAGAGAAATTACATATCTGTTTGTTGTTGTTTAGTCAACTGTCTGAAGACATGTCTGAACCTCCTAAGTGATTCCCAGAAGGTACCAGTTATGAGACAACTAAACCAGGAAAAGATTGGGTAGGGTGACCATTTCCTTTCCCCCTCAATTTCATACATCGCCAACTTGCTACATCTTACACTAGTTAGACGTAAGATGCATTCAAACAATTATTCTTCCTCTGATACATATCAAGTGAGCTGTATTGTCTGATGATAGGTGTACATACAAGCCAGAACCTCAATCAGAGAATAAATATGTATCTGTTTAGAGAAATGTTTTTAACCAGAACTTCTCAGTTTTATTATCTCTTGTACGTTTTCTCCGAAATTCGTATTAATCAAGTAAATTGTAAATATGCTTCAGTACGCTGTGTGTGTATATATATATATATATATATATATAATTAATTGAAATAACATGAAAGTAATTCTGAAAAATGAATGGAATTTTCCTACGAAATATGTGCAAACAAATTGTTCAGTAATAACATACAAACAATTGGCAGGTATTCCTTTGATGAAATAACTTACATTCTTGTAAATACATCACAAAGTGTTTGGTTCGATTCATGCTTTTACAGCTCTTGAAGAAATTCAGAATATGCGAAATTTTCTATATTTGTTCGCTTGTAATAATTGTGAATATTAAAACATTTTGAAATAAAATGTTTGTTACTAATTTCAATCCTTGGTCATAGGTATCATATTCTGTTGCTACAATTAGGGAAAAAATTACAGAAATATCTTCTATATTCCAATAAATAAAAGAATTTATAATCATACCAATCTACAAATTAGTTCATTAATCCTACGTGAAATACGAGTTTCAATGTAAATTGATTAATATTATATAGGAAGGAAACTTAATACTTCGACACCTGTTATGGATGAGTTTATTAGTAGAAAATTTAGCTAAATAAAATTGAGAAGTTGTGAGTTTTTCGGTGAAAGTAAATGCAACATGAAGCATGATGACTAGAGATGAACAATGATCGAATCGAGAAAGCAAGACTAACAGCGCCCTCAAAGCCGAAAACCCGCACGACAATATTTTATACGCCGCGTAGTTAACGTAAAGACTGTTTGGGCCGTATTCATAGACATTCTTAGCGCGGGCTTCCGGTGGATGATCATTAGCGTTTTTCGTATTCATAAACCAGTGCTAGCGATATGATATGATTTGAATTCTGTACAAGTAACCAGTGGATAGCCGGGGCTAGTTTAGCACGCTCGTATCGCATGTTGCGAAATGTCTATGAATAGCACCCCTTGTGAATGTTTCGAGACTCGAGATTGATCACTCCCGAAGTCCCGAACGTCAAGCAGCCTTGAATTGCCACAGTTGTTTATACCTGACTGAACTTTTATCTACTTCGGCAACTGTTATATAAGTATCAACAATCAAGTAGCCTATTTGAAACATCATTTCTTCCTTTCAGTGTATAATAATCCATTCCCCAGTCTTTATTTAATTACTAGACCCTTATTAAAAAGCTAGGATTTTTCTCATATATTGGAGATCAAGTGTGCAATCTGAAGTAAAAAGGTATTAACGTTATGTTTTGTGTTTCTTAGAAATGCAAATTTATTTGAGGATTGGTTTTTTTGTCTATTTATAAAACCATAGGTAATTAATAATAGAGGTTCGATCCCGCTTGGGCTGATTACGTGTTTGGGTTTTTTCCGAGGTTTTTCCCAACCGTAAGGTGAATACCAGGTAATCTGTGGCGAATCCTCGGCCTCATCTCGCTATCACTAGTCTCATCGACGCTAAATAACATGGTAGTTGACATAGCGTCGTTAAATAACCAACTAAAAAAAATATATATATAATAGAATCAGAACATTTTGATAAACAAGATACTGTTCAGTTCTGTCTTTTTGTCTCATTTAAACATATCTAATGTTATTTATTTCAAATATGTATGTTATTCAAAGTTACGAAATCTTTCCACCTAACCAAATGTTATTAAGAGAATGATGAGCGAGACTCGAAGCGCACGAGAATAACGAGACAAGACTCGAAAGACAAATACAACGGACAGAGCGAGCGAGAGCGGCAGTTTTGTTCATCTGTAATGATGAGAAGGAACACCAAGCTGTGAAAGATTTGCCTTAATACATTAGTAATAGTACTCACTTATTTCTTATCAATTGGTATAGCTCGCGCATGGAACGATTACCGAAAAGCAATGGTGGGATTGGTGTCTGTTTTGACGTGTGTATGTAGCACGCCAAGGGGACGAGAGGTGGGAGCCGATGGAAGTACTCTCTCTTCCAAGAAGATAAACAAATGAGGACATCGCTGTGGAAATAAAGAACATAGCAAGAGAAAAATTCTTAGCTAATTAAACGCGCACCATATGTTTACGAATGAAATAATAATACCGTGCGATACAAGACACGTATTCACAAGCAATGGAACAAACTAAAGTCGTAATGTAACTATCACAACGCAAGACTGATTCTATTGATGTCATTTCTCTTCCGACTGTACTCTTGAATATCATTCAAGCTATCTCGTGACCTTTCCGGTCGCCCGCTCTTCCTTATCGCATTGTTTGATTCGTATTTCTTCCGTCGTATTTCCTGCTTGCGAGACCTATACAAACATTTTCTGGCCATATCTAAGAATATTTGGGACTTGCTTAAATGGTCCGAATTTACACATTTATTATAAGGAAAAGATTTGTGCAACAAGTAATATTCACAAATCCTATTCTCTGTAACATCCTGATTTAACTGCGACTTAACCATGGTTTTATTGTCACCCAATCACATGTGCAGAAACTCCTTTTGTTGAGAATGGATCATAAATATTTTATATTGAAGTTTGAAGTTCAGATATTCTCGGAATGTATTTGGATATTCTCGCTTATTTTCTGTATCTCCGCAGACTTCGCAGTAGCGATTCTCACGGATCGCTTCACGTTCTGTTATGTGTACCCCTTAATTACAATTAACTTCTCATGGGATCTCCCTTGTGCCAAGAAGTTGGTAACTGCGACTTGCTCCAACCGTCTTGTTATGCTCCAGTTGAAAACAAAACAATTACAGGGATATACAGAATGATTCAAAGTCCATGGGAATAGCTTAGGAGATTGTTGGGGAAACTATTTCGACACCGTCACGGTATTACGTCACTATACAGTGTGAAATCTTGATTATACGGCAGAACTTAGAGCTCTCGAGTTAATGAGATTCAGATTAAGCTAACTGTATGAAGGCCTCAGCTATAGGCCTATTAAAAGTTTTACTTCAATGCTGCGGAATTCTTTATTCTAGCTAACTCTGTACTTTTGAAATATTCCTATTTAATGACGTGCCTTTCCTGTGGCTCTAGTGGTGGTATTTTCGGTTATGAATCTTGTGACGCATTTTCTGCACTCGGTGGATAATTTGAGACTTGCCTGCTACGTATAAATTGAGCCCTTGTTCCTTATTTTCTGTGTGTATATATTTATTCAGACTGCAAATGGGTATATACCCGGTGGCAGAGGTAACTAATTACACTCAATAATGACAATCATAAACACAATAATAAATTAATATTAATACTAATAATAACTCCAAAACTTATGTAGATGAAATTATAGGGGATTATCTGTGTGGTTTTAGGCGTAATAGATAGACTATTGATCAGATTTTTTTATATTTGACAGATATTGGAGAAAAACTGGGAGTATAAGGGTACAGTACATCAGTTATTCATAGATTTCAAAAAGGCGTATGACTCGGTTAAGAGAGAAGTTTTATATAATATTCTTATTGAATTTGGTATTCCCAAGAAACTAGTGCGATTAATTAAGATATGTCTTAGTGAAACTTGCAGCAGAGTCCGTATAGGCCAGTTTCTATCTAATGCTCTTCCAATTCACTGCTTGCTAAAGCCGGGAGATGCACTATCACCTTTACTTTTTAACTTCGGTCTAGAATATGCCATTAGGAAAGTTCAGGATAACAGAAAGGGTTTGGAATTGAACGGGTTACATCAGCTTCTTGTCTAATGCGGATGACGTGAATATGTTACGAGAAAATCGACAAACGATTAGGGAAAACGCGGAACTTCTACTTGAAGCAAGTAAAGCGATAGGGTTGGAAGTAAATCCCGAAAAGACTAAGTATATGATAATGTCTCGTGACCAGAATATTGTACGAAATGGAACTATAATAATTGGAGATTTTCCTTCGAAGAGGTGGAAAAATTCAAATATCTTGGAGCAACAGTGCCAAATATAAATGACACTCGGGAGGAAATCAAACTCAGAATAAATATGGGAAATTCGTGGTATTATTCGGTTGAGAAGCTTTTGTCATATAGTCTGCTGTCAAAAAATCTAGAAGTTAGAATTTATAAAACAGTTATATTACCGGTTGTTCTGTATGATTGTGAAACTTGGACTCTCATTTTGAGAGAGGAACAGAGAATAAGGTTCTTAGGAAAATATTTGAGGCTAAGAGGGATGAAGAATGGAGAAAGTTACACAACGCAGAACTGCACGCATTGTATTCTTCACCTGACATAATTAGGAACATTAAATCCAGACGTTTGAGATGGACAGGGCATTTAGCACGTATGGGCGAATCCAGAAATGAATATAGAGTGTTAGTTGGAAGGCCGGAGGGAAAAAGACCTTTGGGGAGGCCGATAGGGACCAATGACGGGCTTATGTGAGGGCGACAATGAACCTCCGGGTTACTTAAAAGCCAGTAAGTAATTATAAGTAGGACTGTTTTTATAATAATATCTTTATATGCACTCTTCATGGTTCAGAATCTTATTTATAAAAGTTTGCAGAAATACAGTACATCTAATGAAAATTCAGCTTTCTTTTGATGTTCAGGTCGCTAAGAAAACGTCATTAAATTCTATGCACTAAAATTTTCTCTAATCACTATATTATCTACTTATAACTCAGTCTCGTTGAACTCCTCATTTCAGAATAACTTTGCTTTGTCCTCGATATCAAAATTTGTTCCTTAGTAGTTTCTATTGTACAGTACCTGAGATGAGGGAGTTTAGAATGAACCAGTCTGTATGTAAGACCGGGGTCGTGTATGGAGATGCCATTTATTTCTGGTCTGGAAAGCAATTTCTGGAGTCACAGTTGTTTCCTAATTGCAATACCCGGCGTTGTGAAGCCATAGGTCATGTAATTCCAAGCCTGTCATATCCTTGCCTTGCATGGTGGCGTAGAGACCAGCTCCGAGGGGAATTCTTATCGACTTGTTTCCTTGTAAATTGCTATACTGTCAAGTTACTGGGGTCCAAGTAATTCTCAGGCGATATAAACACTGTTAGTGACTACGTCTTACCTCGGGTGTCGTTAACTGCATTCGACCGGCTTGTACGAAGCTTATTGTTGCCTGACTGCATAGGAACACTCTTGATAGTTGGGGGGGGGGGGAGGGTTAATTAGAGAATAAAGCCATATTCACGCCTGTTGAACAGTTGATTACTGAATGCCGGCAAACAGATCTCGTCTACAAACACAGCTGATGAACTAGGTATTTCATAAACAGAACCTCTCACTCACTAAGTCCAATTCTGTGTTATGTTTGACTACATCACTTCAGGCATTCAAGCACGACAGGTGATATTTGATGAAAATTGTGCTCAAAGATTATAGTGAAACATTACTCAAAAGTAAGTTTATTTTTATTCTGACCAGCGCATCCGTAGGCAAAAAATCTTAGACTAATTATTGAGTTATCAATGTCTATCTCAGGCCTGCACAGGGTTTGCGCTCTCCGAGCCGGCTCACAGCTCATAAGCGGAATGCAGATATTGGCTGCGCTGTGTGAAAGGGTGGACTGGAAGAATGGGTGATCTTGTACAAAATATACACAAAAGGAAGCACTATTACGAGTGCTTATGAAATGAATTCCCGTTCAATGTTTGCAAAACAATCTTAGACTATTATTAATTAATAAATAAATATTTATTTTACAGAAATAATAGAAATTCTATACCTATATCATTTTGTTATATTTTTATTTATCAGTACATCAAAACCAGGTTTTATGCAGTAGGCAGCTGAAATGAAAGGTAGCATACTGATCGTAATGAAACATCAGTTACAGATGTTCGATGTCTGCCTTTATTAAAGTTGATTATAGAAAACAGTTGCTCACAAATATAAATGTTGAGCCAAACATAGCCATCATTTTCACAGCCAGCCTGTGTAGCCGTGACATTATTGCTAATATTTAGTCTTGTAAAACTCAATCAGCCTAGTAGTATTATTCAAACGATCTTTAGCCCTTAGGTCACATTGAAGATCAATGAGTTCGAGCTGTAAATCGTTAAATGTTAAATGTTATGTTCCGTCTTTTAGATTCCTCCATACTGTACTGTAGCAGTAGGTAAGCAACGTGAAACAGTTACTGAGAATAGGCCTACATACTGCACTCCACTACATAACTGAGTGGTCGTTTCCCTCTCCTCTACCTTCAGCAAGTCTGTGTCATTCTGACGTATCTTCCTCTCCGTTTCGGGGAGCGGTAAACGCGCGCGCTCGTTGAGCGCTGTTTTTGCAGATATGGTCTATCTTATTTAAGAAATCGATGATGGCTGAAGAAACTTCCTCCGCCCCTCTACCTGCTTGCGTTTCATTCCAAATGTAAAATATAGGCTCTGTGGCTTCTATGTTTGTTACACACAAACTGTAAAGAGCTATTCTGACATAATACGCCTCTCCAATGTTTAATTTTGACAATGGTTGAACCTGTTGCAAATCAAATGCTAATGTCTTGCTATTATTAGGGTTAAGCCTCATTAATTTATGAAGGGATTTTGCGTTCAGTTTGTGTGATCCAAGTTCAGTCATTAGCTTATTCTTTTTATTCATGTCTGTGGCAATATTCATTTCATTTTTGCTCTGTGCAGGCTGTTTATCGGAATAGAACAACATCGGAAACGTCCTACTCTATGTTGGCATTGAGGATCTAATTTCATGAGTTGAGTTGAGGATCGTTGTCTCGAAACCTGTAATGGAAAGGAACAAAACTAAATGAATGAATGAATGAATTAATTAATTAATTAATTAATTAATTAAAAGCTGATACTTCAATTTTGTAAGCAGAGTCATGTATTTTTAATCTCCTTTAATATTTTCTGGCCCTAAAATACCATATTACATTGTTCTTACCTGTTGTCATGTTCAATTTTTCTTTTTGATTTTCTCTTCATCCGTTTCCTTGTGCCTTAATCTTTTTCTTCTCCAACAGCACTAGAACTCTGCATCATATGATCCATTGTTCTGACAGTGAAAAGTACAGAAACATCCACCAAACAACTTTAATTTACAATGAGAATGAAAAATATCTCGACAACGTATATAAATGTAAATAAAAATTATTAATTGAAGTCAACACTAACATTGTTGTATGCTTCCGTTGATTGTTTAAATTTAAATTCCAGTGTAACATGGTTGCCACGTTATTTCGTGTCGGAAGGAAAACATTAGTTTAAGGAGAAATGGACAAAATTCTATTCGATGCATTCACACTAGAGGACAAAATTATATTCGGTATGTCCACTACATTTCGAAGCTCTATTAAAAGTGTTAAAATTCGTTTGGTTGAAATCTGAATGTAGGAGCGTGTAGGGCATGTCAAAAAGTATACGATTTCATATGAAACTCAATTTTGTCTATGGATGGACATTATGCGTTTTGAAGAGTTGCTCCTCAAATCTTTCTGTAGTTTTTAAAAAAGTATGAAATGGCCTTACGTAGTTAAATTCTGGAGAATATACAACGAAGTCATCATTTTAATTTAAAGATTTCCAATGTGGATTATGACGAAATTTTTAAGTATGACAATCATAAGGGGAGACTGTACTTCCATATCTTTCAATGTTAATGAAGGATGAGTGGAGTGGAGAAAAATTCTCTCCGGCACCGGGACTCGAACCCGGGTTTTCAACTCTATGTGCTGACGCTCTATCCACTAAGCCACATCGGATTCCAGTTCCGATGCCGGATTGAATCCTCTCAGTTTAAGTTCCACCTCTTAGTTTCCCTTTAGTGGCCAACCCTCATGCACAGTGTCACAGATGTTTGACAGTGGCACGATGTCCGACACACTAATGTGTAGAGGTGCACTCATTACGAGTGACTAAGTGTCCGGGATCCAACGAAATGAGCGCCGTCTTAAATCACGCAGAATTCCTGCACGGAAATATCATACGTACTTCAGTACATCACAATTTTTTGTATTTTATATAATGTATAACAGTAACAATTATAGCAACATACAGTTTAATACATCAAATTGTTAACTATTGTGTGAAATAATGTTTACACCATACAAGCAAACAGTAATGCAATAATTGTTCGTTTCTTACGCTTTAAAATCGTTTTATATACACCGTGTCCCGTTTAGAGGGATAGAGAAATAAGTTATAATTTCAAGTGTAAATAATAGTTTATTTGCATATCTTTTTACATAACTTGATGTAAAAACTCTCCGAGTTTCGGAGAATGGTCAGTGCAACTCGATGTGTGCGCCTCGAGCTACACTGACGACATCTAAAAGGTACTCAGCCTTCTGCAAAGAGTTCCATAACATTTGTGGATTAGATATGATAGTTACAATCGTGTTAAAATTACTGTGCTAGGTATAAGAACCGATTCTGGTAGGGGTTGATCAACAACAAAAGTTCTGCAACATGTCCAGATACACATTCCCTGTGACTGTCGCCTCGATGAAGAAGAATGGTCCAATGACGGGATGTTTTGCTGACTGGAGCCAGACGATAAATGTTAGTGCGCATAAACAAGCAACTGTTTTTAAATAATTGTGCATAAACTTGGACACCTTCTGCATCTTGTCAGATATAAATGAAAACAATATCTTCATCTGATTTTATAAGGTGAGCATTTATTTCTGGATCCCTCTAAGTGGGACACGGTGTGTATATATATATATATATATATATATATATATATATGCATGAAACATACTAAAATCGTAAAGTATGAAATAAGGAAAACATGTAATGATTATTTTCATTACAATACTTAATATTCGGATAGAGGCGAATTGAAAACGTACTCAGAACTTCGTATCATTATCATATTATGTAAAAGCACATTGAATATGCATTCACATATAAATTAGATATCTATTGTAAGGTAGAAGTGGGAACTAATTTTTCTAAGTTATTATTCGGTGGTGACAGGGAAACAATAATGAAAGCAGTAAAATAAATTAATAAGTTTAATTTTGTTGTTGAAAGTACAGTATTCTACTACCATTTTACGAATCTAAAATATCTAGCAATCTGTTAGAGATGGATTTGCTCTACTCTTCTAAATATAAAATAACAGCTAGAATAATATAAAAGGAGATAAGACATTTTAAGAATAGAGAAAAAACAAGCAAGATTTATATGTACAGGGACATCATTTTATTTGTACTTCAATTTTTATTGTACCTGAATTTTTTAATGTACTTCACTCCCACCTCATCTACTAGTAAACTTCCAACACAGAACCAAGGCCGCGTATATAGAGTTAGTATGGTACGTTCCAGAAACATGTTCGCGTTTTCCAGTGACGAAAGGGCTTTCAATATTGAATCATATTTTCGCACAGGTACCATCGTTCGTTTGCCTACGTCGCATCCCGGTTTCCCCCACCCGCTTCTGCTCGCCCCTCTGTAAAGGCTAGTGGCTGGGCTGTCTTAGCTCTTTTCTGAAAACATTAATTTCAGTTAGGAAATGGACGTCTACGTAATAAGTATTATAGAACTGTTTTAAATAACAAATAAAAGGGCCTCGTGAAGTAATTAACTGACACGTGATTTCCCCCCTTTCTGCGACCTTGCTACAAAACCACTTGGACGGATAGTAGGTAGCATGTCTGAGTAATTTTATCTTTTCGGATCGGACAGAAGTCAAGATTGAATTTACAGTACGTAAGGTACTCTTTTATAGAGTAGGTACAGAATTATTTCAACATCAAATACTAGTACAAAGGACAAAACTGGTAATTGGAATTAGTTATAATAGTCCATAGTGCGATAATGTGCACATTAGAACTGAAGCCTGTATCGAAATGAACTGCCATCATTTAAAAAAAACGTATTTAAATATCCAAATGATTATTATTTTTCAATTTAACTTCATTCTCTATAACGTACGCTAATGTCCTGTAATGAATACAGTACGTCCGAATGGTAGCTCAGTTCGTGAATAAAAACGCTTATTGTGAATACAGTATTGTATTTTGATTAAACAAGAACCTAATGAAAATTACCAAACTCAAAATCGCGATATTTTCTAGTTTACCTAAATGGATGAAATACTTTTCTTCCCTCCTATACCTAGTAAGGTGATTTGTTTGTATTTTACGCCAGTATCATCGAACTCCAGTCGTGGAAGGGGGTAGCAAATAGTGTTTCTGGTTCTCAACCTTTAATCCAAAAGGTTAGCCAGGTTAATATTAGAAACGTTAGTAAAAATAAAATGTCCCTGTATAAGTTGCTATGTATACCCATAAGTTTAGAATGTTTATGTGAATCTGGAAGATAATACTGTAAAAGCAGGAACGAAGTGTAGTTTTATACATATTTAGCTGGAAAGGGTGAATGCTCTAACATGACAAGATAACCACACTACCAACAGGATGCGAGGTCACATCTGGTCGTAAGCAAATCTGGTAGCAACTGTGCCGGCCATTTGACAACATATTGATGCTACACATGTGACAAGACGTTGGGAGAGATCCGTGTTGGATTGTTGGTTGATATAGTACATTACACTGTATTCAGAATCGACGAACTCCATGTTCTGTTGAATAATGTACCAGTAGTGCAACACACTAATACGATGTGATTAGGGAACGGATATCTAGGGGCTAAAAAGAAAGATTTAGAGCTTTGTAAAATCAAATTTAATACTTTCAGGAATTTATATAAAATTAACAAATATTAATTATAAAAATTTCCACAAATATTGAATTCTAGGGGACTGTATGCACAAAGAACTGGTGCTCAGAGTGAGTGCTATTGAATTGATGATTGAAATGCTATTCAGTGAAAGACGCTGATTGCTGATTGGTCAGTTTCATTTCTCATAACGGGAGTGCACTCACGCGAAAATTAATTTGTAAACTATAGCCCAAGCTGAAAAACCTATCACCCCTTTTATGCTAGGATTGACTTTTCCGGACGAATTTAGACTATTGGAAATTAGGTAAAATCTTCCCTCCCCTTCTAAAACCAATATGGAACGAACTTAGATCAGTGTTTCTAGCAGATTTTTTCTTAACATTTAAAATAGCACTTTTATAATTTGGGAGGGGGGACATTTTTACATTTTTAGTATCGGTATATTTATTTTAACAGATATACGAAAAAGCACAAACAGAGTTTTCAGGTAAAATCTTCTTCCTTCCCTTTCTAAATCCAATATGGAACGAACTTAGATCAGTGTTTCTAGCAGATTTTTTCTTAACATATAAAATAGCACTTTTATAACTTGGGCGGGGGGACATTTTTACATTTTTAGTATCGGTATATTTATTTTAATAGATATATGAAAAAGCACAAACAGAGTTTTTAGGTATTTATAAGAGTTGATGGCTCATTTAGACGTTTTAGGTTCTATAGAATTTGAATAGGAGAATCCTGTGTACAGTAAACGTACAGACATCTGAATAATATACATCTAGGACGTAGCAATCAAAATAAGTACGAAACTAGAAATTCGTTCCCCAGATATGATATATGATAAACCGATAAATATGTGACCGTTGGCAGAAGAAAATGTAGTCTTACAAGTCATTCCTGTTAAATTGTGATGTTGTTACGATCATATGTAAATAAAGATGTTTCTTGGTGGAATGGCGTAATTTTTTCAGACGAGAGCAAGTCTAATGTTTTTGATTCGGTTGGCAAGATAAATATGGCGGAAACCAAACGAAGAACTTGAAATAAAGAATTTGCAGCCCACTGTGAAGTATGGAGGAGACAGCATTATGATCTGAGGTTGAATCTCTGCAGCAGGAGTTGGAAAGGCGACACTAATCGAGGGGTTAATGAAGAAGGAAGACTATCATCGTATATTGAAGCAACACTTACACAGAAGTCCAGATAAATTGGGCATAAGGGACACATTTAAATTTTACCAGAATAACGACCCTAAACACAAATCCTATCTTGTGAGGAACTGGCTCCTGTATAATTGTCTCTAAATTATTGACACTCCTCCTCAAAGCCCTGACCTGAACACCATATAAAATCTCTGTGCTGATCTGAAATCACGAACACGAAAAACGCCTTCAAAATCAAAAGGTGAATTAGAAGAAAAGATAAAGAAGAAATGGGCTAAAATACCCACTGAAAACATTAAGAGATACTTTTATAATTGTGCCACAACGCTTGAGAGAGGTTTTAAGAGGAAGAGGATATGCTACAGATCACTAAATGTTATTTGTTTAGTTTCTACAGTGGATGAATTTAATTGAAAGTTGAAGTGGCCGAATATTAAAGTGACTGTGATAATTGTCAATGTTTTGTTATGAATTTGTTTTTGTGCTTTATAATGAAGGATAGACTGATCAATTTTTAGTAGTATCTTGAAAGAGGAATTGTTGACTTTATATTTTTTGTTGTTCATTTTGTCATTAAGATAATAAGAATAAACATTAATTTAGTTACAAACATTAAAGATTTTTTTTTTAATTTGTCCTACAGAATAATCTCTGTAATTAATTGACAATATTTGAGGAGAAAAACTCGCTCCGGCGCCGGGATCGAACTCGGGTCCTTGGTTCTACTTACCAAGCGCTCTGACCACTGAGCTATGCCGAATTCAATCCACAGCACCGGATCGAACCTTCCTCTTCCAATGTTTCCCTTTTGGCCTGATGTCAACATATATGCCTAGCCAAAAGGGAAACATTGAAGGAGGAAGGTTCGATCCGGTGCTGTGGATTGAATTCGGCGTAGCTCAGTGGTCAGAGCGCTTGGTACGTAGAACCAACGACCCGGGTTCGATCCCCGGCGCCGGAGCGAATTTTTCTCCTCAAATATTAATTGTTAGTTACAAACCTAAGTGGACGAATTTTAAAGAGAGTAACTGTAGATCTATTTTAAAGTGCATTAATTGAATGTTAGCTTATTGTTGCTGCAATGCAAAAACATCTGTAACTTGCAATGAATACGATTTCATGTATGGGGCTTAAGTCCATAAGAATTTCTTTCATTTTGCGACACAATTTAATCTTTGAAGTGAATTCTGTGTTTATGATAAAGACAATTCAAGAAACGCACTTTAAATTAGACAAATATAATAATTTAGGTAAAAAATAATTTGTAGCAAAACAATACGTTGGATGTTTTCGTCGAAGAAAACTTGAATAGTAGGCCTTACTTACAAGGAGCGTATGTTTGCTGTGTACAGTATTTTCTGCTAAGCTCATCATTCTTTCAATAAATCTTACGTGATTACGCCAGGAAAATACCACATGAGTAGCCTAGAATTAAACTCCATTTTATCCAAAAATCTGATTTTTAAGAAAATACGAAAAACTAGAGTAGTAAGACACCACACGGTGATTTGACTACTGATAAGGAAGATAAATTCCAGTTTGACTCCAAACGAGAAGTCTATCACATTCCCTGCAAAATTCTGCATTGAAACATATCATAATCCCATACCGGTATTTCATAATCTGTAGAAAGTACAGTTTGATTCCAGGTGGCTCACATGTAATACACCCCTGGCTAGAACAGCGGAAGAACGTAAAATATATTGAAGGTAGAGTGCATTTGTCTGCCAGTAGTTCTGAATTATATAGCCTCCTCTGATGTTACCCCAGATAAGAATCTGACTTGTCCGAAAAGGCGGTATACAAAATAGGTAAGGCTACCCAGAAGCCCAAGGGAGTAGGTGAGAAGAAATGGGAAGGGAAAGGAACGGATCGTCTTTTGAAAATGTATGCTTCATGATATATTCACAATTTATATATGGACATTCCTTGCGGGCGCTTCTCTGAAGACAGAAGAGAATTGGTTTGGCGCGTAGGGATTTGGAACGGGTTAAAATAGGAAAGGAATAAGACATAATAGTGTCAGGTGGAAAGAAGAAGAAAGACGTCAAGTGGAGTACATTGTCAAAGTAAAGAAAGTAAGCATTAGAGAAAAAGAAAATTGAAAGCTTTATAAAAATAAGAAAAGGCATTTTGATGGTAGGTAAGAAAATATGGATTTCGTATCAGGTTAGAGTTACGTACATTTTCTTCACCAATACCTTCATTATAACATTTCACAATTATCTTCTCTGGGATTGTTAATCTGCCATAATGTAGCACAAGAAACAAGTAGTTTAAATTCACTTTCTGCCTGTATTTCCAATTTTAATTCTACCTCCAATTTTTACGTGAAACATCTGACTTCGATCTACAAGCTAGAAAGAATTTATAACATCTTTTATAAGATAAAATGTCTGAAGTTGATTGTGGGGGACAGTGGCAATGCAATCGTAATTGCTTCAGCCGATAGATGGCAGTTTCTAAGTGAAATGTGTGTAAAAGGAAATTAATACGCTTATTGTGTGCTAGACTGGTTCATTTACATAGTCCTGGCCACTAAAAATTAAGACATTGAAAAATGCATTATAGCTATGCCTATATGTGAGGTATGAAATTCATAACTTTTACAAGAGTCAGTATTGCTTTGTTATGGAGTCAAAGATGTTGCAAGGAGACCTATACGTATTTATCGCAAGCGAAAAGTCAAGATAATAATGAAAGTAAAAATGTTTAATTGGAAAAACCAAACGCGTGATAAAAGCAATGGAAAAGAATATGTTAGGAAGTGCAGACAACGCAAAATGTTACGACATACAGTATAACAAGATGTTTCTTAGTCAAATGTCCGAAGATAGATTGGAACCTCATAGGCGATGATGATGATTAATACTATACTCGTATTTTCTAACACAATTGCTAATATCGCTCATTATATTATTAATTCTGCTCCTTTTTTGCTTCTACTGTAGTTGCTACTTTCAAATTTTAGCACAGATATTAAATTGAGGTCACTTTCGGATATTCTGTATTAATTCAATATCATGTCTTTATTGACACTAAGAGTGCAGTTTTTGGAGTTTATAGTTAATGATTTTGGTTGAACCAAATTTATAATATATTATTATGATGTACCGAAGTACATATGATACTTCCGTGCAGATATTCTGCGTCATTACACAATGAAAGATGAGTGGAACGGAAAAAAAATTCTCTCCGGCACCGGGATTTGAACCCGGGTTTCAGCTCGACGTGCTGACGCTCTATCCACTAAGCCACACCGGATTCCCATCCCGATGTCGGATTGAATACCTCTTGGGTTCTCTCTGGTGGCCTACCCTCATGCACTGCGTCATAGATGTATGACAGTGGCAAAATGTCCAGGGATTCGATCCGACATAGGGATGGGAATCCGGTATGGCTTAGTGGATAGAGCGTGAGCATGTAGAGCTGAAAACCCGGGTTCAAATCCCGGTGCTGGAGAGAATGTTTCTCCGTTCCACTCATCTTTCATCATATAATGACGCAGAATATCTGCACGGAAATATCATATGTACTTCGGTACATCATAATAATATATGATATGCGAAAAATAATCACTTAGTGATTTAAGACGGCGCTTATTCCGTTGGATTCCGGCCATTTAGTCACTCATAACGAGTGCACCTCTGCACATGTGTGGACATTGTGCCACTGTCACACATCTATGATGCAGTGCATGAGGGTAGGCCACTAGAGAGAACCCAAGAAGTGGAACTGAAACTGAGAGAATTTGATCCGATATCGGGATGGGAATCTGGTGTGGTTTAGTGCATAGAGAGTCAGCATGTAGAGCTGAAAACCTGGGTTCAAATTCCGGTTCCGGAAGTTTATAATACTTCATCCTCCCATTATGAATCTAGAATGCCTCTATTATCGCTGTAAGACGTCGTTTAATATGGATTTGATTATGCAGTTTAATATTTAAGAATCTGTACCTAAAGACTACGCACTAAAGTGATTGGTCTTCATTGTGAGAAAAAGAGCCAGAATTAATTAAAAACGTATGGGTGACATTTGTGTAGCAAAATTGGATTGAACACAGTATACATTCACAGCTGACAGAATTATGCAATAGAGTACGTTTGCTTCATTTCAAGAAAAATGCCAACTGATTAATTAAAAAATTGTAATTAAAATTGTGTAATTTGCTGCTGAAAGCGCTAGGACCAGATTTCAATGCCATAGTTTAAGAATTTTATTTCTCTTGTGCTACCCGATGTGCTCTTAAACGAGGCTTTGAACCAGACACTGGAGCACCCACTTAGAGAGAAGGGTCGGGTGGCACAATCGCCCTTTGTGCCTGATTCGATAATCTGAGCCAGAGTACGAAAGACAAGGAGCAAACACTGGAGAGCTTTGCCTATTATGTTACCAATAAGTTACTGGTCATTCCTCTACCCGAGAGCTACTTTACAAGTGTATATATTTCAGAGGAATTTTGTGCATGTGCTTGCAACATATTTCGTGCTTCTCCCGATAGCAACATCCGTTTTCTGGGATGGGTATTGAATGTCGTCTTCAGTGGTTGGGCAGTTACTCAGAGCACATTTTCCTATGTTGTTGGGTTATACTGCTACTCTAGTTGAAAAGTAGTAAGATAATAATGATTTGAGGAGATTCTGAGAAGACATTTGTCATATCTTTCTGTATGAAGTAGAACGGAATGGTGGATTATCCAGAGGAGACCTAGATTGGAATTTTATCACTGCTAATGAAGATTGATCGAGGTAATTATAGTGATGAAGGAAATAAATTAAATATCGTTATATTGATATTTCAATGTATTGGAAACCTAATTTTGATAATCGATATAGGCTATATTGCAAAAATGTATCGATATATCGAACGATTTTATCGATATGTCGCTATTACGTAAGCAAATTGCATTTTCAGGTATATATTTACTGTTTTACAACAAAATTACTTGATTTTTAATATTTCTTTTTTACCATTGAAATTAACATCACAATGGTCAAAAGCATAATACATTTTCAATACCATATTATGATATAGGGCCTAACTAAATAAAATTATCGTGAAGATAAGGTGAGGTTAAATGATATAGTGGGAAAGAGTTAAGTGAACTCGCATGGTTCAGTGTTTGATATTGGAATACAATTCAAGTATTCTAATTTTATATAGAATTCAATCCAGGACACAGATATAATGTTTTTTTCTACCTAACAACGTAATCATCAATGTTGAATCTTTCGTACACTACTTTTAACACATGAATATAGATAATTGATTAAATGGCGGTCTTACTCGTGTTAATTATGTAAGAATGTGTGGCTTACAGCTGTTTCGGTGTTACTTGACACCATCCTCAGAGCCTACTAGATCTCGGCGCTATCTGAACTTCGCTGCCTGTTGTGTGGGTGCGTTCGTGTGATGAAGAGTTGTGTCAAATAGTGTGTGTGTTCTGAAATTGATCGACACAGAGACCAATTTCAGAACACACACACTATTTAACACGAACGCACCCACACAACAGGCAGCGAAGTTCAGATAGCGCCGAGATCTAGTAGGCTCTGAGGATGGTGTCAAGTAACACCGAAACAGCTGTAAGCCACACATGCGTACATAATTAACACGAGTAAGATCGTCATTTAATCAATTATTTAACGCAATCATTTTTAAATGTAAGTAAACAGAAATTGTAATTATTTTTAAATGTAAGCAAACCGTACTTAGAATGTAACAAGTTTTAACAAGATAGATAGATAGATAGATAGATAGATAGATAGATAGATAGATAGATAGTTAGATAGATAGATAGATAGATAGATAGATAGATAGATAGATAGATAGATAGATAGATAGATAGATAGATAGATAGATAGATAGATAGATAAGTGCATTTATTGATGCATAACAAATTATACAAACTCATTGTATACAAGATCCTTCGCACGAGCTCGTACGGCCATTCGTGCTGTAGCTATGCACAGTTTGAGTCTTCAAAACGAAAATAATACCTACTAATAATAAAATAGTGAAACAATAGTTATTATTATTACTACCGTTATCATTGATTACCACTATTATAACTGAATCGTTGAGTTGGAAAAGGGGTCATGTCCTGAAAAGTAAATTGTTCAGGAGAGACAAAAAACTGTTTTACTACACAAAGGGTTTAAGCATGGTGTCGTGGAGTTGCTACGAAGCAATGGGTTCCAGGGTGAAACAATATACACTATTACAAGTTAATTTAGACATTGAGTGTGGTCAGTAATCCAGTTTAAACGTGCTGGAGATGACCCCTTTTCGAACTTTATGACTTTGATGAGGCCACTAGCCATCTGTTTGCAGGGGAATGATCATGTTATGCAAGACTATATGTTTCGTACGTTAGATATCAATGAAAGAGTGTTTTGTGCATACAAGTTTATTCATAATGTACCCAAAATACAGTCACAAATGCAGACAGTGGTAGGTATATTTCAGTCATCTTTATCTTCTCCATCTTTTGCTGGCCACTGGCAGATACTGTCATAAAATGGTTTGTGCTCGTCAGGTATGTATTGCAGAATTTCCTTTACATTATCTAGTTTCTTCCTGTATATTGGAACAGGTTCACTATATGCTTCTTGATCTGGAAGATCTGCGTTACATTCTCCTTCGAGCAGTGAAAACTGTACTATAGAGAGGTCATCAATGGATGTGCTGGCTTCAATGATTCCGGGACAATCGCAACGGAAAGTGAAGTGGCTGTACATAGATATCTGAAACTTTACTTTTGTTTTGCTACCATAAGAGCAAACTGAGGTAACATTCCTTTTGTAGTGATTTGGCCACCACGACTTGAAGTTCAGAATATCTTCTGTTTCCAGGTTTATGACTCTGAAGTTATTCTTCTGACCCGATGAACTTATCTAAGTTTCATACTCCTCTGGAGTATATATCCTGTCCTCTCGTTTTATTTTCCTTTTTGCGACACTAAAGTCGCGATCACACGCATTGAATGAGTGACCATGCACGGGAAAGCAATAATGTATCTCTGGAATAAGATGCGGCATTGTTAGCAGGAATCTAAGAACGGTATGATTCTTGTTTTGGCCAGGGCAGTTATCAGCAAGCAAATACAACTGCTTCACATAAGAAGTTACGTTTTCCATTATGCAGTGCAACAAACAAGTACATACCGTACTTCATTTGGTCTTTTTTTTAGCAAGACCCTCATGGTAGGAATAAATGTATGCTTCGCCCGATTTCCAATTATGAACACAAAATTCGTACACCCTCAGCTGCCGATAGTAGAAAATCTCTTGGACAGGAATGTGTGGTAGCAGAAGAATCAAAGACAAAGCCTGCCACATCGTCTCTTTCTTTGCACAATTGCTGAATTTCCTGCATTTTGTGGTAGAATTTCTTTGCTCTACGATTATGAATACTCAGTTCACCAGCAGCAACCCTTTTCACTGCATCACATAATGCAGGATTCCGCAATTTTGTCTTCCTTTCTTCACAGTAACCACAAACATCAACTTGCGGTTGCCCAAACCCGATGTTGAAATTTTCATGCATGTACCTCACAAAGAAGTCATATTTCACCCCAATCTGAGGATTTTTCGTGATAAACATGTTGTGCAGAATTTTCATATTCAAATTGTTTGAAATATAGTACTTCTTTGTGTCACTGTAATGCACATCGTGCACAGGAATCGACTTTATGAAGTCATGGATTGAGAGGAAAATGTCTCCTGGTATGACATTATGTCGGGAACTGGCACTTCTACCTCGTTGATCTTTCGGTAATTTTTCTTGAACCAGCAGCTTTTGCAAACGCTCTACTCGTTTCTTTGAAATACCGTGTAAGTTTATGTATGCTGCTTTACATACTTTCACTGTTTCACCGCTCACCTTCACATAATATTCATACGAATATGTCTTAGGTTTTGGGGTAGATTCCGTTGTTTTATTCCGGCTTCTGTGTCTTTCAACAGCGTGATACTGAATGAGGCATTGTAAATACTTGTCTTGATCATTTTTGTTGTCACATTCATTGATTCTGCTAATTATCTGCGTTTTTTGTTCACTGGAAAATGCATCAAAGCATCTCATTTGACACCTGTAAGTAAAACACGACACGTACACAAACATAATCTCTAGTGGATAAGTGGTACGTGTGATAACTAATAAAGTAAACAATCCGCTAGTGTTACGCGTCAATAGCATACACAAGTACTTACGAACAGTCAGACCCAGTCTTGTGAGGTGGAATATGTTTCCCCCTAGATATTGTGAAAGGTTGTCCTTTAACTTGTGCAATTTTCTTCTTGTACGGTGAATAGTTTATCACATCGCGACGTCGACGTTTTCGCCGTAACACATTTCCACTACTGCTGGATGTATCATTGTCACTACTCATTGTTATCGACTAATAAACTCTGCACCAGAGAAGTTTCACTCACTGAACTTAACACAACAGATGCCATAAACAGTTTAAAACAAAATGGAAGTTCTGACTATAGGCCTACACAATTCCGTGACATGTGCGACACCTAATATCTTACCATGGAATACTTCGAAAAAGGGTCATCTCCGGACATGACCCCTTCTCCAACTCAATACTAATCTAACGCACACTTCTGTGGACGGGACATGACCCCTTGTTATACCAAACGATGGGTACAGACATAGCAGTCAGGTATCGCCAATAAACGCCATTTTGAAAAATAATGGACTTGACCCCTTTTCCAACTCACAGATTCAACTAATCCAACTTTATACCAAATTTCACAAAAATAATACAAATAAAATAAAAGGGAGATATGAAAAACACACACGCACAGTGACACACACACACACACACACACACACACACACACATATATATATATATATATACAGTATAAACAATTCAATTTCTTGTTGAAGCTGCACCAAATAATCCAAATAATAAATATAAAGGTAATACAGTATATAAATAAAAATATACACACGCAATAAAATACAAAAGACACAGTAAATACAAAAAAAAGAACATTATCCCCTAATTATATCATTCGCTCAATGTTAATTTCACAGTTGACTTGATACAATCCTTCTATAGTAAGTTCTCATTGCAAGTTATTGTTACACTCCAACATTCCAAACAAAAAAGGTGATGATGATAGGAATAGAATTTTATGCACTAAAAATATATAATAAAAAACAGAATGTTAATACTAGGCTGTGCATAGAAATGATAGCCGTAAACAAATGTCACATGGATGTTAAATCCTTGTTTCTCTTCCCATTTCAGAATAGAGAAATAAGAGTTTTGATACCCGTTTTGAGGTCAGACGGTTCCCTTTCAGGGTGGGACTTGCTCCTGCCTTGAAGAACATTAATAACAACATTAAAACAGTTGTATATAAACCTCCTGTCTGTCTCACGTTCGCACACGCTGCATTTTGAATTTGGTCCTGCATATGAAACCGTTTCCAGTCCAGCCAATTACAACAAGGTACTGAGTGAGGTTGCACAATTAGGCTATGTAACTGTCCACCTTCATTAGCGCTATCTGTATCGTAGTTGTCTAATGTGGATTTTGTTGTTGTTGATAGTGATAATAATTCAACAAAAAAAAAAAAGATAAATTTATGAGAAAATCTACACATTATACGATATATTGAATCAAAATTTCGATATCGATATATTGCTATATCGAAACGAAAATATCGGTATTTCGTGAAAACCGATATATCGTTCCCATCTCTAAGTAATTAGTATGTTATAAAAATTAAAATACAAAGAAGTCGACGTGGAAACATCTGTTCAATATTCGCTGAATGACTGGTTTTTTCCACTTCCTAGACAAGTGTTCGCCACATAAATTTGAACTTTTGGTGTATCTTTAAATATTACATTTCAAAAGAACACTCACAGCATGTCGAATATTGCAGGTACTTTCGTCTTTGGGTAAACAAGAGGGGGATAAAGTTGTTTCATCATTGTGAATTGTTAAAGATTGTAAATAACACATGACATCAACCAACTGACGACAGTTAGTACACAAAATGTAGAGTTATTTGATGAATCAATAGAAGAGTTTGATTCCAAAACTCGTTCAGTCCATTTCGGTATTTTGATTATTTATAGATATATGTAGAGGAGAGTTGGGTAGTATCGGACATCGAGTAATATCGTACAATGATGTTTCTTTCATCTACCACCAGGTGGTAGTACAATGATGTTTCTCTCATCTACTACCAGATGATAGTACCTAAGTGACATGGTTACGTTTCTGTATGCGACATCTGAACACTGCTACTATCATCTGGTGGTAGATGAAAGAAACATCACTGTACTACCATCTGGTGGTAGATGAAAGAAATATCACAATCTGATATTACCCGATGTCCGATACTACCCAACTCTCCCCTAAATGATTATGTTTCTCACTTATGTCATATTTTAAGCTTGTTTTCTTCTTATAGAACGCCAATTCTTGTCTAGAAGTTTGTGTTATTTTGCATGTCACTGGAAAACTCGCTCAGTTCGTAGACCGGTGGCTAAAAAAACTAACCCAATTCTTTTACAAAAATTGACTTATCGTGTTTTGGGATCACACTCTTCAGTTGTTTACTTACCTGACATCAAAAATATAACTTATAGGAATCGCCTTTTCATTACCTGATATTCACCTTAGAGTTAGGATAAAGCTCTAAAAGAATCCAAAGAGACAATCAGCCAAAACGAGATTTGAACCCAAATGTGAGCGCAGCTTGCGAACACTATTTCCGTTGCTACCCCTCGACCACGCCGGTGGCGAAATAAATGAGCAGAAAGTTAGAATGTCTGTAAATGTACATGTGAATCGAAGAGCTGTTTTTTAAATTAATTTTCCTCAAAATAGACAAAGTTTTTATATATGTGTCTGCTTTGCAAGATCTTTTGCTCTACAAAATATTAACTGTCACAATTTTGTGAACATGAGAATAATGTAGTTAATCAAAATACTAATTTATTATCTGTGCATTTCGAACTGGTGGCTCAAGGTCAAGCAATGAACTGCATTTGCCATGTGTGCTTATCCCAATCCTGGACAATTCTCCTCAACTAAAGTCAAATGTAACAGCCGGAATTACCAGTGCTTCAGTTCACAGTTTTCAGTTCAGTGACTCGTGCGTGGATTGTACTTTTGTACGTGACTTTAATCCGCCAGCTCGAAATGCACAGATAATAGTGAAATTAAATAACCAGTTCTGTAGTACGATGTATCAATTCTTAGCCATCGATTTGTGAATTATACCAGAGTATAAAAATAAGTGCAACGTACTCGTCATAGATTACCGTCAGTGTTCCATAAATATATTTCACGTATACTTACTTACTTACAAATGGCTTTTAAGGAATCCGAAGGTTCATTGCCGCCCTCACATAAGCCCGCCATTGGTCCCTATTCTGTGCAAGATTAATCCAGTCTCTATCATCATATCCCACCTCTCTCAAATCCATTTTAATATTATCCTCCCATCTACGTCTCGGCCTCCCCAAAGGTCTTCTTCCCTCCGGTCTCCCAACTAACACTCTATATGCATTTCTGGATTCGCCCATATGTGCTACATGCCCTGCCCATCTCAAACGTCTGGATTTAATGTTCCTAATTATGGCAGGTGAAGTATACAATGCGTGCAGTTCTGCGTTGTGTAACTTTCTCCATTCTCCTGTAACTTCATCCCACTTAGCCCCAAATATTTTCCTAAGCACCTTATTCTCAAACACCCTTAACCTATGTTCCTCTCTCAGAGTGAGAGTCCGAGTTTCACAACCATACAGAAGAACCGGTAATATAACTGTTTTATAAATTCTAACTTTCAGATTTTTTGACAGCAGACTAGATGATAAAAGTATCTCAACCTAATAATAACACGCATTTCCCATATTTATTCTGCGTTTAATTTCCTCCCGAGTGTCATTTATATTTGTTACTGTTGCTCCAAGATATTTGAATTTTTCCACCCCTTCGAAGGATAAGTCTCCAATTTTTATATTTCCATTTCGTACAATATTCTGGTCACGAGACATAATCATATACTTTGTCTTTTCGGGATTTACTTCCAACCCGATCGCTTTACTTACTTCAAGTAAAATTTCCGTGTTTTCCCTAATCGTTTGTGGATTTTCTCCTAACATATTCACGTAATCCGCATAGACAAGAAGCTGATGTAACCCGTTCAATTCCAAACCCTGCCTGTTATCCTGAACTTTCCTAATGGCATATACTAAAGCGCAGCTAAAAAGTAAAGGTGATAGTGCATCTCCCTGCTTTAGCCCGCAGTGAATTGGAAAAGCATCAGATAGAAACTGACCTATACTGACTCTGTTGTATGTTTCACTGAGACACATTTTAATTAATCGAACTAGTTTCTTGGGAATACCAAATTCAATAAGAATATCATATAATACTTCCCTCTTAACCGAGTCATATGCCTTTTTGAAATCTATGAATAACTGATGTACTGTTCCCTTATACTCCCATTTTTTCTCCATTATCTGTCGAATACAAAAAATCTGATCAATAGTCGATCTATTACGCCTAAAACCGCACTGATGATCCCCAATAATTTCATCTACGTACGGAGTTAATCTTCTCAAAAGAATATTGGACAACATTTTGTACGACGTCAACAAAAGTGATATTCCTCTAAAGTTACCACAGTTGGTTTCGTCCCCCTTCTTAAAAATAGGTACAATTATGGACTCCTTCCATTGTTCTGGTACAATTTCCTTTTCCCAAATAGCAATTACAAGTTTATAAATTTCGCTATATAATGAACTTCCACCCTCTTGTATTAATTCTGCTGGAATTTGATCGATACCTGGAGACTTGTACTTTTTCAGATTTTCTAACGCAATTTCGACTTCTGAAAGCGTGGGTTCGGGTATAAATGGCTCAGCATTTTTTATTTGAATTTCGTCCCGATCATTTCTATTTGGCCTATGTACATTTAGTAGTTGCGCAAAATAGTTTTTCCATCTGTTTAGGATTGATGGAGAGTCTGCAAGCAAGTCACCATTCTCATCCTTGATCACGTTTACCCTTGGCTGATATCCGTTCTTAAATTCATGTATACCCTGATATAAATCTCTAATGTTTTTTATTATTATGTTCTATTTTATTATCGTCACCGTGGCTCAGTGGTAGAGTTCTGGCTTATAAGCCAGGGGGTTCAGGTTCAGACCGTGGTCCAGGGTACTCAGATTCCCCTGTTACAGTCCAATAATTTTCCATCATTATCATTCATTACCAGTGTGATGTAGATACCGCCTGAGGTACTCTCTGGACAGTCTCTGACAAACTAAGTGGTCTGCGATTCTCGATACTAGCGACATCATTGAGCCACGCACGTAGAGTCGGGGCGAAAAATAGCAAGTTAGAGTCATGCTAATATAAAAACAAAATATATTTTATTTAGGCCTCCTTTCAACTATTGGCATAGTTATGTTTACCTAACATAGTTAATATAAATAAGATTTCATTCCTACGTGTATCACCTTTACGTTAATTTACTTCCATATAATTGCTATTTTGATAGATATGGTAGGCAAAAGGTGACGTGTCAATTTTCAGCGAATATTTTGATGTTGTCTTTATTGTGGCGCAAGATGACAATATATATCTATGTTATTTTTCTCTGTAACACGTTGTTATAAAAATGATTACTGTGGTTTCATAGGATCGTTGAAACTAACGTTAGATCCACACTTTTTAAATCTACAAGAAAGGGCATCACATATTGCCTTGGATCCACATATTCATTATTAAAACTGAAGTCGATCATACAATCTGAAGATTTTATTGGGTCTAATCAATGTTATATGCATTTAAACCATTTACATAAATTTCTCATTGTAGTTCTAATAATTGCATAAATGTCTCTCATTTTTAGTATATCGAATTTCATAGCTAGAACAACAGAATGGAAACAGAAAACCTATACAAGCATTGACACTCAGAGTAAACAAGAATTGAAAACGGTGTGCAGAATCGAGAGCATTGAAAGATACAATTTCATTGTTTTCAATTATCACTTACTTCTCCTGCAAAATGGTGGAAGTAAATGTTTTACGTGACGGAAGGAATACGACAGAAATCCATACGAATATAGGAGACGGGACATCGCACACAATGAGAGGAATATGGGAGAATCCGGGAAATCAAGGAGTATTACAAAGCTATATTCGGTCCCCCTTGTATTCTTTGTCTTTTAAATGCATTACCCAACCTCATTTTATCAGTAGTCTGTCCAACATGTGATTTTAGCCATATGCCACTACCTCAAAGAGCACGATATTTTTCTCATCCATTTCTCTCCCTGAAGAAAGTAGACCAAAACCTCTAGACGTCATGGACTTGATACACGTCACCAACAATAGAAGAAGTCCAAGTGTAGTTACACAACTTTTTAATTTCTGATATCTTCAAATTTGACTTTCAGAAAATCTGCCATGAAACATGGACAAATTCGTCATCAAAGATACTATGACATGCTAACAGGGTGTTTATTTAAGAGCCTTATCTGTTGCTTTTCTCCAGATTTTGTTTTGTTTAGGATATTTATTACAATTCACAATGTAAAGCCAAGTCTCCTCGATCAACTGAAGAACAGAGTGAAAAGTATATTTCAGATGATGATGATGATGATGATGATAATGATAATATAGCTAAATCTTTAATTAAAATCATACATTATATATGGCTTGACAGATGGAGCTCAGAAATCAAAGCGAGAATGCTACAAAATGAAATTAATAATATTATATTAAATTACAGTATAAATCAGTCGTCAAAGTTGTAAACAATTTCATAGATCCCAAATAAGGTTATATTTAATTTTCTCATTGTGTTTAATTCAGAGAAAGTTATGGGAAGCTATTAGCACAATTAGATTGAGTGGAAGACATTAAGACAATGGCTTGAAGCAAAGTTTTACTGCTGTGAGAATGCGTCTCCCCCAGATGTTACACCTTCGCTTTATTATACTAGAACTGTCGTTATTTCGCGATCTTGGAAATTCTTCTGCATCTCTGATGATAAAACAATTACTGCTAAAATGATCCTGTAGAGATAAGTTTGGTAGAGACATAAACAATCGTTAGAGATGAAAACAATGATAATAGTTGTCCTCTGACGAATGGAGCCATTATATGTAGACCTAAATATTTTCGATTTCTTTATATGTAATTTCATTTAAATTGATGCCATTTACATCGATATTAGTATTCGTAATTTCATTCGGGCATAAAGTACTTCCTGAATAATAGTACACAAGAAACCTCATTCAAATCGTGAGATGAAGATTGAGTCTTAACTGTGCCAACGGACTATTCGTCACAAGTTTCCCCGGATGACAATGATCGGATTCAATGAGAATTATATTACACTAATGATCTGTAATATGCATTTTTACAGAGAGGGTTTATTTCTAATGCCATTACGACTGAGTCACTACTTTCTTATAAGCATCGGAGACCAGACCAAATCAGGTCAGAGAACACTGCACCATGTAAGAGACTAGATCGTATCTGGCAAAACAAGACTACACAAGGTAGTAAGATAATAGATCACACCTGGAAAAACAAGATTAAGCCACCGGCGTGGCTCAGTAGGTTAAGGCGCTTGTCTACCGGCCTGAAGTTGCGTTCGGGCGCGGGTTAGATTCCCGCTTGGGCTGATTACCTAGTTGGGTTTTTTCCGAGGTTTTCCCCGTAATGTGAATGCAAGGTAATCTCTGGCGAATCGTCGGCCTCATCTCGCTATCACCAATCTCATCGACGCTAAATAACCCAGTAGTTGATACAGCGTCGTTAAATAACCAACTAAAATAAAAAAGTACAAGATTACGCCTGATAGTAAGATACTAAATCACATCAGGAAATACAAGACTGCGCCATATAGTAAAATGCTAGGTCACACACGGAAAAGCAAGGCTAAGTCAGATAGAAAATAGATCACACCTGGCAAAACAAGATTATACAAAGTAGTAAAATGCTGGATAATATACGGCGAAATAAGACTACGCTAAATAGTAAGGACATAGATCACACCTGGCAAAACAAAATTACGCCAAATAGTAAAATACTAGGTCATATACTGTAAAACAAGTCTACGCCAAGTAGTAAGATAATAAATCCAAGTGATTAAGGTGAGGGGAAGGAGCAGGCTAACGTACTGTACCTCCTCGACCAATCCATCGTCCTTTGTATATCTGTGTTAGATGTTCTCGGACATTTCGGTGAAAATGGGCCAGTGCTCCATCATGCATGAACCACATCTCTATCCTTTGAAGGCGTGGAGCTTCCTCCAGCAAGACGAGTAATTCGTTTGCTATGAAATGATGATACCTCGCACCGTTCGTACGCCCGATGTGGAGGAGCGAGTATTGCAACTTTGGTTCCATCAGGGATGTAAAGAACTACAGGAGCGCGACACCAATGCCTGCCAGCACATCCGAGACCAACCGGAAGTGTTTCAATGAGTGTATGATTCCCTAAAACGAGGGCAGATAAGACGCATTACTACGAAAGCACATCACATTGAGCACTTCCTAAAGCGATGGTGAACAAGTGCTCAGAGCTCTTAATGTATGAGTTTAGGTCCCATGTTTATTAGACTTTTTTCTTGTTTTCGTGCATACTATCTTCTCTCAAAATATGAAATACTTTGGAAAACGTGTTATGTGTCTTTCTCGTGTTAAATGTTACATTACCATGTTTCAGCCTGTTGTCGGCCATCTTCAGAACTGGTTGTTGCTGGTCTTGGCGCCTTTAATTTCAGAAAACACACTCTTTGACTCCACATTACACTACACAAACACACCCCCACGGGAAACACAAACAAAAGGCGCCAAGACCAGCAACAACCAGTTCTGAAGATGATCTATAACAGGCTGAAACATGTTAAAGAGGTAATGTAAAATTTAACACGAGAAAGACACATAATACTTTTTTCGAAGTGATATAGTGTGTAATCAAGATGTTATTTGAAATACTTTTCTAACACCCTGTATTATAAAGTGTGTTGTATAATTGCGTTGTTACGATACTATTTCTGGCGGCCGTTACCGCAGTCCTCGCCGAGGACACTTGCGTCGGTACATCGGTAAACCAATCCGGTCCACGCCTGTGGAGTAACGGTCAGCGCGTCTGGCTGCGAAACCAGGTGGCCCGGGTTCGAATCCCGGTTGGGGCAAGTTACCTGGTTGAGGTTTTTTCCGGGGCTTTCACTCAACCCAATACGAGCAAATGCTGGGTAACTTTCGGTGCTGGACCCCGGACTCATTTCACCGGCATTATCACCTTCATATCATTCAGACGCTAAATAACCTAGATGTTGATACAGCGTCGTAAAATAACCCAATAAAAACCAATCCGATAACAACTCTGTATAATAAGTATTGGATATCCTTACTATTCACAAGATTGTATTACAGCTTATTTTTTATTAATGCTGGTAATAGATCAAATAGGGAGAGGTGAAAAATCTTGGTGGACTGAAAGATGTAAACGAGAGTACTCTAAGAAAAACCCTCAGCAAAATCTGTTTTATCCGCTAAAAATTCGGACCGCCTGATTGGAAGAAGAGCGCTTAACGCTCAACCGGAGAGCTTGCCATTGAGAGATAACTAAATTGTCTTGTGAAAATATATTTTGTCTTGAGAATTCTCAAACTTCAGTATCGAAACTTTTATTATTACAATTTTTTTCCGTCGGAGTAATAAATGCACGGGAATAGAAAGTCAAAATGGAAATAAAAGGAAGTTGAAAACACGTTTATGATTGATTGGGGATTTGAGATTTGGTGCAATAAGGACAGTGATTTTTTTTCTGCAGGCGTATACTAACTCACGCCTCTGTCGAGATCTCATGACCCTTGTCACTCGCTGCAGACGGAAACAAAGATGGCTGTGACCGGCAGACCACGAGCCTCCTGGGAGTAAACAAGCCATGTTTTTTCTCCGTCACGGTGACGTATGACTTGGACAATGTGCTTAGTATTCTGGCTGCGTGCTACTCCGTAATCCTCAGCATCTTGAGAAGGATTTCGTCAAAGGGATAAGACGCAACAAATACACGGATGCCGTTCGCATTAAATGTATATGACAAATCCGAGCCTCACATATAGGCTATGTCGTCTGGAACGCGCTTAATATTTTTATATTAAATTTATTTTCACCAACCATCATTAAGATACATTGACGGGTATTGTGCAATTATCACCACCACAAGGCAATAAGTTTTAGACCAGGAATCTATAATGATATCAATCATTCCTATTCTGTTGGTCACTCCTTCCATATTAATTCTAAATCATATGTATTTTACTATCTTTTAATTTGTAATACACTGTGGTGCATAAATCACTTGTATTTCCCTATTTTAGCTATGCTGATATTTTACTGACTGACTTCGATCCAGCGACAACAAAACGAAACTTCAACGTGCTCATAATTTGTGTGTACGTTTTGTAAGCAATGTTCGTAAATCATATCACCCCATCCCTGGAAGCAATAGGTTGGCTTAAACTAGATAAGAACAGAAATTTACATTCACTTCTCTTTCTCTTCGAAATCTTGAACTCTTCTATTCCTTCATACCTGTCGTCTCGCTTCACTTACCATAATCTGACCACACGCTCTCGTCATGAAACAATACTAACAATACCATCTCATCGCACATCCTCATACTCATCCTCTTTCACAAGAGCCCTACTAAGACTCTGGAATTCGCTACCTGCTAGCATCAGGGACTGTCGAAATAAAATTGAATTCAAACGCAAACTTACTAGGCACTTGGTCAGTAATTGATTTCTTGTAAATAGTTTCCTTTATCTATTACAAAATATTTCAATATCCAGTAATTTCATCACTATACAATTTCGTTTTTCTAGGTTTAATTTATAATTCAGTAAATAAAAAATATTCTTTGTTTTTCTATGACTAATTCGTTTATATGACCTCATTCCATTTTCGACCAATGAAGTGTAATGAAATTTTAAATTCCAACCAATCACAGTCACACTTTGCGATCATTTTTGCAGCTAGATTTATCGCTATCAATTTATCGCATGGTCGTTCTTTTGTTTAGCTGTTGTCGCCAACTGTTTCCCCGTAAATTGATGATCATGAATATATTAAGATGCAACTACACGGTTGAACTTTTCTTTCAGCTTTATAGCAATGAATGCAAGATTGATATTTAATATTAATTAATATATTTACGCAGTGAAGACGATGTTCAAAACGGCGCACCATGTAGACACAAAATCTTCATGCATATTAATTGAACGTACCTTTTAAACTTGATTCTTTCAATATTCTTCCCAGATTGCACGCATACGAGATTGGAATATTGGACTGTGTAGAATGTAGATGCAGCTTTAGTTCCGTTAGACACTACAGCGAGAATGCGTTTGTCGAGCTATAAAAAATGCTTTCGTGTAGCACTGATTGTAACGGTCGAAGGAAGGCACAGCTGACATTGGTCCTGCTCCCACAGGTAACTTAACCTATAAAGCCTATATAATTTGTATTTTGTGAATGAAATGAAACAATTAATAGAAAGTCAGATGATCAAATTTATGTAACATCATCGCATATCAAACCCAAAGACCTTGTATAGTAATAATAAGCTCTTTGATCAAACTGCCTTTCGTATGGCGTAATAAAATTCGTGAATTAATTAGGCCTATCTATTCAGAGATGGCTTCACTGTGTAGCAACATGTCTCGCTGTGAATACATAAGCATTGGTATATAGCTGTCCCCACTGTTACTGTTAAATTTAATTATGATTTCAGTAAATAATAAAAATGTATTTATGTTATAATAATAAGAGAAAAGTGCAGTACATGTAATTAACACTGTTAAACTTGCATTTCGCTTATCGCAATTGGCATTACTGAATAATAACATCGAATTTCTTAATTGCAGTAATCGATATTCATCTACGAGAATTTCAACTTCACAATGTCTAAATAGGTTAAATATTCGTTAATATACAATTATTAACATTTTGTGATCGAATTTTGGGGATATATTATTTACATTTTTATTTCATTCACGAAATAGTCCTAATAAATGTCACTCGAGGTCTGAGATTTATCTGGGAAATCTCAGACCTCTCGTGACATTACTACAGATAAATTATCTAGCTTTCATTAGTCAGGTAATCTTTTCGTACTTTGATTTTTATTGTAATTGTAAATTTAATATTGTAATTTTATTTGTAATTTTAACTGCAAATCTAATACTAATTGTAAATTTATTCTTCATATTATAGTTGGATTCTCCTGGTAGAGGGGTAGAGAAGGCCTGAGGCCTTATCTCTACCAGGTTAAATAAATAAATACTACTAAATACTAAATTACATATAACAAGCTGTGTTCCATATTCTGTTCCGTCTGTCACTGCACACTAAAATGATGTGTTCGATATGAGAACCGTAAACTTCAATGCACTTCTCCACACGCTCCCGCGGTCACTATATACACCCATAAGCATAGATGTGACGTTAGTGCACGCGTCCCGGACGTGTACTTTCAGGTGATCAGTTTCCCAAATGTTCTATGGTAGACAATTCCCTTTAAATAGCCTTACAGAAAATCGAGTGAAGTCAGGTCTGGTGATACTGTGCTCTCTCATATTCAAGGTATGCAGAAAGTCACCGTGCTCATTCAAAACCACAGGCATAATCATGTCCTCCAACATGTGCATGTGCAGGCAACTGTTCCCATCAATGAATGTGAAATTAATCAGAAGATATTTTCAGATCCCTCACCACATTACCTTAGTGCAGTGATGTCAACTGATGCCCATAGGAGCAAGCGCGCGCTTTAGAGCCCAGGAGAACCTGAGCGTTTTACAGAGATAAGGAAACAGACAGACGAAAGAGGTAGTATATGCCGCTTGGTCTAGCTGTATACAGGGATAAAGGGAAGAGAACTTATTAAAACTGAATACATGTTAATTTTTAGATTTGACTGAGAAATATAAGTACATTATAAGAATGTAAGTTTTAATTTTAATCCTCATTTTTCACAAGTTTGCTTTTTTATTCAAAAGGAATATTTCCTCAACTTTTTTACAGAAAAGTGAAATTTTCAGATATGTTTCTTTAGTAGCCTTACAGATACTATAACAATGTTTTAGTAATCTAATATATCGTAAATACGTATTTCTGAAGATAGTGTATTAATATGTTTGAAAATATTCGCATCTAAGGAAATGAATTAACAAAGCAAATTCTGTTACATCACAAACAAAATATATGTGCCTATATGTTGGTAAAACGTCAGCTCTATAGCTTTAGCACATTTCGAGATAATTTAATATTCTGATAACAGAAAGTTGCGCACCAGTATCATCTAAAAGCATAATACGGTAAGAGTTTTATTATGTAATATTAGTTACAGTTAAAACATATACCTAGGCAACTTTGCTATGAACTGTAATATTGTTTTGATTACTTTTATAAGGCTAAAGATACCATCAATATCAATTTAAACTTATCATGTCATATTCAGTGTCTTTCTTTGGGATAATACTTTCTTTATGAACGATGTGTTTAATTCACTTAATACAGTATAGTTGTAGTTATTATGGAATTTGTGTGAATATTCCTTCTTTACTCTTTATTATATTATTAACGTTTAAAATACAACTGCAATATTAGGCTAAGAAATAGGTGTTAGTACTTTTGTTTTACAGACAATATAGAAAATAACAAACAGAAAGAAGCCATATAAAAATGACATAAAATTTGACGTTCCTTTTGAAGTTTGTGCACCACTGTTTTCTTAATCCAACAGGCTGCTTATTCCTCCTAGCATACCTAGCGCTTGATGCCCGCGTACGACGTCAAGGTTAGAAAAATGTGCTTGCTTTGACATCACTGCCTTAGTGCTTCCCTGAATTTTGACCACCATATCTGTTGCCTGTCTATTTACATCTGCACTGCCAGAAAAAAACAAACGTCTTCATCGGGAACAGACTGTTCTTCCTGAAGTCAGAATCTTCGGCAGTCTTCCCTGAAAACATTCACAGAATTCAACTCGTTTGTTGTAATCGTCTTTGTTAAAGTACTATAGCAGTTGTATCTTCTACCGTTGTCACATATTACATTGGATAATCTGCTACATGCTTCTCCGGCTTACACTAATTTCCATGGATAGGTATTTGGTACTTCTTTTAGTACTCCTTGAAAATGACGCTAGCACTGCTGTGAAGGTTCCTAGTTTGTGCAAATTCTCGGCCTACAGCTACTCTTATGATCTTCGACACTTCTGGTTTTCCGAAACATTTCAATGATTTCGCCACTGTATCGTGGGTTATAATTGTTCTATGGATGTGCTTGGCATAAATATCGCTACAATATGACTACAACTACCCGAATTGGCCAGAAAAATAATATATCTTGTGTATTTACGAAGTTTGTAGTAAGATTTTTTTTTTTTTTGCCTCTATGTCTTCTTTGAGATCCAGGAACGATGTTCATATAGGACTCCTACTTATGTCAGTATTCTATTTCTTTTGACCAATTTGCCTTTTTTTTCTTGAAACTATATTTTTTAAGTTAGAAACGCTCAAGACTGATGCAGTTTTAACGAAATTCAATTAAAATATTCGTACGTGTCCATTAGAGATGAACAACGATCGAGAAAGCAAGACTAACAGCGCCCGCAAAGCCGAAAACCCGCACAACAATGTTCTATACGTCGCGTCATTGACGTAAAGACTGCTTGTGAATGTGAAATGCCGAGATTGAACACTCCCGAACTCCCGAACGTCAAGCAGCCTTGAATCGCCACATTTGTTTATACCAGCCTGAACTTTTATCTATTTTGGCAACTGTTATATTATATGTATAAACAATCAAGTAGCCTATTTGAAACAAGATCTCTATTTTTCAGTGTATAATAATCCGTTCCACAAACTTTACTTAATTAGTCTACTGGGCCCTTACTAAAAACTGGGACTTTTTTTACATGTTTATGATCATGTGTACAATCTCGAGTAAAAAAATAACGTTTTATTGAACATTACGTTTTATTTAAAATTCATGTTGATTTTAAATGTTGAATAAATGTTGTAAAATATAATTTGTTTTCTTTGTTTATTGTACTGTAAGTCATAAAGAATGATATTTTAAAAAGTAATAAAAGTTCTGTTTTATGTTTCTTAAAAATGCAAATTTATTTCATATTTTTTTTCTATTTATATCACCATAGATAATATCTGATAATAGAACCAGAACATTTATGTAACTATACTACTGTTTCTTCTGTCTTTTTGTATCTAGTGTATTAAACACATCTAATGTTATTTATTTCAATGATGTACAGTATGTCATTCAAAGTTACGAAATTTTTCTACGCCGACCAAATACTTGCTATTTCGAGAATGAAGAGCAAGACTAGAAGCGCACGAGAATTAGGCTGGACACACACAGGAAGAGACGAGACTGTCAGAGCAAAGAGGCTCAAGACAAAATGTCAGTGACTATCAATAGCTTGCTTCTTATTTTGCTTTTCTCAATTTCAGTTATTATGGCGTATGATGGAGATTAATATATATTATCTGTGTTTGGACGAAAAGCTAGTTCGCAAGTTTTGGATACATTCCGTCAACCAAAAGAGGAACCTTACAAACTTTTTAGATGAACTTCTGGAGGATCATAAGAAAATGTTCAACTTCACACTAATGAGTATATAAAGTTTTGATTATTTATTAGGGTTAATAAGTGTTTGTTTGTTATTTGTGTTTTGACAATCTTTTAATTGTTAGTTTTAAACAATGTAATAATAATAGTAATATAATAATAATAATATAAGAGTAGTAATAATATTACTGCATATATGAAGCATTCTTTTCCTGAAATATTTCTTTCTAAAACCGGTCAATAAGATGATTTTAGCATGTTCTTTTAATTTATGATTGTTTATTACGGGTTTTGTCTGAACCAGAACAGCAACTTTGTCTACATCTAATTCCATTCTAGTACTGGAGCACGATAATGACACTGAATTCAAATTAATCTGAATCTTTTTCCGATACTCAGCAACGCTGATAATATGAAATAATGACAGCGGAAGTATGCATATGCGGAAACTGGACTGTCTCTTGTTCCTCGTGACGAGACGTAATTCCAGGCATCTTCACTGTTTAGCCTCAAACAGTCTCTGACAGCCTGAGACAAGCCTCTCTATCTATGTGCGGCTAATCCATAACAAACCATGTTAACTTTATCCTCGAGTCGATCTCTGACAAATACAGTATGACTCGTCTCAGGCTGTCTCGCCTCCTCCCGTATGCGTTCACTTTTACGAGACGAAACTCGAAAGATATTTTATTATAATAATCATAATATTATCAACAATTATTATAGTAATAGCAACAATGCTATAAAAAAACAAATTGAAGACCGGGTTCTATATGATTTATACCTTATATTTCTACTTATGGTATATCTAATATACACAGTGGGCGAGAGCGACAGTTAGATTTGTTCACCTCTAATTATTATTACTACCAATACAGTAGAGCGTCTCGTTTAGGCACAGTGAAAATGTAAACAAACTGCAGGTAACGTGTGGGAGGAGGACGAGCCGTACGATAAACACGAGGGATGCACAAGGTTTTAGTTACAGCATGGTTGGCTGAGCATTAATTGAAATTATATTTTCCAAAAACACTCCAGTCAAAAGAACACAATTGCATAACGTTATCATATATACATTTTAACAAACAAGCAATTGTAACGTTGAAATAATACAATATAAAAATACATTTTGCTACTTATATGATGTTGCTTTCAAGCAGCACTATTACGGTCATGAATTTTATTCTCTGTATGAGTAACATAATATCACCGTCTTCTGTGGCCGAATTAACAAAACTACAGTGTATTGATCTGTACTGTACCTGAATAAATTTAACTTTGAGAAGGGATAATTACGTTCATAAAATAGTGTTGCCACTTCAGATCAATAAACTGCAGCTTTGATAATTCGGCCACAGAAGACGGTGATATTATGTTAGTCATACAGAGAATGAAATTCATGACCGTGAAAATGCCGCTTGAAAGCAACATCATAATATAAGTAGCAAAATTTGATTTGTTATATCAAATTATTTCAGCGAAACAAATTTATTATTTATTAAAATGAGTATATGATAACTAGGCTTCGAGACTTCGGACCCGATAGAGCAGTTCAGTGGGAAATCTGCATAACGGCGTACTGAGTATATTGGTAAAGCGTACAGTGGGTAGGGGTACTGTAGAATGAATGACAACAAATACGCAAAGGAAAACGCTCTGGATTTGAAGGTCCTGATGAATAATTTGGTTTTCAATCAAACCTATTTTAAAACTGTGTTTGAAACTATTACTCGGTTAGGAAAGTCAGAGCATGAGATGCCGGAAGCTCTCAAATGAGTTGAGGAAATAACACAGAGAATTAATGAGACACCATGTACACCGGTTACTGAACGTGTAAAACAGAAGTGGAAATCAATTTTATGTAAAAATAACGGATATGGAACTTGTGTAATATAAACAGCAAATTAGTGGACATAGAGTCACCCGAGAATGAAGGACTGTTCTTAGAGACTGCAATGATGTTAGGTTTTTTCGTTTTGCTCCTATGAAGTCATGCGACGTAGAGCGCAGCTTTTCACAGTACAAACTGTGTTTGGTAGACAACTGAAAAAGATTTACGTTTGAGACACTGAAAATGTATCTCGTAGTACATTGCAATTCGGTACTGTAACTGGAATTCCTAAAGACACCAATAGGATAAATGAAGAAATTTAAATTTCTATATGTTTATTTCCACCATTAACACTGTATATAATTAAACACAAATGCTTATAAAAGACAGGAGAATAAATGCTTTTCACATTCATTTGACGTCATTGTGTAATGTATATTTACTTTCAGAATGTCCATATATGTGCGTTTCCCCATACTATCGTACTCTGTTCTAAATAGCAACGTTGTTACCTCAACACATCTCTACCTTTCACTACTTGCAGCGAGTCAACAACCTATAGTACAAGCACAGTAAACTTATTGTATCGGGGCCAAAGTCTCGAAGCCTGATGATGTTTTGCAATTTGTGTTCTTTTGTTTTGTGTGCTTTGGAAAATATAATTTCAATTAATGCTTCGCCATAAATGTTGTAACTAAAACCTTGTGCATCCCTCTTGGTTATTGTACGGCTCGTTCTCCCTCCACACGTTACCTGCACTTCGTTTACGTTTCCACTGTGCCTAAACGAGACGCTCTACTATACCTACTGCTACTGCTACTACTGTCGCTCCACTTGTATCAATGAAGTATTAAACTGTACTGTAATATAACCAAGTGTATAAATTGATTTATGAACACTCAATATTAATGTTCCTTTCATAGATGTGTTATAGAAGCGCATAATACTAGATACCTAACTATCAACGCAGCTGGCTGAAGTCCGAAAGATTTCATTTCTGTACTCATTGGAACATGGCGGAATATATCAGATAGCTTCATTCAAATCGTGGGAATTCGCGTCTCTAATTACTGCTGTCAAAATTATAATTACAAATCGGTGCTCATGGACCACGAGGAAGACCCTTGAGGCTATTCTCTGCCGACAGGGAGAGAGAAAAGAAAATAGAAGCGAGAGAGGGAGTGATAGAGAGAAAGAGAGAGACCCGTGTTATAGAGCACATGAATGCACGCGCAAATTCAGCAGAATTATACGAAATCAGATTAAATATATTTCCTGCAGTCGGGCGAACTCCAATTTCAACTCTTCATGCTTGTTAGAGTACAGCACACTAGAAGAAAGGTTTCATTGAAACAAGCTAGCTGTCTCTGTTCATATATTCGAATTCATTAATTGGGACTGCGGGTTGTTCTTTCATTGTCACAAGCTCTGTACATTACATGTAGCTTCAATTTTCAGCCTTCGTACAAATATCAGCTCTACGTTATTTTCGTTACTATAATTAATCATGAAAGAGAGATTTTGCTACGAAATCTATAGGAAGGGTAATATTAAAATATTACTTCAAAATTAATTCGATAATTATGATATATACAATTATATATAGTTTTCGATCACCTATGACAACTATGGATTTGTTATTAAAAGAGGGATTTCGTTTTGAATATTCTATCATATCATAATACTAGAGAGAGTAAATACTTATTTTGTTGGTCTATTTAGTTTTCCCGACGTGTTTGTACATTGAC
Source organism: Periplaneta americana (assembly GCF_040183065.1). Taxonomy (NCBI): domain Eukaryota; kingdom Metazoa; phylum Arthropoda; class Insecta; order Blattodea; family Blattidae; genus Periplaneta; species Periplaneta americana. The sequence continues at coordinate 61,849,697 of NC_091127.1, read as the reverse complement.
ATAAAGTATGTAGTTGTTTTCATATCGTATTATTGTATTTAATGTATTTAATTGATAACATCGAATTTTGTGAGGATTGAACTTTTTTGTTGGCGGAAAATGAAAATACATATAAAGTAAAATGAGTGTGTTGTCTACGTGCCATAGAATGAAACTAAAGATATTGAACTGTAAATGTGTAGTAATCTTTTTTAAATATTCGTGCAATGAGATATATTGATGGTATATGTGACACTTATATACTGAATATTTTTCAGAATTTAAATATGAAACAATTTGTTTATTGTAGCTAAAATAAAACCTGAAAAATTATTTATTCATTTTGTAAATGGCTAGTTACATGATCAATGGAGTCATTGACTACAAACAAACAACAAAAACAGTAATATGAAATTTTCAGCTAACTGAAATAAGAGATCTTCATTCTGGCTTCTAAGTAATAGTCAAATTCGGAGGAGGAGTGGAGGACTGGACACTTTCCCAGGTGATGACGGTCCATCTCTTCATTAAGATTGCATTATTCCAATGGGATTTAGGTGTTTTCCCAGTGTATCATGTCCGGTAGAAGGCGGAATATGGCGATTGCTGATCTTCTAGGACTATCAGGACTGTTTAATATTTTGTCTCCCAAGTGGTTTTGAAAAGATGCGTCATTCAGTTCTTGAAATAATTTAGACCTACCTCCACGGGTTGTACCTCGGGAACGCTTTTCTTTTTGTGGTTAAATGGTCTATAATATGGCAATAAGAAAAACAAACAACCGTTCTTTTCAGAATGTCCCCGAAGTTCTTAAAATTCTTCAATGGAATGTAAAGACACTTTCCTAAGCAAAGATGACAGAACTTACACCGTCTCTTACATTATCCAGTATAGATATATTCATTTTAATGGATGCAAATCTTTCGCATAACGATCTAACTCACTTCCAATTTCCTGGTTATTCTATTCACCTATTATAAAAATTTAGATAGATTGTCAGCGGCATTCTTGTAGGCATAGAGAATACTCACACATCTCCCGTCTAAGTCATCGAGGAACCTGAAAGAATAAGCATACAAAATCAAATTGATTATTTACAAATTTATTGGGAATTTTTATAAGCAGACAGCGGATTTTCGGTCCCGATACTGACTGTTAAATGTACGCCAGTTGCATGGAGGTCATTGAACACGGTGCTACGCTCCCTACGTAAGCCAAGGGACGTGACATCTTGTAGCTTTGTTGGGACAGAAAATCCGCCTTTTGTTTATAAGTATTTTAATTCATTTAAAGTCATTATATAATTAATTGCGATATCAATCTAAATCACTGATACTATTTAGTGCGATCAAACTTTGCACTTGTTGATTGATCGTTGATTTCGGGTGGTGTAGACCTAATTTGTTGACAATTTAATTTAAATGTAGAAGAAAGATAAGAAAACGCCTTTTACGAGTATCTTGTCCTGCATTGTCACACTCGATCCATTGTTCTCTGTTGCGTTCTCGGCTCACTTATCTGCCGTTCATTGCACTTTTTCTTTCAAGCCAGACTGTCGTTCGTTCAGGCCCTTATTTCAGCACATTTTCTCGAAGCGTATCGAGACGGGAAGTTTCTCAGTCTACTTTCTTCTTCCTCTGACGCGTAGCCTAGATAATTATGTAACCGATTGCTCATCCCTATGTTAAATTCGGCAGCACTTTGAAGAGAACAACCGCCAGGATCGCCACCCGTCCGCCGTAAACGAACACTAGATGGCAGTACAGTCGCTAATGCAATTCAAATGGGAGTTATGACGTAACTTCTTATGTAACAACTAGATGGCAGCATAGTAAACCTGACAAAAGTTGTTACCGTCAAAGCCTATAAGGCCGAGCAATCTGGGTATATAATATGAGCTAGGCGCGTAGGAAGGTTTCACGAGATAACCAATAACAGCTTCCGTTTCAGGCAAACGCATGCGGCTACTAGCATGTAAGTTGAAAAATATAACAAATTTCCTCAAACATGCTATATTAATTAGAGAAGATAGTGAGAACACTATCGCTTTATAATTGTTACACAACGTTAATTTTTTATGTTTAAATATCATTTCTGGTACAACTTAAGCATGAATTTAGTTGTTGAAAAAAATTGGAGTCCAAATTAAAAACAAAATACCAAAATGTTGTAGTTCGTTGAAATGTAGTGGAGACTCGGCTAATTCCGCAATATTAAGATGTAAATCTATCATACTTTTATCAAAATGTTTATTGAAAAATGTTATCAAGGCATGTAGACATGGACGAAACCTTTCTGTATCAAATGAGATAAAGATATCTGTTAAAATGCGAATATATTTAATTGTACATACATTACAGTTGAAAAGGAACAACTCGGGTAATTCCATAACAGTGCGGATAAATCCGCAATATGACTCGGCTAATTCCATAGAAGTAAATAATTATAAAATATATTATGAAAGTAACATAAAAGGAACAACTTACATGTAACAATGCTCACTTTTTTTCACAGAAAAACACGAAAAACAGCCAACTTTCGATGTGTCACTGTATTGCCGACAGAGGTGTCGATCAATATACTTGATTTTTTCTATAGAACTGCAGAGAACATGCCTCTTGTTGACAGCCTCTCAAAACTTACGTTCACGCTATTGTAAAGCCGCAGTAAAATTATAGTGCGGAATTACCCGTACTGCGGAATTAGCCGAGTTTGCCCTATGTTTTTCTTCGTGCCACAGTTAAAATTAATAAATGGTAAATATTACGAGAGCAATCTATTAAAATGAAAAATTTATTATTTTTATTTTGAAACAATTTGATTAATTTTGCTTGAAATTTAAATCAAAATTCATTCGAGCTTGGAGTACCATTAAACATTAAATTGCAGTATAACAGCGGATCGTAAGTAGCTGTGCTATTATCTCTGCCCCAGTTGGTATACACGAACATTAAAGCTTTGTACATAGCGTTATATAAGAGACGGAGTGATCCTAAATGGAAACTTCGAGGTCTGTGGAGGTTCGCCAAACCACAGCACAAAGATAAGAATTAACCGTGACGTATTTCATTGCCGGCATTTAAAATTCCGATTCCACTAACCTACATCATCCCTATAGTAAACGGTTACAACCCAGAAGTGACTAGTTTTATCGCGCTTTTATTGTGGGGGTCTGAGTGCCAGAGATTAGGGAGAAGAGGGACAGGCAATATCAGTAAACTATTAGCATCTGTCGAGTCAAAACACAACCAACTCTTGCTTTATCCTACGTCATCGCAAATTTACTCCTTTTATATCCTTAGACATATAAAGTCGTTTAGTCCATTTAACTTTTAATTTCCTTTACTGTAATTTAGTTCTTCGGTGTACGTTTTTTACGTTCTCCAATTCAAGTGGATGTGTGTAAAGGATCTCTTTAAACCTGCTCTTAGGTCCCTCCATATCAATTCAACGTTCACTGAATTCGTAGATAGCTCTTAAATAATTAAAAAATATGTGTAACTGAATTACATGTACAGTAGTGGTAAAATAACCGGACCGAACCTTGCAGCTGATTTCAGAGCCTTGTTCACTCCAGAGCACGATAGACTGAAAACTAAGACTTTCGTGGTTGGAATTCTGCCTGGGAAAGAAACTTTTTTTGTCCCTTATTCAAATTTATTCCCAATATTTTCGACTGCAGCGATATTTTACTACTTAATTAACTTATTATTCCCAGAACATGAATTTTACCAGCAATCGACATGAGTGATAAGAGAGGTATACATCAGAACTTACTGAAAGAACTACAGTGCGAGGACTTGAAAAGTTATACAAAGTATATTATTATTATTATTATTATTATTATTATTATTATTATTATTATTATTATTATTATTATTATTATTATCTATCCTTATACCGAACTAGTATTGTTTACTTATTGGCTCTTTTGAGTCTTGAAAGTGTGTAGCCATCTTATCAAAATGAAAAAGATGTGAACAAGAAAATTACCAAATTTACACAAATTCTAGGAATAATTAACACTACATTAAAAGCTAAATTAGTACAAAAATCTACAGGAATAAAAATATATAATACACTAGCGTTACCCTCCCTTTTATACGGAAACGAGATTTGGACATTAAAGAAAAAAGATATGAACAGAATCAAAGCTACGGAAATGAAATTTTTTAGGAGGACAGCAGGATATACTCTTTTAGACCGAAAAATGAATGAAGAAATTTTAGAAAAATTGTAAGTAGAGCCAGTAGAAGAAATAATCAACAGATACAAATTAAATTGGCTAGATCATGTAAGAAGAATGGAAAATTTAAGAATCCCAAAAATTATGATGCAGTATAAACCTAGAGGATGTCGTCGACCAGGAAGACCTTTTAGAAGACTGCTAGATGGAGCCGAAACAGGTCTACAGTTCGTTTTAGAACGCCTTTTAATTGTAAGATGATAGATGATTCACAACTGTTTGTAACTGTAAAATCATTGTTATATTACAAAAATTATTTATTTACAACATTTCATTTCGTTCTTTCTGTCGTAGCTACAAATTCAAAGAACTTTTAACAGTGACTGAAATGACAGTTAGGTATGACCGCGCCTAATTATGAAAACAAATTCGAATACGTATCACTACCAACATCAAAACACACCAGTATCATATCATACCAACATAAAAAGTAGCATTCGATACGACAGCTAGTTCATAATATATACTTAACAGTCTCTTTGGTAAATATGTAGATAACTTGTCTATACCTGCGTAGTTCGGACCGAATTAGTACTGTATATTTCAGGTGTGCATCTGATGGGACCGAACTAGTATGCACCCAAGGAAAGAAACTAAGTCTTAATGAGTGTAATTAGTTACTACTGCCCCGGGTATATACCCATTTGCATTATTAATACATACATACATACATACATACATACATACATACATACATACATACATATATACATACATACATACGTGCATGCATACAGTCCACACAGTAACGGTCAGCGCGTCTGGCCGCGAAACCAGGTGGCACGGGTTCGAATCCCGGTCGGAGCAAGTTACCTGGTTGAGGATTTTTCCGGGCTTTTCCCTCAACCCAATATGAGCAAATGCAGGGTAACTATCGGTGCTGGACCCCGGACTCATTTCACCGGCATTATCACCTTCATATCATTTAGACGCTAAATAACCTGAAATGTTGATACAGCGTCGTAAAATAACCCAATACATACATACATACATGGTTGGCGAGTTGGTATAGCACTGGCCTTCTGTGCCCAAGGTTGCGGTTCGATACCGGGCCAGGTCGATGGCATTTAAGTGTGCTTAAATGCGACAGGCTCATGTCAGTAGATTTACTGGCATGTAAAAGAACTCCTGTGGGACAAAATTCCGGCACATCCGGCAACGCTGATATAATCCCTGCAGTTGCGAGCGTCGTTAAATAAAACATAACATTTAACATACATACATACATACATACATACATACATACATACATACATACATACATACATACATACACACAAATGATAGAGTTGGAATTCTGTCCTGCGGTTACTCCTTATGACCAAGTGAAGCTCTTTTCATCCCAGTTTTTCTCGTGAGAGATTTCGTCTCCTCCATCTCTTTACGCATGCAGACTCCACCTTGTCCATTCAGAGCAATCGTCTGTAACAAAGTATAAACGAGGTGGCTACCGTACGGAGGGCATGATCACACAGATTTAAGTGCTGGTCGTTAGCCTTGGATTGGTCGCTTCAATATCCCTTGTAGACGATATTGACTATTGAGAAAATGGCTGCACATTACTCGTTATAGCTTAGAGCTCACTTCTAAAAGAATAAGAAAAAAAAAAAAAAAAGAGACGAAAATGTAGATAGCCTACGTTTTTCAGTCTCATACGCACACTCTTTTTAGAGCTCTTGGGATTATCTTTATCTTGCAAACGTATGCAATTAGTAGCATTTTATTATTTTTTAATATATAATAACTTTATTTTTTCCTTGAAAAAGGTATGTATAAAAATGTAAAGCCTAGGGGTTTTATGTCTGTTAATTTGGTAATGTTCTCGGATAAAAGCATGGCATTAAATCCCTGGTTTTAATATTAAAGCTGAACAACCACTTATTTTCTTTTTAGTATCATAATCTTCTTCGCCTCCTCAGGGGTAATATTCTGATACTATTACAATAAAAATTTAAAGACAAAAATGCTTTTCATTTTACAGGTATATTTTAATTATCAATGTTAAGTATTTAATTATTCCTCAGCAAGTGAAACATGAGCAACACAGACGCATACTCCAATTAATTTCCCCCAATTAGGAGATCAGAAATTAACATGTTGAGAGGATACACGGATGATGTGTCCACATCTTTTTGTCCATAGACAAAATGTCCAATTTTTTATGTCCACAGTCCAAATGTCTTAGTTTCTTCTGTCCTTTACATTAAAGTTCATTAATTTATAGGTCCAGTTATTTAAAGTCCACTACATTACAGGTCCATTTGTAGTTGTGTCCACAGATGGTTTGTCCATAATTTAAACGATCCACAAATCTGTAGTAATAACCAATTTAAAAAATCATTTATCTGCTTTTAATATGATGGAAATAATACAGTCACGCAGATGTATATTATTTTGGAATTTTAATGTTACATAATAACTGTAATTGTAAAAGAATGCTTTTTTTCAATTATAAAAATACCATTAATTTGCTTCATTATCGTTTTTATCGTAATGCAGTTCTTCTGCATACAGTTTCAACCGATAACTAATGCCTCTAAGATATCTGTCAACATCACAGTTTTTTCTGTATACATGGTAACTCCGCACCATTTCCTCAGTGTGTCTCGAATTTAAAACATAGGACTTCTTTATGGGATGACGTATTGCCATATGACCTGCCATTAATTGATTTATTAATAACTGATTGTCATTTTGGTCCTTCTGGAAGTTTTCGATGAACTTCCATATGTTAGCATGGTGAATTACTATACATTTTGAAATTTGGAATGCCATCCTTCTATTGTATTAATTGTTCTTCTTTGAGTCCCGTTCAAGACTAGCTTATAAACATTCCAGACGTGCAGAGTAAAGTGAGGCGGCATCTGTAGTCTTCTTCCTCTGGCAAGTATCCCTCTTACGAATATACTTTCTATGTATAATGATAAATCTAATACCGATTCTCTACACCAGCGTTTCTCAAACTATGGTCCGCGGACCACCTGTGGTCCTCGAGGTCTGCCCTTGTAGTCCTTCAAAAAACACAGAAGAAAAAAAATAAAATTCAAACGAATTGCGTATCTCACTGTAGCTTAAAATCTCAGTTTGGAAATGACACATGGCAATCGAATTTCACTTTTTCTCCCAGTACTGACATTTTATGAAATTATTACCCTACCTCTCTATTCGACTTCCCACTCTACTCTCAGCAACAAAAGAGGGATTTAAAGCACTATACACGTAGTGTTTCTCGACATCTTTTCCCTGCACATCTGGCGCCGCGCCTGTAACCCAGCCAGAGATCACCCGAATTCATAACAGAGGACCAAAGTACCGAACCTTAGTTCAGTTTTAAAATATAAGTATACTGGTATTAAAATATGCTACTTAATGATAAATTTGCTTTCGAAGGGAAAAAGAGTAAGGTGGTCCGCGGAACTGTTCTGACTTTAAAAAGTGGCCCCCACTTCAAAAACGTTTGAGAAACGCTGCTCTACACCATCAGAAACTTCATCAAATGTATTCACAATATGATCCAGTGGTATCAATGGTATTGACATTAAATTTCGAATGCCATTTCTTACTCTGTCATTTTCCCTGTTATTATAAGCAGCTTTTAATCCGAGTTGAACAACATGACGCCAAATAGCCTGACAGAAGTGGAAAAGACTATCTTTTATTTTGTTATGTAAGATGTATTATGAACATTATAATCAATTGATAGTGAAAGTCATTGTATATAATGTATATGGACAAAATTTCTTGTGCACATATTTGTTTGTGGATTAAAAGTCTATGAACGTTATGTTCACTGGACAAAACGCTTGTGAACATAACGTGAATATGGACATTTTTTCTTTGGACTTGATGAAAAATGGACATGACTATAATGGACCAGTCATCCTGGAACCAGGTCATGATATGACCTAGAACTCAAAGTTACTACAAATAAATACATTTAAAAAAATAACACAGATTTACTTTGTTTAATAAGAATTATATGAACGTCCACTAAAGTGTACTTGTCCTGTAAGATCTTCAGGTATAAATGGAGGGAAAAATTCAGCGAAATAGTTCATGCAGGGAATTCATAATTCTTTCCGTGTTGCTAGTTTTCAGCTATTTATTACAAATTTTATTTTAAAAAACCTTTAAAAAATATCATATTTCTTGTTCCCAATTAAGTGAGATAAGCTTAACTAACAATAGAACAAAAGTTGTAATTTAAGGATTAGAGTACTTATTATATCGGAAATATTTGAAAATCGAAGCAAAAATCATTCCACCAATTACACTAGTAACGAAATAATTTCTCATCTAATAATAATAATAATAATAATAATAATAATAATAATAATAATAATAATAATAATAATAATAATACTTACTTACAAATGGCTTTTAAGGAACCCGAAGGTTCATTGCCGCCCTCACATAAGCCCGCCATCGGTCCCTATCCTGTGCAAGATTAATCCAGTCTCTATCATCATATCCCACCTCTCTCAAATCCATTTTAATATTATCCTCCCATCTACGCCTCGGCCTCCCTAAAGGTCTTTTTCCCTCCGGTCTCCCAACTAAGACACTATGTGCATTTCTGGATTCGCCCATACGTGCTACATGCCCTGCCCATCTCAAACGTCTGGATTTAATATTTTAATTATGTCAGGTGAAGAATACAATGCGTGCAGTTCTGCGCTGTGTAACTTTCTCCATTCTCCTGTAACTTCATACCGCTTAGCCCCAAATATTTTCCTAAGCACCTTATTCTCAAACACCCTTAACCTATGTTCCTCTCTCAGAGTGAGAGTCCAAGTTTCACAACCATACAGAAGAATCGGTAATATAACTGTTTTATAAATTCTAACTTTCAGATTTTTGGACAGCAGACTGGATGATAAGAGCTTCTCAGCCGAATAATAACATGCAGTTCCCATACTTATTCTGTGTTTAATTTCCTCCCGAGTGTCATTTATATTTGTTACTGTTGCTCCAAGATATTTGAATTTTTCCACCTCTTTGAAGGATAAATCTCCAATTTTTATATTTCCATTTCGTACAATATTCTGGTCACGAGACATAATCATATACTTTGTCTTTTCGGGATTTACTTCCAAACCGATCGCTTTACTTGCTTCAAGTAAAATTTCCGTGTTTTCCCTAATCATTCGTGGATTTTCTCCTAACATATTCAGGTCATCCGCATAGACAAGAAGCTGATGTAACCCGTTCAATTCCAAACCCTGTCTGTTATCCTGAACTTTCCTAATGGCATATTCTAAAGTGAAGTTAAAAAGTAAAGGTGATAGTGCATCTCCCCGCTTTAGCCCGCAGTGAATTGGAAAAACATCAGATAGAAACTGACTTATACGAACTCTGCTGTATGTTTCACTGAGACACATTTTAATTAATCGAACTAGTTTCTTGGGAATACCAAATTCAATAAGAATATCATATAATACTTCCCTCTTAACCGAGTCATATGCCGTTTTGAAATCTATGAATAACTGATGTACTGTACCCTTATACTCCCATTTTTTTTTCATTATCTGTCGAATACAAAAAATCTGATCAATAGTCGATCTATTACGCCGAAAACCGCAGTGATGATCCCCAATAATTTCATCTACGTACAGAGTTAATCTTCTCGAAAGAATATTTGACAAAATTTTGTACGACGTCAACAAAAGCGATATTCCTCGAAATGCTAGTAATAATAATAATAATAATAATAATAATAATAATAATAATAATAATAATAATAATAATAATAATAATTCGTGGCATCACAGTCCTCGAAGGGTTCAGACCATCAGCCAGCTGCTGGTCTCACATTCACATGCCGAAGCAGAGGTGCACGATCATCCAATCAGAATGGAGGTATCGTGTGGTTAGCGCGATGATTCCCCCAGCCGTTATAATTGGCTTTCGTAACCGGATTTCGCTACCTATCGTAGCTCCCCAAGTGCATCACGATGCTGGGATCGGCCTGGTTGGCTCAGTTGATATAGCGCTGGCTTTCTATGCCCGAGGTTGCGGGTTCGATGGCATTTAAGTCTGCTTAAATGCGACAGGCTCATGTCAGTAGATTTACTGGCATATAAATGAGTTCCTGCGGGAAAAATTTCCGGCAAACCGGCGACGCTGATATAACCTCGGTAGTTGCGAGCGTCGTTAAATGAAACATAACATTAACATTGCTGGGTTGAAGATCTATCGATCTTGTTGAACAAGATACTAACAAGAAATCTTCATTACTATTATATTGGAAGGAATAACTGGGAATAAGTTAATTCTACTCGTTGTTCTATGTTACTGGGAGGTAATTTTATATAAATATTTATCTGCTTGTCGAATGAAGTACACATGGTGTTATTACTGAATGGTGGACAATACACATTGTAGTGGGCCTACTTCACCTCGTTGTTGGAAACGATTTGCTTATTAGATTCTTAAATGAACGGATTGGTCGGGAAGAAAATATTGCTTGGCCTGCAAGCTCTCCAGACATGAATTCAATTAATTTTCATTTGTGAAGCCCAATTTAACTGATTTTTAATCAACACTGAGCGCGCTGAAATTCTCTTGCAATATTTCAAAGAAATCGGTAAAAATTTGGACAGATATCTGAAATTTTTAAGGTATATGGAATAAAATGTGAAATTTTTGCATGAAATGTGACGACACGGAACGGCTCATTTTTTATATTTATTTAAAGGGAAATAATAGGCCTACTGTTTCTGGGACAAAAACAAGTATGCAATTTTGAAAAATACACCTTCGTACACATGTTTATTATTGTAGGTTATGAATACGTGATTTTATGTTATAAAACATCTTGTATATGATATGAATATAGTTTTGTAACTATTGCTTTCGGGAGCGAGAGAATAAATATAGAGTAATTTTGGGTCGACATCTGTTACTGAAACCTTGACAATAGTCGCTAAAACTCTAGAACAATGCATTAAAAACTTCAAAGTATTTAAATGAAGAACTGTTCATTACAAAATTCTCTGCATATTTATGCCACAGTTATTAATTAATTCCTGAAAGATTAATTTATTTGCAAATTTTATTACAGACCATAAATTCCTTGCCTGTTATTGGAAGTTACTCGTACATTTTACATTCCTACGTGAATTTTAAATAACTTTAACACTTGTGATTTTATGACAGTTGCCGACTTTATATTTTGTGCCTGTATGTAGAACGAAACACCAGTCTATATAATTTTTCCAGTCTTCCTATATATATCTCATACTCTACTCGGAACGTACTAGTTAACCGCCTTTAATGACTGGCTATCTTCCATTCCTCTCGAGGTGCTTCAGTAATTTATATCTGTACAAGCAGAGCAAACTAGCTACACCGGAGGCGTATGGCTCAGTGCCGGACTGACTTAGAAAATATATCTCGGGTACGTTTCATAGAAATTGTGTGTCAGTTTTACGATATACAATAAATTTATTACATTTATTAATATTTATTTATTATACATCTTGATTACACAACTTTTAACACTGAATCACTTCGGAATATGTTTGATAATAACGTTCTTGCGTTAAATTTTATCGTACCTTGTTAACATGTTTCGACCTATTTTCGGTCATCTTCGGAACTGGTCGTTGTTGGTCTTGGCGCCTCTTGTTTCCTGTGTGGGTGCGTTCGTAGTGTAGAGTCAAAGAGTGTATGTGTTTTGAAATAGAGTTGTGTGTTGAGAATATCTTTGGGGTGTGCTTTCGTGTGTCTGTATATTTCATATTGTTCTAGTGTGTTGAGTTTCTGGCTTTTTAGTTGGATGTACAGTATTTCCATGTCTGTGTTGATACTTATCTCTGTTGGTGTGGTTGGCATTTGTGATGTGTTCTGCATATGTGGAGGTGTTTTGTAATTTTGTTATGGCTGTGATGTGTTCTTTGTAACATGTTTGAAATGATCTGCCTGTCTGTCCTATGTAGAAGTTGTTGCAGGTGTTACATTTGAGTTTGTACACGCCTGTGTGGTTGTATTTGTTTGTTTGTGTTGTTTGTGTGTTGAGATGTTTTTGTAGAGTGTTATTTCTTCTATATGCGATGTTGTAGTTTAATTTCTTGAATGAGGTTGTAATTTTCTGTGTGTTTTTGTTTTCGTATGTTAGTGTGATGTATATTTTGTGTTCTTGTGTTTGTGTTGTATTCTTCTGTTTTTTGTGGTTTTGTTTTGTCTTACGTATTATGTTGTCTATTATGTTGGGGTTGTATCCGTTTTCTTGTTCTCTGTATTTGATTGTGTTTAACTATTCGTTGTAATCCTGTTGGTTCATTGGTGTGTTGAGTAGACTGTGTACATTGTTCGGAATGCAGCTTGTTTGTGTTGTGTGGGGTGGTTGGATGTGTTGTGTATGTGTGTTGTTGTGGGCTTTCTGTATACTTTGAATGTGTGTTTGTTGTCTACTTTTGTTATTGTGATGTCTAGAAAATTTATGGATTTGTTGTTTTCAATTTCTAATGTGTAGTGTAGCTTTGGTTGTATTTTTTTGTGTTGACGTAGGTTTTGGATCTGTCTTTTGTTTCCTTTGTATAGTATTAGTATGTCTACGTATCAGTGCCAATATATGATGTTGTTTGCGTGTTTGTTGTTGTCTTTGTTTAGTATGTATGTCTGTTCTATGTGGTGTAAGAATATTCTGCTAGTATGCTGGAAATGGGTGATCCCATGGGCAGGCCTTCGGTTTGTTATTATAAAAACTCTACACAAGCAGAAAAAACTGCATATCATTAATACAGGGTGTTTCACAAATAATTTGACAAACCTTGGGGCCAGGTTCCTCACAACAAAACAAGAAAAAAAGTTCATATAAACATTTGTCGCGAAAATCGTCAGTTTTTTAGTTATTAATGAAAGAACATAATGAAACATCTGTTGGATATTGTCAGCTTGGTAGCAAGTGTTGCAACTTTAAAACAGTTCATAAACTCATAACAATGAAAATTTACGTTCAACGCGTTTCGAGGTACAATATAACAACTTAAGTTTCTAATCGATAGAGTAATAATATTCATTTTGTTAGATAATCGGATGATGTTATCGATACAAATCTGCTGATGCATCCATTGTATCCTAGATGGTATGTGAAAGCAAGAGGAGAATATTTTGAACATTTGTTATTAGTTTCTGAATTGATTAAAGTTGCAGCAAAAGCTTCAAAATTTCAGCAAATGTCCTTAATATGCCACGGGGACACAATGGAATTATATATTTACGTGGTACGGAAGGTTGAATAAAGTGAATTTCTTGTAGTAGTTTTAGCTGTACTGTTCACTCATCAGCCTTTCTATTGACTAATCATATACTGACGAATTTCAGATTACTCTATGTACGATGTGGAATAGAGATTATGTAGATAAAAAAATCTTCAAAGGAAATTAGAAAAAAGTGAAATATTTCCAGAGAATTTGCTGTAAAATTAAACATTAACTATAGATATTACTTATCTAGAACACCATGGAAATCTTAATAGATTTAATAAAAAATGTAATTTCATTTCATATTTCTGAGGGGTAACTTTTCAACTTAGACAAACTTTATTTACAAATAACCATACTGAATCTCACATCTTTCGGCACCTTATTCTAAAATGCAAGGAAATGATACGGCCTCTATGAGAATTTTATTACATTTTTCCTCTAATGAAAAAACGTTACGAGTAATTTGAAGTAAATGATTAACAAGTGAAATTAAATGTTTCTAAACATTCAATTTCAACCCTGTCCAATCACGTAAGTCAACCAGTAAAGCGAAGGTTGACAGTAAGTTAATTCAAAACTTAAGAAATTAAATCCTGTCTAGTAAGCCAACAAATACGCATCAAGTCAGTCAAGTCAAGCTAACAGTCGAATCAAGTCAATGCAGCCAAGCCAAAAGTTCGAATCAAGTCACTCTAGTCAAGAAAACAGTCGAATCAGTAAATACAGTCAAGTGAACAGTCGAATCAAGCCAGTCCAGTGAAGCGAACAGTCGAATCACAACAGTACAGTTAAGCTAACAGTCTCTTCAAATCAGTACAGTCAAGCAAACAGTCTATTCAAGTCAGTATAGTCAAGCAAACAATCGATTCGAGTCAGTACAGTCAAGCGAACATTCAATTGAAGTTGGTACAGTCAAGTGAACAGTCGATTCAAGTGTAGTACAGTCAAGCAAACAATCGATTCAAGTCAGTACAGTCAAGCGAACATTCAATTGAAGTTGGTACAGTCAAGTAAACAGTTGATTCAAGTCAGTACAGTCAAGCGAAAATTCAATTGAAGTTGGTACAGTCAAGTAAACAGTCGATTCAAGTCAGTATAGTCAAGCAAACAATCGATACAAGTCAGTACAGTCAAACGAACATTCAATTGAAGTTGGTACAGTCAAGAGAACAGTCGATTCAAGTCAATATAGTCAAGCAAACAATCGATTCAAGTCAGTACAGTCAAGCGAACATTCAATTGAAGTTGGTACAGTCAAATGAACAGTCGATTCAAGTCAGTACAGTCAAGCGAACAGTCTAATCAAGTCAATACAGTCAAGCGAACGGTCGAATCAGTAAATACAGTCAAGCGAACAGTCGAATCAGTAATACAGTCAAACGAGCAGTCGAATCAAGTCAGCTCAGTCAAGCGAACAGTCGAATCAAGTCAATGCAGTCAAGCCAAAAGTTCGAATCAAGTCACTCTAGTCAAGAAAACAGTCGAATCAGTAAATACAGTCAAGTGAACAGTCGAATCAAGCCAGTCCAGTGAAGCGAACAGTCGAATCACAACAGTACAGTTAAGCTAACAGTCTCTTCAAATCAGTACAGTCAAGCAAACAGTCTATTCAAGTCAGTATAGTCAAGCAAACAGTCGATTCAAGTCAGTACAGTCAAGCGAACATTCAATTGAAGTTGGTAAAGTCAAGTGAACAGTCGATTCAAGTCAGTACAGTCAAGCAAACAATCGATTCAAGTCAGTACATTCAAGCGAACATTCAATTGAAGTTGGTACAGTCAAGTAAACAGTCGATTCAAGTCAGTACAGTCAAGCGAACGGTTGAATCAGTAAATACAGTCAAGCGAACGGTCGAATCAGTAAATACAGTCAAGCGAACGGTCGAATCAGTAAATACAGTCAAGCGAACGGTCGAATCAGTAAATACAGTCAAGCGAACAGTCGAATCAGTAATACAGTCAAACGAGCAGTCGAATCAAGTCAGCTCAGTCAAGCGAACAGTCGAATCAATCAATACAGTCAAGTAAACAGTCCAATCAAGTCAACACAGTCAAGCAAACAGTCGAATCAAATCAGTCCAGTCAAGCGGACAGTCGAATCACGACAGTACAGTCAAACAGTCGATTTAAATTGGTACAGTCAACCGAACAGTGGATTAAAGTTGATACAGTCAAGCGAACAGTCGATTCAAGTTATTACAGTCAAGCGAACAGTCGAATCAAGTCAATACAGTCAAGCGATCAGTCGAATCAAGTCAATACAGTCAAACGAACAGTCGATTCAAGTCAGTACAGTCAAGCGAATTGTCGATTCATGTCAATACAGTCAAGCGAACAGTCGATTCAAGTCAATACAGTCAAGCGAACAGTCGATTCAGGTCAGTACAGTCAAGCGAACAGTGGATTAAAGTTGATACAGTCAAGCGAACAGTCGAATCAAGTCAATACAGTCAAGCGAACAGTCGAATCTAGTCAATAGAGTCAAGATAACAGTCGATTTAGTTAGTACAGTTAAGCGAACAGTCGAATCAAGTCAATACAGTCAAGCGAACAGTCGAATCAAGTCAATACAGTCAAGCGAACAGTCGAATCAAGTCAATAGAGTCAAGCGAACAGTCGATTCAAGTCAGTACAGTCAAGCGAACAGTAGATTAAAGTTGTTACAGTCAGGCGAACAGTCGATTCAAGTCAGTACAGTCAAGCGAACAGTAGATTAAAGTTGATACAGTCAAGCGAACAGTTGATACAAGTCAGTACAGTCAAGTGAACAGTCGAATCAAGTCAATACAGTCAAGTGAACAGTCGAATCTAGTCAATACAGTCAAGCGAACAGTCGAATCAAGTCAGTCGAGTCAAGCGGACAATGTAATAAAGACAGTACAATCAAGCGAATCAATAGAGCTTTGTTAAACGGATAGTGAAAAGAAGTCATTCCAGTCAAGCTGACAGTCCAGTAAAGTCAGTTATACGTTCGAATGAAGCAAAATTGATCCAGCGTGTCAGTGAGATGAGCCCTTGAGTATTTTGTTCTATCGTTGCAGCTTCATTAATTCCAGACTTTCAGTTCTTCTACTCATTAAGTGTAGATATTCAACTAGTGCAACCCTGCTACTTCAGTATTTTCCTGTTGTTATGTTCAGTCAACCAGTAAGTTACGTTTTAATTAATTAATTCAGTCTGTCAAGGAGTCAGTACCAAAAAATCATTGTGTTTTCTATATTTCACTACTCTTAGATGTGCACAATTATTTGTGAAAATGTAATGGAACTAAGCATACATGTGAAACTATTTTATCTAACTTCAACGATAACTAGACGTGATGTGTGACAATCCGCTGGACAGCAGAAGACGGGTTGTATCTGGGTATCGATTGCAAGAGGGCGCCTGACGTGACCCGTATCACAAACGATATTCAATGTGTTAGGTCACCCTGGGAGCACACGGCAGCTGTCTGACATGTGGTCACAAACGACACAAAGAAACAAAGAAAAGGGAAAAGTAAAGTACTGAAGTTTGAACCGGGACTCAGGATAAAAGGACACAGCCATTCCTTATCATAAAATTTCGTGAACAGATGATAACATCAAAACACAAAAATGGGGAAAGATATTCAAAATTTCGGTATCTTAAAAAGTCATAATCAGTTTCATAGTGTAGAATTAAGTGTAATTGTATTGAAATGTTCAACATTCTGGTATGAACTATTCTTCGTTCCATAATGTCTGACAGGAGGTGTCAACATGTCAGCTGAGGAGGAGAGAATTATAATTGCTATTCAACTAATGCCAGACGTCTCATTCCATGCTTGACTTGATGTTGGGCGGTGGTAAAACGCTGCAGACCACCCAGATTCAAGTGAAGCATGGAATGAGACCTCTGCTATTGGTTGAATAGCAATTATACCTCTCCTCTGCTAGCAATGTTTACTTCTCCTGTCAGACATTATGGAACGAAGTATAGTTACCAGTGTATGTTTAATAAGATGGGACATAATTGTATTACGCATCATAATCATTTGTTTGCCTTTTCCCTGAAAAGAATATAATCCATTGTGTAAGATTTTTATTTTTCTCTTGTCATAATATAAAAAGCTTTTTTAAATCAGTAATAATTTTAAAGTTTTTTTATAATAATTCATTAGAGCAATACACTCCGTTTCACTTTTCCTTTGTCTTCATATCATATCATTTCATTGCACAGACATTTTAGAACGAGGTAGGTCACATTCTGGATATATCTAAAATTATTTTATAAATATTGCAATAATGTAATGTACTTTCATTTATGCTAGTAATGAATTAAGCCCTTCAGAACCAGAATTTATATTTAAAAAGAAATTGAAAAAAAAAACTGGTCACATAATCATTCTGGGGATCCAAAATTCCCAAATCAAGTCTTAACAGAAAATCAAAATTTCGGACAATTTTGATCCCTGGGGCCCCAAAATTTTAAATTTTATTTTTAATTCTGGTATACAAATATTTCAAAAATAACATTTTCCATTTCTATCACACTGAATTTCTCAAAATATTTAAAATTATCGAAGACATTCCAAAAAAGAAGAAAAGAAACAATGTACAGTTTCCCTGGAAAAGGATGAGACGATTGAATATTCCTAAGTCTCAGATGTAAGACACTGCGCATGATCGGAGACCAGAGCACTGATACACAAGATAACGAATATTGAGTTACTTAAATTCAGGCTATTTGGTTTGGTACTAGCATCGTTTCGAAATTCACTTCAAAAACTGCAAAAAATATGATATTACGTAAATAAAAGATAAATATATACATAAATCGTGTAGTTAAATCGCCAATGGACCTTCATGATTTAGATCGACACTCCGCACAGAAAGGGACGCTTTCATGTCGTTTCAATAGCTCAGACTGTAAGACTTCTTGGTGTTGTGTAGAAGAGTGCGAGTTTGATTCTTAGTCTACACAACAATTTTTTTTGTCTAAATAACGTTGAAATAACTAAGTAATGTTGACATAGGGATTTATAAAGTCCTAAGATTAAGTGTTAATGATCGCAAGCAATACAAAATTACAAGTTATAATATTATAAACGTTAATCTAATGAATGCATTTATACACACATATACAATGTAAATGCATATATATTTAAAAAAAAAACAATTAAAATGAAATTAAAAAATATATGAAATAATAGACAAACTTTTACAAAGGTTTAGAGTCCTTAGGCTAAGTCATTTGTTGAGTAATTATTACAATATTTTATTAATAGCTTTCCCATATGCGTAAGAAATGCACTCGCACAAAACAATTTTTGTTAAAAGTGTGGCTTTGGATTATTTCATTCTCACCCCTGCAGTTAATTTTAACTATTTTATCTACGTGTTTGCAATAGTGTTTAATTTAATGTGCATTCAATTTTATTCATGTTATGATTGAATGAAAAAACACTGTTGCAGTTATTGACTAATTACATATATTAATACTAATTATTAAATGCATCTGTGAAGTAACCAATTGCAGTATCTTTTGCAAAATCCTGAATGTTTAAGTTGTCAATAATATTTCCATACTATATACTATAATACGTTAAAAGAATTTCCAATAGATTTGGGATCCTCTATTTTATAATCATTGGTTTTAGTGAAAAATATTTTCTTTCTTAGGATATCTACAAGTTTAAATTTAATAATATTCCGAATAGGTTTAATTGTATTATCTGAATTTTGTACTTTCCTATTCAAATATATTCTATTTCCCTCTTTCATAATTTTTGATAAATTACACTGTACTTCTTGCAGTATTTAAGAATATGAGGATCATTACATTGCAACGCATTACATATAGATTCTTCTTTTTAATACATGAGATTTTGAAGTCCCTGCGTTATTTACATGTTTTTACTTTTGAATTTTTTCACAACATTGAATGGAGAACATCCACTGAAGTGATTATGAAATTAAGTAAAAAATTCAATACATTTACTCTTAATATCAGTAGTACCAGTATCATACATGTTTTTCCAAGATTCATTTTGTAGACATAAATGTGAATAATCACGAGATACAGCATTTACGATCCTTTCTTAGTTTTTAAATTAATATTTTGAAATTGTTCAGTAACATTGGAAACACTTAGGATTTGTTTATCATGTTCAGACAAACCATTGATTATAGGTTCTGTCGAATAGGTTCTGTCAGCCTAATTGTGTGTACAAAACATTTACTGTGCTGTGCTACTTCAGCTTGTATGCTGTGGGAAAATGAGTCTACGACTAAGGTTTCCAGTTTCAAGGAGTGAATTTAATTTACTTTTATGGAAAAGTTCCGAGAGATAATCTATGTTTATGTCACTACAGATCACAAATTCCATATGAGATTTCTAAGGTCTTTTCTTCACAAATTCAATGTTGGCTATAAATATTAATAAATAAACTAAGAAATATGAATGATTGTAGTTAGAAGTCTGATTTACATTATAAAAAGCAAGAAGTTACATTCCTCCGCAAGATTGGAACTTTCGGTGAATTTTTGTCGTCCAACGCACAACCACGGACCTATTCAATGCTTATGTTAATAACCTACAATTTAGCTGTAGCAATGTGGTGTCATAACTTGGGGTTTGTTTACTTAATGTAATTAAATTTAATTTGATTATTTTCGCAACAATTGGACTTCCTATTATTTAGTTATTTAATTTAGTGTTGATTTATTAACTCTTACTATGCACGGTGCCTGTTATTTCAATAATTCTATATCACGTTAAATAGTCATTGTCTACACTAAAGTATTATCGTCATCTCTTATTTCTCATCGTAATGGCGAACCGACGTGACATGAGACAGCGAGTTATAGCTCTAGTTGAGGCTGGATATGGGGCTAGATCTGCTGGCCGTTTGGTCGGTATTCCTGGAAGTACAGCCGCGAGGTGGGTTCATCGTGACCAACATTTAGGGGAGGTCGAAAATCGCCCTATTCCTGGGCGTTCGCGGATTTCTTCATTGTAAGAGGATGCTCTCTTATTCGAGACAGTTCGACAGGACCACTTTCTGACTGCTAACGAAATAAGAGCAGAATCTAACTTTCCCGGCTCTTCACAGACTGTGATCAGCAGGTTGAGGAACCGCGGTATTAGGAGCCGGAGGGCTGCGCAAATGGAAATATTGGGGGAAGCACAAGCTGTCGACCATCTTGCCTTCGCTACCAATCGAGTGGATTTCGATTGGAGAAATGTAATTTTCTCCGACGAAACAACCATCTCGAATGATTACGAAGGTCCTGTCCGTGTCTATCGTGAGGATGGTCTCCGACATGATCAGCGCTATGTGCACCGACGTGAAAGATCGGGACGCCTTAGCATATCGTGTTAGGGGTGGATGTCTTACGGTGGACCTGGCGTTATAGAACGCATCGGTGACCGGTTTAATGCGGGAACTTACGAGCACATTCTGGAAAATATATTCCTTCCCTCCGCCCGAGAACGTTTTCCCGAAGGAACATTGCTGTTCCAGCAGGATAACCATCCCGTGCACTATGCTGCAAGCATTCAAAGATGGTTTCAGAGGAGACTCGAGATCGAAATCATTAATTGGTCTCCGAAGTCACCTGATTTGAATGTCATCGAAAATTAATGGGCGGAATTGCAAAAGAGAAGGATAGCCACCTATGCCCACCGACGCCCTCGAAATCGAGACGAATTGTGGGATCAAGTTGTTGACACCTGGGAAGATCTCGCCGGGGATCAGAACTTATTCCACAATCTCGTGACATCCATGCCGGATCGACTTAGAGCTGTAATAGAAGTTGATGGCATGTGGACAAGATTTTAAGTTAACAGGTCTCTTTTTGTTTCTTATGATTTTTGTTTAAGGAAGAATACTTTTAACTTCCAAGTAAGATTTATTTTTTTTTTGACGATGTTCAGCCCACTTGTAAGACCCAGAAATTGGGCATAAATTATTCCATATTTTTCGACAAATTAAACAGTCGAGGAACTCTGAACAAATTAACTACACCTCAATAAAAAAAAAAGTTTTACCCGGGATCGAACACGAGATGTTTCGGTTAAATAGTGGAACCGACACGCTACTATATGAGCTAACGAGACAAGACAGTGACAGCAGCAGTCCAGAATGTAGATCCCTTAGCAGGCATTTGCCATTCGGTACAGTGAAGCAATGATATTTTGTGACTCGAGCTATGCTGTGAAATCCTGGCCTTAAATAGCTGTCTTCTTCGTGATCCTTATTCTGGTCCTTGTCCTTGTGGTCCTTGTAACAATTCTTGTACTACTTGTCGTGTTATGTATCGTTACGTCGATATCGAGTGAACCGCGCTGTAGAACCTTAACTTCCGACGACCAAGAATCGTCTCATTCTTTTTCAGGGTAACTGTACACTATAATGTACACCAGGCCTGAAGGGGTTAAAATTCAACTCAAAGTTCAACAGTAATTTTAGTAGCAATAACAACAATACTAGTAACAGCTATAATGATACACAGAGTAGCAATAGTATTAACAGTAACAATAAAAATAAGAGTAATAACAGAAATGATAGTAACAGTAGTCCTAGTAGACAGTATTTCATTTAACGCAGATACTTAATTCAGAGAATCGAAATTTATTGTAGACGAGAAATGATTACATAATTTTGATTGCGCTGAATTACCAGGAACAGAAATCTATGACCAGGGCCTCCCAGCTGTGACTCCTCCCCAAGAAATAGAGTGTTAATTGGGAGGCCAGAGGGAAATAGACCTTTGGGGAGGCCGAGACGTAAATGGGGGGATAATATAAAAATGGATTCGAGGGATGTGGAATATGATGACAGACACTGGATTAATCTTGCTTAGGATGGGGAACGATGGCGTGTTTATATGAGGGCGGCAACGAATCTCCGGGTTCCTTAAAAGCTATTAGTAAGTAAGTAAATATGTACATTTCTACCACGCCTTAGACCAGGCCTGCAGAACTCGCAAAGTAGGGGAACTATGACGTCAGCCTCACTCCACTTCTATTGGGTATGATCGACTTCCGCCCCGAGAATGAATGTTGATGTAGCCGAGCGTAACTAGAACGCCGTGACCGCACAGGTAGAAAAGGTGGTGGGGTAAAAGAGGGGAGGAAAGCAGTCGCTCTCAAGAGCTACTGTTCTGCAGGCCTGTCTTATACGGACGGAGATCCTTCGACTCAGGGACTATGCTATTCTCATGCGGCCCATCGCACTGGGAGGAAATAAAATGAGACTAGATAAGTTGAAGGAATTGTTTCGCACCCAAAAAAATACCACAAATTTGTCTCACACAGTTTTCTAACAGTCTACTAGCCAGCCTCGAGATGAATCGAATCTTACAGTAGATATCCCGGCACTACATGCAAATCCATTGCAGTCATCAGTGCACAAGGAGATAGCACTACTGTCTTACGGTCTCCATTTGGTATTGCCAAGCTCCTGCGGCATTCTGAGAAATGGTATGCAATAAGAGAAAAAGCAATGTGAAGTGGAGTGTGTTGGTACCATCAAATTTATAAAGGTGAAGAAAATTCCACGTAAATCCTTATTCTGCTGTGTTCTGCAACGTATCTATTCTAGTGAAATCCGGGGATCAAACTCGGATATACAGTGTAATGAGCCCTAGCACCCTAGCACTGAGAATTAACTTTTATGAAGGTATAGTTCTTGCCGACAAAAGTGAGGCACCGTCAGCCCGGTTAAGTGAATGCTTGAATTTGAAATATATAGGCTAAATAACATGAACTAGGCATAGAATATAATATTTTGAATGAAGTACAGATCTCTCAACAGATGAAACAAATCCTTGCTAAATTAAACAATTAATCTTTTGATATGAAAATATATTCTGACGTTATATCTTGCAATAAGGAAGGTACGAAATGAAAAGAACATTGCAGGGAAGGCAAACAATAATATAAAAGAATCTATTATAGATGTAGAATTTAATTATAATTAAAGCTGGCAGGGCGTAAAACGTACCGAAGGGCATTTCAAATGTTCACAAAAAAAAAGACAGCAATAAAGAGAACGTGTAATGGGAATAAGAGGATTACATTAAGAAATACAAAACTTAATGAAAACAGAACGTATTTTCAAGTTATGGAATTTTGTACGAAATGGGTGACAGTATAAGAGAAAACTGCGATGTATAAAGGGCAGATAAAAGAAAAAGTTCATCTGAAAAGTTAATGTAAGCAGAGTAAAGACAAGGAAATATTTTAAGAAGCGAGAAGTGAGTGGGAATATGACGCAAACGATCGATTGGAGAGAATGACAGCGTAGGCGAAACAAACGCGGGACAATAAAAGTGAAGTTGGAACTGTTTTCCCAACGCAAGCGAAATAAACGCGAAAGAGACCATTACCAGAACGAAAGAATCAGAAGAGAAACATGGAAAGAACCCAATGATAAAGGAAACAAGAGGAGCATTAAAGAAATAACTACGAAGAGAGAAAGAAACAAATGGCTGGAAGGACATTGAAAAGGCAATGAAGCTGGTGGGAAAAAGACATGAATGCCTGCGAGATAGTGAAAGCGGGCCGCTCGTCACGCATGGTGGAGAAGTTGCCTATAGAGCATGGCGACAATCGCTCTTGCTGGAGCTTAACAGTGTAGTTCCATCACGTTGAAGACTGTGTTGTTGTGTTCTGGTTTTGGTTTCGTTTTATTTGATGGCATGGAGTATAATAATATAACATAAATATAATTCATGTTATAGGATAGCAAACTAATTTTTAATAATTTATCAAATCATGAAATGTAGCTAATTGGCAGTATTATCAAAAGTATTTTCTTTTGCCACGAACAGCGTATAATTCCAAATAAATACAGCATCATTAACCTTTCTCCTATTAGACCACGAGGCCGACGGTCTTCTATTTTCCATTCCTATCCTCAGAATTCGGCCAAGGAATCTTTTCCCAGAAAGACGGTATTTTAGAATTGCCTTTGGGAATTTACTGTTGGGCAATCTATCCTCATGATTTATCTAATTTAGTTAATACTACATAATGTAGATCTTTACAGGTTCCATGAGAAGTAAAATCAACACGTAATAGAAGATAAGCTCCCTAAGTTCGCCACCTTAATCAAATTTATTTTTAAATTGATGATGAAGTCTTATTTCGAATGTATAAAAAATTGCGTTGCAACATTAATACTAAATATATTATTTAATGTACCGAAGTACATATGATGTTTCCATGCGGATATTCTGCGTCATCGTACATTGAAAGAGCAGTGGAACGGAGAAAAATTCTCTCCGGCACCGGGATTTGAACCCAGGTTTTCAGCTCTACGTGCTGATGCTTTATCCACTAAGGGAACCCAAGAGGTGGAACTTAAACTGAGACGATTCGATCCGACACCGAGATGGAAATCCGGTGCGGCTTAGTGGAGAAAGCATCAGCATGTAGAGCTGAAAACTCGGGTTCAAATCCCGGTGCCGGAGAGAATTTTTCTCCGTTCCACTATTCTTTCATCATTAATACTAAAGCTCAGTTGACATAAAAATTTCGTAAAGAATAAGGTACTCCTGGTAGAGAAACAAAAGAAACAGGATGATGCAACTGGCGAACTCAGGACGCGTGTATTCCCTAAGTTCGCCACTGGTGTGCCTGTTGCAAATTCAAATACTATTTTAATATCAGAGCACAGATGTAATATATTTTACTACTTAAAAAATCGTCATAGTAGGAATTAAACAAAGTTTTACCACTAATAAATTAACACAAGGTTAAAAATTTTAATATTGTTTTACCTATAAGTTATCTAAAATATCACTCATTTATATACTAGAATTAAAACTATAATCAGTTATTTAAACTGCGAATTGTTTAAAACGATCTCAGAGAAGCAACAGCAAATAATCCTATGTTGGCCATTGGAGAAGTTGCAGTGGCGAACTTAAGAATAGTTCCAAAATTTAATAAACATGTCATAAAATAGGACATCACTTTAGTAAATGTAATTCTAAAAATACAGCCAGAAAATACACAAAATAGACTTTAAAATGATATATTACACTCTGTAAATGTATTATTTATTCCGTTGGATGAAACGGATACTTACGTAGAAAATCTTATACCGGCAACCACAGTTAACACAATATGGCAACTACCTCATAGCAAGAGATACTGGTAATGCGTCTTGCATATTCAACGAAGTCCTAAGTCATTATGCATCAAGTTACTGCATCCAACATTTGGCAAAATATAGTATCTTAACGAAAATGACCAGTGGCTAACTCTGCAGACCTGGCGAACTTAGAGTTACCAACCTTAACCCTTGTACTACCTGAAATTCTTGTCAACGATTACGAGGTGGTCAATGGTGACCCCAATATTTAAAAAAATAAAAACAAACTTTAATTTTCAATATTGATAATTTTGTACTAAATTAGTATTTGGCCATTGCCTTGATCATAATTTATTCATGTAATTATTATTTGAGTACAATATTGTCATTTTACTGCAGCTATTGACACTGGTCTGTAAAAAAAATGTAATTTTTTCAAACATGTGTCATATGGGCTTTGAACAACTTCTTCATTCAATTACTACATTGTTTGCATACCAAATGATCTTGTCGTGTTCAATTTGCACAGCTTTAGCATATGCCTTGAATGTTTTTGGTCAACAGATCTGCTACAAAGAACACAGCGATCTCGTTTCGATCCTTTCCCAGGAAGTGTTGGATTTTTCGGCACTGCCGCCCTTAGTCTAGAAATTTCCTTTACTAGAAACTTTCCCAGCTCCTGTAAAGTTTGCCTTGATTGCAGTTCTGGTTCAACAAGCCATATAATAAATGCATTCAGAACGCTTATATCATCCATATCGTAAAATATGATCATTGGCCACCGTTGTGTCTTTCTTTTGGTAGTGTATGTTCTGACAAACTGGTATATTGTGTCACAACCAGATTTCTTAGTCATGTGAGGTTTAACTTTCTCATTGCATTCAACATCAGCATTCTCATGATTTAAAATTAAGAACAGGTCAAAATAGGGTATTTTTCTGCCACTAGATAACACACGAGTTAATTACGAGTGGTTTATCTGCAATAAATTATAAACCGAACTAAATGTCGTTTTGGGGTGAATGTTGACCCCATGGTGCTTGATGTAATTAAATGAGTATTTCAGTAATTAAAAAGGCTAGACGAAAAATATTTTAAACCAATGTCATTAGGTGAAAATAAATAAAATTCAAGGAGGGGAAAAAAATAAAAATAATTTTTGAAGGAGATACAAAGGATTTGTTTAACTTTGTGTAACTTAGAAAAGCTAGTTATATCCAGCTGTTACCACTAAAATGGACGAAAATTGAATTTATGCTGGCTGTATGCATCCAAGTTCTTATGGTCGGTATTGTGTAGGCCTCCAACAGTACAACATTTTAATTTACCAGAGGAAAAGTAAATAACCCTCCCTCCCAGAACAATTGAAGAAGGGTTTTCTCAGTGTTCAAGGCGTCAACTGAATATAAAAATCTGTAGTTCTCTTTTGTTTATTTTGTTTTGCAGCCTTATCAATTTATTTATTTTTGTATATAATCCGACCAGAATGTTGTTA
Source organism: Periplaneta americana (assembly GCF_040183065.1). Classification (NCBI taxonomy): domain Eukaryota; kingdom Metazoa; phylum Arthropoda; class Insecta; order Blattodea; family Blattidae; genus Periplaneta; species Periplaneta americana. The sequence goes on along the minus strand of NC_091127.1, from coordinate 61,822,702 downwards.
CCCGTGGCAGAAATTGGAACATATCTGTTTACGTATCCGTCCGTCCCCTCAACAACCCGCGACTTCCTATCGATAAAGGACGACGTAGTGTATAGAAACAGCAGCGCTGTCAAGGCATAGGGTAATAACATTCTGGTCGGGTTATACCTCGGTCTCCGTGCCATACCATTTATTTTGTATTGTATTGTAAATATGACTTGTAAATATGAATTTCTAACATAAAACATTGTAAATGTTTAAATATTTATCTGAAAATAAACACTTCCATGTTTTAAAAAATATTGTTGCCAGTTTGTAGCTTAATTTCCCATGTGCAGTATTACATTGGCCTTGTTTAATTTTACTATTGTCATATCAGTTAACACAGATAGGTCGAAATAACCTCATCTGCCAGATAACTTTAGCACACAGCTTTGAACTAAGCTTTATCACATGCACTATTCTCAGTGACTATTATGATTGTTGAAATGCGTTTAGGAAATGTTCACTCGCAAATCAAATTTGGAGCTTCATCTTCGAAATTTTGACAAGAAATCAGAAAAATAACATTTAAAAATATATATTGTTGTGGGTCAAAGTAACCCCTGTTTAAAGTAATTATGTACAGTAGTGGCAAAAAAAACCGGACCGACGGAATAATCAAAGTCCCCGAAATGAGCCACTGCGCATGCCACGCCCGCATTCACAAGATAGCGAGTAATCTTTTGAAATTGTTGTAGTTTCGACTGCTGACGTAGCCCATTTCGAAAGCCATTCGAAAATAAGCTGGTAAAATTCATGTTCTGGGAATATTAAGTTAATTAAGTAGTAAAATATCGCTGCAATAGAAAAGAATTGGGAATAAATTTGAATAAGGATCAAAAAAAGTTTCCTTCCCAGGTAGGATTCGAACCACGAAAGTCTTAGTTACCAGTCTATCGTACTGTCACTGTGAATAAGGCTCCGAAATCAGCTACAAGGGTCGGTTTGGTTTTTTTTTGCCAATACTGTACATCACCACCTACGAATAATATTATAATCATAAAAACAATTAAAATACCAAATAATATAATACATGTATTAAGTAATCTTCTTTGAAAACAAAGTCCATAATACGTTTGTTGGTATGAGGGAGCTTATAGATAACTTTATTTTTGAAATTGGAAATGTGAAAGATAAAGTCTATTTCCTAAGAAAAAATTGTTAATATCGAAAGTCTCTTTTGTCCCATGGTAATTTTATAGATTGCTTTAGATTTAGAACTAAAGTGATTCGTCCTAATTTTTAATCCCGTACTTCTCTTTCGCTGAATGCAAACTGGAATCATGTTAAATTACATTAGTTGATTCACTGTCGAGTTTAATGAGAGGGGATGGTTAAATTTAATTTTTTTCCTAATTCATGCAGAATTTCAATTTTTTTATTTAGAAATATTATTTATGATATAACTTAATTTTGAGATTAGTTTAAAAAAGATCGGCTCCAAATTAAAAAAAAAATGAACACTCTACATTAATTGACCGAAATACTGTAGATATATCTCAGGTATTTCTTAAGATAAATTCAAAATTCCTATGATATTTGACTTCTAAACGTACTTGCTTTAAAATGTCTGTAAGACAATTTTTATTGGCTTTTAGAATTTCAAGATATATAATTATATTTTAAGAATTTATTTTAGAGCTACCTTAATAGAAATATAGAGGCGTGTACTTCAAATGAAAAAAAAATAATAATATTTCAGACGAAAGCTTCTTATTAGCCTAAAGATTATATGAACCAAATATCATGGATGTGGCGTTATTATTCCCGAAGGCATTTAACTTTTAGTATGAGAATAAAGCAAAACATTAAAGTTACAGGTAATTGCAAGCAAAGTTTAATGTCGTTTAAAAACCCTGTGCACCAGAGCATTAAAATGGCGTTACAGCAGCTGACAAGGTCGTAAATGTGCATTAAATGTTGAATTAATGTATTTTTAACCTATCAAATATCAATTTAAAGGAAAGAAAAATAGAAAATTTACTTATTTATCAACATATTTAACCATTCTCTCACTTTAAACACACAACTTTAACAGTAACAATGGTACTCACATCTTACCCCCAATTTGGTTTGCAATTTGAGTGCAACCAGCGTTAGCAATATCCGTCTTAACGACTCAGCTTGTAAAATATTTACTTCAAATGCGCACGCACAAGAAGCGAGCGATAATTGTGCTCGGTGGCAAAGCAAATTGTTACACGTCACTGGACGAAACGCAAGCAAAATTATGTTGCTGTTGATTGAAGAGAGATTTAAACGAATCGCAGCTCGGAAAGAATTAACTGAAATGATATTGAGAAAAGTAACAATTAAATCTCGATATAATTAAAAATACAGGGTGCAAACTATATAAACTGTCACAATTGTATAGGCAGTACATTTCGGTCTACTGAACAAAATATCTCATTTATTTAATTATTTCTCATAATTTTATTTTCAATTTTTTTAAATACCATGTTCTTAACATTGATAGTATTTTAATTATTTATTTACATTTCGTCTTAACGTAAATGTTATTACTAGACTTCGTGGAATTGCCACGAGAATCGTAAGGTTTACTGCGCACGCAGTATAGACTGTATGAGAAGGGAGCGTGCAAAGGATTTGAGTATGCCTCTGATGTAAACACTGAGCAGTATACTGCGGTTACAATAAAAGCTGTATCCTGCATTCAAGAAATGTAATGAATGGTCATTGAAGTAGGAAATGTCTAAACATGTAAATACACAATTATTTTATAGTGAGATATATTAACTCTTAAAATTTAATCTAAGATACTCACATCATTCTTGAATATGTGCATTGCAGTGAAGATTTAGGTACATTTTGAGCGACTGCAAAGTAATCTCCTCAGATGGTCACTTAAACAGTTTTTATATTGGGAAATGTACGTTCAACATCACACGATGTAGGCCTAATACGTGCATATTTGAAGAACGGAAAGTCACTACTTTTTAGTACACCAACTTCAGACGTCTTGTCGTGACCTGATAGTACATAATTTATAATACGAAGCTATGAATAGGCAGAATTTTTAGCAATAATGTTTCTTTACTCACATTTCACTTTTTCTGAAATTAGTGAATTGTTATTTTGGATAACGGTTTGTGATACTTTATCCACTATATTAAGGGCTTCTGAGAGTTGTAGTTTAGACGATTCTAACAGAATGATGCTTTTGGACACGATTTTAAAATTAGAATCAATGGACAGAATATCTTCCAATAGCTGTTCAGAAGGCAATGATTTTATAGCTGCAACAGCGGAACTGTCTGTCCTATTCAACGCATCAATTATCTCCATTATTTTGCTGCAATGTTCTGCATAATAATTAACAGCATCCAACCACGTTCCCCAACGGGTCAAGACTGGCTGCGGGGGTAAGGGTATTCCAGGGGCAATTATTTGGAACAGCAACACTCTCATTGTAGTATGTTTGATTGAATTCTTGTCTACACTGAACAATTGTTAAGCTTTGACTATTCCAACCACAGTAATGCAAAAACAAGTGCTTACATAGGTATACATTAGCTGTAGCTGCTCTATCTATTTGGACCGGTCACATCTCTTAACATGAACTGCTTATACTACGCGACCGAGCGGTCGCTCACCTCCTCTATACTACCGTACATCAGCAACCTGATTGCATGCTGCGTGTGGCAATTCAACGAAGTCTAGTTATTACCAATAACATTGCACCCAACACATACCAATACACAAAATATTAACAAACAACTGCTTCAACGTACATACTGGGCAAAGTAGCCTAAATAATATCCGTCTATATCCTTTTCCAAAAACATTAGACTCACAAAACACATTTTTCCTGGGAAAACCATAACAGTTAGAGGAAAACAATGCTTAACGTTTTCCGTCAGCTTTTTATGCTCTACCAGCAATATTTTTTGCAGTTTATAGTTTACACCCTGTATAATAGGTTACATGCTGCAAACGTGGTGCTTTCGCAAACGTGTAACCACTGCCTTGTTTCGCATTCCTATATTGGAAATACGTTACTGGAAAATACTATTTTAATGCAAAAATCGCCCTGAAAATTAATAGTAGGAACATTCTAATAGTAAGATATATCTGTAACTAACTTGTGCTATTCCTTCTCTGAAATATGGTCGGATTTACTACGAGAAGATCCTCTTTCTTAGGAGATTCAAATATTTGTTTCGTTTTACTTTCTTCTAGACCTCTAGTAATATGGCTGAGTCATTTAATTCGTTCTGCTTCAATTCAGGATCTCCAGTATTATCACTCTATATTTTATTTCTGTGATAAAATTTCCCAAGTCCTCCGATGTAGGGTAACGGTTAGCATGTCTGACCGTGAAACTAGCGGCCCCGGATTGAAATCGTAGTTGGGACAAGTTACGTGGTTGAAATTTATTCCGGAGTTTTCCCTCAGCTCTTTTAGAGCAAATGCTGGGTAACTTTCGACGCTGGACCGTAGACTCATTTCGCTGGCGTTATATTCATCTCATTCAGACAGGTAGATAACCTTAGCAATTGAAAAAGCGTCTTAAAATAAGCAGTTAAAAATGGCCCAAGATATCAAACCCGACCAAGGATAACGACGATAAATAAATTATATAAAGTATTCTTCGAAGAAAATGAAGGTATTTGCTGTCTCGTACATATAAGACAGTCTAAAACGAATTCTACGATCTATAGACTTACCAAGAGCTTAGCATTATTTCGAAACTTCAGAAATATTTCTTGTCAAGTTTGTTGATATTGGTTTAAAACCCGAAAATGGGAGTATAGAATAGAATACATGAAAGTTTAGCTTTAGGAAATCTAATCCCATGCAGTCTATTCAAATATAGTTTAATCTAGTCCTGCCTAACGCAACCTAACCTAATCAAATCAAACCTAATCCAACATAACCCGCTATAGTCAAATATAACACTGTCTAATACAATGTAAGCAAACTACTTCGCTTTATGCAGTAAACCTTATTACATAATGTGATCCAGTCTAAGAACACGTAATAATTATGGAAATTAACACGATTTTTCTTTGTTTAATTATTGTAAAAAATTGAAAAGTCATTATATCCTTATGCTCTGCAAATATTTCTCTCTTAAGGCTGGTTCACAATAAACCGGGAACGAGAACCAGAATGAAAACGAGAAGCAGAGGACGTGAATATGAAAATGTTTGATTCACAATAAACCGAGAGCATAGACGACTATGCATATCGATATATATGTCAATAACGATATGTAAAGTCGATATTACGCATTCTAATGTTATTTGTGTATAATTGACCAATGGCGTTCTCTCATGAGTACAAGGCAGCCAACATAAACACAGCTTAACAAACTTCGAAATTACAACTGAAACATTTCATTAGGTACGATACTATAAATATTTCCACGCATCTTTATTATCACAACCTATTTTAAGTCTACCATAACGTAAAATAATTAGAGAAGAAAGATTTGTAATAGAACAAAAATGAACACAACAATTGTTATTGAATTGAAACATGAATATGTAGTGTGTAATACAACCAATACAGTAATAAAATATGATTCACTCACGATCGATGTTCAAAGACGCAGTTATTGAAAGCCACGTATTCTGCTTCATTTTCTCATCTTTATACGAGGCGCGCTGCTTATCGTAAACGTGAGGATTTTCCTCAACACTCAATATTAGAATCTCATCAAATAAAACTTGCTCCATGATGCACAGCACAGAACAAAATAATGCATAGGTTATGTCACGGTCTTCTTGCTACAAAATATATGACGACAAAATAGCTTTTAGATGGCAATAGAATGAATCTAGTGGGCTGTGATCGGAAACGTGAACGCCAAACTTGAAACTTGGCCAACTCTCCGTTCCCGATCCCGGGCTCCGGCAAGCTTTTCGTTAATTGTAAATGCTCACATTTAAATGTACACATTTTAATAATTTTACCGTTTTCGTTACAATTCTCGTTTCCGGTTTATTGTAAAGCAGCCTTTATCATGTTGATGTTAAACTCTATTAATTTAATTGTATTCTTACTTATTTCATTTTTCATTTCATTTCCACTTTTAAATAATTTGGCAGGTTTTTATAAGGTATTAATATTAAGGGAACAAAATTACAAAAAATCAAGAGTGGGTCTAATTAATATAGATTATAAATTTTCGCAATCGCGATAAAAGCGAAATGTGCGAAAATGCTGTCAAAATAAGTAATTTTATGTTTTGTAAAGAATATTTGGTATATTATTGTAGTTTTATCTGCTATAAAAAGCGAGAAACAGTATAAAATGCGAAAGTATGAGTTTCTACTAAATAAGAGCTAAATCACATTTTAGAATATATGAGACATTTTTGTGTTTGTGAAGAAACATCCGAATCTGCCTAAAGACTCGATGACATACAGATTCTTAAATATTTTTTAATATTTTGGTCACCCTCTCCTTGTTAGCTTTTACAGTATGAATAGTATATGGATGTGACCTACCGGATAACCACTTTGCTATCTCGTTACTTCGAGTTTTCAAATAATCTGTCTGGTGCTGGTGGTGGAATATTGTCGCTTCATCGATCTCTTCAGGCCCAGTGTTCACCAACAAACAAGCTGTATGTGGTAACGAGTGATTATGAATAACAAGATTGATCGGGATAAAAACACATTATATCTGTTGGCATATATTTTTCTTAAGGTGATTATGACTGAGTAACTTGATGAATCTGGATAAACTTACACAATATCTTTCGGCATATTTCTTAATGTTCACAATTTCACAGTAATTTTGTGTGTTACTTTGCTTATTTATTATTTTCAACCATTTTAACTGGAAAATTTATAAAATGGACCTGTTAGCACATTGATGACATTGAATTCCTACCACAAAACTCTCAATAAAGAATGTTGCATCCAAAAACTCTACAGAATACTAAATTATAACACTGAAAGTTCGGAAAACATATTATTTCTCTTCCTAGTGTTAAATTTTATATTACCTTGTTAACATGTTACAGTCTGCTATTGGCCATCTTCAGAACTGGTTGTTGTTGGTCTTGGCGCCTTTTGTTTTGTTTCCTGTGGGGATGTGTTTGTGTAGTATAATATGGAGTCAAAGAGTGTGTGTATTAATTCAGTTATGTGATGAGAATTTCATTTGTATGTGTTTTTGTGTGTCTATACTAAATATGCTTGTGTGTGTATAGTATAATTTCAGAACACATACACTCTTTGACTCCACATTATATTATGCAAACACACCCCCACAGGAACAAAACAAAAGGCGCCAAGACCAACAACAATCAGTTCTGAAGCTGGCAAATAGCAGGCTGAAACATGTTAATAAGGTAATATAAATTTAACACAAAGACAAATAATACGTTTTCCGAAGTGATATAGTGTTAAAAGTTGTGTAAACAAGATGTATACTAAAAGTTCTATAAAATGCTAAATTTCATTCTTATAGTACCAAATTTTTAGTTCTAAGTTGTTAAATCTACTGTTTCCAGTAAGGAATAAAGAGTGAAGTGCCTACAGTAAGTGCTATGACATTTTGAAACCAAGAATATCGACGAAATCGATCAGTAAAAGAATACATATAATTTAAAATTTTGGGTTATTCAAACATCAGCAAGAGTGATTTTATTGTATCATGAACTCCTGTTCGGTTGTTTCAGTATTGTTATTGTAGTTGTTCTTGGGTAAATTAATGTGCGCATTTTGCAAATTACTATCTACCAGAAAGTAGTAGTTGTTCGTTTAAAATTATGAATTTACTTTATTAAGGGTGCTATGCATAGACATTTCGCTAGCCCGCGCTACGACGTGCTAAACTAGCCCCGGCTATCGAGTGATTACTTGTACAGGATTCATATCATATCATATATCATATCATATCATATCATATCATATCATATCATATCATATCATATCATATCATATCATATCATATCATATCATATCATATCATATCATATCATATCATATCATATCATATCATATCATATCATATCATATCATATCATATCGCTAACACTGATTTATGAATACGAAAAACGTTAGTTCGCTAATCATCCACCGGAAGCCCTCGCTAAGAATGTCTATGAATATGGCCCTAAGTGTTTATTTTGAGTGTAGCACAACTTGTTTCAGGGCACTAGGAAGATTCATGACTTGAAATAGATTGTGGCATGGACAATACAATTTGTAGAAATCGTGGAAAATTGTAAATAATATGAGGATATTCCTCCAGACTACTCCTGAATGTTGTTAATACTCCAGAAAAGACGATACCAATAATAAAGAAAAAAATGACTACCTTATATAAATGTCTTGAAATTCGTTTGTAACAAAATAACCTCCATTCTTTTGTCAAACAATTTACTAAGGGAACATGAGGTAAAACTGTACTCCTAGCCGTGACTATTGTAACCTTATACTACGTAATAGAGCAGCGATTGTTTCATACATATGCAATATTGAAAGTTTCGAAATAGCCATACTAAGTAAATATAGTGACTATTTCTGATTTGTAGTAAACAATACAGCTCTAAATATACAAATAAAAGTGCGTCATAAAATCCGAGTTGCAAGAGAAGAGCATGCAACGCAGTGCTTTAGGGCATTATAAGAAGCCTGTGGAGAGATATCTTACAATACAGAACTATTGCAAGTTTGGTGGAAGCGAGGCATTCACATTCAATCAAGAGTTGACATCCGAAGAGTTTTAGATTGATCAGTGAAGGAGATATACAGAAATGCTGCTGAAAATAGAGTTCGCCGTCTTCCTACGTATTGTTGACGTGGCAAGAGACTACATTCATTTGAAGTATGCAATGTCAAAAGTAGCCTAAATACATTTAGTGAGAAACAGTAACTATGTTACCATTACTTTTCGAATGCTCTAGTAAAAATCCATGGTGCTACAGCCCTTTGCAGCGCCAAGATCGACTAGTTGGCTGCTGGCCTCACGTCCACATGACGAAGCAGAGGTGGACGATCATCCAACCATAATGGAGGTATCATGTCATTAGCACGATGATCCCCCCAGTCGTTATAGCTGGTTTGCGAAACAGAATTTTATCTACCTATCGTAGCTCCTCAAGTGCATCACGATGCTGGGTGGGCACCGGTCCCACACACTCGCCGAAATTTCATGAGAAAATTTCTTCCCCCATGAGGACTCGAACAGCGCGCATTCCATAACGCGAGTCCTAGGCAGGATGCCTTAGACCGCGACGCCACGGTGCGAAATTCGAATGCTCTAATATTAATTATTTTTCTATAAACAATGTTAGAGATCTTTCATTCGTTACTTTTAATAACTGCATTTTTAAACTTCACTATGAAATAACGAAAGGTAGTCATAAAATAATAGCAGTATTATAATATAATTTGGTTAATCAGAGGGAAAGAAAGTGGAAGAAGATAGCAGTGAATTACAAGACAACTTGAATACGAGATAGGATGCTGAAGAAAGAGATGGCTGGAAGGAAATGAAGGAGAAATCTGTTTAATTGTACTAATGGAATGTGTATCACCCCAGCGCTTGCTTCAAATGTCATGAAGTACCACCTGACAAGTAGTAGAGGTACAGTTCATCCCAGAGAACAACGAAGCGAAGAATACTTATGTTATGGATACACTCCAGATATGTATGAACGATTTTAGTGGGTAAAGTAAGCCTGTAAGCTATTTAAGATTATGTTATTCAGCTCACTTCTCAAACAACGATTTGATAGGACGCAAACCATTTTTACGCACACAAAACGTTCGTAGCATGTGTTACATTGCAGCTGACTCCGTTCCGATCCCTAATATTCTATTCACTCTGGCAATCTTTGGAGGCTTCTCTCTACTTCCATTGCTTATTCTGTAGTCAGCAGCAATCATATCCTACGGCTTCTTTTAACGCCTTCAAGAAAGACTTTTGTCCAAGAATTCTATTCGCGCTCTGTAGCAAGTGTCAATAGTGTTATATTTCTCTCTATTTGTGTAACTCATATCTTGTTTAAAAGAAATTCTTTTATAGAATTAACTTCAATTCCTTCTTCTACTAACTCACTTGTAGGTTTTATGTATTAAAGTGTCAAACAGTTTCGTCTGGTCACCTCTGAAACTCCCTTTCATGAAAAGAAATTGAATTAAGAACGAGTGTTATCAGTTTTATAGGAATTTAAATTAATTTGTGGTTATTCTATGGCACTTCTTCTAAAGATCTATATACGGTAAAGGTGTAATTTTGTGTGAAGAAGGAAAGAATATGAACTTCAAATTCAATATAGATAAAATACTATATAGTATAAATATATGACTTAAATGTAAATCTGTGGTAATAGCTGTTCGTGATCATGACAAAAGCATTACATATCTTGTTTTGCACAATCTTGCGTTTATGTACAGTGATGCTGTATTTCAGACGAACTGCTAGAAAATCTCTGAATTGCAAATAGAACTCGTGTTTCGTGCAGAATATTTTTCTTGCTTACCTAACTCTTCAATAGGCTACATCATTTGAATTTAAGGACAAGCTTCTAAGCTTTCAACGTATTCCGAATCTCACTGGACCGGTGAACAACAATGACGTCACGCTGCAGCGAAATAGGAACAAAACTGCTGGAAAGGTTCGATGGCTATCATTGGCGGCTGTACAAGTTGTCTGTGCTACGCTAGCAAAATTTTACGAAATTTTCGTACCGTCAACTCGTTCAAAAGAAAACATCAAACAATTTGTTTCTTGAACCAGTAGTAATAACTGGTCCGTTGACATGTTCGCTTATAAGCCATTAACATATTGTTTTTACATTGTTCTCATTACAAACAATACAGCAGAACACACCGCCATGACACAACAGTGCACGATGTCATTCGTCTGCTAATTCCCGCCCTATACAAATACCAATCAGATTTACTGATGGAGACTGCCACCACCTCTGCAAGCTGATGGAACCGGTGCAACACCGGTGGAGCATCAGTGACGTCATCGTTGAAATTCGGAACACCGCGATGCCATCAGATTGCTCAGCGCTGGGATTCGGAATACGCTGATTGTTATTTCCATGATATACTGAACCATTCTCAAGTAAATAATGAAATATCGTCGAATACTAAATACACTATTCTGACATGTCTTACAAAAATCTTAGTAATCAATTTATGTTTACCACATGTGGTCCTTCATGACAAACTCAGAATAAACATGAAAAATGCCTTTTTTCGGTTGAGAAATGTTTGTCATCCAGTCTGCTCTAAAAAATCTGAAAGTAGGAATTTATAAAACATTTATAAGTTATTACCGGTTGTTCTGTATGATTGTGAAACTTGGACTTTCACTTTGAGAGAGGAACAGAGGTTAAGGACGTTTGAGAATAAAGTGCTTAGGAACATATTTGTGGATACGAGGGATGAAGTTGCAAGAGGATGGAAAAAGTTACACAACGCAGAACTGCACGCATTTTATTCTTCACCTGACATAATTAGGAACATGAGACTCAGACGTTTGAGATGGGCAGGGCATGTAGCACATATGGACGAACCCAGAAATGGTTATAGAGTGTTAGTTGATAGGTCGGAGGTTAAAATACCTTTGGGAAGGCCGAGATGTAAATGGGAGTATAATATTGAAATATATTTGAGGGAAATGGATTAATCTTGCTCAGGACAGGAAACGATGGCGGGCTTATGTGAGAGAGGCAATGAACCTCTGGGTTTCTTAAAAGCCATTTGTAAGTAAGTAATATCCTTCAAGTCACCGGCGTAACTCAGTCGGCTAAGGCGCTTGCCTGCCGATCCGGATTTTTACTCGGGCGCAGGTGCGATCCCAGCTTGGATTGATTACCTGGTTGGGTTTTTTCCGAGGTTTTCCCAAACCGTAAGGCGAATGTCAGGTAATCTGTGGCAAATCCTCGGTCTCAGCTCGCCAAATATCATCTCGGTATCACCAATCCCATTGACGCTAAATAACCTCGTAGCTGATACAGCGTCGTTAAATAAGCAAGTACAAAAAAAGATCCTTTATAATATCAGAATGAGTCTAAAATTTGTAGTGGTAATTACTGTAAAGGAATGCTAACCAACAAATCCGTAGTTTCAAATAAATAGGGAGAAAAAATTCGGTGTTAGAAGTTCCAAGAAAAATTTTGCGTTCTACGAACATTAAAGGAGGCAGGTACATTACAATTATTTAGTCCTGACAGTCGCCGGGAATGTGCGCCTGGGACAGGCGAGTCCATTAAGTTATGCCAAGGGGTGTTAAGGTTAGTTTTTCGTCTGCAGTCAGAGCGATCGGCTGTCACGCATGCGGTATAGCGTTGTGTTTCCAGGACAGTTAAGTTGTACTGCATTCCTTTACCGACCGCTCGCCCCTATCTTTACTCCGGAGCTCTCCCCACTACTCCTATTACTTCCCCTCTTTCGCTTCGCTGAGCTGTCAGGACTAAATAATTATTTCAGTATATTTATTACTTTTAAATTTGTGAATTTTAATGCCGTATATTGCACTTGGTACCACATTGCACATTATACCTTTAACTCTGTCTTCTCGCTAACTACATTCTGAAAGTCCATTTTCATGATTATTCTGAACCTACTTAATAGAATTTTACTTTGTTTAATGCTTTGAGTTACGTACGAGTATATGGATTCTGACGAAGGAAGTAACCGCTATTTTTAATAATTAAATTATGCACTAATAAATGTTAGAAAATTGAAGATTATTTTAATATAATGAAGAAAAGTAGGGTTTTCTGTTTATTAATTTGCAATTGCGTATCGGATATGTATACTTAAAAAACCATATTTAATGTAGTCAATTTTTTACTCTCACAGTTGTACCTAACCCCTTAAATTTACCGCTAACGAAACCACACTTTACATTCAGAGCTTTTAATTTGTGACTTAAAATTTACACTTTACTACATTAATGTATACTCTGAACTATCTGCTATATGTTCCTCTTGCTCAACACTCACTATTCTTATGGGGAATCCCCAACTTATCTCTAAATAGTAATTTCATTGGTGTTCAGGTAAAAGAGCTTATCCTACAAAAGATTTTTTTTTTCACAAACAGCTATAATTACATTTTAAAACATTACTGTTAGTTACTTTATATGAAGGAATGTAAACATAATTGTAAAAAGAACATATTTTCACGTTTTGTAATTAAATTTTAACCGTTTACACTAACTACGGCAAAAAAGTCGTATATAAAAATGAGGGTTAAGCCCTTTTATCTAAACACCGTCGGTATGATGTCTAGCAGATAGGAAGTGAATAATGATGACCAGGCGTGGCAAACACGTGTATTCCAACAGTTTATCAAATATGCTACCCAAATGCAAATTTAAAACTGTTGCCTTTTATTTTGCCTAGTTGATTGCCTAGAATCAAACTGCACTTTCTCCAAATTATGAAATACGGGATTAAGGTATTTTTCAGTGCAGAATTTTGTAGAGAATATTATAAACTGCTCGTTTGGAGTTAAATGGAATTTATCTTCCTTGACTTTACTAGTAAAATCACCATTTGGACTGTAAATGCACTAGTTTTTCGTCTTTTCTGACAAATCATATTTTTTGGATGAAGTTCAGTTTCATTTTTGGTGACTCAATCGTTCGTATTTAGAGCTTCTTTTCTGGATTTCATTTAATTTGTGCAGTATATAGCTGTGTAATTCTTTAAAATATTGATTCCATTCCGATGTTGTTAGAAATTCTTAGATGTAAAATATGTAGTTAGTTTGAAAAAATTGAATGACGGTTTTTCGTGGAGTTAAGATTGTACAGAACATTGCAAATTTACCAAATGGTTTTTTGCAACACATCTATGCGCCGTGTTAAGGTATTTATTCACAACATAAAACCTTGAGTGAATAAATACATTAACACGGCCTATAGATGTGTTGCAAAAAACCATTTGGTAAATTAGCAATGTTCTGTACAGTGATTTGCTTTAATTGTACCTACCATTAGGCGAGGATTTGGCGTCATGATGATGTCACATTACGAAAGTCCGACCATGTGTCAGTCTTGCATGTGAGGTTTAAATTTCTTGGGAGAACAGAAGGCCAAAACCTCGACAAGGATAAAATGTTTAAGAAAGAGGAAGAAATGAACCCTGAAATTAATCTGGCTGAAATTGTTAAATATATTGGGGCGTTCTGTACTGTTTCATATTTATTGTGGCGTTCTGTTCCCTGCAAGAAGCATGATTCCATTTCTCTGGTTCTCTCCTCACTTCGACCGCAGTAGCAGCTGTTCTCCCTGACTCGGATCGACTGTAAGGGGAAAGCACCCCTCCTCCGCCACCCTCGCTAACCCCTGGTCGTCGTCACGGAGAGTTATCGGTGCAATATCGCGCCCCGACTCTGAGACAGGCGGCTCGATGTTATAAAAGAGCTTCTTCATCCCTTGCCAGGACTTCATATATCGCAGCGAGATAAGTCAGCAAAGCAAAGACTCTAGTCACTTTCATTACATATGGCTCCGTGGAGAATCTGTGTTTGCTATTGATGCAGATTGGACAAATTCCACATCGTATTTTCTACACTATGGTGCTATCATGCTTTCATCTACTTTACAAGCGACAAACTACTGATAAACTTCAAAATTTGTTGACAAAATGGTACCTTGAGTGAATAAATATCTTAACACAGCCTATAGATGTGTTCCAGAAAACTATTTGGTAAATTTGCAATGTTCTGTACCAGCTTAACTGCAAGAAAAACCGTCATTCAATTTTTTCCACACTTAACTACATATTTTACAGCTAAAATTTCTATCTTCGTCAACAAAATGAACATAGAATGTGAATTAAAGTGAGACAAATTTCACATCGTATTTTCTACACTGTGGCTGCTATCATGCTTTCATCTACTTTACAAGCGACAAACTACTGATAAACTTCAAAATTTGTTGACAAAATGGTACCTTGAGTGAAAAAACATCTTAACACAACCTATAGATGTGTTTCAGAAAACTATTTGGTAAATTTTCAATGTTTTCTACAAGCTTAACTGCACGATAAACCGTCATTCAATTTTTCCACATTTAACCACATATTTTACAGCTAAAAATTCTAACTTCGTGAACAAAAATGAACATAGAATATGAATTTAAAATGTGAATGCATTCTTTCAGTATGGAGAGCTGTTATAAATAAATTATAAAAAATAGGAACGTTTTTAAATCTAGATCAGCGGTGACAAAACTGGGTATCGTGTAATCAAAGACAGTCATATTGGTAAGGGGAGTTACCTGTATATTGCTCTCTGTCTCGCTCACGTACTGATGGTAAGCAGTGTCGGTACCATGTCGCTCTATAAACCCTCTGTCTCTACGGGCAGGAACAGAAGGTTTCGTCCAGAATGGGAAAATAAATTTATTTTCGCTGTTCTTTCGGGAAAAAGTAATATCTTGCTTTGCTCAACGGATCAGTTAGTAGTAGTATATAGAAGCGACATTACAGAGCGTTACGCTGAATACACAAGCATAACAGGCATTATCATTATTATTATTATTATTATTATTATTATTATTATTATTATTTATCAGCAAGTGTTACCATAAGTCTTATATACGTGCCTGATATAATAATAATAATAATAATAATAATAATAATAATAATAATAATAATAATAATAATAATAATATAAAGAAACTGATTGAATATTACGTACTAGTGTAGTAATGAAACGAGCTATTAAACTCCAAGAGCTGAAAACAGCCATAAATCATCTTCATGAAGAGAAAGATGATATAAATAAAATGTAAGGAAGCCAACTATCTAGTGGTGAACGAAATAGCTCGTTCTCTTAAGCCTTCCAACGGAGGATCAAGGTAGCTGAAATAATTTGTCCAATGAAAGTTATTAATTAATTTTTAAAAACTACTCTTTCTCGACTAAATATCTCGAAGAGAATTCGGGAGATTTCTGATTGTGTTCATGAGGAATTAAAAAAAAAAAAAAAACAAGAAAATTTTTATATATATATAAATACAGGGACATCATTTTATTTTTACTAACATTTTTAATATTAACCTGTCTATACCTTTAAAGAACCGGAAACACCGCTTGCTCCCCCCTCCAAGACTGGAGTTCGATGATACTGGCGTAAAACACAAACAAATCACTCTACTAGGTACAGGAGGGAAGAAAAATAGTTCATCCGTTTACGTAAACTAGGAAATATCGCGATTTTGAGTTTGATAATTTTCATTAGGTTTTTCTTTAATCAAAGTACAGTACTGTATTAAGAATAAGTGTTTTTACTCACGAAGTGAGTTATCCATGCGAACGTATTCATTATGCAGTGTATACTGTCTACAGCACATTAGCGTACAATATAGAGAAAGAAGTTAAATTGAAAAATAATCATAATATGAATATTTAAACACAATTTTGAAAATGTTGGCCGTTCATTTCGGTACAGGCTTCAGTTCTTTTGTGCATATTATCGCACTATGGACTATTACATCTAATTCCAATTGCCAGTTTCGTCCTTCGTACTAGTGACTCATGTTGAAATAATTCTGTACCTATTCTACGTACTGTGAATTCAATCTTCACTTCTACCCGACCCGAAAATATAAAATTACTCAGACATGCTATCTACTGTCCGTCCAAGTGGTTATGCCGCAGGATTGTACAAAGGGAGGAAATCACGTGACAGTTAATTACTTAACGAGGCCCTTTTATTTAAGTTAAATTAAACAGCTGTATAATATTACGTAAACTTCCAATTCCTAAGAGAAATTAATGTTTTCAGAAAAGAGCTAAGACAGCCCAGCTTTTACAGAGGGGCGAGCAGAAGCAGGTGGGGAAATCGGGATGCGACGTAGGCAAACGGACAGTACCTGTGCGAAAATATGATTCAATATTGAAAACGAGAACATATTTCTGGAACGTACTATACTCAGTAACTCAGTACTGCTTACTATTTGCAGTCTTGGTTCTGTGTGGAGTTGGAACTTCCTTAGTAGAAGGGGTGGGAGTGAAGTACATTCAAAAACTCAGGTACAATAAAAATTGAAGTAAAAATAAAATGATGTCCCTCTGTGTGTGTGTATATATATATATATATATATATATATATATATATATATATATATTATTGGCCCTTGATGACAGTAGTGACATTACTGATACAGCAAAGCTTGCTATTTTTATTAGCGGAATGATAAAGAATTTAATATTAGTGCACGAACCACCACTGGTTGTAGTTTTCATGCCTTGTACCTCTGCCCCGTCTCTTTACTTCATACACTGTCTCTCGCGTGTAATCACTGCGGTTCGAGTTTTGGTCACCGCTGATATAGATAATAATATACAAATTCAAATAGTTTTAGAGTTATTTCAACTATTGTGCAATAATACGAGTATAATGTTTTATGTATATGCTATGCATATGAAGGATCCACGGAAGGAACATGCGAAGTCACTTTTTTTTTTTTTTTTTTTTTTAATTTTACAGGGTGGTATTAACTTCAATACACTGGCAAGACATAATTAGCTTACATCTAATTTAGTTTAAGTTACCATGTTACAATGCAGGCTTTTTGCCATTCTGATTTACTAGGAAGATAGTTCACTTTATGAGCTAGCAGATGGACTAAAAACAGAATTAAACAAAAAGTTACTTGGCTTGTTCTTTCCGTGGACTCTTCATGTATCAGTATATTTCGGTATGTACGTAACCGGCGTTTTGTAAGCATAAATATATGTATATATGGTAGAACGTACTTGCGGGTGCAAGATCAAACGTTTAGTCACGTCATTGATTTCATAAGGTTAATCTTCAAGATATCTTAAACAGGAAAGTTCAATTTTGCACGTTTTTGCTTACGGATCGAGGAAATATTTATTAAATGAAACACTTATTAGCGTCTTTGAGGAAAACTATCCTGAAACAAGCGGGCACGTGTTGAAATCTTTTTGGAAGAAATTGTCTGGTTGAGGTATTTATCTCAACCCATTTAAAGCAAATTCTGGGTTAACTTTCGGTGCTATACTCTGGGCCCATTTACTGTATTTGGTATTATCACCTTCATTTCTCTCATACGCTAGACAATAATCGTAGTTCCATAATACGTCTAAAAATAATTAATATGCCGTTAATGTATTCAGTATCTACTTTTTGTGAACATGGTCTCTAAAAATACATCTGAAAGGTCACAGATATACGTACAGATATACATTCATCTTTACAATGAACTCTCTACTTCTGTTTCTACGCTTTATAAATGAATTTTCCCTTGGGAGACTATAGTTGTGTACCACTCTGATTCTAAAGGTTGCGGGTTGAAGAATGTGGTCGTCTTTTGTTACCAGAATAAATGTACAGTATTGCATTGTGTATGAAGTCATTCGTGTGAAAATTCAGTCGTCTAAACAAGAACGAAATAGGCTTAAGTAATAAATTTTGTTTCTTTGTTTTGTTGTTAAATCTTAATTTTCGAGAACAAACGTTTTTGTAATTTGCTCTTCTTACAGAAACACAATTTACATAAAACTCTTTCTTTAATTTTCAATTCCGTGTATGACTGGTTTCTCTCCTCGACGAAGAGTATTTATCATACTGTTTCCCTGAAACATTGCATGCTACTACCTTTCTTTCTAATTCTGTAACTTTGTTTCAGATTCTAAACGCCCTATCATACAAAGTGATATAGACTTAAGCCTGCAGTATCGTGTAGTGGAGTGGTGTTTATTCTACATAGTTTTTGAGCTAATAAGGTAGATTAGTTACATCGATGTAACAAAATTTTGTTCGGGGAATTTTATTGTTTAAAGTAGATCGAAAATAAGAGAACAATGTCCCTGCCATCCAGTCTAATAGCTCACAATTTGGTCATGAAAGTAATATACACTAAACATCTATTTGATTCTGTGTGCTTAAACTATTGTACGCTAGTAGCAGAACTACAACAGGTTGCTGGTGCAGGTTTTGTTTTACTGCTATACAGAGTGTCAAAAATGTTCGTTTACATGTTTCAGGGGTGATAGGAGGTAGAAACAAATATCGTTTTATATAACAGAAACCTCTGAGACTTGTAATTCGCTTTATTCATGTGGGGTGATCTTGTTATCCCCCTTGGTAGTCTGTGTCATAAAAATTCCAGAATATTAAATTCATTCTGTAGCTTAATTCTCATCATAGTTGAGTTTGTTTGGTTCCAAATTATTTTCTTTCGTGTTATTTGTATCATTGTTTATATTATCATGGCCATTGTTTACAATTTTTTCATTTATTATTCTTATGTGTTACGGTATGGTTATTCTAAAAGCGATTTTGTTAGAAATAATTATTAGCGAAACCTTTTTTTCAGATATCCATTGTATTAGCTATAGGTGGTGTTCGAATATTTGAATTTCAACAAAACCAAAATTTGTTTTATTGGATTTATGCTTTTATTTATTTTTAGAACTTTTTGACTTCTTTATAATTTTACTTTATTATGAACAAATATTTTGGAGATGTTCATGGTTGTATAG
The DNA here is from genome assembly GCF_040183065.1 of Periplaneta americana. Taxonomy (NCBI): domain Eukaryota; kingdom Metazoa; phylum Arthropoda; class Insecta; order Blattodea; family Blattidae; genus Periplaneta; species Periplaneta americana. Next base: position 61,803,210 of record NC_091127.1, on the reverse strand, counting down.
ATTTTATTTCAATATTTAAATTTCAACAAATAACTGAAAAGATTTCCAATTTGTGTTATAGTACTGTGACAGTCATAGCTTGTACCTGTTTTTCACCATGTCAAAACTATACTGTACAGCGTTAAAGAGTTTATCTTGAATTGCATGGAAGGCAAGTTTAAATTTACTGCATACTAGTGTGTTATCATATAGTATCACCAGTAATATATTATATAAAATTATTTAATTTTGGTGTTTTTGTTTTCAAGAATATAGAACGGAACTTTTGAACCATCCTGTATTTAAAAAATAGGACAACTATTTTACATTTTTATATTTTCTGGAGGTCTACAGTCAATAATACATAAATTGTTAAATATTCCAAATCCTTAAAAAAATGGTATATGATTTTGATGGGGTGAATTGTATTACCCATCTTGGTATTACTAAATTGCAATAAACCTTGGTACCAGGAGGGTTATTTCAAGTTTTGCAAAAAAATATATGTACGGTATATATACACATACCTATATATTTATTTATGTACATATATATGTATATTTATATTGTGATCTTCAATTTCGCTTGAGTCATTTCAGTAAAGTATGCCTTCATAGATATTACATTTTATACTTTGGTAGTCCACATAAATTTCAGTTTCGTATTACTGCCTAGAATCGATCTTACTTTCGCTGTACTTTCTGGAGAATGGAACAACGCCCTACCCTCAGAAAGTGGCACGCTACTTGAAAATTCTATCTTGCGTCGAAATGAACTAACCAGTAACAGGGCTGTAAAAACCTGCCTTTCCTGAACTATAGTAGAGTAGGAAGAACGTAAAGGATTTCATAATAACTCAAAATAATAATACAGGCAAGTCTCCATAGTTTGTAATCACGTATGAAATTGCATCATAATATATTATCTAAAGTAGGTTATTTTGTATAAAATATTTTATAAAGTTTGTAACTCATAAATGAATTTTATAGACCTATGTATTCTTCAAGGAACATGGGTCAAGCATGTAAATTTATGTCATTCTGTACGTAAATTTAACTTCATATTGTATATATGAACTCGTTCATCATCATAATCATCATCATCATTACCACCACCACCACCACCACCATCGCCATCTTCATCATCATGATCATCATCAGGCAGAGGCCCATTTCTCTCCTCATAAGAATTTTTAAAAATTTCAGTATGTGGTTTTAGTCTAGATATACAGGAACATCATTTTATTTTTACTTCAACTTTTATTGTACCTGAGCTTTTGAATGTACTTCACTCCCACCCCTTCTACTAACGAAGTTCCAACTGTCCTCCACACATAACCAAGTGATTATAGTACGTTTCAGAAATATGTTCGCGTTTTCCAGCGACGAAAATTTCCAATATTGAATAATATTTTTCGCACAAGTACTGACGTCCGTTTGCCTACGTCGCATCCCGGTTTCCCCCACCTGCTTCTGCTCGCTCCACTGTAAAGACTAATGGCTGGGCTTTCTTAGATCTTTTCTGAAAACATTAATTTCTGTTAGGAATTAATTGGACGTCTACGTAATATTATGCAACTGTTTAAAATAACTTAAATAAAAGGGCCTCGTTAAGTAATTAACTATGACGTGATCCCCCCACTTTCTACGATCCTGCGGCATAGCCACTTGGACGGACAGTAGATAGCATGTCTGAGTAATTTTATCTGTGCGGCTCGGGCAGAAGTTAAGATTGAATTTACAGTACGTAAGGCACTCTTTTATAGAGTAGGTACAGAATTATTACAACATGAGTTACTAAGTATGAAGGACGAAACTAGTAATTGGAATTAGATGCAATAGTCTATAGTGCGATAGTAGGCACAAAAGAACTGAAACCTTTATCGACATGAACGGCCACCGTTTTCAAAAATGTGTTTAAATATCCGTATTATGATTATTTTTCAATTTAACTTCATTCTCTATATCGTACGCTAATGTGCTGTAGACAGTATAATGTACACTGCATAATGAATACGTTCGCATGGATAACTCAGTTCGTGAGTAAAAACAATTACTGTTAATACTGTGCTGTATTTTGATTAAACAAAACCTAATGAAAATTATCACACTCAAAAATCGCGATATTTCCTACTTTACGTAAATGGATGAACTATTTTTCTTCCCTCCTATACCTAGTAGAGTGATTTGTTTGTGTTTTACTCCAGTATCATCGAACTCCAGTCGTGGAAAGAGGTAGCAAACGGCGTTTCCGGGTCTCAATCATTAATCCAAAGTTATAGCCATGTTAATATTAAAAATGTTAGTAAAAATAAAATGATGTCCCTGTAGATCCTATCCTTATACTCGTATAGTTTAACGTTATTTTTGAAATCCGCTTGTCTTCCATTCTATCAAGATGCTGTAACCAGTTGTTTTTAATTTGTTCTACTTTTTTCGTTTAGATTTAGATTAAATATTTGTACATCGCTTCAATTATCTTATTTCTTTTCTATCTCGTAGGGAGGCTTCGGCCACCGATGTCAGAACATGCATTTCTACAGACTCAATTTGACGTTTATTAGCTTTTGCTATTGTCAAAGTTTCTGCTTCATATGTAAGTATAGGAACCGAATTTTCTTGTAGAACTTTAAGTTTATTTTCTTGTTTCGTTCTTAAATTATTCCGAATTCTTCTACACGGTTGTTAGAATCTATTCAGTTTTCTTTTACTATTGATATTTTAGAGCAGTGAGCGGTAAACAATGCGTCGTATAAAATGCAGTCCGCAATACACAGCAAAGGGAGAAATAGGATGGGAAGGCATCCAAGCTGCTTAACTTTGAAAGAACAAAGGATTGCTGAGGGGAGGGAAATCATGCCTTATCCCTCCCACCTGCTTGTGTATTAAGGGGCTGACTCGTGAGTCAAGAAATGCCGACCACTGTTAGGTATGTTATCATCATAGGCAGAAAATTCGTACCAAAACAGTACATTCTAGTTGAGTACAGCGAGGAGTATAGTGATGTCACACGCGTCTCACCTTGCTGCCGCTCGCTACAGACGAAACACAGTTCACATAAACAACGCATTGTATCATCACAGTCTAATATACTATATACAGTCACGAAGCTCAATATGTAATAAATATGCACCCATAGATAGTTGCTAACCACTAGGATCGCTAATATCGCCTCATTACAGACAATGCGAAATAGTAACTGTACAGTCTATTGTTCCTAGCAACTTCAACAACTCAAGCTTCGTGACTTTATATACAAGACTGTGGTATTATTCTGTGGAGCTGTGTAGAGTCGTGAATAGGTTGAAGAATATAGTTTAGGTTCTGAGCAAAGTGAGTTATTCTGTTATTATTGCATTATATACGTAATGTTAATATTATGCATGAATCGAAAAAAGTTAATTCATCTATTATTACAACAAAACTTACTTACAAATGGCTTTTAAGGAACCCGAAGGTTCATTGCCGCCCTCACATAAGCCCGCCATCGGTCCCTATCCTGTGCAAGATTAAGCCAGTCTCTATCATCATACCCCACCTCCCTCAAATCCATTTTAATATTATCCTCCCATCTACGTCTCGGCCTCCCTAAAGGTCTTTTCCCCTCCGGTCTCCCAACTAACACTCTATATGCATTTCTGGATTCGCCCATACGTGCTACATGCCCTGCCCATCTCAAACGTCTGGATTTCAAGTTCCTAATTATGTCAGGTGAAGAATACAATGCGTGCAGTTCTGTGTTGTGTAACTTTCTCCATTCTCCTGTAACTTCATCCCGCTTAGCCCCAAATATTTTCCTAAGCACCTTATTCTCAAACACCCTTAACCTATGTTCCTCTCTCAGAGTGAGAGTCCAAGTTTCACAGCCATATAGAAGAACCGGTAATATAACTGTTTTATAAATTCTAACTTTCAGATGTTTGGACAGCAGACTGGATGATAAGAGCTTCTCAACCGAATAATAACACGCATTTCCCATATTTATTCTGCGTTTAATTTCCTCCCGAGTGTCATTTACATTTGTTACTGTTGCTCCAAGATATTTGAATTTTTCCACCTCTTCGAAGGATAAATCTCCAATATTTATATTTCCATTTCGTACAATATTCCCGTCACGAGACATAATCATATACTTTGTCTTTTCGGGATTTACTTCCAAACCGATCGCTTTACTTGCTTCAAGTAAAATTTCCGTGTTTTCCCTAACCGTTTGTGTATTTTCTCCTAACATATTCACGTCATCTGCATAGACAAGAAGCTGATGTAGCCCGTTCAATTCCAAACCCTGCCTGTTATCCTGAACTTTCCTAATGGCATATTCTAAAGCGAAGTTAAAAAGTAAAGGTGATAGTGCATCTCCCTGCTTTAGCCCGCAGTGAATTGGAAAAGGATCAGATAGAAACTGACCTATACGGACTCTGCTGTATGTTTCACTGAGACACATTTTAATTAATCGAACTAGTTTCTTGGGAATACCAAATTCAATAAGAATATCATATAATACTTCCCTCTTAACCGAGTCATATGCCTTTTTGAAATCTATGAATAACTGATGTACTGTACCCTTATACTCCCATTTTTTCTCCATTATCTGCCGAATACAAAAAATCTGATCAATAGTCGATCTATTACGCCGAAAACCGCACTGATGATCCCCAATAATTTCATCTACGTACGGAGTTAATCTCCTCAAAAGAATATTGGACAAAATTTTGTACGACGTCAACAAAAGTGATATTCCTCGAAAGTTACCACAGTTGGTTTTGTCCCCCTTTTTAAAAATAGGTACAATTATGGACTCCTTCCATTGTTCTGGTACAATTTCCTTTTCCCAAATAGCAAGTACAAGTTTATAAATTTCGCTATATAATGCACTTCCACCCTCTTGTATTAATTCTGCTGGAATTTGATCGATACCTGGAGACTTGTACTTTTTCAGATTTTCTATCGCAATTTCGACTTCTGAAATCGTGGGTTCGGGTATAAATGGCTCAGCAGTTTGTATTTCAATATCGTCCCGATCATTTCTATTTGGCCTATGTACATTTAGTAGTTGCGCAAAATAGTTTTTCCATCTGTTTAGGATTGATGAAGAGTCTGCAAGCAAGTCACCATTCTCATCCTTGATCACGTTTACCCTTGACTGATATCCGTTCTTAAATTCCTTTATACCCTTATATAAATCTCGAATGTTTTTATTCTTACTATTTGTTTCTACCTCATTCAGTTTTTCCTTCAAGTAACCTCTCTTTTTATTCCTAAGTGTACGACTTGCTTCCCGTCTTTCATTGAAATAATTATCTCTATTCTCCTCACCTGGATCCTGTAAGAATTTCAATTTTGCCTGTTTCCTTCTTTCTACTACCATGCAACAATCTTCATCAAACCACAGTTTCTTTTTCTTAGTTTCATAATAACCTATGCTCTGCTCAGCTGCAATTTTGATACTATCTCTGATATTTTCCCACACGCTATTAACATCTAATTCTTTCTCAACTTCGTCGGAACTTTCTAAAGTGGCAAACCTATTCGAAATTTCGACCTGATAATTTTGCTTAGCTTCCTCGTCCTTTAATTTCAAAATATTGAATTTAGTAATATTAACTTGTTGCTCTACTCGCTTGGCTACTGATAATCTTTCTCTTAATTCTCCAATCACCAAATAATGGTCAGAATTACAGTCTGCACCTCTGAAAGTTCGAATATCTACTATACTAGTATGTCTCCGTTTATCTATCAAGATGTGATCTATTTGGTTGTGTGTCAATCCATCTGGAGAAGTCCAAGTATATTTATGTATATCCTTATGGGGGAATGTTGTACTTTTGACAATTAAATTTTTCGATGTGGCAAAGTTGACTAATCTAACTCCATTGTCACTACTAATTGCGTGTAGGCTCTCTTTTCCAATAGTTGGTCTAAAAATATCCTCCCGTCCTACTTTAGCGTTGAAATCCCCCAATAAAATTTTCATATGATATCTAGGGAACTGATCAAAAGTATGTTCCAATTCCTCATAGAAGCTATCCTTTATATAGTCGTCTTTCTCTTCTGTTGGGGCGTGAGCATTTATAACTATGATGTCGCACCATCTACCCTTAAGTACTAAATATGATAACCTGTCACTGATAAATTCGACCTTTTTTACTGCTGATTTTATTCTTTTATGTACAAAGAATCCTGTCCCTAATTGGTGATTATTGTTTCCTTCCCCATAATACAACAAGTAATCTCCTATTTGTGATATGCCATTCCCATCTAACCTAACCTCTTGTACTCCCACAAAGTCTATTCTATATCTAGCTAGTTCAATTCATCTATTATTAAATAATAAAATTATGCAAACAGGAGTGTGTTACACGTTTTTTTTTTTCGCATTATTTTTCGTTAAATGTTGACGTCTCGTGCTGCTATGCATTCGGTTGCATTATAGTCCAAGTTCAATATCGGAATTACGACACGAACTTCCTAGCTGTCATTACAATATAAATTAAGAGTTATCTTGAAAACAATCATAGGTTTAATATACGAGATACACGGTTAGATTCACAAAGTAGTTGTTCACCTGATGATAGTAACTTAAGATATACTGTATCATATTTCAGATTTGCTCCTATAACGTCTTGTGATGTAGAACGAATATTTTTTGAGAGTACAAAATATTGGTTTAATTTTTTCTTAACATAGAAGACGTACACACTATCCAACAGACCTGAGTATGTACATAGATATAATTACAAATACGGCAAATTGCTTATTTTAATTAATTTAATTATGGTTCATTTAACGACGCTCGCAACTGCAGAGGTTATAACTGCGTCGCCGGTGTGCCGATATTTTGTCCCGCAGGAGTTCTTTTAGATGCCAGTAAATCTACTGACATGAGCCTGTCGCATTTAAAAACACTTAAATAACATCGACCTGGGCCGGAATCGAATTCGCAACCTCAAGCATAGAATGCCAGCGCTAAACCAACTACTCTACGCAATTGCTTATTAAAACCATAATATTTTATTTCTGTACGTAGCCTGATGGAATGACATCGTTCCTAAGTTAATAAAATAATTTCGTCGTATTTCGTTATACAGGCTTAATCGACATTTTGTTTCCAAACTTACGGAGTGTATAGTGTAGTCCACATACAACATTAATCGAACAGGATCCCATGGTCTGGAAAGTAATTCTGAGTCAGTGTAACGGTGTGAATGTTAGGAAGTACATGATGGACAATATGCCAGTGAAGTAATAATACTGTATTGAACAAAGCAGACATACAGTACATACATCAACGTAACAATTAATATTGAATAGTACAGTACATTGTCCCGCGCCGTGGCGTCGTGGTCTAACGCATCCTACCTAGGACTCGCGTTACGGAATGCGCGCTGGTTCGAGTCCTCATGGGGGAAGAAATTTTCTTATGAAATTTTAGCCAGTGTATGGGACCGGTGCCCACCCAGCATCGTGATGCACTTGGGGAGCTATGATAGGTAGCGAAAATCCGGTTCCGCAAACCAGCCATAACGGCTGGGAAGATCATCGTGCTAACCACACGATACCTCCATTCTAGTTGGATGATCGTACACCTCTGCTTCGGCATGTGGACGTGAGGCCAACAGCCGGCTGGTCGGTCTTGGCCCTTCATGGGCTCTAGCGCCACGGATTTACTTTACTTACTTTTTATTACAGTACATTACAGTAAATAGTTTTCGAAATGGCGACTAGTTTCAATACGGACATTGCATCTTATAAGAAAATTCTGGCGTAGTTGAAGTATTTCTAGTATATTCACATATCACACCCATCCTTTTTTGTATTATCCACTCTTCAATCTCAACTCGTGGGTTCTTTCTTTTCCGAAGAAATGTATGTAACGATAGTAGGACGTGGCGGAATTTTAATTTTCCGGCACATGTGATCTCGTGAAATAAATTTCAAATTATTTCAAGATAATACTTCTCTTAACGTCTTGGACTACTTCATTTTCGTGGTTATTTTGGGTAATGGTACTAGCTATATTCGTCAGAGAACAACATGTTATCATACAACACGTGCGACAGATTAATTATAGGCTATACCACACATTTGGTCCAGAATGTCAAAATTAAAACATAAGTAGAGATGGGGTGTGACAGCGTTTTGCCGTCACAGCTCCGGAACAATTGCTGTGACATAATAGCGATTTTGCCACAGTGTGATTTTTGTGTTCTGGGCCATTTCTTGGCAGTTGTGAATGTTTTTCATCACGAGCCGAAATATATTTGTTTATTGCTCTTCTGCGAATTGAATTTCCGGTGCCGTGTCTTATATCAACAATTGTGATTATCGCGGCGAGTATAACACGCTCTAAGCTGTATTATCGTGATGTATGGGGGTATATATTCGCCGAAGAATTATTTTTAGGAATGATTACGTGAATCATTAGTGGAAGAATATAGCCAGTGGATTGTGGCTTGGGTGCCATAGAATTGCTGACTTTAAACTTTTGACTGGAAAGAAAGCTGATTAGATCCCAGCTATGTTGTCCTTCAAGTTAATCTTCTGCCTTGCAGCTGTCTGGATTTTGGAGCTGTCACATATATACTGCTTGTATACTTTTTCACTACTGTTATATTTTGTGATCTGATAGAGTGTAAGAGAAGACCCTATGGCCTTGACTCTGCCTTACTTACTTACTTACTTACTTACTTACTTACTTACTTACTTACTTACTGGCTTTTAAGGAACCCGGAGGTTCATTGCCGCCCTAACATAAGCCCGCCATTGGTCCCTATCCTGAGCAAGATTAATCCTTTAGCTATCATCATATCCTACCTCCCTCAAATCCATGCTAATATTATCTTCCCATCTACGTCTCGGCCTCCCTAAAGGTCGTTTTCCCTCCGGCCTCCCTACTAATACTCTACATGCATTTCTGGATTCGCCCATACGTGCTACATGCCCTGCCCATCTCAAACGTCTGGATTTAATGTTCCTAATTATGTCAAGTGAAGAATACAATGCATGCAGTTCTATGTTGTGTAACTCTCTCCATTCTCCTGTAATTTCATCCCTCTTAGGCCCAAATATTTTCTTTTCGTAAGTACCTTATTCTCAAACACCCTTAACCTATGTTACTCTCTCAAAGTGAGAGTCCAAGTTTCACAACGATAAAGAACAACCGGTCATATAACTGTTTTATAAATTCTAACTCTGCCAGTATAAATAAATAAATAAATAGATAAAAAATAAATAAATGCATAAATGAACAAATGAATGAATAAACAAATAAATAAATGAATGAACAAATGAATAAATGAACGAATGAACAAATGAACAAATGAATAAATGAATGAACAAATGAATAAATGAATGAATGAACAAATGAATAAATGAACGAATGAATAAATGAACGAATGAACAAATGAACAAATGAATAAATGAATGAATGAACAAATTAATAAATGAATGAATAAATAAATAAATAAATAAATAAATAAATAAATAAATAAATAAATAAATAAATAAATAAGCGAATAAGTAAGTTAACAAATTAATAAATAAATGAAATAAATTAATTAATTAATAATTATTAGACATTCATTAGTCGCCATAGCTTTGAGTCACATATCGGTTGGAGATAGCGATTTGTAGAAACGTGTAATTTTTATAACTGTAGTCACAGTCTGAACCAGTGACAAATCTGTAACAGCGATAAAATCACAGGTCTTCAAATCAAACCCCGCCACTAGTCTGAAGCAAGAATGAAGGAATAATTATGAGCTACTAATATTCAAAGAAAGTAAAAATTGCTATAAATTATTTCTAATCAATTTGGTGCCCTATAGATCTACAGCTACATAAACCCCCTTGCACTTGGGTTGGGTCTCAATAGACTTCTCTTCCATTAGCTTTATGTACCAGTGATTTTAGTAAATATAGCATTTGAAAGAGAATCTTTCACCCTGTCTTTGAACAACAGCAACTTCATTCTCATTCTAAGCGCCCTTTGTTTGCAATGGAAGCACAACAAAATCACATAATGTGGTTTGTTATAGTGATGTAGTCGTGGCTGCTGCAATACTAACCATGCGAAACTGATTAGACTGCCAGCGGGCAAGGAAGTGTACATACCTCCCTTGTGACTTGTTGACAGGACTCGTACATTTGATTCAGACCAGACACATCGAGATCTACAATTTGTACTAGCATCCTAAAACGTTGCCGTATATATATACGTCCTGGTTCATCCATGTATTACAATAGAACAATAATATACACAGTGGGCCAAAAAAGGCACAAAATTTAAATGGTTATATCACAGTAGCTAATGATTTCACTTGAAAGTTTATTTCACACGCAAATTTCACAGTCCTTGTAGACCGGGAAAGGAATGTAATGTTTAATTTTTTACCATTTATTAAATATTATATTTTATTTTTTGTAAGATGGTGCAAAATTGATCGTTTATGCCGAACTAAGCATTATGGTCTTACGAGTTCAGCAGGCCAAGCCGTTTGTTATGCTATCGTCATTTGTTTTCTTCCGTTTTGAGTTCTCATTTTGTGAATAATGTGTCGCTTAACGAACGAAGACAAGATTTTCATTGAACATTTGCACCAGTATGATAATTTATCTGCCCGTCAAATTGTAAGGAACTATGCTCACCGAGAATGGTTTGTTTCAAGTGTACAACGATTGATTAGGAAGTCGACCTGGTTGGCGAGTTGGTAGAATAGCGCTGGCCTTCTATGCCCAAGGCTGCGGGTTCGATCCCGGGCCAGGTCGATAGCATTTAAGTGTGCTTAAATGCTACAGGCTCATGTCAGTAGATTTACTGGCATGTAAAAGAACTCCGGGACAAAATTAAGGCACATCCGGCGACGCTGATATAACCTATGCAGTTGCGAGCGTCGTTAAATAAAACATAACATTTCTTAACATTGATTATCAAGATACGGACATGATATCCCTACTGAGAGATTATTGTGTGCAAGATCGTATTTCTCAAATTCTGTGATGGTTTCCGTTGGCGTTTCAAACGAGATCTTAATCCTATGACTATTTTGTATGGAGTCAACTACAAAAAGCAGTTTACTACAAAACAAGAATTCGTAATATTGAACATTTAATTCAACGCCTTCTTGAATCTTGGAACCGGCTTGATCAGAGACAGATATCCAGTGCTATTGGACAATGAAGAAGACGCCTACAAATGGTTGTGCGGGCAAATGGCGGTCACATAGAGCATCATTTTTAATTTTGATTATTTGAAAGATCATTAATTATTATTAATTTTACCAACATTCAGTTTCTGCATTTTGGAGTAATAAATTGTCTTCAAAAAATACATTTTTCGCATCAAAACAACATAATAGGCCTCTAAAGCCCTACTCATCTTTAAAGTTACTCTTTCCAACAATGTATTCATTATAAATTAATGTTATGTATTTTCGAAAATAGTGTTTCTAATTTTGTGCTTTTTTGGTCCACTGTGTATATTTCTTATTTTAGAATATTTCTGACATAAAGCCAAACCAAATAGATAAATTATACCATAACATTTTAGATGAATTAAAGAAAACAGCTTTATTCTTACGATACGCTCAGTTTTTCGGTATTGTGATTTACATGTTTACCAATGATTCTGTCAATTTTCAAGTACCAATAATATTTTTCTTCATAATTCATTTTCTGAACTGTCATTCACAATAAGTGTATAAATTGAATATTATTTGGAACATAAGTTTCAAGAAAGACTTTCGTCTTTTTCATAATTCAAAGAGATTTATAAGCCTCTTGATTAAGATAAATCTTTCCTTTCAAGCAGCGCAAACAAAGATAGATTAAATCTTTAATTAAGGTAATTTTTCGCCATTTGCGCTGCAAAGACATAGATATTTCAAATATCTAAATTAAGATTAAATTTCGCCTATTACACAAGACGAGAATAAACATAGCCCTGTGTATATTTTTAAATATCTATGTTATAATAATAATGTCTCATTTAACATCACATAAACAAACATATTTTAAATCTGTGAATTAAATTATACTTTTAGCTTTTACACAGCAAAAGCAAACCTCTGACGAAAGCGAAGCTGTACATGCTTAACATACTTTTCTTCTGGTAAACAATAACACCTGAGAGTTTTTCCTGCACCATCCAGATAGCTGCAGCTTTGTAGAAGTAACATTTCGTTTATTTTTCGTTAAAGTTACTACAAGGTAACCACATTACTGTTACTTAAACTGCAAGATGTGCACTACCAAACCTCGGTAGATTTATTTCTATTTATAAGGTTAGTATATATTTTTAGTTATTACACATGTTTTATAAATTTAAGTTGGATCTGCCTTCTATTTCAGAGATTATCCTTTGAATCATTAGAAAGTCTACCTATGTATAGTAAAGTAGAATGCAGAATTCCATCCATATACAGGTTGATTCACGAGGATTTACCGTCCCTTACGGAGCTTATTTCTGAAGACATTGTGAGCAAAAATTATTATATAAACATTTGTCCTAATCTCAATTTTCTCAGAATTACACTAATTTGAAGTTGTTTGTAAAATATGATTATTCTTGAGTTGTAAAGGTAAAAGAATATTATATATAAATAATGAACTATTCAGGAGTATCATTTCTTTAATTAGGTGGTCTTCTGAAGCTAACAATGTGCTGTGAATTCCATAGCTGCTTGGTACAGATTTTTTTTTCCAATTTTTAACTGCAAAATTATATTTTCTTACGCGTTTATCACAATTGTTACAAATCACGCATTCTCGTAAATTCTTTAAGACTGTACATTAGATACATAATTAAACTGTAAATAATCAAGTTCCTAAAGTCATGTAATTTGTATCAATTTTTGTGCTACATGCGTAAGAATGATGTAATTTTTAGTTAAAAATTGAAAACAAAATCTGTACTAAGCAATTGACAACACATTTTTAGCTACAGAACACTAGCCAATTAAAGAAATAACACTTCTGAATAGTTTATTCTCTATTTGTAATATTCTTTTACCATTAAAACTAAAGAAAAAAGATATTTTACAATCAACTTCAAATTAATGTAACTCTGAAAATGTTGAGATTGGGACACATGTCTATATGACTTTTTTTTTTTTTTTTTTGCTCAGAATGTCCTCGGAAATAAGCTCCGTAAGTGACGGTAAATCCTCGTGAATCATCCTGTATATTGTAAGTTCATTTCCGGAATAGTACAATATTTTTTGTTTTGAATATTCAAAGAGTAATGAAACCCAAGTCTTGCTTCCTGTGATGTGAATTTCAATACCGCATTTTTAATGCTGGTCTGTGGAAGATATTGGAGATTGGAATTCTTTAAAATTTTGTTGACTGTACTCGTTAATTATTGAGCTCATTTGGTTGAGTTATCCAGGTATTCCATTTCCAGATGAAGGTCTTTGGTTAACCCGCATACAGGAGTGGATATCTGAAATCAATGTCTCTTGCAGAATGGTAGAAAGACGAATGCAGGCTGAGTGAAGAAATCGATGACGAAGGAGAAAGAGAATACTCTTCCATGTAATTCAATAATAACAAGCATTAGAAAGCGTATTCAGCTCCATATTGTGCACTTTGTCATACTTACTATATTTGACTTCAGTACGAAATCTTACATGGTTACGTAATTCTCATAAGAAAATATATTTTCAAAACACTTATTTATATTAAAATTTCGTTCTAATTTTAGTAGCGCTCCATATTTTTATGTATACTCCGTCTTTCGTCATTCATTGAAATTATAAAAGTTCAGACGGTAGCGCGTTTGCCTGCAGACTCGGAGTTGCACTCGGGCGTGGGTTCGATTTCCCCTTGGGCTGATTTCCTGGTTGGGTTCTTTCCGAGGTTTTCCTTAACCGTAAGGGGAATGTCAGGTAATCTATGACGAATCCTCGATCTATCTCGCCAAATACAGTCTGCTACCACTAATTCCATCGAGGCTAAATAACTCAGTAGTTGATATAGCGTCGTTAAGTAACCAAGTAAAAAATCATTAAAATACTCTTCCATTACGACGCAGTCGGATTCATTTTTCTCTATTATTTTTATTGTGTCTTTCACTACATCTAGTACCATCTTATTATCTATAGTAATGTCACAAAAAGACCTCGAGTGACATTTACTAGGATAATTCGTGAACAAAATAAAAATGTAAATAATATTATTACCTGAAATTCGTTCACAAATTGTTAATAATTGTATATTTATGAATACTTAACCCCCCAAGAAACTAGTTCGATTAATTAAAATGTGTCTCAGTGAAACATACAGCAGAGTCCGTATAGGTCAGTTTCTATCTGATCCTTTTCCAATTCACTGCGGGCTAAAGCAGGGAGATGCACTATCACCTTTACTTTTTAACTTCGCTTTAGAATATGCCATTAGGAAAGTTCAGGATAACAGGCAGGGTTTGGAATTGAACGGGCTACATCAGCTTCTTGTCTATGCAGATGACGTGAATATGTTAGGAGAAAATACACAAACGGTTAGGGAAAACACGGAAATTTTACTTGAAGCAAGTAAAGCGATCGGTTTGGAAGTAAATCCCGAAAAGACAAAGTATATGATTATGTCTCGTGACGGGAATATTGTACGAAATGGAAATATAAATATTGGAGATTTATCCTTCGAAGAGGTGGAAAAATTCAAATATCTTGGAGCAACAGTAACAAATATAAATGACACTCGGGAGGAAATTAAACGCAGAATAAATATGGGAAATGCGTGTTATTATTCGGTTGAGAAGCTCTTATCATCCAGTCTGCTTTCCAAAAATCTGAAAGTTAGAATTTATAAAACAGTTATATTACCGGTTCTTCTATATGGCTGTGAAACTTGGACTCTCACTCTGAGAGAGGAACATAGGTTAAGGGTGTTTGAGAATAAGGTGCTTAGGAAAATATTTGGGGCTAAGCGGGATGAAGTTACAGGAGAATGGAGAAAGTTACACAACACAGAACTGCACGCATTGTATTCTTCACCTGACATAATTAGGAACTTGAAATCCAGACGTTTGAGATGGGCAGGGCATGTAGCACGTATGGGCGAGTCCAGAAATGCATATAGAGTGTTAGTTGGGAGACCGGAGGGAAAAAGACCTTTAGGGAGGCCGAGACGTAGATGGGAGGATAATATTAAAATGGATTTGAGGGAGGTGGGGTATGATGATAGAGACTGGCTTAATCTTGCACAGGATAGGGACCGATGGCGGGCTTATGTGAGGGCGGCAATGAACCTTCGGGTTCCTTAAAAGCCATTTGTAAGTAAGTAATAATTACAAATAACCTGATTAATACATTAATTAAGTGAACAATTATGGTTCTTTAGATACAATGGGCATGGAATTAGAAGATGAAGATGTAGATGTGGAAGTAAGATTTCGACCTTTATTTAGTACAAAGGATTCATGCTCATCGATTTACGTGGAGACAGTTGGCGATACTGAGTAAACAAAAGAACGGCCATAAGATAAATTGATAGTAATAAATCGAGCTGCAGAAATTATCTTGTTGTATGACTATGATTGATTGGAATTCATAATTTCATTACACTTCATTGGACGAAAGTGGAATGACGTCACATAAACGAAATAGTTTACATTATTTTTAAGCTGAACATTCAGACATTATATTTCTTACATGAAATTTGATATCTTGGTGATTTATTTCACCTTGTTTCTCACTAAAATGTCCCAAATTATCAGAAAAATAATTTAGATGGAAATGAAGGAAACATACTTTAACATTCATGTTGTACCAATGTGTTTGAAACTTTGTAACATTACTTTCACTGTATTAACATAATTTGGGTCTTTTTTGTTTCTAAGAAAATAAAATTGAGAACAATGTTTCTAAATGCATTCCAGGCATCCTTCACATTTCCACTCGTAGTATTCTCGAACTGCCTGGCCATCATCTATATTCGGATTTGTTGGGCAATGAATACATACCTACTGGCTTTAATTCTTTCAAGATTTAACAAGAAAAAAATTAGAGAAAGATATTTAAATCAGTCAATATCTTTATCTGTAGCTATCACAAATTGTTTATTACAGCGATGTACTGAAGTACATATATTTCCATGCAGGAATTCTGCATTATCATATTATGAAGAGAAACTAAGAAGTGGAGCTTAAACTGAGAGGATTCAATCGGCATCGGAATTGGAATCCGGTGTGGCTTAGTTGATAGAGCACGTAGAGCTGAAAACCCGGGTTCGAATCCCGGTGCCGGAGAGAATTACTCTCCGTTCCACCAATCCTTCATAATATGATAATGCAGAATTCCTGCATGGAAGTATATGTACTTTGGTATATCGGTATAATAATATTGTGACATGCATATATAATCACTTGGTGATTTAAGACGGCGCTCATTCCGTCGGATCCCGGACACTTAGTCACTCGTAATGAGTGCACCTCTGCATATACTGGATGTTCATTTCAAAGTGTGTCATGACGTCACTGTTGTTGGGTCACCGATTTGAAGCGAGTTTCAGCTTATATGTTAGAAAAGTTGCCTATTATTTAAGGCGTTCTTCAATCTGAACTTGAGAACGTGTACGGTATAACTTGAACGTCGTAGCAACATATGGCGGTCTGTACGGTCTGTGTGCTACCATAACCTTTTTCGAACTGTGTTTTGCGCCGGCATGTCGTACGCAGGGTATTTGTTATCATCGGTTGCGTACGGTAACATTCCACAACACAAATCAAATGCTCCATGTCCATGTTGACCGTCGAAGTTAATGTCAACAAATACGTAAGTAATCGTCTTAACCCTCTCCCCATATCTCGACAGTACGTATTTCCAAACAGTTCACAATCCTGCCACTACCGGCGTTACCGTACGTATCGGTACATACTCTTCAGAATGAACGCCGTACTTGCTAGGCAACTTCTCTGCCTCTTAGGTTATACACCTCTGCGGAAGTGTAGGAAGATTGAATTCTCTAGGCTCATCGGCTAGCCACATGACGGCATACAGCGAGCCATGACACACTTTGAATTGAACACCCAGTATAATCACTTGGTGATTTAAGACGGCGCTCATGCCGTCGGATCCCGGACACTTAGTCACTCGTAATGAGTGCACCTCTGCACATAGTGTGTTGGGCATTGTGGCACTGCCACACGTCTGTGACACAGTGCATGAGGGTTGGCCATTAAAGGGAAACTAAGAGGTGGAGCTTAACTGAGAGGGTTCAATCCAGCATCGCAATTGGAATCCGCTGTGGCTTAGTGGATAGAGCGTCAGAACGTATAGCTAAAAACCCAGGTTCGAATCCCGGTGCCGGAGAGAATTTTTCTCCGCTCTACCAATCCTTCATAACAAATTGTTTAATTAAACCTAATTCACACCTATTGACATTCTATGAAACAACATTATTATTCTGAACTTTAGCGGAAAAATGAGAACTTTGACACACTTCACTTTTATATGATAATGAGCAACACAAGACTGAATCTCTAAGTTTAAAACAACAACTTTTAAAGGGAGGTAGGTTATCTTTGAAAGAATTTGAATATGTACTCTCACAGGCTGGATCGCACACCCGTAAATCTGTATACCTGATCCTTTGTAAATTAACTCCCTCGTGATTTGTTTCAATAGCAACTCTTAAAAGAGTAAATATTTCCTGCAATGAATTTTTATGACCCGAAAATAATTGGATCTCAATTTTCTGTTTATAGATGATGTTGGCTGGGGACAGATAAGAAGCTTCGAGAATAAATAAACCTTTTGATTAACGAACGAAATTAATTTTTCAGAAATTTGGTGAATCAAATCTAGAACAAATGTATAAAGAAGTATTGTTGATTTCCTTCCGTAAAAATCATAAATTTAAATTTTACAGTTATGAAAACCATGCGAGACAAAACTACACTTTCTTTCTAAACACCCCCAAATGCTACACAACTGCTGGATTAAAACACAGCAGAAATTTTGGACCCAGAATATATAACGCATTTATTAGAGCTTACCCTGAACCTAGTACACTGAACACATAGATTTGGGAAACAAATTCGATTTTATTATTTAATTTATTTTCTTTTATTAAGCTGTATCAGTTTAAAATTGTATTCTAACATTCGTGTACTTTGTATTGTCTATATTCGTATATGTTATTACATGGTCTGTATTTCGCTATATAGTAATATTATTGTGCTGAATAAACACTCTTCAATTTTATATAACTAGACTGAACTGCGCCAGAACACGAACTCCTGCTCTTTCGGGCTGCAATGCCTGATGTAGTGTAAACCTTGTGTATCAAATAAATAAATTTGAAATTTGAAAATAACGGGATGATTAACAGCTGTTCATTTTAAATTACTGAAAGGAAGGAAATAGTAGATTAGGTTTTACTCAATAAGAATGAAGAATATCCTTTCACATTTTAAGTAATAAAATTTGAAATTATAAACTGTCGTGTCTTTGAAATAATTGTTTTTAACAAATTGCGTGCACAAAAATAATGATTTGCACATTATAAAAAATATTAGAAATATGGTATTTTAAATTGTGAAACATTCTGACATGGTACACAAAAACGAATGTCATTTTTGCAATCAGCATGAAATTATGATCGATAATCACATTTTTTTAAACAACAAAACTCAAGTAGACCACTATTATTAATATAAAGACAAAGTTAGGGTGACTGGACGTCCTCTTTTGTCCGGATATGTCCTTTTTAGGCTTTTGTCCGTAGTCCGTGCGGATTTTTAAAAAATCAAGAAATATCCTCCTTTAAGTAACTTGTTAGTCTGATATTTTGAAATTATCTGATTTGACGCCTTTTTAAGTCATTTTCCTGTAGATAGCAGCTGCATCGACGGAATATACTCTTTACCAACGATCATAACTCTCTTTGCATACAAAATAATATTAAATTCGTATTTTGTTCAGTCTTTTTATGTATTTTGATAATAATTATAGTTCCCTTGGCTTTCATATGTAGTTAACTGTAAAATCATTTTATATTAAGTTTTATCATACGTATACTGTAATAATATAGATATTGACATAATGTTTAGTATAATATACGCCTAAGCCTAAATCTAAATAGAGTAGATATTTTCTGTCCGTTTTAATAATTACATAAGTAGCTAACTGTAAAAGCATTATTTATTAGTTTTATTATAATTAGTTTTGTAATATTAACATACTTTTGAGTATGATATAAACCTAAATCTGTCCTGTACATATTTTGTAACAAAATAGATATTGACGTAATTTATAGAATAGTATATTCCTAATCCTAAATCTGAGGACAGTAGTGACAAAAGAAAAAACAAAATATCCACAAGTATACGTCATGCAATGAAACTTCAAACAAGGCAAGTATTTATTGAACTATGATACTAAAGAGTGCACTGGGAGAAATGATGACTGGAAGAAGAGTTCAGTGCAGAGGAAGATATCACTTGATAGATAACATACACGGATATACAACATACACGGATATTACTTGGCTCCGTATTCCAGCTATCTAAAGTCTGAAGTTAAAGACACATTGGGTATATAGTACGTCGAACACAGGTGATGCAACGGATAAGAATATAAACAAACAGGTCGCCGCTGTGTGTTAATGGAGTAAAATCATCTACAGACTTCCGACGCTATAGGCTACTACTGGGTAGTAAACACATACTTGAGCCGTGATGTTCATTTTCGTCGTGATCCTTGCAGCGAATAGTAACGTGCATTCGTAAGTTACGGAACTTGAACATGTGGGGATGTCCCTTGAAATGATTTTATATTGCAAGAAATTCTTTCAATAGTACATGAATGATGTAATACAAGAATTCCTGTTACCTGATATTTTTTCGCGTTTCGTTAGGATATTGCATGTCGATCATCACTGAAAACCCACTAATTTTCTGTATATTTTTCTAGAAATTCTCTAAAATGTAGATTATTTAATTTATTAATTGGGATGTTGGCACTGAACAACAAGGTAGGCTACACAAATCCATGCTACACGTTGAGTTAATATCTTCATAATTTTCACATTTTTATGGTACTGGTTCTTTTTGATTACGTTCAACACAATTTCTGTGCCTTGTGGTATTGCAATGCCATTCAGTGCACTGTTTTTGTAACTTTTTACGTTTATTTGACACAATTTTTATGTAATGTTGTCTATATTGATAGTGAAAATATTAGTTCAAATATTCTCAACTATGTCCTGCAATATTACACGCTTCAGCGTCTTACCTAAGGCATTTTATCTCTGCAATGAACTTTCAACCAGCCACAAAGATGTAGTTATTTAAATAATACGACTAGTAAGAGCAGTGATCAATAAGACTATAGCTGCGTCCCGGTTTTGACTTTCTAGAGCAAGAGGGCAGAGGATGCGTAACTATTGCATACGAACGTACCTGTACCTGTGCTGTGACGTCAGATATACTTCGAATCAAGCAACTTCATTTCAGTTTAAAGGTAGCTGGGATACGGAGCATTATATTACATACAGGGACATCATTTTATTTTTACTTCAATTTTTAGTGTACCTGCGTTTCTAAATGTACTTGACTCCCACCTCTTTCTCTAATGTCCTTGCTAACGCCAGTCACACAAACTTACGGCCGCTGTTGCTAGCAGTGAAATAAACAGTACAGAGTACAGTGTGTTTCAGAAATATGTTGCGTTTTCTATAGAAGAAAAAGCTTATATTATTGAAGTTTATTTTCACACAAGTATAGTGTGTAGCATAACTGAATTTATCTGTGTGGACTGAGCACAAGTGAAGATTAGAGTTACCGAAAATACGGTACCCTATAATATGGTGCGGTACTTATCAACATTATTTAAACAAGGGTTTTGTTTTACTATTTGTACGTATAAAGGACGATGATGGAAACTGGAATTTCAATATAACCGAATGTGAACAACAGTTTTTCTTTTTTTTTCACAATTTTTTGATTATATCATTACGGAATATTTTCGTAGAAATGTCATTAATCTGGTAGATAAATTTAGAGCAACAGATGTACAGAAAGGAAGAAAAGTGTAAGATGGCCAACAAAGGTGACAGAAGATGCTGTAGAAGATGCTAGAGAAAGGATGAAGCGAGGTCGTAATAAGTCGGTCAAGAAGTTAGCTGTAGAAATTGGGGTTTCTTACGGAAGTGCTCACAAAATTCTCAGGAATAAATTAGGTTAGTAATATGCTGATAAAGTAGACATTACATAATGTATATAACCGCCTGAAGACTTGAGTTTGTGAAAAAAAAAATGTTACTATTCTACTGTTTTTTGATAAAATTCTGTAAAGTAATGACCAAACTGAAAATCGTAATACTATATTTCCCTGTAACATAAACGGATACGCTACTTTTCTCTCCTATAGCTAGTAAAATGATTTGTTTATATATTGCACTAGCAACTCCAAACTCCTGTCATGAAAGAGGGGTAACAGTGTTTCCGAGTATAGCCAGGTTAATGTTAAAAATGTTGGTAAAAATAAAGTGATGTCCCGGTATAAGTCGAACGCAGGTATTATTGACATGCTGTAATTTTTGGGACAGGTCATAAGCGCAAATTAGTCTTATGCGCCACGAATTGCCAAGCACCATATCAGTCCATAACAAGATTATTAATTTATTATATTTTCATAATAGCAACAATATTTTTCTCGTGTACTAAACTGCCTTTATGTACGCTGCGTGCGTTGTGTTAGCACAAAACATCCATGGAACGTGCAGCCTTTGAGGTTGTTTCTTGTATTTGAACCTGCTGTACCTGTTGAATAATTAATGGCTGATAGTGCAGGGAAGGTTATATTTCTCACACTGAAGAGAAGATAATTCAGCCACTTAGGAAGGAAATTAAATCTTGTTGAATAATGCATAAAAGAGTAAAAAGAGCTTGATTATATTTAAAAGGGATTTTTATTCCATTGAGCTCGTACATTGCATATGCTACAGCATCACATATATTCCCTGAAACACTTTTAAAGACTGCACAAAAACAGTAAAATCGGAATCACGTCTATTTATAAAATAATCTTTCTGTGACTTAAAATATTATGAACTTGATCACTAACACCACCGTATTCATCATTGTCACATTCCTAATTACTGTTATTATTACTATTATTATTATTATTAGTATTGTTATTATTACTGTATTATTACTTTTATTCACATTATTATCACCACTATTATCATTATCACAAATACTATAATCACTATAAAAACTACTATAATCACTATCAACATCACTTGTTTAACTTACAAATGGCTTTCAAGGAACCCGAAGGTTCATTGCCACCCTCCCATAAGCCCGCCATCGGTCCCTATCCTGTGCAAGATTAATCCAGTCTCTATCAACATATCCCACCTCCCTCAAATCCATTTTAATATTATCCTGCCATCTACATCTCGGCATATTGTGGCCACTATTATCATTATTATCATCGTCACTATCATCACCATCACTATTATCCTCACTACATCATCATCATCATCATCATCGTCACTAACCTCAACATCTGTTCTATGTTAGTAACAATTTAACATGAAGTTTGGAATTATTGTGTTGTCCATCCTTGTTACGTATAACAACCACTTTTTTCCCATATGTTAATACCTTGCCTCTACGGATTTTAGTCAGTAAATATTTTATAATACCTACTGTAGATTTGAGAGATTTTCTAGTCAGTCTTCTTCTACTAGTAATAATTTAGCATCTGGTTTGGAATTCTTGTGTGTCCATCCTTGTTACATATTGTAAACCAATTTTTCCATATGTTAATACCTTTTGCTTCTACATATTTTACTTCGGTCAGATTTTATAATACCTGTTACAGATTTGAAAGATTTTTTAGTCAGTCTTTTTGTTTTCGATACTAGTAATAATTCAGAATCTGGTTTAGAATTCTTGTGTTCTCCATCCTTATTACATATTGTAACCAAGTTTTTCCGTATGTTATTACCCTCCCTCCTACGTATTTCATTTCAATAAGATTATAAGATACCTGTTACAGATGTGAGAGATATTTTAGTCAATATTCTTATTTTTGATACTAGTAATAATTTAGCATCTGCATATCTGATCACATTATTCAAATTTAGCACCTGGTTTGGAATTCTTGTGTTTCCATCCTTGTTCGTACTGTAACCAATCTTTCCGTATGTTAATACCTTTCCTTCTACGTATTTTAGTTCGATCAGATTTTACAATACCTGTTACAGGCATAAGAGATATTTTAATCAGTCTTCATCTTTCCGATACGAATAATATTTTAGCATCTAGTTACGAATTTTTTGTTGTCCATGCTTATTACTTATTGTAACTAATATTTTCATATGTTAATACCTTTACTTCTACGTATTTTAGTTTTATCAGATTTTATAATACCTGTTAGAGATTTGAGAGACTTTTAGTCAGTCTTCTTCTTCCGATACTAGTAATAATTTAGCATGTGACTTGGAATTCTTGTGTTGTCCATCCTTGTTACGTATTGTAACCAATTTTTTCCAGAAGTTAATGCATTCTGTTCTACGTATTTTAGTTCGAACAGATTTTGTAGTACCTGTTACAGATTTCTGATGCCTGCAATTTATCGTTATTGAAAAGTAACTAACATAATTTTAATCATTTCCAAACATAACTGAACAATCAAGATGAACTAACGAAAGTACAATGTGTGAAAAACGAGATTTAACTGTTCGCATTAAAATAAATAATTCCATTGTAATGTTATAACAATTATTCTTTGAAAAGTAAGTAAATGTTTGTGAGACGATTGACTTTTTTATTACAAACAGATACGAGAATGGTTTCAAACCTTCAGAACAAGAATTAGGTTTGACACAATGCTATTAAAATGCATCTGAGAAACGGCCCTTGTACCACGCCGTTTTATTGTACAGTGGAATCTCTAAAGTTCAGAAATCAAGTTTGACATTCTATAGTTCGACTGCTTACGTAGGAGAATTAGACACGCCCCTATACGGGCACTAAGAAATGGTTTTGCCATTTGAATGAAAATTGGTCCTATGTCCTGTAATGATACTTTTCTTAAAGGAAAACAGTATATTTTATTGGTTAGAACATCTATATTGATCACTGATTTTAAATCAATGAACTCTTCTCTTCCTATTTGAGAATTGTGCCGTTTGTGAGACGGAACTGTCGAAACCCACTGTGGTACTAGAAGCGCATACACAAGCCTCGGGGCGGGCAGGAAATGCAAGTACAGTACTGTATTCGTTGATGGATAACCAATAAGAATTTGTATTCACTTCACCTGCCATACCCACTACCCTTATTGATCAGAACTTTCAATTCTGTTCTGTCGAACTTAAGAGAGTCTACTGTATATTAGTTAAGAATTTTGAAGAAACGTGTTCATTTCATGATAAAATTAAACCTGGAAGACCAATAATTAGATTGCAAAGGTTCTTCATGAAAAGCATAACCTAGACAGAGAAACCACGTTACAGTTAGCAGAAGCGTCATACAGCACTGTTTGGACAAATTTATGCACTTTCAAAATAGCCTACCATCCCCATAAACTGCAAATGATTGAATTGAAGAAAGCTGAATTTGAAAAGGGTATGATCTTTCATTATGTGTATTAACTCAGGTGAAAACTGAATCAGGATATTTGTCTTTGATACTGTTAGCAGATGATGTCAATTTACTTATATTGCCCTAGATTGCAGACAATAATCACAATTATTGTCGAATATGGATAACAGATATTCACGTGCACAGACCAAATTCCATTCTGTGCATATCCTGTAACTGCTTAATTCATTTTGATTGTTGAATTTGTTTGGCAGTCATATTTCTTACTATGTTAGTTATTTTATAATTGCATATGTTATCTTCTTTGTTGGGTCTATGAGTTACTAGCTTATTACTAAAATACATAACGACCGTTTGGGAGATATATGAGATTTCAGAGTTAGGGAGTCAATAGCTTATGAATTATTATTCGAGATTATCTATACCGTTTCTCAACCACTTACATGTTCCATCATCAGGATCGTCCTTCCCTAGAGAATTGCCTACTCTGATAGAGTTCGCTGTGATAGAGGCACCATTGAGTTCATGAACTTTGATGTTGGAACCTGTAACGTCAAAAGCAATTGATAGTACCACACTCTTCTTCACGACATGGAATATGCACGATGCTAGGATTTAAAAGAACTGTGTAAAATACTGCTTGTACAGGGACATTATTTTATTTTTACTTTTTATTGTACCAGAATTTTTAATGTACTCCACTCCCACCCCATCTGCTAGTAAACTTCCAATCTTCCTACACACAGAAACAAGGCCACGTATGCAGTCAAAGCCGCCTTGCGTCATAGTAAACAGTACTGAGTTAGTGAGTATAGTATGTTCCAGAAATATGTTCGCGTTTTCCAGTGACGAAAGAGCTTTCAATATTGAATCATATTTTCGCACAGATACAGTCGTCCGTGTGCCTACGTCGCATCCCGGTTTCCCCCACCCGCTTCTGCTCGCCCCTGTGTAAAGACTAGTGGCTGGGCTGTCTTAGCTCTTTTCTGAAAACTTTAAACCCTATTAGGAATTGGACGTCTACGTAATATTATATAACTGTGTAAAATAACTTAAACAAAAGAGCCTCGTTAAGTATTTAACTGTCACTTGATTTCCCCCCCTTTCTACGACTCTGCGTCAAAACCACTTGGACGGACAGTAGATAGCATGTCTGAGTAATTTTATCTTTTCGGATCGGGCAGAAGTGAAGATTGAAATTACAGTACGTAAGGTACTCTTTTATAGAGTAGGTACAGAATTATTTCAACATGAGTTACTAGTACGAAGGACGAAACTGGTAATTGGAATTAGGTACAGTAGTCTATAGTGCGATAATATGCACAAGAGAACTAAATCCTTTACCGAAATGAACGGCCACTGTTTTAAAAATGCTCATACTTTGATTATTTTTCAATTTAACTTCTTTCTCTGTATTGTATGCTAATGTGCTGTAGACAGTGTAACATACACTGCATAATGAAAACGTCCGAATGGATAGCTCAGTTCGTGAGTAAAAACACTTATTGTTAATGCAGTACTTTATTTTGATAAACAAAAACCTAATGAAAATTATCAATCTAATAATTGCGATATTTCCTAGTTTACGTAAATGGATGAACTACTTGTCTTTCCTCCTATACCTAGTAAAGTGATTTGTTTGTATTTTACGCCAGTACCATCGAACTCCAGTTGTGGAAGGGGTAGCAAACGGTGTTTCCCGTTCTCAACCGTTAATCCAAAGGTATATCCAGCTTAATATTATAAATGATAGTAAAAATAAAATTATGTCCTTATACTTTCAGCTACTAAAGAATTGATTCTGAGAAAATGAAACGCCTAATAATGTCTCAATAAATTTTCTTTTCAGTCTACCTTGACATTTCAGTCCTATGTATTCCTTTGTTATTATCATCTTCAATATCAACAATAAATGTTCTCAACTGCAAGTTCGTTGTGTCCAGATATATTTCCAGCTCATTTATATTACAGCAGTGAAAAAAATAACCCAAACCGATATATACAGTACGAAATTAACGTGAAGCGAATTTTGTTGAACGCACATGAACTTTTTAACAGAGCGTCGCCAAAATTATTGTTGAATGAGGAAGAAAATTAAGGTATTGCGAATGTAATTAATGATCAATAGATCCAATCAATAAGCCATCAAGTGCACACAGAATTTTTACTGTGAAAGAGAGAGCTAAACCTCTCTATTTTGAAATCCTCTTTGAATGAGGAATTATTTTGTCGTCTGCTCTCGCTTCACTGTTATTTAATGAGGAGAGGTTGAGCGTACAAGCCAGGTTAGGTTTGCTGTAGCAACCAAATGAAACAGGAATGAAGTCATTAAATAGAGAAGACACGGTCTCTCTGTTCACAGTAGATGAGTAGAGCTTCTAGTGTTATTCTATTTAGCCCTGAGAGATTTTTCGTCGTTAGCGATATTACACGTAGCAGTTGACAAAATTTTAAAATATAGTCGGATACATACGGCAAAGAGAATGACCTAATTTTATTATTTAATGCTAAACTTTCTTAACACTCATAACTTAGCTGCCCTGGAATTTCATGCTACTTACCTGGGGCCCTTTTTTAACGCCAAGAATATCTGTTGTAATAATTAGAATATTTTAGAGCTTAATTCATTGTTATGTACAGTATAAGGAAATTTAAAGTTTTATTGTACCTAGATATACTCACTGGGCGCTATGCATAGACATTTCGCTAGCCCGCGCTACGAGCGTGCTAAACTAGCCCCGGCTATCGTCTGATTACTTGTATAGGATTCATATCATATTATATTGCTAACACTGGTTTATGAATACGAAAAACGTTAGTTCGCTGATCATCCATCGGAAGCCCGCGCTAAGAATGTCTATGAATATGGCCCACTATATCTAAACAATGAATATATTAATAAAATTAATTAGTTTAATGGCACAATACTTATTCGGTAACTGTGTTTTAATTTTTTCGATTATCAGGGAACACTTTCAGTTTCCTTGAAATCAAACACAATACGGAAATTGTTATTGCATTAAGTGTTAATTATTATGTTCAGATAATTAATTAATTAAACCTAATTTCACCTACTGCAGTAGAAAGACCAAGAAGCTAATTTTACCGTACTTATAATTACTCTTGATCCTACAATATTTTACCGAAGCCTACATGGCAGTATATGCTGTATTTGTTTTATTTCTTCACTTTTCAAAGTATAAGGTTATTCAAAAGTATGTCCCCATTTTGAAATGGTGGCACGTTCGTCAAAGTTTTAGATTTCACAAAAATAAAAACACCAATATGTTCGTAAAGTAATGGGATTTTATTAAAACAAAAAAATTTAAATATGACCACCACCGTGTTGTTGAGTAAGAAATAGACTTTCTTCTATGATATAAACGGCATTAGTGAGCACATTCCTAGGGATGTTTTCAATGACATCCGATATTGGTTATTCCATTTCCTCACGTCTAAGTAGATCTGCTAAGAAATACCTTTTCTTTTATATAATCCCATAATCAGTAGTCAGTTTGATTTATGTCTGGTGACCTAGAAGGCCAACTGTTCGTAAAATGCCTACTAATTACACGATCACAAAATGTGTTGCGAAATACTGCTTTTACATTATTGTGTATATGAGGTGGAGCGCCGTCCTGCACGAAAACAATGTTTTCGTTTTCATGATTCTGTAACGCTGATATTGAAAAGGTTTGCAACATTTGAAAATATCGCTGCCTAGTTACTGTTACTGTTTTTGTTAGTCCATTTTCAATTTCTTTATAGAAATACTGCCCTTTTATGAAATGTGACGTAAAACTACACCATAAGGTAAACTTGATATCATGTGGGCTAATCCTTGCTATATAATTGTGTTCGGATTATCTTCTGCCCATATCCTGCAATTATGAGTGTTAACACCTCCGTTCGATTCGAAATGTGCCCCATCTGTCAATTTCTCAATCCATGTAATGTTCGATATCTTCTCAATGTATATGCATATTGTCTATTGCATTTGTAATAGCACTGAAGGAGGCTAATTCGTACTGGTAAAGATAAAATCATTGTAAAAATTATTAAAATTACTATCCTACAACTTTCCGTCTGTAATCTGAGAAATTATTGTTCATTACAAGCGTAGCGCAGTTATCATAGAAACGAAACACGCATCGATAAAAAAAAATCCCCAAAACCTTCTAAACAGTAATGGTACCTATATGAAACCAAACTGCTGATATGTACAGAAGATACATTTGTTATAAATAGGAACTTACTTTTGAATAATCATATACATGTTCACTGTGCTTACAGCAAAACTCTATCACTACAAAATAATTCTAACTAGAAAATAAATATGTGTTCTATAGCTGGGGCCATCCACAGACGCAAGCAATAAATATGACACAAATAACATATAATTATGAAATAATTTTAGTTGTAAAGGGAACTAAAATAACTAAAGTTATATATAAGTTGCTAGTAGAGATGAACAACGATCGAGAAAGCGAGACTAACAGCGCCCGCAAAGCCGAAAACCTGCATGACAATGTTGTATACGTCTTGTCCTTGATGTAAAGACTTCTGAGTCTTCCGAGACTCAATATTGATCATCTCCCGAAGTCCCGAAGGCATGCAGCCTTGAATCGCCACAGTTGTTAATACCTGACTGAACTTTTATCTAATTGGCAACAGTTATATTTGTATAAACAATCAAGTAGCCTATTTGAAATAT
Source organism: Periplaneta americana (assembly GCF_040183065.1). Lineage (NCBI taxonomy): Eukaryota > Metazoa > Arthropoda > Insecta > Blattodea > Blattidae > Periplaneta > Periplaneta americana. Next base: position 61,773,959 of record NC_091127.1, on the reverse strand, counting down.
CATCTCTATCTTTCAGTGTATAATAATCGTTCCCCAGTATTTATTTAATTACTAGGCCCCCTATTAAAAGGCTAGGAATTTTCTTTTCATATGTTTAAGATCAAGTGTGCAATCTCAAGTAAAAATATATTAACGTTATGTTTTGTGTTTCTTAGAAATGCGAATTTATTTGAGAATTGTTTTCTTTTTCTATTTATATAACCATAGGTAATATCATATACTAGAACCAGATAACTAAGATACTGTTCTGTTTTGTCTTTTTTTTTCTCATTTAAACATTTATGTTATTTATTTCAATGATATATGTTATTCAAAGTTACGAAATCTTTCCACGCCGACCAAATGCTATTTCGAGAGTGATGAACGAGACTCGAAGCGCACGACAATGACGAGACGAGACTCGAAAGACAAATGCAACTAACACAGCGAGCGAGAGCGGAAGTTAGTTTTGTTCATCTCTAGTTGCTAGAAGGTTTCGGAGTTGCTATGTGGATGTAGATATTAACAATAAAATTGGTGTGGGGTCGGAAAAGACCTCAGATAAGTGTGAAGGATTAAATGTAATATTGTTAGTATGTAACTGTTTAGGAATATGACAGAAAAGTTCAAGAATGACTGTTTGTAGAAATTTTAAGCGAGTTATTCAAGCTTGTGAAGTGAAATACGTATATGAACTCGGTTAAGGAATTACCATTCCACCAGTATAGAGAGTGGAAGTAATAAAACAGCTTATTCCTTGGATAGAATAATACAAGGTGCGGCAGACACAATTATCCATTGTAAACGTCGCACCATTCTCGATTACTGTGCCCTATAGTTATCTTGTCTCAGTAGCAATAAAACCAAGTCCCTTCAAATGAGGGTGGAGATTATAGGAGGGTTGTAAATTTTCAGGATTCCTTTCAAAACCTTGTTATTGTACAGGCTACCGGAACTCAATTTCTTGAAAGACAAGCTCAGTGATGGAACTACATAGTACGAAGAGAGAATTTGTAATTTTATTTTGCGCTACAGAATGTATGAACTAGTCCCTTCCGCCACTGGATGGATGGACGGCATCGCTTTACTCCCCCCCAACGCCATAACAACACAGACGAAGTAAGACATATCTCCTTTCTATCTCGTTTCACAGTGAGACAAGATACATCACACAGACTTTTCTTTAATTTTTGCTCCATTGGGTAGGCCTAGTGTAGTTCAAAGCATTGCAAGTAGCATGGAGTAATGATCAAATGAACATTCTATATTTGCTGTTGAAACATTTTTTGTAACCCTCTGATGATGATGGACGAAGCACATTTCCATTCAAATGGTTGCCAACAAAGAGAATTTTACTCCTGAATATCTATCTCACATTTAAGAAAGATCACTAGATAGCCAAACAGTACCGGTAATTCTTTGGCGTGGAATGTGTTTTGGGGTTATTGTTGGCCTATGTTTTTTTTAATGACGCCAGTGAGACTGTTACAGTCACAGCTGATCGATATGAGGCTATGTTACTCCGAAATTATTTCAATATAGAATCTGTATGGTTTCAACAGAACAGTTCACACAGCGAGAACGTATCAATATTCGGACTTAGCATCTTAATTCTCATTGTTATACTATAAAAATATTCTTGTGGTTCTCTGTTATCTCATTATTTGTTTGTGTTTGGTCCACTACATTTGGAATAGTCCACTTCCTGTTCGCTTGCTATATAACCGTTCCGCTTGTCGCAAAGGTCCGCTACGCCCCTTCATTTCTTATTAAGAGAGTTAGTGGAGAAGCTTCTAAACCCACTTGCCTTTGTTCTAGCTTTTCCGCTAAATTAGTAAATCGGCATTGACCTCTTTCCTGAAGTAATGGTGCCAGAGGAGAAACAAACCATTCGATGTAATGATCACGCATTATTATGAGTAAATCCCGGACTTCTAAGCAGAAATAAACAATAAAATAAGCAAGCAAATAAGCACGAAACATGGTGAAAATGAGCATCAAAATAAGCAAAAACGAATACAGGAAAACAGTAAAATAATTAGGAAAAATGGTGAAAATAAGCAAAAACGAAAACACGGAAATATGACGATAAACGATTTGTTTCGTAGAACTCTTATCTTATTGGAGGCTGTTGCAGTATACAAGGAAGGCCATCCTGAGATTTTCCTCTGTGAAGCTCCTGCTTTTGTCAGTGAAAAATTATTTGTACAGTGAAAATGTTCTTTCGACTGAATGTCTGAACCCGCTAATGCTAAAGACAAGTCTTCGAAAAAATGTATCACTAGAACTCGATTGTTTACCCATATTGCTTTAAATCAATTGCTGCTTTAACTTATATTTATTCTTAACCCTCTCCTTAGGCCGCGTTGTATTACTATGATGCACAATGTTATATTTTTTCTTCGCAGAAATACTCTTTTCACACACCAAACAAAATAAGACACTGCCGTCCTCACTGAAAATATTACTTCCAAACTCATTTACGCATTTGCGTAAGAATGCCGATTGAGAGGTTTTTGTGGGTGGCATTCCTTAACTACAACAGCAGCAATTACACACGCATAACTGAAACAACGCGTGTTGCACAACTTACACACTGTAGCTTGGAACTCGGGGATTCACTATCCATGCACATGACATCATTCCAATAACGTGAAAAGTGCGATAACCGATTGACCTGCCTGGTCGCAGAAGCTTGGCGGGGAATCCCAAGGTTCTCTCCTAATTAGAACTACGCAATATTATTTCACAACATCCTGGGTCATACCTTTGCATTGCTTTTTTACGCATTCGACTGAAGTTAATTTTTTATTAGGTAATAAAAGAAAGGGAATCGATGATAAGTGACGGCTAGGAGTGAAATATGAACTTTTAAAATAACAGTTTTGGGTAAAATATGCTGTTTTAATTAAAAATCCTAAAACAAGGAAGTAAAAACGTTTTCGTGCGAAATAACCATTTATAAGCACTAACAAACATAGTTGAAACTGCTTATCTAGGTGTGTCTTACGAAGTAGAACCTTTCTGCTTACCTTTAAAAGTGTGGAAAAGAATATGCATTTTGCTTAGATATCCGGGCTTTAGTTATTATGAGGCTCCATCATACTGCATAGGGCATTCTTCCTAAACAGTCATCCGATGCAGTATGCTGCTGACTCATAAGAATGCATGTAATCACAGTCACATCGAATGGTCTGAGACAAAACCGTCCTGTCCGAGACAGAATGTCCGATTCAGTATGCTGCCTGCGTTACGAAACCTGATTTTGCTACTCCCGTATAACCACAAATTTTTCACGACGCTCGGTAGGCACCGTATCCACACACTGACCGAAATTTAATGAGGACCTGAACCAGCGCTCATACTGTATTTGCTAGTGTCATGCATAGCGCCTTAGACAACACGGCTACAGCACTGAAAAATACGTTCTTACAATTAAAAAAAAAACAAAATCACAGAAGCATATTTGACTTTCACAGGCTACTGCAGTTAATATTACCGCCTCTTTATTTCGCACCCAGATCAAAATGATTTTCATCCGCTCACAAGCAAACATTCTGATGGATGCAGATGATAGCTATTTTTTTCTTTCACCATGTTAATAATATCAAAAGAAGTGCTTATACAAATTTTGGCCACTCGACCGCAATTACGAGGACCGTAAAAAATATGTTCTCCAGGGGTCGGTAACAGGATGAAAACATAATTTTATTAGAAAAAAATATTGGAACAGACACAGGAAATATTGAGCTATTTTTCAACATATTCCCCACTGGTGTTGAGACATTTGTCACATCATGGGATCGACAGAGAGGTGCAGACGGCTGCCAAACAATGGTTCCGATCCCAGGCGGCTGACTTCTACGACACAAGATTAAAAAAATTGATCCCATGGTATGACAGATGTCTCAATTCCAGTGTGGGATATGTTCGCAAATAGCACAACAATTGCTGTATCTGTTTCAGTAAATCTTTCCATGCAACTGTGCTTTTTTTGTGTAAACGGCCCCAGGGAAAATCATATTCTGAACAGCCTTGTAATTGCCGTCGATGTGCCAAAATTTATATAAGTACTTCTTTTGACATTATTAACATGATGGAAGAACAAAATTTAACTTTTTTATCTGCCCCCATCACAATGTTTGCTTGTCAGATAAACTTCTGTTATAATTATATTTTAATGTCTTGAGAGTCTGTTTTAAGAATAATCAGGCCTTCTTATTGAAATTTTATGGCAAGTTTATAGTCCTTAGTGATGTGAAGTTGTAAAGTTCTTATGCTATATTTATAAGTTTTCTTTATAATTATTGTAGTAGTAAATTTAAACGAAGTATAGTTATTTGTATAGTTCGAACGTTCATTTAACACCCAGGTGGTGTCAAAAAAGAAGAGGTAAGATAAGAGTTTGGTTATTGATTAAGTCTGCTCAGATGCTATTTCAATTACAAGAAGCAGTAACATAGATTATATCTACAAATTATATGTTAGCAATTGTAGGCCTAATCGATGTTCTCATATCTACTCCACATGGAATAAAAACCAATATTGTCGTATCTTAAGTTTATTGGCGACTTAAAAAAATATTATTAATTTATATTTTATTTTTAATTAAGCGGGTTACATCAGCTTCTTGTCTATGCGGATGACGTCAGTATGTTAGGAGAAAATCCACAAACGATTAGGGAAAACGCGGAAATTCCACTTGAAGCAAGTAGGCTAAAGAGATAGGGTTGGAAGTAAATCCCGAAAAGACAAAGTACCGGTATATGATTATGTCTCGTGACCAGAATATTGTATGAAATGGAACTATAAAAGTTGGAGATTTATCCTTCGAAGAGGTGGAAAAATTCAAATATCTTGGAGCAACAGTAACAAATATAAATGGCACTGGGGAGGAAATTAAACGCAGAATAAATATGGGAAATGCCTGTTATTATTCGGTTGAGAAGCTTTTGTCATCTAGTCTGCTGTCAAAAAATCTGAAGGTAGAATTTATACAACAGTTATGTTACCGGTTGTTTTGTATGGCTGTGAAACTTGGACTCTCACTTTGAGAGAGGAACAAAGATTGAGGGTTTTTGAGAATAAGGTTCTTAGGAAAATATTTGGAGCTAAGAGGGATGAAGTTGCAGGAGAATGGAGAAAGTTACACAACGCAGAGCTGCACGCATTGCATCGTTCATTAGGAACATTAAATCCAGACGTTTGAGATGGGCAGGGCATGTAGCACGTATGGGCGAATCCAGAAATGCATATAGAGTGTTAGTTGGGAGGCCAGAGGGGAAAAGACCTTTCGGGAGGCCGAGACGTAGATGGGAGGATAATATTAAAATGGATTTGAGGGAGGTGGGATATGATGGTAGAGACTGGATTAATCTTGCTCAGGATAGGGACCAATGGCGGGCTTATGTGAGAGCGGCAATGAACCTCCGGGTTCCTTAAAAGCAAGTAAGTAAGTAATCTTATAGCTTAAAATTTATTTACTGTGGATGATGATGGTAGAAACCAATATATTGCTGTCGGCATAAAGATAATTTTAAACAGAAATATTCTTTGCTACAAAACTGTTACAACACAGCTTGAAATTACGAATACTGATGCTTGTAAGAAATATGTATTCAACACAGAGACTTCCGCCTGGGTATTTAATTGGACGTGCGGGCTCTACTAATCAGTGTGGGGATTTTGACGTTAAAATACTATAAAATTCCACATAGTATCTGGTGTAGGACGAAAAGAGTTTAAAGAAGAAACTCGTACACTTGTTTTGGCTACAAGGAACTTTATTCGACTTCATTTTATATTGACTCTAGTTTTATTTGGAGTTCATACTCATTGGCTTTTCATTTGAAAGCTGTGGATGTAGTTACTATTAGCAATTATTTATGCACTTAAATGCTTGGACATGCATAAATCATGTAAACTGGAGGACGTTATAAATAAAATAAAGCAGTAGTAGAAATGCTGGCTGAGTTATATCTTTACTAAATACCTTCTATGTAGCTGCAATGAAGTTTCAACTAAATAGTTGCCAAATAATTTAATTGCGTAAGAGGATGGGTGGGTGGCCATTGTTTAGCACCGGTAATAGATAGCTCCCAGACCGCGGGCCTGTGGCTTCCAACCTCCTCCCGCCCCACGCCCCTCGTGTTGGGTTACTCCTGGTCAGCAGAAACCCTGCAGTGCGAGAACAGACCTGGCCGAAATCCAAGAGGTGAGGTTCCCAATACCCTAGAGGTACAACAGCGATGATCATACATTATGCATCTCAGAGAGGGTATTTTAAAGGGGGTGAAATTCACTGCAAGGAGGAATGGAAGCCTGAAATTTCGACAATACTGATCTCCCGTGGTAATACAAGTGGTTTAGGAAGCGTGAAAGAGGTGTCTGAAATCGGGTTTGGTCTCCATGATAAATTGTTAGTGGTGTGGACTGTCACACTTGGGGAAAAAAGTTGACCTGCACGTTCTGTATTCTGTATTTTTCAATAATGTGGCTAGTGCTAGTTTACGCAGTTCTAAAATATGAGTACCCTTCTCTAAAAATAGTGTCTGATGTTTGAGCAGTAGTAGTAGTAGTAGTAGTAATAATAATAATAATAATAATAATAATAATAATAATAATAATATTAATAATAATAATGTTATCAATAAAATATAACACAAAACATGTAATATAATGTAATGCCAAAATATAATGTATAATATAATGTAATGCCAAAATATAATGTATAATATAATGTAATATAATATAATATAATATTATATGCTTTATGACTTATTCTAAAAATAAGACAGTTCCTCAAAATTCGTATGAAATTAATGGTGTGAAGTTACCTAGGGTAGAATCATTTAAGGCTTTGGGTATTTATTTTACACACAACTTATGTTTTAAAATGCACTTAAATCACGTGGTAATTGATGCATATAGAAAATTAGGATTTATAATCAGAAATACAAAAGAATTAAAAAATATAAATACTATTGATACTCTCTATAAAACTATGGTTAGAAGTAAGCTAGAGTATGCGTCTGTAATATGGTCACCTCAGTTCCAGTCCCATCAGATGCAAATAGAAAGGATACAGAAAAGATTTTTACGTTATTTATATTTAAAAAAACATCACGTATCGTCTTATGACAAGCAAATTTCATATAATCAGTTACTTTTTGAATTTAGTTTTTGAATTTAATTATAAAACTTTAAAATCTCGACGATTAATAAATAGCCAAATTTTACTCTATAAGACTGTTAATGGTATATTGAATAACAGTGATTTTCTTAAATTCCTTCAGTTCAATGTAAAAAGAACAGAATTACGTCATAGGCAACCTTTTGTTATTCCTATTCCTAGAACTGTTTTCTTCAAGAACTCTCCATTGTTTGTTATGTGTAATACTTACAACTCTCTTCTTTAAACCGTGATTCTCAATTGGATTTCAGTTTAACAATTGAAAAATGTCATACAATATTAAAAAGCATTGTATTTCCTTAGATATTTAAATTATGAAGAAGTGTATTATAATGTTTTTACTCAAGTTTTTAAATAATTTTGCATCATTATATTTACATTTGGCACTATATTAACTGTAATATTATAATATTCTAGCATCTATTACTATTATGTATTTTCTTTCTTTTGTTTGTGTTCTTTGTTTTGTTGTTTTTTTTCTCTCTTATTATGTATTTTGTGTATACATCTGTGTAAGCCACCTGTAATTGGAAGCCTGCTTCTGTTGGTTTGTGGATTTAAAATAAAATAAATAAATATAATATAATATAATATAATATAATATAATATAATATAATATAATATAATATAATATAATATAATATAATATATGTTATATAATGTACATACTTACATAGCGTTCTGCCCAAGGATAGGTTTTTCACTCCAAAAATCTTTCCTTTTTTCTGCCTTTCTCTTAGTCTCCGCATATGATCCATATCTTAATGTCGTCTATCTTCTGATATCTTCTTCTGCACCAAACTTTTCTCCTGTTCACTATTCCTTCCAATGCATCCTTCAGTAGGCAGATTCTTCACAGCCAGTGATCCAACCAATCCCTTTTCCTCTTCCTGATCGGTTTCAGTATCACTCTTTCTTCACTCAACCTTCCCAACACAGCTTCATGTCTTATTCTGTCTGTCCATTTCACACGCTCCATTCTCAACCATATATACATTTAAAATGCTTATAGTTTCTTCTCTTTACTTCGTCGTAATATTCATGTTTCTGCTTTATACAAAGTCGCACTCCACAGAAAGCAATCCTTTAGTCTCTTCCTTAGTTCTATTTCCAGGGATCCGCAGAAGATGCTCCTTTTTCTATCATAAGCACTTATATACAGGGTGATTCACAAGGATTTACCGCCACATACGGAACTTATTTATGAAGATATTTTGAGGATAAAAAATCACATAAACAAGTGTCCTATTCTCAATATTTTCAGAGTTACACTAATTTCAAATTGTTTGTAAAATACGTTTCTTTCTTTAGTTTGAAGTGTAAAAGAATATTACAAATAGAGAATGAACCATTCATAAGTATAATTTCTTTCATTGGTAAGTGTCTGAAGATAAAAAATGTGCTGTGAACTCCTTAGTTGTTTCGTACAGACATCTTTTTCAGTTTTTGTTTACAAATTTGCATTATTCTTACGCACTAATCACAAAAATTATTACAAATCACACCCTTCCAGCGACTTGATTCTTTGCAGTTCAATTTAGCATCCTAATTTACAGTGTTAGAGAGTTTACAACACATTTTCAAAAATATCTCCGTCCACTTCGATACACTTGGCCGGACGCTTGTAAACTGCACTCGTCGCTCTACATAACTGCATACGGTATCTTTTAATTCAGTAGCGGCATGCAGGATGCACGCAAGTAGTTTCCTCACGTGTTTGTGACTTCGTTTGGTAGAAAGCATCCATCTCTACACGCAATAGTCCAATGGTGACATATCTGGCGATATAGGAGACCAGGGGTGAAAACCGCCTCGTCCTATCTTTCAGGGAAATGTACATTTAAGTGTTCTACTACTGCGCGGTTGAAGTGAGGAGGTGCGCCGTCGTGATGGAATATCATACGACGTCTCACCGCCAAAGGAGCAACCTCAAGAAACTGCGGCAGTTCTTCTTGTAAGAAATGAAGATAAACCGCACCAGTCAGTTGTCCCGGAAAAATGAACGGCTCGATCAGCTGATCGTGAAGAACACCACACCACACATTGATGCTGAAACGGTCTTGAAAATCTGTTTCCATTTAAGGATGGGGATTAATTTCTGCATAAACATTCGAATTGCGTGTATTATTTGTGCCGTCCCGCGTGAACTATGCCTCGTCGCTGAACAAAATGTAGTGGTATAATTGCCGATTTTCATTGAACCAGTTGCAGAATGTCAACGGGCATGATTTTCTGATTGTAGAAGTTGTACTTGTTTGAGGTGGTAAGGATAAAATCTGCTTGCATTAAGTGTCCTCCACACCACCGATTTCGTAACTTCGAATCGTCTAACTAGACGGCGTGTAGTTGCACGTGGACTGCGCTGGACAGCATCGAGAATATTCTTCTTTTTAACTATGTGACGTTCAACATTACGCTCGCTATGGATTGTAACAATCGGAAGTGAACCGTAAAGTGCTGAAAGCCTTTTGAATTGTTCTAGAATTCGGAATCCTGCGTCTGTGATACTCAGCTGAAGCAGCATTAGAATTACACTCACACACTCCAAAAATGAACACAATATCAGCGTATTCCTCTATGGAAAATGTACATACGTGGTATTGTAACACAACATTCACAACCAAAGGCAACAGTCTGACTGATTGAGCATGAACTCCGACATTGAAACAGCTGCACACACGACATTGTCACGTGCTCGCGCTGGCTGCAGGCTACCCGCTGGCCAAGGTCACCGTTGTTTACAGCAATGCGTTCCAATAACGAAACGCAACTCTCTAAATATTTAGAATAGGAACTCTTCTTGCTCAAAAATGTCTTCAGAAATAAATTTCGTAAGTGGTGGTAAATCCTCGTGAATCACTCTGTGTATGTAAAATTGGAATTGTGATAGTTCATATTATCCATTTGCTTTTAAAAATATTTTGAAAGTGTCGGTAGTTTAAGTACTGTATAATTTTTAATACATATTTCCTTTAAGGTGATCATTTTTATTGAATTTAACTTGCTGTGGATATTCAAAGTACGCAACTTTAAAAATGTTTTCTGTTTTCTAATTTCTTGTCTTTTGAATATCGTGCCAGGATCATTCGTCAGTGGATCATTCGTATTACTTTTAGAGGCTTAAAAGCGAATTTTGTATTCCTATCGTTTAGTTGGTCAAATAAAAGTAGCTCAATGGTAGGGCAACTACCTCTAAGCCCTTGCTTACCTATATAATATCATTTCCTCCATCTATGATGTAGTGGTTATTCCGTCGTGTCTCAGTCCCCAGAGCCTCATCTGTAATAGCAGGGTTTACCAAGACCAGCTGAGGATAGGATCTGGGTATGAGAAGCTACAAGAAACTCTTAACTACCCCTTGCTATTCAGCTACTCTTTGGGAATCAGAAGAGGATTGGAGCGATATATTAATCAGCTGGAATTTTTAACAAATTTATATTTCTACAATACGAAAATTTCCATTAATAAAACAGAAGTCATGACTTTTAAAATCAAAGAAGTTATCTTATTAAAAGCAAATTATGTCTGCAGAACAAACAAATGAACAAATACCTACCTTCATTAATAATGTTTGGTACAGCCTTATACCGTATTTCACAGACATGATATAAACATTAGTGTTGTGCAAAGTTCGATCATGAGAGAGGATATCAAGAGACTACAAACTTCGCCCTACTCCTTAGGTAACCAGCAATACATGGAAGTGAGGCATGTAAACTAAAATAAGCGAATCCGTTGAAAACCGATAAGAGGCCTTATGTTCGATTCATGTTTTTCGAGTCTCTGTATAACCGAAGTTCGCTTTCTATTTGTTAAATCTTTTCTCGTTAGTTGCTCATCTCCTTGCGTCTTTATGCTTTAGCTTTATAAGTATAGCAGGCATATATCTTTATATATTACGCACAGTAATGATTATATGTAGTTTTTATTGTTATTAATATGAATAAACATTCACATAAACGTAAAAATAAATCAATCGAAATATATTAAAAAACGCATATGTTCATTGTACCGACTACATAGTATTGTTCAATGTTAAAAAAAGAGAGAGGAAACTAAGACATCACAAACTTCGTCTTATTCTATATATCAGAAACTAATTGCTAAGTATGTGATCAAATCCTTAAGCGGTTTAAAATAGAGTCCTGCAATGTTCGAACATGAGAGAGGCAACCATTATAAAATTCGTTATTCCATGTGAAAAGCTAATCGTAAGATGAGTGCTCAGGTCCTTAAGCGGTTTAAACATGAAGAGGTGGGAGTGGATGACAGCTAATATTTTTATAACAAGGTGGAATAAACACGACAGGCCTTTTTCTACAGAGCGAACATCGGTGAATATCGAACTTAGTGATGCTCTACTAACGTGAATAAAAAATAACGCTTGTAATACACGACACTAATACCACAGTCACGAAACTCAATACGTAGGCAATAAGCATTCATATATAGTTGCTAACCACTAGGATTGCTACTATCGCCTCATAACAGACAATGCGAAATAGTACCGGCACAGTCTATTATTCCTAGTACCCTCAACAAATCAAGCTTCTTGACTGCATATACTAGACAGTGCTAATAATGTCATCATCTTACTTTTACCGAGCAACTCTGATTTATTTGAATACAACATATGTGAAGAATATAATTATAGCTACTTTCTGTCGGTAATTGTTATAGTAACATCTATCATGTATTTTTAAAACATAATGTGACTTACCTATATGTACGTATATTTCTGTGAATGTTTAATCATATTTTTGTAATAAAAATTACCTGTCCTTACTATACAAGATTTGTTTAAAATTCTCACGTATCTAAAAACATGAAAGAATGGGAGGGGAGGGTGGAAGAGAACAAAGAAATTCAAGGGGCAAGTTCGAGCGAACTGAACAGGTCCGCATCTTCAAAGTAGACTTCGGCTTTTGTCACGCTCGACAAACTTGAACCAAACATAGCGCTGAAAATGTACGAAATTAGTAGGCATCACATCAACAATCCTTAATTGCAGTGATTCCAGAACGTAATTAACCAAATATTCAAAATTTCACTTGCCCAAAAGCATAAAAGAATTCAAACGCTGGTGAGAGACGGAATATTAGCTTGTTATGTGAGAGAATGAAGAAGGGGAAGTTCTCATTAACAGATTTAGTATTTTGTCATGTTTAAATATGACAGATGTAGAATGAGGTACAGTATCACTCTTTATTGTAATGTATACATTTATTAGACCTAGTAGGCCTAAATATAAAAATCGTTAGAGTAGTCTACATTTGCTTGGTGAGTATGAAATATTGCTAGAAAGATGACTTGTTCTGTAGCACTTAGTATTCCAAATATCTCAACACAGAGAATAATTGAAAAATTACCCATTTTAACTTAATACCTTTTAGCTTCCAGTGGTTCTACTCCATATAACTTTCCAATTAATGACTGACAGTTCATAATATGTTTGAGGACACTAGTGGCTATACAATATAATACACCTATGACAAGTCACTCTTTTTACTCACCTCTGATTCATGTGAAAATTAATTTATATGGGATTTTAAGCTTTTACGATGAAATTCATCGCTGTAAATGTGTTCATATACAAGCTTATATTTACTTTTTACATTTAAAATATATTTGGGGCAATTCAATATGCTGCACTTCAAGATGTCATCATTAGCAAGCCAGTTAAACAGTTCAAACTAGTCGTTTATATCGGTCATTTTTCTTATTATTATTATTATTATTATTATTATTATTATTATTATTATTATTATTATTATTATTATCTATGAAGTTCTTACAGGAGGCTGTGAAATATTAATATTATATATATTTTTTAATTTTGGGAGTAGATCGTGGAGCTCATGACTTTTAGAAACAACAATTTTATGTAGACCTACGAGTAATAGAGAAGAAAAGAGTGTTATGTTACAATCTTACTAAAACGGAGTAAAATTAGGTTAGGTCGTAAAATCATTTTGTTCTGAGCAGCAGGAAATTTTCCAGTCTAATCAATAACAACCACGAAAATGACGATGACTACTGTAATGACGAGATAACAGATTTTCAGTCCCTAAACAGCGACAAAGCGTCACGTCCCTTTACGTACCGATTACCACGGTAAAAATGGTGACGATGATTACTGTAACAACGTTAGTGATGACTATGGTAACAAAATTGACGATGATTACGTTAACATCAGTGGCGATTACTACTGTAACAACGGTGACGATGATTACGGTAACAACGGTAGTGATGATTACGGTAACAAAGGTGACGATGATTACGGTAACAACAGTGGCGATTACTACGGTAACAACGGTGACGATGATTACGGCAACAACGGTATTGATGACTATAGTAACAAAGGTGACGATGATTACGGTAACAACAGTGGCGATTACTACGGTAACAACGGTGACGATGATTACGGTAACAACGGTAGTGATGACTATAGTAACAAAGGTGACGAGGATTACGGTAACAGTGGCGATTACTACTGTAACAATAATAATAATAATAATAATAATAATAATAATGATTTATTTTAGCTGGCAGAGTTAAGGCCGTAAGGCCTTCTCTTCCACACAACCAGCAAAAAGTGTATATACATATGCATGAACTTACAAAGAATTCAACAATTTGATTTAGATGAGAGTTACATGTATACAAGAGTTATTTACGAATTAAACAACAAAATACTATGAACTATTAATTAAACACTGAAATAAACTGGGTAGCAGAATTAAACTAAAATACATAGAATGTTAATATATTTCAAATTATATTAGATAATAGAAAGAGATTATTATGAGACAATTTTGAAAATGCAGCACAATCAGGATGATGTCTAAAGAAAAAAAGCAACAGTGTAGTCAGTAATATTTTAAATCAGTATGATTGGAGTGAAATGCTAATAAGGTTATCTTTTAAGCTGTTCTTAAAGGTGTTTGTTGTCATGCAGCCCCTACTACTTTGTGACAAGGAATTCCATTGACGCGAGGTGGATATTGTAAAAGATGAGGAATAACAAGATGTTCTATGAAGAGGTATATTTAGCGTGCCACAGATAAGTGATCTGGTATTTACGTCGTGGTTAGAGTATAGATAAGAGAAACGAGACGAAAGGTAATTTGGTGTTGAGGTGTGCAGAATTCGAAAGAGTAAAGACAAAGAGTGTAAAGTTCTGCGTTCTTTAAGTCGGAGCCACGAGAGACTTGCGAAGGACGGTGATATGTGATCATATCGTCGGATGTTGCACACGTATCTGATGCACATATTCTGAGCTCGCTGTAACTTGACTGACAGTTCAGAACTTAGATCACTTAACAAAACGTCACAATAATCGAAGTGCGGCATTACTAGGGTTTGTACTACGGACGATGATTACGGTAACAACGTTAGTGTTGACTATGGTAGCAAAGGTGACAATGATTACAGTAACAATGGTGGCGATTACTACGGTAACAAAGGTGACGATGATTACAGTAACAACAGTGGCGATTACACTGTAACAACGGTGACGATGATTTCAGCAACAACGGTAGTGATGACTATGGTAACGAAGGTGACGATGATTACGGTAACAACGGTGGCGATTACTACGGTAGCAACGGTGATGATGACTACTGTAAAGACGGTGACGATGAGTACGGTTAAGACGTTGGCGATGACTACGGTAGCGACGGTGATGATGACTACGGTAACAACTGTGACGATGACTACGGTAAGGACGGTGGACATGACTACTGTAACGACGACTACGGTAACGGTGATGACGAATACGGTGACGATGATTATGGCTACGGTTACATCGACTACAGTTAATGAAAATGACTACAGTAAGAACAGTGACGATGTTCAGGATAACGACGCGACGGTGAAAATTATGATTATAATATTGGTACTGAAACTTTTCTACTCCAGATTTAAATGCTGGGCAGGTTCTTAAACTTCTTCTTCTTTTTTTTTGTAAAAAATTATTGTTCTGTAATTAACTTTCTGCCACACCTTTCGTGCATCCGTTTATTGGGTTGTGCAGTTGAATTAGTAATTATATTAAATCCATCGGAATATTTAAGTAATTTTTGTGTTTCATTTTGTACAGAAACTCTCTTCGTTTCAGTAGCTGCCGATCTGTATTCACAATGACATATGATACATATAATTTAGGGTAGTGTTTCGGTTAGGAAACATGATATATTGAAAACATATTCATATGTCACACAGAATAGCACAACAAAATGCTGCTTCTTGTCACATGAACGGCACGCTTGTAAATATTGCAGTCAGTAGCAATTGCATTGACAGCATTCATGGGAAAGTCATGCGTGTTTGTTTTTCCAGCAATGCATAAAATTGAACAGTAGCAGTAATGAATATAAAAGAATATATCTATTGGAATGTCAATTGTTTCACTTTGTTTTATATTTATTTGAATGACGTCCATTGATGAATGTTTATCCATACTTCCTTTCTAGTAGGATTTTGCGATTACTGAGGTTGTTAGTAGCGATCTCATTGTCAAATATTTTTAGATAATATTTGTAGTTTCAGAATTTATATTGTTATAAGCTTTGTCTTCTTAGAAGATAAAGAATACGTACTCAGGAAACAGAGAAATGTTTATCTTGTTCTTATTTTTTGAAACACATTGTACTACATAGTGTAAGAACTTAGACGGATATTTCACATAACATTTTCAATTTGTCCTTTTATTTCTCATTTAGTACTTTTTCTGTCTTTTTGTTTTCTTTCAAGTTTACTGGCACCGTCCTTTTTTCTTCTTTATATCTTCCTATATTTCTTGTCCCATCTTCTGTCTTTTCTGCTTTTCCTTATTTCTTTCTTGATTATTTAACATTTCTTTTCTCCTTTGTGTTTTCCTTTCCTTTCTTTGCAGGTACTATATTTACTTACTCTTACTTTTACTTACTATCCACTTCACAGCAGTTTCGCTTTTTGATTCCTGCTTTCCAGAGCTTCCTATTCTCCCGTTTTCCCTCTTCCATATGTATGTGTGTATCCCTTCATACCATGTCTTTCTAGTTCTTCCACGCTTTCTTCTTCCTGGCACGGTCCAATTGAGGGTACATTTAGGCCACCGTTCCTCTGACATCCATTGTACAGTAGTGGCAAAAAAACCGGACCGACCCTTGTAGCTGATTTCAGAGCCTTGTTCACTCCAGAGCACAATAGACTGGTAACTAAGACTTTCGTGGTTCGAATCCTGCCTGAGAAGGAAACTTTTTTTTGTTCCTTATTCAAATTTATTCCCAATACTTTTCGATTGCTGGTAAAATTCATGTCCTGGGAATAATAAGTTAATTAAGTAGTAAAATATCGCTGCAATCGAAAAGTATTTGGAATAAATTTGAATAAGGAAAAAAAAAAAACGTTTCCTTTCCAAGCAGGATTCGAACCACGAAAGTCTTAAAGTAATAGATGGATTTACTGAATAATATTATACATACAGATTTTTATATTATCATAGTTTTCCCTAAAATCCAATGCACTGATCTTCTGACAGTACGTGCTTTGTACTTAAAACAAGTCCTACTTTGTAGGTTTCACCCCCTCTGATCTATGATTATATCCCCTACTCTCTAAAAGAACACACATATAATAAAAATGGCACAACAAAACATATTATATAATATACCCTAACCTAAAACAGACATAAAAGTGCATAGTTGGATAGATACTATTATCCCTTCCTCAGTTCCTGTCACAAACTTCAATAGCTGAAGTTCTAAACTTTCTAGCCTTCAAGAGGATCAAGCCAATCTTTCGTACGTATTCTCTATTCCCCATGAGGTCAAGGCATGCAAACGAACTCCTATTCTGACTTAGCATCGAGGGTGGTAGATATTTTCTCCGTACATGTTCCAATTCGACACACTGTAATAAAATATGTATATAGGAGTCCTTTTCTCTGCAAATCGGACAAAGGCGCTCTCCGTCTTCGTTGGCAATTTAGTTACCTGTCTATCGTGCTCTGAAGTGAACAAGACTCTGACATCAGCTACAAGGGTCGGTCCGGTTTTTTTTGCCACTACTGTACATGTCCATACTGCTGTAAAGAA
Source organism: Periplaneta americana (assembly GCF_040183065.1). Classification (NCBI taxonomy): domain Eukaryota; kingdom Metazoa; phylum Arthropoda; class Insecta; order Blattodea; family Blattidae; genus Periplaneta; species Periplaneta americana. The sequence continues at coordinate 61,756,709 of NC_091127.1, read as the reverse complement.
CTATTTTCTATTCTGTCCATAACATTTTCATCTGCATCCATTTCTTTCCTAATATATATGTTTCTTACATGTTCTAGACTGGATATCCTCATACTTCTTCGCAATCCATCCATTTCCATCGCCAACACAGTTTTCTGCATTTTTTTTTTTTTTTTTTTTTTTTTTTTTTTTTTTACTTATTGTCCAACTTTCTGAATCATAATATGTAAGTATGCATTCAAATATTGTTTTTAGAATAAACTGTTTTGTATTTCTAGTCATGTCCCTTCTCCACTAAACACAAATCAGGGATCTAAACGCTGTTCTAGCACACACACGTACCAGATTTATCAATAATAGTCGCCTTCGGTAGCGTAATTGGTATAGCGCTGGCCTTCTATGTTCGATCCCGGCCGAGGTCGATGGCATTTAAGGATACACTCCACTAAGAATAACTTTTTTCCTAATCATTTTTTTTTCAAACAAATTTTGAGAGGATGTTTACTATGTGAAGGACTAACAAAATCCAAATTTTGAACTCCTAAATGTTTTTGATTGAAAAATGAGTTCTTTCAGTCAATACTTAGCACAAACACAATAAAACATGTTATAATAACATTTGCACAGATTTTAAAAACAAACGTTTTCGCCAATTTTGATTGGCATCTTCAGGTTGTGTAGGTCGAATGGAACATGTTATAAAAGTGACCACTTGGTATATGACGTTAAAAACCATAGTTACAACTGTAATATCACTTAAAAACATAACGGCCACACGACCGACCTGTTCGTAGCATCTTCAAATCTGTCTTGAAAACTGTATCTGAAATGACAGAAGAGTTTTGCTGTTTCCTTGGTTCACACACGCCTCTTTCAACACAGTGATTCTACACACATCGTGGAGGCTTTTTGCTATATTCTATTCTCTGTTTTTAAGTGATATTACAGTTGTAACTTTGATTTTTAACGTCATATACCAAGTGTTCACTTTTTATAACATGTTCCATTCGACCTACACGACCTGAAGATGCCAATCAAAATTGGCGAAAACGTTTGTTTTTAAAATCTGTGTAAATGTTATTATAACATGTTGTATTGTGTTTGTGTTAAGTATTGACTGAAAGAACACATTTTTCAATTACCATTGAACTTAACGGAACCAATATGCCTTTAAATGTTTTTGGCTTTCAATTTATTATTATTATTATTATTTTTTTTTTTGCTATTATTTTTAAAAATATTTTCAAACCCAAGAATTTAATACAAGATCTCAAGTTTTAAGTTTGCTTTTTATTTGATTACATTCACGAGACATGGAGAAATATTCCTATGCATTCATTTTATGAAGTATCTAATTTATTCACTTTCAATTTTTTTTGAAAATGTTTTTCTTTATATTTCATAAAAATATTAATAAAATAAACTAAAAAATCTTACAAAATAAATGCATAGAAACATGCAGCTACCTCATAAATACTTGCAGTAAAAATTGCATCCAGATTGATCAATATTTGTCTTAAGAAAGTTGGTGTTGAATCAAGAAAAATAAACTTACGAACATATGAATTTGGAAGTAAAATTAATATTTATGTAACACATACCTGCTAAAATTGTCCTCCGCTACATTCATCTAGTAACTTCAGGGAGCCAACTTTAGAACAAAAAGTTATTAGATTTGTAACCAGAAATTTATAAAAAGAATTGTTTAATGAAAAAAATAATTTTGACAGCTCTTTAAATGCCACGCCCCCTTACAGCCTTAATTTAAAAAATAAATAAACATATTTATAATCAAAATTGAACTAAATTTACTTGGGGTGTGAAAATGTAGTACATTCTAAAGAAATGAAATAGCCAATATTTTTTTTGGAAAATTTTCATGATTTTCAGTGGAGTATGTTTAAATGCAAGAGGCTCATGTCAGTAGATTTACTGGCATGTAAAAGAACTTCTACGGGACAAAATTCCAGCACACCGGCGACGCTGATGTAACCTCTGCAGTTGCGAGCGTCGTTAAATAAACCATAATTTTAAATTTATCAATAATGGATCCCAGGTATTTGAATTCCTCAACACATTTATTTGTGACATCATTTATCTGTAGATCTTCTGAAATCCCTCCAATTACCATGTATTCTGTTTTAGAAATATTTATTTTCAATCCACCTGCTTCAAAGGCATCCATTACTTTACGGACCATATATTTTGTCTTCTTTGTCCTGTCCTATTATAACCTGGTCATCTACAAATAGTAAATTGTGCATTAAGTGATCATTGATATTCACTCCCATTCCTGTGCATGACTTATTCCACTTTATAAGTACAGTATATTTTCTAGAAATATCTTAAACAGTGTTGGTGACATCCCGCATCCCTGTCTTAATCCTTTTGTTGTAATGCATTCTTCCTACTTTAACACATGCCTTACGTTCATACATCCCTTTTATAAAAGTGATGAGAGGTTTAGGGATTCCAAATTGCTCCATTGACACCCAGACTCTGTTGATAGGTATAGAATCATAGGCCTTTTCAAGATTGATAAATACCATAAGTACTTCCTTCCCTTTGGCCACCATTTTTTCAATAATTTGTCTGATCACAAATATATTGTCCAAACATGATTAACCAATTGTAAAGCCTGCTTGATCTTCTGTATTTTATGTCCCATTACTTCCTCCAATCTAATTTCAATAATGGTACTTAAAATCTTACTAATTGTTGCCATGACACTAATACCTGTATAATTATACTATATTTATATTTATAATTATACTATATTTATCTTTATATATGTTAACTTGTTTCGCTTATTGTCCTATTTTTATATCTACTTTATTTTTCTCCTACATTTTCTTTACCTATAAACATTTTTCTTTTCTTTATCTTTTTCCCTTCACATTCATTTCGGGGTACTTTACCTCTCATACAATAATTCAATTTGATGTCCATTAAAATGTATCAATCTTCAGTATATATTATCAAATAATTATTGCCGTGGAAATTTGCAAAGTTTGAGGCACAAGATTCAGAATTCAGATTGCTTAGTTCTAGGATTGGGACTTTACGCGCAAAAAAATATTATTTACAATACAGAAAATACTTGTAAATAATGCGTAATTAACGTAATAAATGTAAAATATTTTTAAAATCTCCAAGAACTTTTATTTTTACTCTTTGTTCAGTTTGTCATAAAAATTTAGCGTTGGAACTGCCAACAAACCTAGTTTATAACTCGAGGCTACCAATAAAAAAAATGGAAACCTTCAAGATGATTTTGCAGTACATGCCGAATGAAGGTTTATACCAGGGATGCAGAACTCTGCCACAATTGAAGCACGCGTCATAACTCGGAACACGTAACTCATCCCTTCCCTTCAACTCTTGCGTCATTGTAGGGTAGGGAGAGAGGAGAAGAAAGAACAGTCTGTATACCTAACGTCACACAAACGTCTTTGTAGGCTCCGGCCTTGTGGATGGGATAACGAACTCTTTCCCCATGTTTAACCCCTCTCTTCCCCAGTTTTGCAACCCTGGTTTATACACAGAACTGTAGGCTACACACGGCCTACAACCAACGAAGACAGTATTGACAGTGGAAACGAAGATTTAACCCTTAGTTGCCTGATGGTGCTTGGAAGTACCGTGATTGATTTTGCTTGCTGGAAGAATAACTGCCAGAAATTACGTGCAACCTGATAAATAAAAAATCCAAGGAGACTGACGATACTTAGATATATCATCTTTGAAAAAAAAAAAAAACAAAGAAAGAAAGAAAAAGAAAAAGAAAAAAAATTTTGAAAACAATATTGTATGTTCCGAATTCATATTCAAACAACATTCAGTACAGAAAACGGATTTATTTTAATTTTTTCTCATGTCAGGTAACTAAGGGTTAAAAAATAAGTTTATTAATGTTCTGACATACGAAAGTCTAGTCAGCCATGCTTCCCAACTCTTCGATGATCAGTCATTTACCACATAAAATTTAAAAAAAAAAGATTACATTTAATGAGTCATTATGTTCAAATCATAATAATTACCTTAAACTGTTATACTACAAAAAGGCCTTTATGTCTAGAATCGTTTATTTTTAAAACCCCACAACTAACAAAAACAAAACTTTCCGGAAATCAATAAAAACTGTTTAGTTACATTAATTTTATTTTAATTGTCAAAATGTATTTAACAAGAAATATTATTTGCTAAATGTTAGACTTTTTCACTAATAGTTGCGTTTTATAATATATATATATATATATATATATATATATATATAGTTTACCAAAAAATAAACTAGAATGTTATTATGTTTTTCCAATAAGCACACTGAAAGTAAGCAAAACATTGCTATTTTTCTAAGTATGTGAAAATAAGTGAATGAAAGTAAGTATCAACAATGTTATGATGTATGTGGAAACTACAGTATAAAATCACAAAAAAAAAAAAATTCTTTTATCCTGGAATATACATTTTTTTTAATCAGTACTTAAAAGGAATGAAGTAATTTATATTTAAATTATAAAAATCAATAAATCTTCCTTCATTACTCCGTGTATAAAACAGTTTTCTACATTATGTATTTACATGTAAATTACACGTAAAATACATACAGGTAATTTACTCGCCCAACCCTGCTTAGTTCATAATAGGCTGCATACGAATTTATTGTTTGTATAACGTAACTTCCATTGCGAAGAACAAAGATATTTTATAAAAGTTACGAGAGTTTGAGATACTCACTCCGGTGGTGTTGTGTAGCATTTGCGTATTCAGCAGTGTGATTACATGGAGAGCTTCCAAAGTTCAGAAACTGCTTTCTGTTTTCATCGAAAGTGGTATACGTATCAAACACGTGGCATGCATATCAATTGCTGCTAGTCACCTTGGAAGTGTGGTTCACTTTGGAAGCCTTCTATGTTACCACAAGGCTGGAATACCCCAACTACACCACGATCTTTAAAATACATCCACATCTATACCTACAGCATTGTTCTTGTTCTTCTAACACTGCACATTTGATGTTAAATTCTTAATGATGCTACGCCAGTACCATTGCAACAACAAATGTAAACACATGGAGAATTTATTTTTTTTTTTTCCCCGATTTAGTAAATAATGGTAACGGTGTCAAAGCATTGCCCATTTGCTTACATGTGTTTTGGAGGATGTCCAAGAGATAAGGTATTGCGAAGGCAATAAGAACTTTTTCAGCATCCGAGACTATAAAATAAATTCTATATGCAAATTGTGTCTATTTTTACGATGGCCGTTATCCTAAATGTCTCTAACTCCTGATATGAACAAATCCATTGCAGGCGTTTTCATCCAACGTAAACTCTATAAATAAGTCTTACAAACCGGTTTTGTATTAACTTGTTTTTCACTGGCTGATTGGCTTTATGAGGGTTGATTCGGAACAGGTGCGTACACTCAGGCACAACTTGACCCAATGTGCGCTCTATATATGCGATGTTTAGTTTTGGGAACAGGAAGAATATATTACACTAAATTCAAGGGAAGAGAGAGCAGGAATGGCATGGTGGACATTAGGTATCTGGACGCTCAAGAATAAGAGAGGGAACGTAGAGAAAGATAAATATCCTTTCTGTGGACTAGCGGAAGACGCAATGCATATTGCGTTAAAGGAATGATTTGAGAAACGGTTTGGTGGATAAAAAAATTTCTACAAATAAACGCTATAGTAGCTTTTAAAAAACGCCAGCAATCTGCATAAATTAGCAAAATTTCTTTTTAGGGTTAAAATTAGATGGGAAGAGAAAGTCAAGGCTCTAACGGATATGGAATTATAAATGTTGAGTAGTCGGACACGGTAGGAAACTATGAAAAGTAGTACATGAAGTTAACAGAATAATTTTTAAGAGATAGAGTATAGAAATAAAAAAGTTATTGTTTCAAATACAAGAGCTATACTTATTATTATTATTATTATTATTATTATTATTATTATTATTATTATTATTATTATTATTATTGTTATTAGTATGGTGTATAGAATACTTGTAGGCTCAATATGTATTAGTTTTTTTTATAATTATACAGAGAGTGATGGTGAATTAAGAACTGGAATGCGTCTAATCCGCTATGACGTGGACAAAGATTGATGAAATAAATGAATGAATGAATAAATAAATAAATAAATAAATATGCGATGTTTGTTCAAGTCCGATAGGTGATCTTGATGGTATTCATGAAATATATACAGGGTGGAAGTGAAATAGCCTTGCAGATTGAAATGGACGATAGGGTACACGAAAATGAATAGAAAATCTATAGATGAAATGTTGTCATTAAAGTGTTTATGAAGAAAAAGCCGGAAAATACGGAATCCTGATAAGAATAATGACAGACTCCGAAACACGATAAGTGATTAGTATGGATGTGTATGCAGGGAAGTCAAATGATCCACAAATTCAGGGAGGTTCAAAAGAAATAGTGAAGAGATTGGTGAAGCCTATTGAGAAGTCGGGACGCAAGGTAACAATAGACCGCTTTTACACCTATGTGGATCTTTCAGAAACACTGTGGACAGAGTTTCACCTCACCCTTGTAGGTACTCTGAGGTCAAATAGAAAACATCCCTGAAGAATTGAAAGCTACAAAGGGACGAACTCTGCATTCATCTCTCTTTGCTCTCTCCGAACCTGAAGCTACCAAGCCACCAGTTACGCTCGTCTCAACTCTCTTGCGAGAGAAACCAATACAACTGCTTTTGATGCTTTCCACGCGGCATATAGGTGCTACGGTCAGCAATGATGAAAAGAAAAGGTCAGAAATAAATTTGTATTACAATTCAATGAAAGGGGGAGTGAATGCTGTTGATCAAATGGCAAGATAGTACTCCACAAAAAGAGGAACAAGGAGATGGCCTATGTCTCTATTTTACACTCTTCTTGACATTCCAGTTGTAAATACATATACAGTTTTCACCCTGAACTTCCCAACTTGGAAAGAAAAAGTACCTAATCGTCGTAGAGTGTTTCTATCCAATCTAGGACTGAAGATGATAAAACCATTCGTAGAAAAGAGGTCGCGAAGCTTGTACGGGCTTCAGAAACCCATTGTCCTGGCTATGGAGAGTATTACTGAAAGAAAACTCAGCTGCACTATAGAAGTACCATCAACATCACTTGAACCAGGAAAACACCTGCCACATTTGCTGCAAGGAAGCTACGTCGAAGTACATAGGTGAAATATGACAAGTTGGGTAAATCAACTATCACTTGCTCACAGTACCAAAAACATATCTGTGGAAAACACAGTAAGAAGACAATAGTGTGTTCAAACTGTGAGTATCATAGTGATTCAGAATAAGTAAAGAGAGATGTCAAGTAAAGAAAGAAAGTGGTGGCGAGTGAGAGAGAGTGTGGGGAGAGAGAGTGTGAGTGAATTTGTACCAAAACAATTTAGTTTATGTTAAATTAGTGTTATACAATTTTTTGCCCATATAATTATGTTCAAAAATTATATTTTCAGGAAAATTTCATTAATTTATAAAATGATAATAATATGAATGCCGAGTTCTGTATGTAATGCTTCTTGAATTATACCGAATAAATAACATTTAAAGTAAAAAAATAACATAATTTGAACAAATAAAATAAACGTTTCATTTGTGGGCCTGAGAGACCCCCCTGTTGACAATGCATGTTAGAGATTATGGGTTGGTATTGCTGGGGTTAAACACTTTCACTATTCACACTACACTTAATACACTCTATGAATAGCATGTGTACACCAGCTGTATAGTTCGACTCTCTATGTCTGGAAGAAATCTCTTTATTAGTCCTTATCAATGGTTGTACTTTCAAACTCCATTTGATGCCCACACGTTTACAAACAAAACTTTTTGTTAATAACATATATCAAATATAATTATTTATTCCGTCTTATGACTTAAGCATTGATTACATATGAAAGAAAACACTGATGTGTTACATCTTCTTTTATCTTAATACTAACGTTTTCGCCCTTTGTAGGGCATCTTCAGGTGTCCTAAATATATTGTACTGTTGCCAATAACTTGTTGAAAGTGAATAGAGAAGCATACAGAGAGTAGAAATCAATGTGCTGATCATAGTAAAATCAATAAATTACTATAAATATAAAAAACCTGATATTACTAAATGTAGAATCGTAAAAGCAAATATGAACTGGCTAATTTGCATGGAGCGAGTAAAATTCTTCTTAAGTGTTCTGTGCTCTCCTACAACATCATGCGAAAAATCTAAATCATCACGGTACACAGGTTGTTGAAATGAAGGGATGTATTTGTTATATATCGATGGCTCAGAACGAGACTGTTACAACTCAAAAAATTCACTTTTTGAGTTATACCATCATTTGAACACTTGAATTGAGAACTATGCTATGTGAAAGTGTTAAAACTCTAAAAATTTCCTAGTGGGACATAAATGCACATTGTTGTGCCATGATTCTCTGATTTGCCATATAGAATGGAAAACTTTAAATGGCTCTACTGAAAAAATGTCTATTTTTGAGTTGTAACAGTCTCGTTCTGAGCCATCGATTATTTAGGACACCTATGTATTGAGATCTACTTTGTATGCCAACATCACGTATTCAGTATTACTTCATAGCTATGCAAACTTACGTCGTTTTAATTTGTTTTTAATATTTGACATTATCTTTTTAATGTTGTTTTGGATGATTAATATTGTCACTGTGTCATATTTTTACTCTACTTATTTCATTTCCAAATGTAAAGCAAAGTTTTTGTAATTGATTTTAGATGGATATCTGTTATATCTCGTACCTGAAGATGCCCTACAAAGAGCGAAAACGTTAGTAGATGTAACACATCAGTGTTTTCTTTCATATGTAATCAATGCTTAAGCCATAAGACGGAATAAATAATTAATTATATTTTGATATATGTTATTAACAAGAGGCTTAGCTGACTATTTCTCAACATGAAATGTAAAAAAAAATTTGTGCTTATCTTCAGGCATAAAAGGGACCATCGCTATCAAGTCCTCCTCCTTTTCTTCACTTATGTCTTTTTTTTTTAATCCTTATTCCCGACACAGACACAAAGCATTCATTCACGTTGTTTCAGAACTAAACAAAACACGGATATCGTCAGTAATGGCGGTGGCACAGTCAAGGTTCTTCACTTTGCTCAACGTGGCAGATACACAAGCAGCACAGCCTGTCGACGTCTATATAAACTAAAATTATTAGACTAAATTAATTATATGTGCAACAAAGCTGTATTTATCGGCAGAAAGGATAAAAAAGATGTATTTTTCACAGAAATAATGGACAGAAAATTGAGTTTGGAGGTTACTAATATTTGTGAATATTTTCTTAGGGTATTCTTTATTAACACGTTGATTTTGTCAGGGATCCTGGAAACGAAAGTTTGACACTTTATTTGAAAATCAGTATCATTCAGCCAGATATCAGACAGTGCTCAAATGAGTCCATGTTTTGTTGTAAGCCTCGTTTTGTTCACTTTCTTCTTCAGTATAGATCACAGATCTGATAGTTCGTAATTTTTTTAATGATCGATTTCCCCAAAGATGTGTTGGTCGAAGGGGATTCATTGCATGGCCTGCTCGATCGCCTGATTTGAATCCAATGGATTTCTTCGTCTGGGGACATTTAAAGTCCCTGGTTTATGCGAATCCTGTACTTAATGTTGATATTCTGAGAGCGTATCCAAACTAGATTTCACGAAATACGAAACACTCCATGAATTTTCAACAGAGTACGCCAGAGCATGTAACGCAGGTTTAGGGGACACATCGAAGCAGAAGGAAGCCACTTCGAGTAATTTTTGTAACATTAAATTTTGTCTTGTAACTCTGAAATAAATTATTTTGAGACCAGTGTTCATATGAACTTTTTGTAATGTTTTGGTATTAGGAACACGTCCCCGAAATATTTGACACCAATTTAGATACACCCTGTATTGTATTTCAAAGAAAAACTTTTTAGTCTTATCATTTGTCCACGTCTGTATAATATTAGGCACATTCACTGTTAATGATTTTGTTCAGCTTGGAACATAGCTACATTCAGTCGTACTAAAAACCTTTTTTTGTGGCATTTTCTTGGTATACCATTTGAACTCCTCAATTATTGCTATTCATTCTGATTCTTCTCTAATCAGATACTTGAGTAACTGTCCGTGGTCCATCTATCGATTGATATGGTATGCGACTGTACTCCAATATCACATCTATAATATAGATCGAAACTAAATAGAAATACGGCGTAAGGCAAATCCGAACTATTGTCTATGAAGGCCGTGAGCGGCAGGTTTGTGATAATGGCATTATCATCACATATGGCGAGAGGGCAATAATTATAATGTCATTATCCATACATCGCGTGTGGGCATGTGAGTGAAATCGTTATCAAGCAATCAGCTGCATTGTTGCCCCCGGCGGAATTCGATCTCATTGTCAGGTGCCACACGTAGCAATGCACTGTTTATGACGACTACCGATAGCCTGCTTACAGGAGTTTTTGATAGCGAGGCTAATTCATAATGGACAAATGCAATTATATTAATCATTACTCGAAGCTGTGGGGTTTAAATCACTAACTTCCAGATACATATTTTTATGCATACAGCATATTGAGTACTATCTCACAAAATTTTCCCAGATTTATGCTTGAGAATACTGAAAAAATTTAATGTAGTGCGCACGATACTGTCTTAGTCACAGTTATATCTGTTGTAGTCGCAGGAAAGAAGTAACGTTTAACAGCTTCATAACCTAGCTATATGTTTGGACTCCCTTCCATCCGCTCTCTGAATCCCGTTCCCAATGGAAACTGGATAAGTCATTCATCTTTTAGTCGCCAAACAGTTATTTGTCACATGATATAGCCTATTCCCTATTCTTCCGTGCTCATCTACCTGCCCGTCCACCCGATCGCCCACCACCTGACTGTCTGTTTGTCGTGGTGGCGGAAGGGGGAATGCTGTTTATTTACAACGTCGCACTTTGGCTCTGTACATTCCACGTGCTTGACTAGAAACGTCAGAAGTTTCTGTTTTCTCTGCGACCACAATAGCTTTTAGCCATATTTTTGGTCAGTATACGACAATGTATAACTCTGTGTGCGAATTTTGGGATATCCAGTAAAACAACTAAGCCAAGTAGAGATAAACTTATAAAAAATGAAACTTTCAAGATAGTTAAAAGGATGTAGAAATGGTTCTGATAAAATGAAACAGGAGAGCTCCTAGAGAATGAACTTAAAATAACAGTTCGTTCGTTCAGTCATAGTTTTTTCTGCCCAAGGGCAGGTCTTTCACTGCAAACCCAATATCTTCCGATCTTTCCTATTTTGTGCCTCCCTCTTTGTCTTCGTTCACCGTTCCTTCCTGTGTATCCTTCAGTAGGGAGTTTGTTTACAGCCAGTGACTCAACCAATTCATTTTTCTCTTCCTGATCAGTTTCAGCATCATTCTTTCTTCATTCACTTCATTGCTTATTCTCTCTGTCCATTTCACGCTCAATTCTTCTCTATATCTTCTTTTCATATGTTGTTCATGCAGAAGAAAATTAACACGGATGAGGGCTTCCAGAAACATGACTTCCCAAGTAAATTGGAATTATGTCCACCTCTGTGGTCTCGTGGTAGCGTCTTCGCTCCCGAACTCATCGGGCCGGGGTTCGATTCCCTGAGACGAGTTGCCTGGGTGAAGTTATTTGGAAGTTTTTCCCTCACTCTTATGGATGAATACCAGGTAACTTTATCAGGTCACTTCCTTTTCTCCCTCATCATCCTTTCCTCAAAATTCTGGTTATCTTACTTGGTTTTCAGATTGCGTCTTGTATAATAATTCTTCTCTTTATCTGGCAAATATTTCAGACCTTATTACAACATATTTATAAAATTATTACGTTTTCCCAAAAGAGAAGGGTTACAAATCTGCTACAAAAGAACTGTAAATTTAGTTGTGCACTATATGAGTTGAACAGCCTGCCAGCAGCGTTGCGATTCGAGTTCTGACATATAACTGCCGAGCCCAGAAATCGATTTAGCGTCAACGCTTAATAGTTGCCAATCAGTGGAAAACCTCTGTTGAAGTAATATCACATCTCCGACGGAAATGTCTAATCAATTTAACAAGAGAGAACTTGGAGCTGGTTCGAACTTAATACCGCAAAATATACCAACAAAATACAGTTACAACTTCTTTTATACAGGATAACAGCTCATACAAATTTTACGATTTTGCTAAGAAGAGAGGATAACTTAGTATTTTTCATTTGTACTGGTGAGGATATAATCTTTATTCGCCTGGTTAAATTATAAAAAGAGGTTAAAGGCAACATTCCAAACATCCGAACGCAAAGGTATAGAATAGTAGAGAAATTTTCTGGTGTTTAAGCTAGAAAATAAATAATTGTCGCGAAAATGCACAAACAAAAAATTTTATTTGTGCAAATTGCGGAAAGCTTGTGCTACATTTTAAATAATTATACAGAAACTAAGTTTTGCAGAAGAAATATATATAATTTCCTTCTTGAAGTTTATTACTTTCAATCCATTTTACAACTCATAGTCTAGGTAGGCATATATATATATATATATATATATATATATATACTAGTGGCTTGTGCAGCAAATGTTGCTGCAAACTAAGTTCGTTAGACGTTCAAATAAATATTTTTCAGATTTATTTTCAATGAAGAATACTTGTCTTTTTGATAGTTATTTGCTTCCATGATAATGAAACATACTCCCTCTGAATGAATTTTTTTAGGCCAAATACTTTTTCTTGAACCTATCCAACTTCAGGTTTTGAGTTTCAACGCGAAAACGCAAGTATCAATGTTAGGACGATAGCAGTAGCTATTTCAGGTCATTGTGGATTGTAGGCAAAAGTTAAAAAAATGTCAAGGTTTGCTAAGCTTTCGAACAATAGCATTTTCGTATAGCTGCTGCATGTAGAACTTGAAATGTAGAGCGTAAAATCATTTTATCCTACTAAGAGATCTTGCTGAAATGATCTGGAGACTACAAAATTTTCTAGGCCTCCTATTTTATCAGTAAGTAATACCTTTTGATCTTTCCTTAGGAACTGTAATTTTTGCGCTCTCTCGAGCCAATACTGAAGACAATGACACATATCAATATCTACACTACACTACCATTAAGTATATGGAAAAAGACCCAACCTCACTGGGTTAATAAGTATAAAAATATTTGATTTTTAATAACAATATTATTGTCTTAAGTAAGTTTTGTAGTTATATATAGCAGCCACTCAGTAAATTATAGAAATGAAGATCTAAATTAAGATATTCTCTACATTTACTTACATAACCTCAAAACGTTTCACTTTCATGTCAACAATATAGCATCAATATTATGTACAATTAATGAAAAATAGACGCATCATGATATTAACTATAGTAATATTTAATTTCTAATGGTAACAATGTCATCAAACCACCTCACGTTTCGTAGATTTGAATATCCAATACGCAGCTGTACTCAGAAAATTATACACTGCAGAATCAGTTTTTAATAATAAATTGAATTGAGCTCTAAATATGTCGGCAATCCTGCAGGTCATGGCCTTCGTGTAATAGCCTATTGTTTATTGTAGTGTGTGTCTTGTTCTGAAATTCAAGTTGGCCGTGATTCAATAATTTATTTCTCAAAACATACAACAGATGGATTTTGAAAAATAGGAAAATTATGTAGGAAAATTGACATTTCACTAAAAACTACTACTTTTCCGAAAAACTTTGGGTTCCAAGCTTCAAAATGAGGGGCCATTTATTAAAATCCGTTCAGCCGTTTTCCCTTAATTTCCATTACCAGTTCTAATTATATATATAGATAAGTAAATCGTTGCACCTATGTTTAAAATAAATTGCTACTGAGTTTACATTCCATTAAAATGCTGTACCTCTATTTTCATTACTATTCCAAACATTGAGCGCACTTGGGAAATCAAATTCTTTATGAATAGAATCTTCAAGATTTACTGTTAGCAGACTGCTAAAAAGTTTTGACAAGATTACTAAATCCTCTATCGCATTTAGAATATGTTGCTAAATACTGTATAACTAAATCAGTTACAGGAAACTGTTCACTTCATTTAACATGCATGAATTGTACCAACTGCTTGAAATCTATTCGTGAAGTGAAGGCCTTATGGTCGTATCTTTACTAGAAGAAATAAATCTATTAAAGAAATAAATAATAAATAAATATTTGGTTAGTTAATTATTAAATAAATAAACAACGCATAAGACTTATGCTCAATACCTTCTTGAATATTGCCTGTTCCATTAACATTTCATTTAAATCTGTGGATTTTTCACAAGTAATTAGTTGATACACATCTCTGATTTCATTTTCTCCATAATCAAGTTTTCTCAAGTCCAGTGTGGTTGTCGCATTGTTGCACATTTACATTGAAAGTTTACTGCGTATTTTGAAGTCAAGTAGCAAAATGCGACAAATGCGACTGTGTCTTAAACCCTGGAATTTTCCATTCATGTAAGATAATGGTGAAAGAAAGTACGGGAATTGGAATTTAAGTGAAAGATTATGACATTTATAGCCTAGTTTAATAATTTATTTGTTAAGAATCCAAAAATAATAACTCAAGATCGTGAAGATGGAAACGTATCGAATTTTAATGGAAGATTACTAACACTGCTCCTGAAAATTAATCATATTGAAACATAATATTTCAAAACAAACAATAACAAAGAACTGCGTATACTCGTAGAGTACAAATTAAAGCATATAACATGTTTGCTTTTTCAGATCAATAGTGGAGCAAAACGGAGCATTAAATAGATATTGGAAACGTAATAGATAGTGAATATAAACAAGTTCAAATGGTCATTAATTTGTTTTATAGAAGAGTAATAATTTTTGTGAAACAAAGCTATCGGTGTTGTTGTTTAGTCAACTCTCCGAAGGCAGGTCTGAACTTCACACAAGTGATACCAAGAGGGTTTCACTTATGAGGCAACTAGGCCAAGGGTGCTCTTAATTTTTGACGTGTTCCTCAGTACTGTGAGTTATAAAACAGCGAAATTAAGACTAAGAAATATAATCTATATAAGTAACTAAATAAATGAATCAGTTAAATTAAATAAGATAAAACATACTTGTTTACTCTCAGTATCTCAAATAAGTATTCGCATGGACCACGCGAAGCAGCAATAAGAAACACAATAATGTACAGTAGTGGCAAAAAAACGGACTGACCCTTGTAGCTGATTTCAGAGCCTTGTTCACTCCAGAGCACAATAGACTGGTAACTAAGACTTTCGTGGTTCGGATCCTGCCTGGGAAGGAAACTTTTTTTGTTCCTTATTCAAATTTATTCTCATTGCTTTTCGATTGCTGGTAAAATTCATGTTCTGGGAATAATAAGTTAATTAAGTAGTAAAATATCGCTGCAATCGAAAAGTGTATTGGGAATAAATTTGAATAAGGAAGAAAAAAAAGTTTCCTTCCCAGGCAGTATTCGAACCACGAAAGTCTTAGTTCCTAGTCTATCGTGCTCTGGAGTGAACAAGGCTCTGAAATCAGCTACAAGGGTCGGTTCGGTTTTTTCGCCACTACTGTACTTCGTTACGAAACCACCTGTATTCGCGCAGTGCCACCCCACCCCACGGGTCATGACGTCATTTATAATCCATACGTTCCAAACATGTGTGTGGTAACTCTGTGCCCCAAGACAGGGGCTTGGTGATAAGATTACCACCTGAATTGAATTCTTAAATATTCCGTTCCATAAATTTTGAAATTGGTTAACCTCTGTTCATATCTATCTATCTATCTATCTATCTATCTATCTATCTATCTATCTATCTATCTATCTATCTATCTATCTATCTATCTATCTATCTATCTATCTATCTATCTATCTGTCTGTCTGTCTGTCTGTCTGTCTGTCTGTCTGTCTGTCTGTCTGTCTGTCTGTCTGTCTGTCTGTCTGTCTGTCTGTCTGTCTGTCTGTCTGTCTGTCTGTCTGTCTATTTATATATATATTTATTTATTCTGGTGTAGTTAAGGCCATCACCTTCTCTTCCACAATACCAGGAATACAAATACAATAATAGAAATAAACAAAAAAATACATTTACAAAATAAAGCTACACAAGAAATAAAGAGAGAGAGAAAAAACACTTTAAACAAAGTGAAGCCACACAAAAATATACACAGGTTGCAGTCACACAAACTTTAAATGAGTGATTAAGTATCATGTTGGCTAGCTTGTACTCCTGAGAGAACGGCATTGGTCAATTATAGACAAATAACAACAAAATGCGTAATATCGACTTTACATATCGTTATTGACATACATATCGATGTGCATAGTCTTATCCGTTCTCGGTTTATTGTGAATAAAAAGTATTCACGTTCAAGCTCTCCGTTTTCCTTTCTCGTTCTGGTTCTCGTTTACGGTTTATTGCGCTCCGGCATTTTCGGTTTCTCGCTAGGGTTTAAGTGGCCTTCCCATTGATCTTCTGCCCTTAGGACGATGATTGAGAAATAAACAGGATGTTGGGGATTGATCCATTCTTTGGACATGCGGTTTTCAGTTGTTCCTGCATGAATATATAAATGATATATGTTATATATATGCATGTACTTTAACATATTCTACCTCACATCTGTTACATTTGCTGTCAGGGTAACATATGTTCATATTAAAATCATGTATCTACATTCCCTCTCTTTTATCGTATAATTTTGAATTCTGTTTATGGAGAACGGATACAGAAACGCTCGAAAGAGTTGTGTACAAGACAGAATGACGGCTGTAAAATCACGGGGAGTTGAATACCAGTTTCGTCGGTAAATAAGTTTGTTTGTAGCCGTACGTAATGTCATATCTGTGTACAAGTTATTTAAAAATGAAAAAGAATACGGTTCCCATCAGCGAAGGGTGTTCGTCTATATATAACCACATGTGTCGGGGATTTAAAATTAATTATTAATTTGCTTCGAGGGACAACTCTTTCCTATCTAGCAAAAGCCCCAGAGCGCCTTGCGTCATGGGAAATTGCCCATATTTGCTTTTCCACTTGGGAGTCGCAGAGCTATAAACATTTCAATTTCAGATTTCATCTGGATGCGAATTTAAGCTTTGCCATAGTATTACTTGTGCATTTGAAAGCAAATAACATTATTTTTTTATTTTAGGTAGAATACAATAATAATATTCTCATTTTATTATTATACCTACACACTCAGGGAAAACGAAACATGTAATTTGAAATTAAATTTCTGTATTTACGCCCCTAGGTTTCAAGAAAAAAAGTGTAATTTAGATATGAATAGAATTTATATTTGTCATATTCGTTCTCGTAATAGTCTACCGGTGGATATCCCACGCTGGAAATCCTATTTCGAATCCCGGTGGCTCCAAGTGGAATTCGTGTAAAGGTTTTCGCGCTGTATTCCCTTTTCTATCATTACTCTAGTAACAGTCCTTGTCTTATTGGCTGTATACTGGGTGAGTCACTTAAAATAGGCCACTTGAATAACATGGCCATTTTAGTGATATAAGAGAATTATTAAAAAAATTGCTTGACTTGAGGGAGACACAATCTGATATTGATAGTTTTTTCGGGTGCTATTCATAGACATTTCGCTAGTCCCGCTACGAGCGTGCTAAACTAGCCCCGACTTTGCTAGAGGAGGGACAATTATTCATATCGCTAACATTGGTTTATGAATATGAAAAACGTTAGTTTCGCTGATCATCCACCGGAAGCCCTCGCTAAAAATGTCTATGAATACGGCCCTTCATGAATGATGGAGTAGACGGGATATGAAATTCATCTTCGTTATTTTCATAAGTAACATATAATTAGATAATTGTTACTAGAGATGAACAAAACTAACTGGCGCTCTCGCTCGCTGTGTTCGTTGCATTTGTCTTTCGAGTCTAGTCTCGTCATTCTCGTGCGCTTCGAGTCTCGCTCATCATTCTCGAAATAGCATTTGGTCGGCGTGGAAAGATTTCATAACTTTAATAACATACATCATTGAAATAAATAACAAATGTTTCAATGAGACAAAAAGACAAAACAGAACACTATCTTAGTTATCGAAATGTTCTGGTTCTATTATATGATATTATCTATGGTTATATAAATAGAAAAAAGAAACAATTCTCAAATAAATTTGTATTTCTGATAAACATAAAATATAACGTTAATATCTTTTACTTGAGATTGCACACTTGATCTCAAACATTTGAAAAGAAAATTCCTAGCCTATTAATAAGGGCCTAGTAATTAAATAAAGATTGGGGAACGGATAATTATACACTGAAAGGTAGAGATGTTTCAAATAGGCTACTTGATTGTTTATGCATATATAACAGTAGTGAAAGTAGATAAAAGTTCTATCAGGTATAAACAACTGTGATTATTCAAGGCTGCTTGACGTTCCGGACTTCGGGAATGATCAATCTCGACGTCTCGAAACACTCACAAGCAGTCTTTACGTCAACGACGAGATGAATAGAACGTTGTCGTGCGGGTTCTCGGCTTTGCGGGCGCTGTTAGTCTTGCTTTCTCGATCGTTGTTCATCTCTAATTATTACTATCGACTGATGATGCCATACTAAGCGAAAACGTTCACAATGAATAATTACCATTTAATGTAAGAACAAATTGTATATGTGGAAGTATACTAATTTATTTTACAATTAAATGTTAACTTTGATAAATCGTATAAACTGAAAATAAACTACTGTACAGCGTGAACTGTAAATAATATCATTAATTTCATGAGGTTATTCTTTGAGATAATTCAAACAAAAAAAATTTAATAGATTTTTCTCGTTTTTGCTACCTTTTCGAGATAAACATTGTTTTATATTAAACATATCATTGCGTGATTTAGGAAAGTCATCGATACAGTTTCTAACTGAGTCGATTTAAGTGACCAATATATTAAGATAATATATTATTGAAATAATTTTATTTATTCCTTTAAATGTGCATACATTTGATGCGACCAAAGGTAATATCGTAAAATTTCTTTGCAGAACGAAAAGTTAGGCCTACGTTTGTTCCGATCAAATTTCTTCACATTTAAAGGACAAAACTAAAATTCTCTCAATCATTCATTGTCATTATACAATGCTCTCTCAAATTAACTGAGTAGGGTAAAGTTGCCTAATTCCGTGATAACCCTAATTCCGTGATATGTTTTTTTCTCTGAATGTCACGGGATTGGATTTCTTGCTAGGAAGTTCACCGATGTCTCAAAAGTAGGCGAAAGATGCACTCTTTCGAGAAAGATGTCTGGCGCTATGGTGGAACGGAAAACTTCGACTGATATTTAATTTAGAAAATGTATCACGGAATTAGGCAACTTTATCCTACATTGGGAATGAAATCAGTAGCTTTTCCAAAACACGCTATGATATATTTCATTAAAAATAAGGAAGCAAAAACGATCAAAATTGTTTGAATTTTTTTGTTTGAAATATATCAATGAATACCCCCTGAAATTGATGACATTAGGCTACTTACGATTCACCTTGTACGGCATTTAATCTATGAATTCGATTTAGGTGAGAATACTCATAAGTTCAATACGGTTTTCGCGGTGATCTACTATGTACACAAATTGTAAATATTTGCGCAGTGTCATAGGTGCAGAAAGATTCAACGTTTAGAGGCTATGTACCGATTCCAAAATTATGATAAGATGTGTTCGTCACCAAGCTCAAGCCATTAATTTCTACAAATAGATCCTATTTTCTTTTTTGGTGTTGAACGAATGAATTAATTTTATTTCTGTCCGATATGAAAGTAACTCTCAGGACATATTTTGAGACATATTAACAAAAATAAGTTTTATTTTATGTCCATTTAATCCGGTTTGAATGGAGGAGGAGATAAATAAAAAATAAACTGAGAAAAGTTTCGTAATAATGGAAATGGTATAATGCTCAATAATACTTTTAAGTTCAAGGAAAATAGGAGAGTTTGATATGACAATAATAACACTTAATCGTGGTAGAAACTTCTACCGTGCATGAAAACCATATACTCGTTCACACTAAATTTCTCTATAGTTATGCCTCTGGTTGTAGTAGAGAATTGAACACCCTGTAGTTATCTAAAGGGCACCATATGGATCTGATAGCTGACACAAATGATGTAGCAAGTCAAGAGCATCCCACCCAATCGGGAATCGAATTCCTGCCGCCCATCTCATAGTCAGTAGCAGTGGAGATAACACACATGGTTATCTAACCATTTCGCGTTGTACGTAATCATTAACTTGTTTATTATTATTTATTTGAGGAGCATAGTATCAAAGTTAGACAACTCCATTTGTTGCGATTTAAGGATATTGATTTTTTCTAAAAGAGTTGTGTGTGGTGAATGCGATTCTGGGACTGTTTAGGTTAAAAAACGGACAAAATAGAGCGAAAATATTACTTAAATGTGCGCTCTAGAATCTAAATGTAGACAACTCCACTGTGGATTCGTTTCAAATTAGGATAATTCCTTCAGTAGCCAATGGAATGCCCACATTCGTACCACCTTTTCCTTCACGCATAGAGAATCGAACCTGGCTGATTGTTTATATTATCGGTTTGTGTATGAAAAAATACTATTTTGCGTAAATTTGC
This sequence comes from Periplaneta americana, assembly GCF_040183065.1. Lineage (NCBI taxonomy): Eukaryota > Metazoa > Arthropoda > Insecta > Blattodea > Blattidae > Periplaneta > Periplaneta americana. The sequence continues at coordinate 61,736,077 of NC_091127.1, read as the reverse complement.
TTTGAAACGGAATTAGAAGAGACTTGGATTCAAAAGTAGACAATTTCACTTTAAATATGGCTTCGTTTGGTTTCGAAAACAGACAACTCCACTTTAAATATGGCTTCATTTGGTTCAAAAACAGACAACTCCATGACTTAATTTCAGAGATGGACAACTCCACTTTTTAAACTTAAATTTCGACCTGAATATTAATTTTAATCACGTTTTGAGACTGAAAAAATATCTCTATGACCCATGAGAATGTTTAAAAAATGTACGTATAAAGATCTAGTTTTTCGTCTCTCTTGTAAAAAAGCACAAGTGGAGTTGTCCAATTTTTAACCAAGCTCCTCATTTATACTGGCAGAGTGAAAGCCATAGGGCCTTCTCTTACAGTCTACCAGGTCACAAAGCACACAAGCAGTAAAATTTAACAAAATGTGAAAGAACAAAATACTAACATATTACAGAAAATAAGAACATAACGAGGTGACGCTGTACAGAATGAAAATAATACCATAGGCTAATAGGAAAAAAGTAAAATACAGATCTAAAGACTGAAATATACCATAAGTAACTCAATTAGTATATTCTTAACACGGAAAAGGTAAGGAAGAATACAACAAATTTAATGAATTATGATAATAAAAAATCTAAATTTAAATAAAATCTACAATAAAAAGGCAATGATGAAAAATTCATCTCACTAGGAAACTGAAGGATTCCAAATGCGACTTTTTAAGTACAAACGTGCTAATAAAAGAAATTATACTTGGGAAATATACGCTTAAAACATTATGAAAATATTGATATGTTATTGAATAAGATTTTGAAAGGAGCCTAACATAGTATTAAGAACATTGGAAGACCGAATCAGGTGACAATTTACACGATAATATGTCTATCAATGTACTTAATTAGGTAAAACAGTTTGGGCATAAGCTTCCCAAAAGGAAGAGATAACACATTTTTAAGGTAACGAAGTAAAAATCTCCCTTTTAGAAATGGTACATTTTGTAACCATGATACATTCAGCGACAGCATTAAGATATATGGTTCGTATGCAGAGACTAAGAGGAAGACAGAAAATGGAAAAATTTGGAAAATTTTGGTTTTGCAGTGAAAAACCTGCTCTTGGGCAGAAAATTAAGAATGAACGGATGGATGGATGGCTGGATGGATGAAAGAATGAATGAATGAATGAATGAATGAATGAATGAATGAATGAGTTAAGCAATGAACACTTTCTTCCGTCCACGGGACTGGACGTTTGTCCGTTATCTTATTATTTTCCTGTGATGTCTCAGCATTGAATCTGTCCATCCCATGACCAGGGAATCAGCATTTATGAAATATGTAGTGTACAATGAGATGAATCTCCTTCCTCTAGCCGAAGTGGTGTCGAGATTAATGAAAACAAGAAAGAAACAAAGGAGCAAAGGAAAGATACAAAGAGTAAATTTGAAGTTACTGAGACTATTTCGTTTATATGACGTCATTCCATTTTCGACCAATGAAGTGTAACGAAATGTTGAATTCCGATCAATCACAATCGCACATCGCGATAATTTTTGGAGCTCGATTTGTCACTATCAATTTATCACATGATCGTTCCTTTGTTTAGTCAGTGTCGCCAACTGTTTCCCAGTAAATCGATCAGCATGGATCTATTGTACTAAATAAAGTGCGAAATCCTACTTCCACATCTCCATCTTCTAATTCCATATCCATTGTATCTAAAAAAGACACTCCTTCATAACAATTGTTCATTTGATTGATGTATTAATCAGATTATTTGTAATTATATTATAAAATATTTAAATTAAATTATGATGTCAGCAAATAATGAACATGTATTCTGTTGTAATAACAAGAGAAACGCGCAGTACATGTAATTAATATTGTTAAACCTGTATTTCTCTTTTCTCTATTGGCATTACTGAATAACATACAATATAGATTAAACAATCTCTAATTCGTGACTATCTATACTGTCATACAGCAGAAGCTATTAACGTAACCTAAATAATATAAACAAGATAAATGATAGAAAAGTTTTAAATAAGGATGATGAAATAAACATGAATCATTTTAAAAGGTACAATTGAGGCGTTTAATTGCAAAATCAGATACATCACTAAAACATAATTGTTTAGAATGAAGGGAAAACGTCTGCAAGGAACCAGAGATTTGCAACCAGTACTATTCTTTCATCATACAAGTCCATGTGATGTATCTGGCTTTGGAGCATAACAGTGCTATAGCAGTTGTAGAATCATATGAAGATATGAAATATAACATTAACTCATTTTCGAAAAAAGTGATGTGTCTGATTTTGCAACTCCTCGCCTCAGTTATGGATAGTACAATGTTGGCAAACAAAGAAACAAATGCTAGGGAAGTGATACAACAAACAAATGCAAGGAAGGTGATAAAAAACAAATGCTAGGGACGTGATAAAAATTTTAGGATAAGCAACCATGATTGGTTGAAACAAGTCGTTCCGTGCTGTTTTATTGGTCAAAAGTAGTATGACGTAATAAATGTTGAATAGTCTGTAGTAATGTCACGAGAGGTCTGAGATCAGCCGATAAATCTCAGACCTCGAGTGACATTTATTAAGACTATTTCGTGAATAAAATAAAAATGTAAATAACATATCCCTAAAAATCGATCACAAAATGTTAATAATTGTATATTAACGACTACTTAACCTATTCAGACATTTTGAAGTTGAAATACTCTTAGATGAATATCGATTACTACAATAAAGAAATTCGATGATATTATTCAGTAATGCCAATTGCGAAAAGCGGGATACAGGTTTAACAATGTTAATTACATGTACTGCACTTTTCTCTTATTATTATAATAACATAAATACATTTTCATTATCTGCTGAAATCATAATTTAATTTAACAGTAAGAGTAGGGACAGCTATACATATACCAATGCTTATGTATTCACAGCGAGACATGTTGCTGCACAGTGAAGCCATCCCTGTATATATAGGCCTAATTAAAACACGAATTTTATTACCCCGTATGGAAGGCAGTTTGATCGAAGACCTTATTATTACTATGCAAGGTCTTTGGGTTTGATATGCGATGATGTTATATAAATTTGAACATCTGACTTTCTATTAATTGTTTCATTTCATTCACAAAATACAAATTTTGTAGGCTACAATTATAGGTTAAGTTACCTGTGGAAGCAGGACCAATGTAAGCTGTGCCTTATTTCGACCGTTACAATCAGTGCTACACGAAAGCATTTTTTATAGCTCGACAAACTCATTCTCGCTATAGTGTGTAACGGAATTAAAGCTGCATCTACACAGTTAAATATTCCAATCGCGTATGCGTGCAATCTGGGAAAAATATTGAAAGAATCAAGTTTAAAAGGTATGTTCAATTAAGATGCATGAAGATTTTGTGTCTACATGGTTTTGAACGTCGTCTTCATTGCGTAAATATATTAATTAATATTAAATATCAATCTTGCATTCATTGCTTTAAAGCTGAAAGAAAAGGTTAACCGTGTTGTTGCATCTTAATGTATTCATGATCATCAATTAACGGGGAAATAGTTGGCGACAACGGCTAAACAAAAGAACGACCATGAGGTAAATTGAAAGCGATAAATCTAGCTGCAAAAATTATCGCAAAATGTGACTGTGATTGGTTGGAATTCAAAATTTCATTACACTTCATTGGTTAAAAATGGAATGACATCATATAAAGAAATAGTCTATTTAAAATCTCTGATCAATTCCCTTAGTGTAATCTTTGTTTATTACTGAAGCTAATTACGGTAAAACCATCGGCATTAAATTTATCGTTACAAAGTTAATTTTATTTTGAGAATCACTGGTTTGTTGTGGGAGGTAGTTGGAACAGTAAAATAACTTTCTGAAGTTTATACTTTAGTTTCTCAGGTAATGCACGTTCCATGTCGAAATGTTCTTTTGTTAATGAGATAGAGCATTTCAACATCTGTTACGAGGTCCGCCGGAAATGTCGTGTCCAATCCCGTAATCATATTCCGGGAACATCAAAGTCTTTGCCGAGACAAGGAAGTGGGATTTAAGCCGTAATAGGCTTGCGACGCAACTTTGTTTTAAAACTCGCTAGTCCAACTGTTGTAATCGCCTTATCTCAACTCACATGCTATATTCCATTCCTGAAGACGACTCTGAGTATCATGGTCTTAGGGAAAATTAAACGTTTGTCATGAACATTTTACAACTTCAGGGGAGACGTAACTAGAAAACAACGGCGGTATGTCTTCTAAGTTATATCACAGGACTGCCATTGAATTCAGGTGGCACTGAGGCGTTACAATTGTAAAAATAGTTTTGATAAGTTATGTTGAACTTTAGAATAGAATCCGGTAGATTAGGGGCTATAGACTTTAAAGCATCCTCTTGGTTTGCTAATGGACGCTTACTTAAGACATTGTATGTTTTTAACTTCTTTCTCCTAAACTCTACTTTTAAAAATTTATATACAGTAGTGGAAAAAAAATCGGACCGACCCTTGTATCTGATTTCAGAGCCTTGTTCACTCCAGAGCACGATACACTGGTAACTAAGACTTTCGTGGTTCGAATCCTGCCTGGGAAGAAAACCTTTTTTTTTTTTTGTTCCTTATTCAGATTTATTCCCAATGCTTTTTGATTGCTGTTAAAAATTAATGTTCTGGGAATAATAAGGTAATTAAGTAGTAAAATATAGCTGCAATCGAAAAGTATTGGAAATAAATTTGAATAAGGAACAAAAAGAGTTTCATTCCCAGGCAGGATTCGAACCACGAAAGTCTTAGTTACCAGTCTGTCGTGCTCTAAGTGAACAAGGCTCTGAAATCAGCTACAAGGTTCGGTCCGGTTTTTTTTTGCCACTACTGTACATTTCTCTGAAATTCAATAAAATGAAACCTTATGAAAATTGCACAGTCTAGACTTAATGCCATGAGATGTAAAAAAAAAAAAGTTACTCTAATAAATTGGTGATGGTAAGATGTTGTTTGGGAAAATGAGTCCCAGGATTCGAATTGGGTTTGCCTGATATTTGCTTTACAGTGCACGAAAATCTTTGAGATAATTCAAACTAGGTAACTAGCCCCATCTACGAATTCTAATCCAATCTTGAGCATAGCCTAAATTCTTCATTCCAAGTCGCTACCATTAGAGCTACGCCTAGGATTGTATCGACTTATATTTGTTATCTCATTTTTATTGTATTTGAAATTTGTTTAATGTAGTAGTAGTAGTGGTGGTGGTGGTGGTAGTAGTAGTATGGGTACTTTTATATTACTTTAGAAATAAAAATTATTTATGAAACTAAGAATTGTTAAATATGCCGCTTTTCTTCTCCGAATTTACGTGAGTGATATTGAATTGCGTTGGAATATAAACGCGTTTTGTTTAGTCTGATCGGTGCTGATGTAAAGAAACGAATTAGTAATTTAATTTTAGAACGAACGTGGAAAATGATACATATATATTCTCTGCAAAGAGAATGAATATTCGGAATACACTAGAGGGATAAGTTTTACAATATAACTGCGTTACAAGCTTCACATTCAATATGCGTAATTGAATCAGTGATTCCAAGCACAAAGGTATTGTTTCTAAACTTTTCGTAACGAAGCAATTTCAGACTTGTAACTTGTTCGCGAAGTGGTCAGACTTGTGCGTTTGATATTCAATTGTTTCTCTGCAAAGTAGAAGATACAGCTGCCCGTTTCAATCCCAGAATGTGGCTGTTTTGGCAGATGTTCAGTCTTAGTAAACTAAATTTGTTTAGGATGTCCGAAACAATATCTTCATTTCTTCACACGGTAATTGAAGATCTCCCCGGAAAATGGGTGTAACCAACAAATCTATAATCCTTCAGTGCTGGCGCTATAATTTTTGTTACCAGTACTCGCGCGGATTATGTATGTAATCCATATATTTTTAAAATCAATTCCTTTGCAATTTGTAATTTTACAAAACACATAATAGCTTAATTAAATTAATTAAATTATGTTTTATTTAACGACGCTCGCAACTGCAGAGGTTATATCAGCGTTACCGGTGTGCTGGAATTTTGTCCCGCAGGAGTTCTCTTACATGCCAGTAAATCTACTGAAATGAGCCTAACGCATTTAAGCACACTTAAATGCCATCGACCTCAGCCGGGGTCAAATTCCCAACTTCGAGATAGAAGGCCAGCGCTATACCAATAACGCTACCGAGGGCGACCACAATTTATATATATAGTAAAATTAATTTGCTAAGTCTATTAAACTCTTTGTGATGTAACGGTATAACTCTATTTGAAATTTCATCTTAGCATTGCAATAAACAATAACGAAAATTAGTCAAGGAATTTTCTTATTTTATCGCGGAAGTCTGAAGGTTTTCGTATGACATTGTAGTACAGTGAAACCTCTCATTTACGGACATCGAAGGAACGTCACAAATCTGTCCGCATCTGGGAGGTGTCCTTTATTGGGAGGGAGGCTCTCCAATCTAACAGTAAATTTATAATATGTATTATGTATCTCTTCACGCTTTATATGAAATGAATTACTGTAGTTTAATTCTAAATATAGTATACTGTACTACAGTAAATTCTTTGCAACTTTGAACTACAGTGGATAGACCGAAGAAGGAAAATATAGTACTGTGCCATGCATTTTTATTCTACGTCTACAGTTATGCAGTACTGCAAGTTACCTTTACGTTCAGGTGCCATGTCTCTCGAAACAGTACAACTGATTGAAGTGAAGAGAATAATACTACTAACACTATCATGTATCGAATACAATTCAACGATCGCGGAAACCTTGGATCCAGCAGACAGGTTAAATTTTAAGATTTTGTTTATCCACCCGCTTCCAGCTAACAAAGGGGTAGCCGGCTGGACTAGTGGTAGCTAACGAGACTCTTATTATCTTCATTCATGTTAAAGAATTTCTGTGCATCTCTAAAACTAAATTTTCCATTTTTGTAACACATCATGTCTTGAAATTCAAGTTCTGTCCGCAGTCAGTAAGTAAAGCAAGCTTTAAGACTGTGAAACAGCTGTCTGTGTTCGTGTCTGAGTGTGTCCGTAAATGTAGTTAAATTTATCATTATTTCTATATTATTTCAGTCGGGACATAAAAATCTGTCCTTATATGAGAAGTGTCCGTATCTTGGGGTGTCCGTAAGGTGAGGTATCACTGTATTACACTAGTATGCAACCATTTTGCTTCAGAGAAACTATTTATAAAGGGTGTTTCAGTGATGGTAAAAAATTTAGGGATGAAAAGTACAAACGAAAAGAATATCCAGTAAACATGGGACCTCAAATCAACCGTTTACGAGATAATGCCTTATTTTTCAGTTCCCCACTATGGATAGACACAAAACCCACATTTCTGAAAATCTATATTTATTGAAATCATTCACTATTTATAATTATTACATTATTCTTACTCTTATTAATATTATTATTATTGTTATTCATATTATTATTATTATTATTATTTCTCTAAATGTGGTAAAATACATAGTTCAATCGTAAAACAGTAGGTCTATACAGTGAAATAGTAATTTAAATTTAGTATAAGAGGGTACAATTAGATTTCATCCTTAAGTGGACAGTTTAGCACCCGCAGCGAAGCCCAGGGTGATAATTTCCACGAGTGTATAAAATCTGTTTACTCTTGCGTGCTGTACAATATTTTATCCATTCCTGGTATCTGAATTTAGTTTTCAGTTGTAGGGGTTTTTCTTTGTAATGCGTTGTTTGTGGAGAAATTATAATTGAATGTATATATGGATTTTATTGTTGCTAATGTGTTGGTTGTCATGGAAAAAGTGATCAAATAAATTTTATGCTCGACCATGCCAAAATGTAGTACTTATACACCTGGTAGCAGTCCCTTAATGCATGTTATTAAAGTACACCTACTCATTAAAGTATAGGTGTTCAGGCAATGACAACTCAGCTTACAGGTGTTCAGCCAATGACAAGTCAGCTTTGTACCGTTATAAAACCGCAAGTATCGATTATTATCGGATATGCAATCGAAAGAGAATTAGCGAAAAGTCACGGAGGCTGGAAATCCAATACTGTCGCAGAGGGTTATGTTCTGTTACTATAATAATTAGCGTTAATTGTAAATAATATTCAAATAAATTCAATTTGTCATCTCGTTTTTCAATGTCGAATTCAATAATCAAGGTTATATCAAGTTTAACGGGATTACATCAAGGTCAATGACATTATTGTTCCTCGGAAAAATTCAATACTTTCGCGTCTGCGCACATCTCACAATTCACGACCTAGAACAAGGTCACTTCCGATCTTGTCAGTTAAAAATAAAATGTATACATCTGAATACCGGTAATTTCAAGTTAGAAATATGGTCGAGCATAAAAAGTCGTATGAAACTCGCTTATAATGGTAATTAAGAAGCTCGTATGAAAATTATGAAACTCGCTTGCGCTCGTTTCATAAATATCCATACAGGATTCTTAATTACTATCATTATAGTCTCGTTGCATAATGTACTAGTAATTCACTGCTGTGAGTTGAAAACTTTTAATTCACTTCTCTGAATAAAGCCATTGTTGAGGTTGTTAAGGAGGGCGAAATAAAGAAAAGTTTAGATACCAGTCACGGATAAAATTTTAAATAAATTCTCTCTAAGATTCATACTCAATAGTAGAAGAAAACATGAAGAAATATACTTCATTTCTGCATTTACTTATAAGGCTTTGCTTTGGAGCTGGTAGGTATAACCCTCTTCAATTTATATTTGTTTTGCGAAGAGAAAGTTTCTTAAAAATGCTTGAAGTATACTGCCAAAGAGAAGAATTCCAAAAGTAGACAATAAGTTCGGTGATCACACGGAGATATATATTGGTAACTGGCTAGCGTAATACATTTTTAGTTATGTCTTGTTACTACACAAAAATAATTTAATTTTATACTTTCAGTTAGTGCTTAAACTTCCTTGGCTGCAGAAGAAAATTAACTTGGTTTGTCTTTATTAAAATATTCCTTTCAATTTTGAAGCTTTTCGTTTTTATTAAAAAAAAAGAGAAATCACGATAAGGTACAAAAATCTGAATGCAGATTCCAATTCAGAAAACTAATATTAACTAAAAACAGTCATATACAGGCTGTTTCCGAGGTGGTATTACAAATTTCAGGTGCGATGGCGAAGGGCACGTGTATAAATTTTAGATGAGGAACACTGGTCCGGAAATGACCGAGTCGAAAGTTACAAGCAAAAATAGTTGTGTGGAAATAAAATAATTTTATTCCTTTGTACACCTTATTTATGTGTATTTATATGTACATCTTACACATACTGTATTCATCTGACGTTGTTTATGTTGTCTACCTACGTATTCCATTCAGTGCTCTATCTGAGGGATGGGGACAGGAAACTACATCAAAGCAATGCAGATAGCGTAACGTGTAACGGACATGGTCGGTCCTGATATGCACGTCTGCAGACAGCAGTGTATGTGTACAAGTTGCAGTGTCCAGTCGATCAGTCCTAGTGAAATGGAGGAGTACACGAGAGGGGAATAACCATATCTGATTTTCGAATACGGATGAGCCAATGGGAACAGTATACAAGCTCACAGACTGTATCAGGTCACGTACCCACGTAGGAGACATCCGGGCCATACCATCTTTCCACGACTGTTACAAAGGTTAAGGGAAGGAGGATACGTGGTGCGAAATTACAATTCCATTTCCACACAACTATTTTTGCTTATAACTTTCGACTCAGTCATTTCCGGACCGTGGTTCCTTATCTGAAATTGATACATGTGCACTTCGACATCATCTCTGAAAGTTTGTAACACCACTTCGGAAACATCCTGTAGACGTGCTTAAGTTGAGTTATCAAGTTAAAATTCTTGAAATAATATTAATTTAGCCGAATTTGACGTTATTTCGTTTTTGTTTTAAAATATTTCAGAAATATCTGACCTGATACAGAACATCTAAATATAGAATCGGATTCAGAACATCTAAATTAACTCAATCAGGGAGGCCGTGTTAGGACCAAAACTTTCGTGAACGCGTTTCGCTCATTTCACAAAGAGAAAACTTGTGAAATAGCTATATTGATCTCTTCGGAAATTATTATTTCTTATTGAACATAAACCGCGAAAGATATGAAAAGAAATAAAGTATCATATTTTATTAATATATAGAAAAGTTTTTGTTAGTGGGGTACAAATCAATTTATTGTTTTTTTCAGTCTCATCTGACGTATAAACAGAGAAGTGATTAGGGTACCGAAAGGATTCTGTTGACTACCACACTAATATAAAATAAGAATATGATAAGTAATTTTAATAGTGTCGTGGGATTTAATAGACTAATCTACTCGATTAATGGATCAATTTCTGTTGTAAGATTAATCGATTAAAATATTTATTGGAATAATCGAATCGATTAAAATTAATCGGCTGTATTTGATATCAATTATTATATTGTTAATACAAACAATATTTCTCTCTCGGAAATTGCTTACTTAAAAGCACAATAGTACCAGGTGGAGTAGGGAAAATCTTTACACAAACATTTCAGAAAGAGATGGAGATATGAAGACAGTGACCTAGTTTACCTCTATTGAAAGTTGAAATACAATGCGAAACTCCTATTAAGTTTTAAGATTTTCCAAGAAAACTTCCAGCTTGTTGTCAGCTCATCTTCCTAGCATGTGAAATACATAGTTTTCTGGGATTCGCCCCCCTCATTTCTTATAAAATAGCCATGTCTACACTGTGTGCAAGTGAGAGCGTAACTACCTTCTTCTCTTTCTAATGTCTAGTAATTCGATTACAATAGAATAGGGGCCAGTCTTCTGTTTCGACCGCTGTACTTTTGCAGTTCCAGTTTCTGTACCGAATTTGTATATGAAGGTTGTGTGTTTAGTTTGATAAAGAAAAAGATCAGTTTTCTGTGGTTTGTGAAAAGTCTAAATTCCATTATGTCCTATGAGAATTAATTGAGAGGTAAACTCGGTGAAACGTTTGGATTTAAATTGAACGATCGTAGAGAAGTGCTTGACAGAAAAAAAATTTTTCGTGTTCAGTGATGCATGAAACATTGTTACTAAACGTAGAGCGGCACTTAATCGGAGCATTTGAATGCAATCACATGTTTAAAATCATGGATGAAGCAGTATTAACTGGGCGAGTCATCATACTTTTTGTTATTTGTTTGTCTCAAAAATTCCCGAAGAAATTGACACAATAACTTATAAGCCTCATAATAAATATGTTAGTAAGTAATTATAATAGTTGTTTTGTAATATAACGATACATTATATACAGATGTACAACATATAATACTTATGCTTATCACCGAACACAAGTTAAATTTAACAATAACTGTGTATTACAGTATATTAAAACATTTTTAAACTTGATCAAAACTAGATTAATCGATTAAATTCAAATAGTTAATCGATTAAATATTTTGATCGATCAACAGCACTACATTTTAATACATCTAAGAACCCGATTAGAATTAATAATTATTAATACTATTATCATCATTAACATTAATCTGAAATAACAATATGTTAAATAATTTTAATACACCTGAGAACTCGATTATGAATAATAATGATTAATACTACTATCATCTTTAACAATATCATACAGGTTCATTTTTTATATTAGATTTATGGTTCAGTAATTATTTTAGTGCTATCGTCGAAGGTTCTGGCAAGAGTATATGAATTCAATTCAGCACACACAGGTTTTCATGTATGTGTTCAGCATTGAGACATGGCGAAATGATGTTTTAATGTAACATGCTTCCATGAATGTAAAAAGTGACAAGCACAATCGTCAACTGCTGGATGATTTGAATATACTCCTTTTATACACCTCTAATGCGTCACTCTGGTGACTTGGAAAACGAACCGAGTGCGCGAGAAGGAAAGGAAACCTAAAAATAGAACGAATGGAAGTAGAGTGCAAGCAACATGGAGTAGATATTATGAAACGTCACCATGTCTCACAATTACGCGATAACGAGAGGAGTCTGAAAGGGATGACGACGTGAACACTTCTGCCTCACTTCCATTCGACGCACTACATGAAGAAACGTGTACAAATATTGAAAACCTTTATGAGTCCAAATTCACGAACGTTTTTGTAATTTTATAGCAAACCTCATACATATAATAGAATATCCTTAATATCATATGTTACTTTGTAGTATGTTGTAGATGGAAAGTGAGGCAATAACATTTGCTCTAGAATATCAGAGTACATGGTATATTGAACTTGATTTTGTCAAGAAAACGGTTATTCAAGTTAATATATCTGCAGTCCTATTATAAGCTATTAGTCTAGCGGTGCAGATATACCATCGCCCGGGAGCATGCAACAAATCTTTCTGTAATAAAATATATCGATAGATCTATGTCAGGGATGCAGAACTAACATAGAGAGGGGTGGAAGCATGGGGAAAGCATTGATTCTCCTTCCACAGCCCATGGGTGCTGAATGATTTTCAGTGATTCGTCCACGACCACGTGGCGAATTATATCAAACTTATTGTAGTCATGAAAAAAAAAATCGAAGTATTTCCGACTGCAGTAATTATTGTAACACTAAACTTAACCAACAAATTAGAAATAAATGTATTACATATCCAGTGGTATGTAAACGAATTTAAATGTAAGAAAAAATTTAGAAGTATTAATTGCAAATTTTTTTCATTTAAATTCAATTGGTTAAAGCGAAATTATTATACTAAGTGTTTAAACAAACCTTATTTTCGCTGTAGTCTTACCAGATTGGAAAACTTTAGCCATGAATAAGAATACTTAAGTATTTCCTTTCAAAAAATATTACTACAAATAATCAGATTAAATACGTTTCTCTTCTATTGGTATTTAGGTCTGTATAATACGATTGTTTCTAAAAATTCAAGCATTCATAAGATTTTTAATTTTAAAAAGTATATAATTTCTAGTTTAAATGGAATTGATTATCTTGATTATTACACTTTTACAACTTCATACTACTTTTGACCAATAAAACGGTACGAAAGGATGTGGTTCAACCAATCAAGGCTGTTTATCGCTACAATTTTATCACTTTCATAACATTTGTTTGTTTTTTTTTTTTTACACTTTCCTAGCATTTGTTTCTTTGTTTGCCAACATTTCAAATTGGAAATTCTTTACGGTACTATAAAACATGCTTTGCGATTATTTGTTTATCGTATAAATAGTCAACTGAAAATGGCGGCTCCGTTCAAACGTTTTGGTGAAGGTAACGTTAGTGAAATACAATTTTAGTAAGGCAATTAATACTTATTTTATTGCATTAGAGTACCGGTACTTTATTTCGTCTAATCTTTATATACTTTCTTTTATTTTTATCACCTCCCTACCATTTGTTATTTTTTTGCCAACATTTCAAACTGCAAATTCTTTACGGTACTATAAAACATGCTTTGGGATAGTCATTTGTTTACTGCATAGATAGTCAACTGAAAATGGCGGCTCCGTTCAAACGTTTTGATGAAGCTAAAATTAGTGAAATAAAATTTTAGTAAGTCAGCTAATATTTTATTGTATTAGAGTAATTTATTTCTTCTAATCTTTATATACTTTCTTCTAATCGTGTAATAGTCAATTAAATCCCACTCGACTTTTGATTTTCTCTGGATAAATGAAAACCTCTAGTGAGATTACTGTTGATAATAAAAACTAAAACAAATGTAATTTCTCATATCATTCCAAAAATTAACTTACCTTTAACTACAACGTGCGCCCTGAATTTTTTTTTTTGTTCACTAGTTTCGTTATATTGGACTATTATTTTCAGTAGTGACGGAACGAAAATTAAAGTGATTCTAAACAGAATATGAATGATGTACATTGCTAGATACACACAATAGCCTACAGCAAATGATACATACTGCTACGATACAGCCAACACAATCGGATGATCATTATGTCCGTGATACCGAAACGTCGTATTACCTGAGTATCGTTGTGCCGTAATGTCGTATTGACCGAAATGACGTATGACTGAAAAGATTCGTGACCTAAAAAGAGAGACCAGAACCGCCTGAAACGGTCTTTATTTAGGCACTACTCTATGATTTTGGGATTTGATAGTGTGTGAAAAAATCATTGGGAGGAATTCCGATCTCGATATGGTCATATTTACGTTTTCTACTGGCTGCTTCATTTCGATGTCGTCGCAGTGAATGTTACTGAGACAGAAAATAATTCGTCACACTCATTGAAAGATTTGCGGCGCCTACTGTGACATGACATCACAGGTAACTACGACTGTAGCAAATAGCGTATTCCGAATCTCACCGTTCGGTGGACATCAATGACGTCACGCTGCAGCGGAATAGGAACAAAACTGCTGGAAGGTTCAATGTCTATCATGGCGGCTGTACAAGTTGTTATTGTGCTACGCTAGCAAGATTTTGCAAAAATTTCCACACTGTCATCTCGCTCAAAGAAAAGAGAGCATAAACAATTTATTTCTTGAACCAGTAGTAATAACTGATCCGTTGACATGTTCGCTCATAAGCCATTAACATAGTTTTTTTTACGTTATGCTCATTACAAACAATACAGCAGAACTAAAGCAGAACACACCGCCATGACACAACAGTGCACGAAGTCATTCGTCTGCTAATTCCCGCCCTATACAAGAACCAATCAGATTCACTGATGACAGCTGATGGAGAGTGCCACCACCTCTGCAAGCTGATGACACCGGTGGAGCATCAGTGACGTCATCGTTGAAATTCGGAGCCATCAGATTGCTCAGCGCGGAGATTCGGAATCCGTTCAAAGAAATTATCTGCAGGATTCAATCTGACATACATCTCGACATACATTTTTGGGATGTAGTCTAGAATTTTCGAATTCATCAGTGCTAGACAATGCTCCTTATTTGAAAATACCAGTCTTAGAATCCTTTACTGTATGTGCCATTGTAGCATCGTTGATCTATTACACGGCATATTGTTCATTTATGAGTCGTGAACCAACAGAACGCGGGAAAATCGGATGAAACAAGAAATCATGGAAGTATATTTCAACCCATTGTGATCGAAACAGACGTTTGGTCACGATGATTATAATGGTAATATATTTGGAAATTAACGTAGGCGCTATTTCATTGTGTATTCGAATAGAGTTTGCTGTAATTTTATAGCAAAATCATTAGCATTGCGCATGTTTGCGTGGCGTGTAATACCTGAAGAGCTCTCCTATGAGCTGTGTTGGTCCTGTCAGTTATAATGGTGTTGCCTGGAGAGCCGTGCTTCAGAAGCACCAGCGCCACGATAACACAACAAGAGTGACGCAAGTAGCCTCACAACAACAATATCTAATTTAGACATTCAAATCAATTTATTTTTCCTGCTGTGTATTATCTAATTTGCGTTTTCAGGGTTTCGCTTTAAAATTGGAAAGGATAAGGAAATATTTAACTTTATTCTCTTGTTATCAAAAATGTATTGTTAAAGCCGTCAAACTTATCAAATTACATAGTTATAAACACAAATGAACAATTATTTACATGTTGGATGAACTTTTCAGTTCAAAGAACCATCATCAGATCTCTCGTAGACCCTACAAACAATTTATGTTACCTATAATGTAAACAAACAATGTGACATAGGTTTTAAATGTGAAGTATAATTGAATAATTTGATTCATCGTTACAATCGATCAAATTGTTCTATTTAATTTTTTTTTAATTTTCCCGCACCCTAATAACTGGCCCATACAATTTTGATTCCTGCCTGAAACTTGTGCAAAAATTTGTAGGAATTGGTAGATCTACTGTTGCAAACGCAGCTCATATAACAGTTTCCGAAGTTTTATAGGATGTATAGAATGATAGCGACCCATAAGAACAGCTATGAGTTACTTACTTATGGCTTTTGGAAAACTCGGAGGTTCATTGCCGCCCTCACATAAGCCCGCCATCGGTCCCTATCCTGAGTAAGTTTAATCCAGTCTCTACATCATATCCCATCTCCCTCAAATCCATTATAATATTCTTCTCCCACCTACATCTTGGCCTACCAAAAAGTCTTTCTCCCTCCAGCTTCTCAACTAACACACTATAGGCCTATGCATTTCTTGATTCACCAATACGTGCTACATGCCCTGCCCATCTCAAACGTCTGGATTTAATGTTCCTAATTACGTCAGGTGAAGAATACAATGCGTGCCGTTCTTCGTTGTGTAACTTTCTCCATTCTCCTGTAACACCACTATGAGTCATACAGTGTAAATAGAGTAGGTAGCATGAAGTCTGGAGCTTGAATAGCACAACAATAAATGGCGAATACTAAGGAGGCAATTTAAACTGTGTCCTTACATTTTATGTACAGTAGTGACAAAAAAAACCCGGACCGATCCTTGTAGCTGATTTCAGAGCCTTGTTCACTCCAGAGCACGATATACTGGTAACTAAGACTTTCGTGGTTCGAATTCTGCCTGGGAAGGAAGCTTTTGTTTTGTTCCTTATTCAAATTTTTTCCCAATACTTTTCGATTGCTGGTAAAATTCATGTTCTGGGAATAATAAGTTAATTAAGTAGTAAAATATCGCTGCATTCGAAAAGTATTGGGAATGAATTTGAATAAAGAACAAAAAAAGAGTTTCCTTCCCAGGCAGGATTCGAACCACGAAAGTCTTAGTTACCAGTCTATCGTGCTCTGGAGTGTACAAGGATCTAAATCAGCTACAAGGTTCGGTCCGGTTTTTTTTTTTTGCCACTACTCTACATTTTGTTCGAACTGAAAGAAAGAGATGAAATTGAAGCCATAACTGTACTATGTGAACGATAACTTAGATGGGTCCACATTGGCTCGATAATATGTTTTGACAGACAAAAATTATATTTCCAAATCAGTGGTCGTGTGAACATTCATTCTGTCAATAATTCACATTGAATCATACAACAAGAACTTAACGACTCGAACGTTAACGTTTGGCGCGGCATTAGAAAAAAGTTTCACAATAATTGGATCGTAAATTTAAAAAAAAATTGAAGATAGAACAGCAAAAATTATTATATTTAATGAATAACTTCATTTGAGTATGTAGGTACCATGATTGATACCACGCTTAAGAGATCAAAGCATTGACAACATCATATTCATGGAGAATGATCTGCCGCCTCAAGTCTTCGTCTTCTCAAAATAAATATTACATGCCACTTCTGGTGATCATTATATCAGTAACCAATTTCTTGTACCTTGGCTTAAAAGATCGTGCGATATTAATATTGCAGATTATCGGTTGTGGTGATATCTGGAGGTAACTGTGTTCCTGAACAGTTCTACGACAATTCATCAGCTGAGTAATCTTGAATATTACCCCCCTCCACGAATGTTTTGAGTCCTGCGCTCCTTAATCGCCTACGCTGTCCTGTATATGACAGTAGCGATAACAACTCTCAGCTGTCGTGTAACATTGAACGCGTAGTAGGCCTATTGTTACAGTATTGATAAGGGCCGTTGCTTGTAAAATAAGGAAATAGTGGACACATACATTTTTACGATGAAGTTTTGGAAATGGATGTTAAAAAATCTTATCCTCGTATAATAAATATTTGGCAGGATTTTTACGATTATACAGAAAATAACAAAGATACGAGCTATTAAAATTACCTTTCAAGTCGCACTGCAATTAAATAAAACAATTTCAGTAATGAAGTAAATAAAAAAATTAAGTGATTAATAAATAATCACAGTACCCAAACATTTACTAATTACGTAAAAAAACTGAAAGTATGTGTCAAATATGAAACAGAATGGCATTTCAGAATTGAAAAACCTAAAAGCATCTAATAAATAATGAAGCGAAGTAAATAATGTATTAATTACTTAAAATAGGACGAGATATAACCTAGTAAATAATTAAACAAATTGAAAATAATTACTACTTGCATGAAAGTGAATGTTTTAATAAATGATGAAATGAATTGGAACCATGTATTACTGTAAATGCAGGATCGAATGAAATAAATTATTTCAGACTAAAACTCTGTAACAGATTATAATAAGGTGAAATAGTATTAGAAATTATCAGAAATGAGAAATTTAAATAAATTAATAAAACCATTACATGATTAACATGTAAGTAGGCTTACTTGTAAAAAGAGAAAGCAAGTTCTTTTTTTTCACTATTAGCGGATACTTGATTGTTGGACATTCAGCTATACAGTGTGAGTTTTAAGTCCACCGACAAACTTCAGGGGGTGATTCCTGACAGAAAATAGAGCATAAAAGTTCCTAAAACATTGAATCCTGAAATGCATAGTTTCCACCAGAGGTCTACATCGGACGTTTTCGCTCGAGCGCCAAGTAGTTCATAGCATAATCCGATAGGTAGCGCACATGCATGATGGGTAAAATTGTCAGGAGCGATAAATCCTCGAACGGTATAAGCCGAGCGTTAGACATTCTTTCTTGTTACAGTGATGAACTGTGTAGTCACATCATAGACGTTTATCATTTCAGAACTTTGCAGTGTTTAACTAACCTCTCCATAGTACAACTACAAAACTTGCTTTCAAATATAATATAAATGTTGTAGGTATATGTTTTTTTTTTTTTCCACACAGGAGTGATTTCGTTTTTGCCACATCTGATAGATGTTATTGGATGTAAATGTAATTATTATAAACTGAGAACACAATCACAATAATGCAAGAACTGTATCAAGTTTTCTAGTAATAATAATAATAATAATAATAATAATAATAATAATAATCTCTAATAATTAGTGTATCAATCTTTGCGTCTGTAACAGTTGTGCAGCATGATTATTCGTTGTATTATATTTTCTGTGACATTATCTCTGTACTAATATTGTTATTAATCTACTGCTATATCAATAATATTTTGTAAAACGTTTCTACATTGTCGCAGTATATAGGCGAAACACTATGTATAGACCTATCATATTATATATGTGGTAAATGAAATATTGAATAATTATTAATTAGCAATAATAACTGTATATCGAAGTTTTTCATACTATTTTATTTATAACTTCGTTTTCCTGTTTTGGTACGTTCCATTGACTGTTCCATTAAACGTTTGTCATAAACGCAGAAAATAAAGCCTTATTTTTACCGTGTGAGCAAAACATGTGTATCTTATCTGTCGTCTTCCATACAAGATAAGACATGTCGGTGAGATGGCCTTGTACTGTGCTTTTATTTATTACGAGCGTATCACGACCGATCGTATCTCACTCGAGGGTGCGGCATTCGACCTATTTCAAGCGAGCGATTTAACTCCAATGCAGCACTCTGGTTTCCACGGTAGATGGCACTGACGACATTCTCTCATAACTTGCAGTGTGCGTTTTTTGTGTTGCAGATAGTGTGATTTAAGTAACGTAGAAGTACAATGGTCAAGTATTCATTCCAGAAACAAGCCGAGATGATGTCCGTGTATGGCCAAGCAGGTGGAAACGGTCGAGAGACAGCACGGATGTACCGAGTCACGTACCCTGACAGACAGCATCACCTACATCACAACATTTGGAGCCATTTTTCGGCGTTTGTGTGAGAATGAGTCCTTTGAGACAGACGAACGTGCAGGGCGGCCACAAACGCCGAAAAATGGTTCCAAATGTTGTGATGTAGGTGATGCTGTCTGTCAGGGTACGTGACTCGGTACATCCGTGCTGTCTCTCTACGGTTTTCACCTGCTTGGACATACACCAACACCATCTCGGTTTGTTCCTGAAATGAATACCGGACCATAATAGTAATAATGATGATGATAATAATAATAATAATAATAATAATGATTTATTTTAGTTGGCAGAGTTAAGGCCGTAAGACCTTCTCTTCCACTCAACCAGCAAAAATTATACATACATACGTATGAACTTAAAAAGAATTCAACAATTTGATTTTGATAAGAGTTACATGTATACAAGAGTTATTTACGAATTAAACAACAAAATACTATGAACTATTAATTAAACACTGAAATACAAACTATGTAGCAGAATTAAGCTAAAATACATAGAATGTTAATATATTTCAAATAATGTTAGATAATAGAAAGAGTTTATTAAGGAGACAATTTTGAAAATACAGCACTATCAGGATGCATGTATTAAGGAAGGAGTAACAATGTAGTGATAGTTTAAGTCAGTATGATTGGAGTGAGATGCTAAGACGGTTATCTTTAAAGCTGTTTTAGAAGTGTTTATTGTCTTGCAGCCCCTAATACTTTGTGACAGGGAATTCCATTGTCGCGAGGTAGATATTGTAAAATATGATGAATAACAAGATGTTCTATGAAGAGGTATACTTAGCGTGCCACAGATAAGTGATCTGGCATTTACGTCGTGGTTAGAGTATAGATAAGAGAAACGACACGAAAGGTAATTTGGTTTTGAAGTGTGCAGAATTCGAAAGAGTAAAGACAAAGAGTGTAAAGTTCTACATTCTTTAAGTCGGAGCCACGAAAGATTTGGGAAGGAAGGTGATATGTGATCATATAGTCGGATGTTGCACACGTATCTGACGCACATATTCTGAACTCGCTGTAACTTGACTGACAGTTCAGAACTTAGATCATTTAACAAAACGTCACAACAATCGAAGTGCGACATTACTAGGGTTTGTACTAGGGTAAGTTTTAGTTGCTGGGGCAAGAAGTTTCTTAAGCGTATCAAACAGTGAATGGAGGAACAGATTTTTTGTATCGTTTCTTTGACTTGAAAATTCTAATTTAGATTATTATCTAAAAAGAAGCCAAGATTTTTTACGACAGATGAATAAGGGATTAGCGTGTTGCTTCTACGTTGCTTAAATCACACTATCTGCAACACACAAAACGCACACTGCAAGTTATGAGAGATTGTTGTCAGTGCCTCAACCGTGGAAACTACGCATTTCCAGACACAAGGTGATATGAAATTTTGTGCTCCATTTTCAGTCAGGAATCACCCCTTGAAGTTTGTCGGTGGACTTAAAACTCACTCTGTATAAAACCAGTTATGTAGACCAATTATTGATCGGTCGTTCCCCAGGGTGCACCACAGGAGGCTGGTCTACACTACATCCGCGATGAGATAATGCGGAGATTTGTTGGGATACCATAGGGGAACCGGAGCTCCTGGAGAAAACCCCTGTGTTGCCTGGACCACGGGCTTCCCAACACAAGTTATAGATCGGAGCTACGCTCTAAGTGGAAAGCAGGTATAAGTTAATTAAAAACGAAAACAAATGTCAAATCACAAATTTTCAACAAAACGTAAATATCGAAGGCATAAATTTGCACCATCACAGAGTTGGACTCGTGCTCCGAGGTTGCGTTCGGTTGCAGAATATAACTCATTCGGTTGGGTTTTTTTAGAGAATTTCTTCATAGCATCAGTTCCACTCGCTTTAAGTAAATAAATGATTAGAAGAAAGTACAAAAATTAAAACAAGTAAAGTTATAGGAAAATATACAAAATAATTAAAATATGCAGGCTGGATGGTAACCTCTGCGCCAAAATGAAGCTGTTAATATATCATAAGGAGAGATTTGAAAAATCTAAATAAGTTTTTTCTCTAACATTCATCGTTTTACAGGAAATCTTTATGTCTCTATGAAGCATTTGGCAACATCACGGCTGTCCACACCTGTGGAGTAACGGTCAGCGGGTCTGGCCGCGAAACCAGGTGGCCCGGGTTCGAATCTTGTCGGGGCAAGTTATCTGGTTGAGGTTTTTTCCGGGGTTTTTCCTCAACCCAATACGAGCAAATGCTGGGTAACTTTCGGTGCTGGACCCCGGACTCATTTCACCGGCATTATCGCCTTCATTTCATTCAGACGCTAAATAACCTAGATGTTGATACAGCGTCGTAAAATAACCCAATAAAATAAAAAACATCACGGCTACTGCAATAACTCTATCAAACCCGGCCTGTACTCCTTACTTTTCCCTCCCCCACTGCCGTACTCGATCGGTGACTCGCGACAGTGCGCTACGTTACTAGATTTATTTTAACCATTTTCGCAATTATTCAATTCAAATTCATGACTAATCGGTTTCATATACAAAAAAAGAAACAGTGAAAGCATTAACTGTGCAGATAATTTTTGTCCATCTGCTTGTATAGAAATCAGCCACATACACGGCATATACGTACTGGGGTAATGATACTGCACTGGCCCGTAGTTGCGTTACCCTTGTGTTATTTCTATATTTCATTATTATTTTTTTCTCATTTTTTGTTTTTTTAATTTTTGTTCTTTTTTATTTTTCTTTCTTTCTTTCTTCATTTCTTTATTTCCACTTTTCCTTTCATGTCTCGTTTTTTCTCCATTTCTTGTTTTCTCTTTTCACTTCTTTCTTGCCTCGTGTTTAATTTCCCTTTACTTTTCGTTTTTCATGTTTCCTTTCTTTACTGCTCTTTTTTAGTGTTCTATTTCCACTTTTCTCGTTTCATTTTCCCTTCCTTCCTCTATTTCTTGTTATTTCTGTTTCTTTTTATTCCGATGCTTCATTTCTTTCTCTATTTCTTCATTCTTCAATTTCTTCTTTTTTCATTCCTCTTTTCTTTTTTCATTCCTAGATTGCTCTAATTCTTCTCTTATTTTTTTTTCATTTTCCCTTTTTAGTGTATCTCTTCATTTCTTCATTGGACTATTTTTTATTAATTTTCTTTTCTTTCTACATTTTCTGATTTCCTATTTATTCTTTAATTTTTTTACCTTTTTACTTTCTTCATACTTTCTTAATTTCTTTAATTTTTGTTTTATTTTTTATCTACTTTTCTCTCACCATTTATTAATGTCTCTTTTCTTGGAGTAGTTTTAAACACAAAATGTTACGTACAAATTCTCTCACATTAGAGGAACTACGGGCTAATATTTGGCATGAATTAAGAATAATTTCTGCTGATGAGCGTAGACGAGTGAGTGACAACTTATTTTCCTGATATCAAGCTTGTAGGCCTATACGAGCGTAAGGACGACACGTTCAACATTTGGTGTAAGATGGGTTTCATAATCCATTTCTGTTACCGCATCATTTTACCGGCTGATGCTCGACCTGTCGCCCGGAACCCAGATTTCATGCTACGGCAGCCATAAATAGGACCCTCTGAATGGTAGCGACAGGTTTAACACATAAAAATAAAATAAACATATTAATGCGATATAACTGGAAGCATATTACAAATTTAATAAAACAATAAACAAATAAATAAATACATCCTAAAAAGCATAGTAAATCAATGAATAGTATAATGAATTACTGTACATAATTTGTGGTGTAATTTCATCTACCAAATATATAAATAAATAATGAATAATGAAAATAATAAATAAATAATGAGTAATGAATTACTGTACATAATTTGTGGTGCAATTTCATCTACCAAATAAATAAATAAATAAATAAATAAATAAATAAATAAATAAATAAATAAATAAATAAATAAATATATCCGAAAAAGCATAGTAAATCAATGAATAGTACAATGAATTATGTAATTTGTGGTGCAATTTCATGTACCAAATAAACAAATAAATACATCCGAAAAAGCGCAGTAAATCAATGAATAGGATAATGAATTACATAATTTGTGGTACAATTTCATCTACCAAATAAATAAATACATCCGAAAAAGCGCAGTACATCAATGAATAGTATAATGAATTACATAATTTGTGGTACAATTTCATCTACCAAATAAATAAATACATCCGAAAAAGCGCAGTACATCAATGAATAGTATAATGAATTACTTAATTTGTGGTGTAATTTCATCTGCCAAATAAATAAATACATCCGAAAAAGCATAGTAAATCAATAAATAGTATAATAAATTTCATCATTTGTGGTGCAATTTCATCTACCAAATAAATAAATACATCCGAAAAAGTATAGTAAATCAATAAATAGTATAATGAATTACATAATTTGTGGTGCAATTTCATCTGCCAAATAAATAAATACATCCGAAAAAGCATAGTAAATCAATAAATAGTATAATGAATTACATAATTTGTGGTGCAATTTCATCTACCAAATAAATAAATACATCCGAAAAAGCGCAGTACATCAATGAATAGTATAATGAATTACTTAATTTGTGGTGTAATTTCATCTGCCAAATAAATAAATACATCCGAAAAAGCATAGTAAATCAATAAATAGTATAATTAATTACATCATTTGTGGTGCAATTTCATCTACCAAATGTATAAATAAGTTAATAAAATAAGTAAATAATTATAAATAAATACAATAAAAAATTTGTAAAAGGGACAATTAAAATAAGAATTAAAATATGCATACTGTGCAGAAAATTCTCAGTAAATTCACTTAATTTTATAGCGAAGACCACATTATAATTAAACAATTAATAACCCGAACAAAACTATAGAATAAATATTCATAACTAAATGAGAAACAAGTAATAATGATGACCAAGGTAAAGTAAATGAAAATTGAACATTGAATGCTATATACGTTACATGAAAGCAAAATCTCACCACACTTATGGCATAATGTTTCCTTGTATATCTACGATGTGATGCTACAGTTCATCGTGTTTCGATATGGTAATAATGTACGTAAGTCATAATAAAAAAGTTCAGAATAGACGAGATACATGTCAACTAATTTAGTCTTCTTTAATAAAAATTTCACTTCGTTTTGCAGGTATTCAAACCTTGTTCTCCCAGGAACATACATGAATGAATTAAACAACACTGAAATCTTAAAATCGAACGCATATTTTCACTGGTTTCGTTTCCAACATACTAATATCCTATTTCACTCTTGGAGGAAAAGGTAGGAACAAAAGTTCCCCCTCTCTTCACAAGATCCATTCTTGTGTACAGAATATACGACTGTTGAAATGTGTATAGATATAGAAAACTATATATCACAAAACTTTTACTGAAATGTAGAATGAAGGTAGTATTCTTTTTTCCCTTTTTTTTTTTAGCAAAGAATCTCTAATGCCTTTGTATAGGTTTACAGTTACTGTGCCTTCTAGGGTTTTTGTTCGAAGTACAAAGGTTTCATTGAATAGCGATGAAAATAGGTTTGATGTTTTCTGTTGCGTCATAATGAACACAGGATTTTTAAATTCAAATCTGTCTCCAACTTTAGGTGAGAGAAAGTTCAGAACGTGGATGAAAGTTGTCCAATTAAGCCACAGTAGGGATATGCAGTTTCCAGCAACTGTATCAAATGTTTTATAAGTTAATTTCTGTGTCCGACACTCTTCCAATCTTTGTTATAGAATGTTATTGATGATACATGCTCACACGTTTTATCTCCGTTTCCCTGTCTTCTCATAGGTCAATGAATGTACAGTAACTTTAAACCTGGGGTCGGGAGCTCATACTGAAGGGGAAACACATTGGCGACCTCACTCCACTTTTTGTTCGTGTGCACAACACTAAGTCAATGAACGGCCGCTGGACTTCAGTACAGTCACAGTCTGCCTCAGTGGCGTATCATCATCTGAAAAGTTAACGATATTAAATTTCACAATATCTTTATACATCTTGATTACACAACTTTTAACACTGTATCACTTCGGAATATGTATAAGAACTTTCTTGTGTTAGATATTATTAACGTACCTTGTTAACATGTTTTGATCTATTTTCGGTCATCTTCGAAACTGGTCGTTGTTGGTATTGGCGCCTCTTGTTTCCTGTGTGGGTGTGTTCGAAGTGTAGAGTCAAAGAGTGTATATGTTTTGAAATTGAGTTGTGTGTTGAGAATATCGTTGGGGTGTGTATTCGTGTGTCTGTATATTTCATATTGTTCTAGTGTGTTGAGTTTCTGGCTTTTTGGTTGGATGCGCAATATTTCCATGTCTGTGTTGATGTCTCTGTAGGTGTGGTTGGCATTTGTGATGTGTTCTGCATATGTGGAGGTGTTTTGTAATTTTGTTATGGCTGTGATGTGTTCTTTGTAACGTGTTTGAAATGATCTGCATAGGACAGACAGGCAGATCATTTCAAACACGTTACAAAGAACACATCACAGCCATAACAAAATTACAAAACACCTCCACATATGCAGAACACATCACAAATGCCAACCACACCTACAGAGACATCAACACAGACATGGAAATACTGCACATCCAACCAAAAAGCCAGAAACTCAACATATTAGAACAATATGAAATATACAAACACACGGAAAAACACCCCAACGATATTCTCAACACACAACTCAATTTTAAAACACATACACTCTTTGACTCCACACTTCGAACACACCCACACAGGAAACAAGAGGCGCCAAGACCAACAACGACCAGTTCCGAAGATGACCGAAAATAGGTCGAAGCATGTTAACAAGGTACGTCAATAATATCTAACACAAGAAAGTTCTTATCATACATATTCCGAAATATCTTTATTATCTTTACTCTCATCTAGTGCCAAAGAGTACCATTTCATAGTTTGTATTTAATTAATTTTTAATTGTGCCTCTATATCAGAACTAAGTATCACTATTCTGCCCGCAAATGTACTAGGTCACAGACTGGTGCACTTGAATTGTTCGAATATGTTAGGACAAACATCTTCTCCAGTTGAAACTAAACAGTCTTTAACAATCTCCACCATTGCGAATGATTTCATTCTATCCGCAATATGTTTTGAAATGCGGTAGCTAGCACGAGACAATTTGTGTGCTGTGGTTTGGTCATCATCTTGTACGATTTTTTAGTGTTTTGCCTTTTAACAATTATTTTCCGTCGTCCTCTATAATAGGTAACAAATTCTTATGTTGATACATAGTCGCATATAATTACATTACGCTAATCGTTAAATTTATTAGTAAGCAATCATTTGACACAGCTAAATATTAACTGAAAAGTTAATTATATAATTTATTACATGTTTATTTCATTAGAGTTACATTAATTCTACTAGAAATCACATTTCATTAATAATACCTGAAATTATACTTTTTCCATACTTCTTGATATGCATCGTATTGAAGTGTCGTCTGATGTTAAAATGTGCAATAAAGAAAATTCATACACAACATATTAAAAAAAAAAAACACTTTTTCACTTTGTTCAACATAAAAATAATACATCTTGATTACACAACTTTTAACGCTATATCACTTTGGAAAACGTATTATATGTCTTTGACGTGTTAAATTTCATGTTACCTTGTTAACATGTTTCGGCCTGCAATTGGCTATCATCAGAACTGTTTGTTCCAAATGAAATTCTTAACATACAACTCAATTTCAGAACACACATACTCTTTGACTCCACATTACACTACACAAACACACCCCCACAGGAAACAAAACAAAAGGCGCCAAGACCAGCAACAATCAGTTCTGATGATGGCCAATAGCAGGCCGAAACATGTTAACAAGATAACATAAAATTTAACACGTGAAAGACACGTAATATGTTTTCCAAAATAAAATAATCTAATTTCCATTCCTTACGGAAAGAATATTTTCTCTTTAGCTCTGCCATACTCCTTAGGTAACGTACGTAATACATCACTAATTGCTTCAAAACTATGTAATGTAACGTAAACAGTGCGCTTAGCGAAGTGAGTTTGAGAGTGTGGTAGAAGGGGTAATGGAGGGGAAATACTTCATGCACTCATTGAGTGCCAGCTCGCGCTCGCTGCTTTAAACCATTATGATTTTATGTTATTGCATCACACAGAATGAGGAGAAATTTTAAAATAAGTACAAAAAACGCATGAACATTTTTATAATTTGACAAGTAATATGTTTGGTTATCGAAATTCATTAAATTTAGATTTATAAAAAACATTATGAACAATAATATTTAGCAATAATATGTCTGTGTTTGACAATTAGAGTATATTCAGAGTGTCTATAAACTGCGTCCCCAAAATTTATAAAGTTGTAGGGAACTTGAAACTAAACATGTTTTGGAAATGCTACATAAGTCGAAAGCGCGTTCTTACAGTGTTACAGAATACATAAGGAAACACATGTCAGGAAGAATATACATTACTTGCGGTTCAATTTACACAGCTACATTAAATGATCGAAACAACGATCACAATCTCGGCGCAAAGATGAAGGCGTCGTCGGGAGCGACTTTATCATGTGTTCGAGGACTCCAACGTTGCGCCTAATATCCATGGCTGCAGTATATCATTCTGAGGAAGAGATACCTTTCAAACGTAATAAATATTTCGCAAACGATTGTCTTCATCTAGTCTCACAAGAAGAAGTCTATCCACATGAGATCTGGCGACCTAGGAGGCCATCGCACAGGTCCAACTGGTCCAACCCGACGATAATGGCAAGTAACGTCCAGATGCTTTAGTATCTGCTGAACAAAATGGGGAAGAACGCCGTCGTAAGAAACTGCACATCATTTCTGACTGCAAAAGGCATATCTTCCTGTAGTTCTGGCAACGCTTCCTTTAGAAATGGATAGTACTATTTTGCGTTGACTCATATTTTATGATCCTGACACGCAAGGTCAGAGTGAATTCACGATAAATCCTTTGGGATTCTCTACTGTTCCTTCAGTAGGTGAATGTCCGTGTATTCAGCTGAGACGTATCATTAGGTTTCCATTCTACTATACGAACACAAATGACTCGCAAAGGTTGATATGCTACGCTAAACACTGTGACGTAAGAATCAGCAACTATTTTAAATAGTTTCCTAATGCAGTACAAGAAGCCATATAACAGTTAATGCGCTGCTTAATTTACTTCGAACTTATTCAACTTCGTAAGACCTAGTTCCGACTTATACAATGTTCTGAAAATTTGTTTAGTTTGAAGTACGAATTTAACTTTATTATTTACACTTTAATTATGCATCCTAATGTACAATCTTAAAGAATTTACAAGAATAGCGTGATTTGTAACAATTGTTGTCATAAATGCGTAAGAAAATGTAATTTTGTAGTTAAACATCGAAAAAAAATTCTGTACGAAATAACTATGGAATTCACAACACATTTCTAGCTTCAGAATTTTAGCTAATTAAAGAAATGATAACTCCTGATAGTTCATTCTTTTACTCTTAAAACTCTAGAATAATGGTATTTTACAAACAACTTCAAATTAGTGTAATTCTGAAAATAATGAGATTAGGATAAATGTTTATATAACATTTTTTTGCTCAGAATGTCTTCGGAAATAAGCTCGTTAAGGGATAAATCCTCGTGAATCACTCTGTATTTTAAATAGTTATATTCAAATTTATGAATATAGGAGCCTGGAAACAAGCATCTCTATTCCGAAACATCAAGCTTAGAACATTGCATATAGCGTAATAAATAAACACGTTTATAATGTTTCTCCCAATATTAGTATGTGTCCACTTTTCTGAGAAGGACGTCACTAAAAGAGTCTTGTTTGGTGACTAAATGCCGTCCAATGGAGAGCTGGAAGTTAGTTCCATA
Organism: Periplaneta americana; assembly: GCF_040183065.1. NCBI lineage: Eukaryota > Metazoa > Arthropoda > Insecta > Blattodea > Blattidae > Periplaneta > Periplaneta americana. The sequence continues at coordinate 61,706,637 of NC_091127.1, read as the reverse complement.
AACTTTCGTCGGCAAAATATATTATTTGAGTGTTGGATTCTCTTACATAATACATTTTATTAGACAATAAAATATGGAATATTTACCGAAAAAAAGCTTGTTTAAATATTATTGGTATAAAGCTACCTTTACCGTTGCGTTCAACGCATGACAACGTATTCGAATCTCTCACAGATCATAGCTGTCTATTTTATGTTACTGTCATGGCTTATATTGGCTTAGATAGTGGAGATCCGGTGCCATGTATACCCACACTACTACGGTCCCACGGCGTGTCTGTATTAGTTTACACATGAGCGATACAGCACGAAAGCCAGTGCAACTACATGATAGCCAAACATTTCGTTTCTTAGCATTGCGCATGTAGAGTGGCTGACGTTTTCAATTACGGTACTTTTTATTCTCCGAGTTGTAAAGTATTCCTTTGACGCTCATAATATTTATAGAATTAGGCATACCACAATTATAGAGCTACATGAAAATAGTTTCCTTAAACTAGTACCTATTATTTTATTTAAAATCATTGCTGTTTCATCCTTTCGGCCTGTTCTAAAGTTGTAATCTATTAATGATATGATATAGGCCTACACTTCACATCATATTGTGAAAAAAATATATTTACAGAATGAACCGTAAGTAACGTCATTAATTTCAGGGGGTTATTCTTTGAGATATTTAAAGCAAATTTTAATACAGTTTTGTTCGTTTTTGCTTCCTTCACGAGATAAAAATTGTTGTGTAGTCTATGTGAAATATTTTGTAGCGTGTTTTGAGGAAACCATTGATTTAATTCGCAATATGCTTAGTTAATTTCAGAGAGCAGTGTATTATGATAATAAATAATCGAAAAAAATATCTTTTTTATCATTTTAATGTGCAGATATTTGATCCAAATAATTGTAACTTTTGATATACATAAATATACTTGAACGTCTCCAGATGGATTGACACATAACCAGATAGATCACATCTTGATAGATAAAAGAAGATATACTAGTATAGTAGACATTCGAACATTCAGGGGGACAGACTATAATTCTGACCATTATTTGGTAATTGGAGAACTAAGAGAAGACTATCAGTAGCCAAGCGAGTAGAGCAACAAGTTAATATTAGAAGATTCAATATTCCGAAATTAAAGGACGAGAAAACTAGGCAATATTATCAGGTCGAAATTTCAAATAGGCTTGCCGTATTAGCAAGTTCCGACGATGATGAAGAGTTAGATGTGAATAGCATGTGGGAAAATATCCGAGATAATATCAAAATTGCAGCTGAACAGAGCATAGGTTATTATGAAACTAAGAAAAAGAAGCCGTGGTTTGATGAAGATTGTTGCATGGTAGTAGAAAGAAGGAAACAGGCAAAATTGAAATTCTTACAGGATCCATTTGAGGCGAATAGAGATAATTATTTCAATATAAGACGGGAAGCAAATCGTACGCTTAGGAATAAACAGAGAGAATACTTGAAGGAAAAATTTAATGAGGTAGAAACAAATAGTAAAAATAAAAACATTAGAGATTTATATAAGGGCATAAAGGAATTCAAGAATGGATATCAGGCAAGGGTACACGTGATCAAGGATGAGAATGGTGACTTGCTTGCAGACGCTCATTCAATCCTGAACAGATGGAAAAACTACTTTGGACAACTACTAAATATACATAGGCCAAATAGAAATGATCGGGACGAAATTGAAATACAAACTGCTGAGCCATTTATACCCGAACCCACACTTTCTGAAGTCGAAATTGCAATAGAAAATCTGAAAAAATTATAAGTCTCCAAGTATCGATCAAATTCCAGCAGAATTAATACAAGAGGGTGGAAGCGTATTATCTAACGAAATTTATAAGCTTGTACTTGCTATTTGGGAAAATGAAATTGTACGAGAACAATGGAAGGAGTTCATTATCGTACCTATCATTAAGAAGGGGGACAAGACTAACTGTAGTAACTTTCGAGGAATATCACTTTTGTTGACGTCGTACAAAATTTTGTCCAATATTCTTTTGAGAAGATTAACTCCATATGTAGATGAAATTATTGGGGATCATCAATGTGGTTTTAGGCGTAATAGATCAACTATTGACCAGATATTTTGTATTCGACAGATAATGGAGAAAAAATAGGAGTATAAGGGTACAGTGCATCAGTTATTCATAGATTTCAAAAAGGCATATGACTCGGTTAAGAGAGAAGTTTTATATGATATTCTTATTGAATTTGGTATTCCCAAGGAACTACTTCGATTAATTAAAATGTGTCTCAGTGAAACATACAGCAGAGTTTGTATAGGTCAGTTTCTGTCAGATGCGTTTCCAATTCACTGTGGGCTAAAGCAAGGAGATGCACTATCACCTTACTTTTTAACTTTGCTCTAGAATATGCCATTAGAAAAGTCCAGGATAACAGAGAGGGTTTGGAATTGAACGGGTTACATCAGCTGCTTGTCTATGCGGATGACGTGAATATGTTAGGAGAAAATCCACAAACGATTAGGGAAAACACGAGAATTTTACTGGGAGCAAATAAAGAGATAGGTTTGGAAGTAAATCCCGAAAAGACAAAGTATATGATTATGTCTCGTGACCAGAATATTGTACGAAATGGAAATATAAAAATTGGAGATTTATGTTTTGAAGAGGTGGAGAAGTTCAAGTATCTGGGAGCAACGGTAACAAATATAAATGATACTCGGGAGGAAATTAAACACAGAATAAATATGGGAAATGCCTGTTATTATTCGGTTGAGAAACTTTTATCATCCAGTCTGCTGTCGAAAAATCTGTAAGTTAGAATTTCTAAAACAATTATATTACCGGTTGTTCTGTATGGTTGTGAAACCTGGACTCTCACTTTGAGAGAGGAACATAGGTTAAGGGTGTTTGAGAATAAGGTTCTTAGGAAAATATTTGGGGCTAAGAGGGATGAAGTTACAGGAGAATGGAGAAAGTTACACAACACAGAACTGCACGCATTGTATATTCTTCACCTGACAATTAGGAACATTAAATCCAGACGTTTGAGTTGGGCAGGGCATGTAGCACGTATGGGCGAATCCAGAAATGCATATAGAGTGTTAGTTGGGAGGCCGGAGGGAAAAAGACCTTTAGGGAGGCCGAGACGTAGATGGGAAGATAATATTAAAATGGATTTAAGGGAGGTGGGATATGATAGAGAATGAATTAATTTTGCTCAGGATAGGGACCGATGGCGGTCTTATGTGTGGGCGGCAATGAACCTGCGAGTTCCTTAAAAGCAGTAAGTAAGTAAGTAATTGTAACTTTTAGTTATGAAAAGAAATTTTAAAATGTTATATTTATTAGTGTAAATAGTCTGCACATTTAAAGGATAAAACTAAATTTTTTTCAATCACTTATTATCATAACTAAATCAACGGTTTTCCTAAACACGCTATGAAATGTTTCACATAAAACAATTTTTATATTTAAAGTAAGTAAAACCAAGCAGAATTGTATTAAACTCTTTTGTTCCAAATATCTCAAAGAATAACACTCGGAAATTAATGACATTGCTTACGGTTTACTTGTATATAAGCTTTTACTAGAACTAGCCATCACAGGATATGTAAATGTGGTCCATGAGATTGTTTAATGAGGATGTAGGCCTAGTACATATTTTGTTTTTTGAATCTTTGAAAAATTCGATACATTAACATAATACAGGTCGTTTAACTTGCTCTCTGCCGGGAACACGCGTATCATATATGTTTACATGGCCGGCGTAGACTCCATCACCGTCTATCTTTCCGAAACTTCAATATTATTATTACTCAAATTACTTTGGTTAACAATAGCATACCCACAATTACTCTTGTTTAATAATAAGCATTATTAGGTGCTATAGAAGTTGTTTAAAGTGGTGTATGTCTGCATTCACACATTTCCATTATACGAGTATTTCGATGGAATTGCGTTCACAGCTAAGAAATCCTAAAAATAGTGTATGCTGGTTTAATATTGTAAACGAACTTAGAGACAATGTAACCTTACAAGAGAAATTTCAGTAAATTCGGAAATATACCTGGGACATTTGAGTGTGAATACAATTTTAATAAAAGTATGCCGAGAATATGTGAATGCAGATATACCCTTTGAAGAACTTCTATTACACGTGTTGGTAGGTACTCATTATGAAATAAAAATGTAACTTTGTACATGCTATCATTAGTCAATATGAGTGAATATATGGTGTCACGGATCGATAATGATTTATTCCACTTACTTTTTTTCTACGTTTGCAGAGCATGTACTTTATTCCATAACAATAAAACACACAAGTATGTGCTTAGACATGAAGTACCAACTTCATCACGTAGCACCTGCTTTCCTACAGAGCATATTTCTTATTTTAGGGATAAATAAAATGTAATACGTGCTTTGAAAACTGTTACTGCAAGGTACCTTTGTATAAAACTGCACTGGGTTAAAAAAAAAAAAGGTTAACTATTCTGCAGTGGCGGACATTATGATAGTTAATCAGTCAAAAATGTTTCATAAATTTCGCAGAACATCACGGTAATTTGGATATAGGATCTTATAGGTTTATTAAAAATAATGAAGAGTGGATAACTCAACTTTTTTTGGGAGATAATTTTAAAACGGGAGTTGATGTCTCAACCAATGATGAAAAAATGAATTCTTTTTTCATTATATCGAAAATGCAGGATTTTTTAATGGAGTAGGAGAAGACATTGGTGTTCATAAGAGAACTGTTAGTTGATTGTTTGAACAGTATTGGCTGCTGTAACCAGGAAAACCAGATTGTAAATTAGATATACTTCTTCTGTTTAAGAGTTAGATATTGAGGAAAAGAAGAGACAGTGAAAGTATTACTTCCTTTCAACCATAGGTGTTATATTGCACTGATGTTTCGATCGTAAAACCCGATCTATATAATTAGTGACGAATATGTCAATAGAAAGGATTTTCACATCAACTTACAAGCAACATCTAATGCCAGAGAACAATTTACAGATGTTGATATTTAATGGCCACTGCGTGTACATGACTCGAGTATCTAGAAACATTCAGACATATTTAAGATAATGCAATGCAATAGCGATAATGCCATGTTGATAGGAGATTCTGGTTATGGTGTGACTTCATGTTTGAGGATCCTCGTGAAAGATAATACCATTCCTGAACAGCAGTCGTACAATCTATTCCATTAATGTCATCACGTTTTGAAGTTTGTTTACAGCTAGTACGTCCTCATTCCACTGCTAATGCTAGTACGTTTTATACAATAGACACACAGATAACCAGATAGCCATTCCTACTAGTAGTGGCGCCTGAAATGTTTTCATACATTGCAAACTAATTAGTCCTAATTATGTTGCTGCTACTCTAACGTGAAACACTACAGAAATCCGAAATAAAAAGTACGGGCGAGTCAACCGGCACATGCAGAGTAGGAGACGAAATTCTCGTTGTCAGAAACGAGATGTACAATAGATGTATTACTCGAGAGGGAGTTATAATAAAATTGTAGGATACTTTGGACAAGTGAAGCAGGATTTGTTTTTGTTTTCATATTATCCAATTTTTTCCAAATATGAGATGCATTTAGTCCACGCTTCTCTGACGAGATTCGTTCTCGTACATTTTAATTGCTTTCTTTTAATTTCAATAACATATGGTTTCTTTAACAACACTGTATTTTCTATTAACAACGCTCATAGGAAAGTGATAAAGTGAAAATAGTATGCATGAGTGACAAGACTTAGGAAAGTGATAAAGTGAAAATGGTGATTGTGAGAGAAAAGACGGTAAGGCAAGAGAATAATAGTGGAAAAGGATAAGATACAAGTAATAACCAGAGAGTGATAACGAGTAAGTAGTGATACAAATGTAATAAAGAAAGTGGAAATGAAATTGTAATGAAAATGTAGAAACTACTTCGTCTTAAAATATACAGATTAGATTAATGGAAATAAGTGGTGAGTGAAAGTTAATGATTCAAGTAAATAAATAAGTTGACAACTATGCAAGAGTTCAACTAATGTAAACAATGTTGGGAACAATTAATAAGGAATTGAGAGAAGTGATTGTTAAGTTAAATGAGATTAGTAAGAATAAGATAGATAACTAGGAAAGAGAGGGGTAAGTAGAAAAAGAAGAGAGGTAAACAACAGAGGTGAGAGACGTGATAGAAAAGTGATCAGGGTCATTTATATGTAATAGCCGGATGTTTAAAAAAATCGTAAGCAGAATATGTATCCAAGGAAGTGATGGCGTAGAAATGTGAAGGGCCATCACGACCGATGTAAGCTGGTGGAATAGATATATCATATCATATATCATATCTTATCATATCATAGGCTATGTCGTATCATATCATAAACTGTATCATATCATATCATTATCATATATCATATCGTATCATATCATATCATATATCATATCATATCATATATCATATCTTATCATACCATAGGCTATGTCGTATCATATCATATACTGTATCATATCATATCATTATCATATATCATATCTTATCATATCATAGGCTATGTCGTATCATATCATATACTGTATCATATCATATCATTATCATATATCATTTCATATCGTATATCATATCATATATATCATATCATATCATATCATATCATATCATATCATATCATATCATATCATATCATATCATATCATATCATATCATATCATATCATATCATATCATATCATATCATATCGTATCATATCATATCATATATCATCATACCATAGGCTATGTCGTATCATATCATATACTGTATCATATCATATCATTATCATATATCATATCATATATCATATCTTATATCATAGGCTTTGTCGTATCATATCATAAACTGTATCATATCATATCATTATCATATATCATATCATATATCATATCATATCATATATCATATCTTATCATACCATAGACTATGTCGTATCATATCATATACTGTATATCATATCATTATCATATATCATATCATATATCATATCATATCATATATCATATCTTATCATACCATAGACTATGTCGTATCATATCATATACTGTATCATATCATATCATTATCATATATCATATCATATATCATATCTTATCATATCATAGGCTATGTCGTATCATATCATATACTGTATCATATCATATCATTATCATATATCATTTCATATCGTATATCATATCATATATATCATATCATATATCATATATCATATCATATCATATCATATATCATATCATATCATATCATATATCATATCATATCATATCATGTCATATCATATATCATATATTAACAACTCTACAAATTTGAACTGGTCTAATTCACTGTCCATCCTTGCTACAAAACACCTATTACCGTTTTATAATACAAATAAGAATTGAGTCTACACAAGTAATATGCAAGACATGTTCAACCATGCTTCCCAACCTTCCTGTGCACGTTTACTACTACAGGCAGACTAGATACTCCACTTCCTTCCCTGCAGTTTTTTGTTATGAAATTTGGTGTACACGCTCATTTCTGTAGTACTTGCTATGAACCTTCGAAGCACGTGTTTCAAAGCATCTACTTTGTTTTATTCATATCATATATAATTATTCGATCTTCAGAAAGGAATATTATCGTAAAATTTGATTTGTAAATATTTATTATTTATCTTTATTGAGCATTGTAATTTATTCTTGAGAACAATACAGTACATCAAAGTTTTGAAAATGTATTTCGCCTCACAGTTTAAATAGATACTGTAATATAGACATTGAATGGCTAATGACCAAATATTTATGAGCTTGTTGGCAAGCTTATCTGCGTAAATTGTTATAAAAGTTATCGTGTTAATACCTACACTTAAATTTCTAAATACAATTTATAATTCCAAACTGCCATTCTACATCAAATGCGATAAAAAGTTTTGGCTTGCGATTAAATCTCCAAACTGGTAATAGCTCCAATAAACATGTTTATTTTTTTTTTACTTTAAAATATTTACACACAATTCATGATTGCTATCAGTCGATTACCAAAATGAACGAATTCATTGAACCGAATTTCTACCTGAAAATTGCTCTCCACTCTAATCAGCTTTAATTTACAATTCATTACAAGCCCGTCATACTCATCATTACAAGTCTATTACACTGGACCTACAGATTAAATAAATCACTGAAATCCCTTTACAGTTGTGAAAAAAACTCATGGGACTTAAAAGTTTTTAACGAAAATGTGGTTGAAAGTACTTTACTAAATAGCCTCTCCAAAGAACGGTGAAATAATTGTGAAGTAATGTATGTTTCGTCTCTGAAAGAGAGATAAGTGGATCCTCAAATATGGAGGATTTAAATCATAAATTAATAAATAAACTCTATTTTAAACAGTAGAATTATGTTTCGTAGGAAATTACGGCACAATATTATTTAATTTCTGCATATTATAGGTATTCATAACTGTGGCATAATAGTACATTATGCAACGAGCCTATAATGGTAGTAATTAAGAAGCGAGTATGGATGTTTATGAAACAAGCGCAAGCGAGTTTCATAATTTTCATACGAGCTTCTTAATTACCATTATAGGCGAGTTTCATACGACTTTTTATGCTCGACCATATTTCTAACTTGAAATTACCGGTATTCAGATGTATACATTTTATTTGTATCTGACAAGATCGGAAGTGACCTTGTTCTAGGTCGTGAATTATGAGATGTGCGCAGACGCGAAAGTATTGATTTTTTCCGAGGAACAATAATGTCATTGACCTTGTTTAATCTCGTTAAACGTGGTATAACCTTGATTATTCAATTCGACAGTGAAAAACGAGATGACAAATTTAATTTATTTGAATATTATTTACAATTCACGCTAATTATTATAGTAACAGAACATAACCTTCTGTGACAGTATTGGATTTCCAGCTTCCGCGACTTTTCGCTAATTCTCTTTCGATTGCATATCCGAGAATAATCGATACTTGCGGTTTTATAACAGTACAAAGCTGACTTGTCATTGGCTGAACACATGTAAGCTGAGTTATCATTGGCTGAAGACTTGTACTTTAATGAGTAGGTGTACTTTAATGACATGCATTAAAGGACTGCTACCAGGTGTATAATTACTACATTTCGGCATGGTCGAGCATAAAATTATAAAACAGAGAGATAGACATAGTGATTCACAAGTTTCATACAGAACTTCGGGAAATGATTGGTGACAGGATTTTCGTGAAACAAGTTTAGGCCTATATCAAGTAGTTTTATTTCAAACCGTTACAAAGTTGTAATAATTTTAATGGCAATAATACATTTTTTATTTTCGGAAATACAGGATTTAATCCACAATAATATATCTTTTTTGTGAATTTAAGTGATACACTTGCATTAAAATTTTCATTTCACTAACCTATATTTAAAGGATGTTTCAGATGATGCTTTCCTTAGCTGCAATGCAACGCATCGCACGTGTTTGAACTGAGCTCGTAGCTTGTCTTAGAAGTCTGTTCTCTCTGATTTCGTGCGTAGCGTTCAAGAAGCCAAAGACTGCGATTTCAGAGCACTGTGTCATAGCAGGACATTGTACAGGGACATCATTTTATTTTTACTTCAATTTTTATTGTACCTGAGTTTTTTGAATGTACTTCACTCCCACCCCTTCTATTAGTAAACTTCCAAACGTCCACTACACAGAACCAAGCGTATACAGTCAAAGTCGCCTTACGGTCATAGGAAACACAAACAGTACAGAGTTAGTAAGTATAGTACGTTCCAGAAATATGTTCGCTTTCAATATTGAATCATATTCACGCACAGGTACTGTCGTCCGTTCACCTACAGTATGTCGCATCCCGGTTTCCCCCACCCACTTCTGCCCGTCCCTTTGTGGCTGGGCTGTCTTAGCTCTTTTCTGAAAACATTAATTTCTGTTAGGACTTGGACGTCTACATAATATTATACAAATGTTTAAAATAACTTAAATAAAAGGGCCTCGTTAAGTAATTAACTGTCTCGTGATTTCCCCCCTTTCTACGGCCCTGCGACAAAACCACTTGGACGGACAGTAAATAGCATGTCTGAATAATTTTATCTTTTCGGATCGGGCAGAAGTGAAGATTGAATTTACAGTACGTAAGGTACTCTTTTATAGAGTAGGTACACAATAATTATTATTTCAACATGAGTTACTAGTACGAAAGACGAAACTGGTAATTGGAATTAGGTATAATAGTCTATGTGCGATAATATGCATAAAAAAGAACTGAAACTTGTATAGAAATGAACGGCCATCATTTTCAAATATGTGTTTAAATATCTATATTATGATTATTTTTCAATTTAACTTCATTCTCTATATTGTACGCTAATGTGCTGTAAACAGTACAACATGCACTACATAATGAATACGTCCGTATGGACAGCTCAGTTCGAGAGTAAAAACACTTATTGTTAATACAGTACTGTATTTTGATTACAGAAAAATCTGATGAAAATTATCGAACTCAAAATCGCGATATTTCCTGCTTTACGTAAATGGATGAACTACATTTCATCCCTCCTATACCTAGTAAAGTGATGATTTGTTTGTATATTACGCCAGTATCATCGAACTCCAGTCGTGGAAGGAGGTTGCAAACGGTGTTTAGGTTCTCAACCTTTAAGCCAAAGGTATAGCCAGGTTAATATTAGAAATGTTAGTAAAAATAAAATGATGTCCCTGCACAAATAAACATAGGCACGCGGGGTTCACAGTAGATAGCTTAATTAAATGAAAAAAAAAAACTTAGCTTGTAATCATTTAGAATACGACCCACGTTTTTACAATTTGGTTTATTTTACAACACTTTATCAACTGATATGCTTATCTAGCGTCTTGAGTGAAATGAAAGTGATAATGCAAGCGAAATGAATGCAGGATGCAATGCCGAAAGTTACCCAGTATTTGTTGTAATTTGGATTTGGGGGAAAAAAACCTCAGCCTAGTAACTTGTCCCAAGCGGGATTTGAACCCAGGCCCGTTCGTTTCACGGTCAGACATACTGTTAATCCACAGCAGTGGAAGATAAATGTTAATATAAAATTTGTTCTTGTCTTTGATTTCCGCAATCTTGCCCTGAAGTGTTATACTAAACTAGTGAATACTCTGTATTTATAATATTTGAAGCAGAATTTCCGGATATTTGCAATAAAGCTTATACGTATGTATATTTTAACATGTTTTGCAGAGATTTTATTTTGCAAATAAGTTATTATTAAAAACATTTTCTGCCTAATACAACTAAGGATAATTGCGCCAATATCACACACTGTAGGTGTATTGTTAGATCAAGCGCTGTTATGCTGGAGGTGGTAACATAAGTGGCGATAGTTTGACGTATTGATGTACGCTGTAAAGTAATCAGTGGTTAGACAGTCCATGAGTAGCCAAGGCTGAACAGCCAGCTGCTGGTCTCACGTTCACATGCTTTAGCAGAGGTGAACGGTCGTCCAACCAGTAGGGTGTAAAGTATGGTCGTACGATGTTCCCATCAGCCGTATAGCTTTCATGAGAGAATTTATTTCCCCGTAAAGTCTCGAACCAGCACTCATTTCGTAACGCGGGCACTGGCATGTTGCCTTAGCCACAACGCTACGGCCTGAGACTGATTCACAGTTCTCTGTGTAGAAGAAGTATAATGTTCTCTGAATATTTTTCTATCAGTTGTAAGCTTACAACTGTGTAGGCCTATCTGCATAATGACGTTCAGGCTCACTTTATTCTGACAGTTGGTCGTCATTTGAATCGCCGTTTTTCGCAAAGATGGATTGGTCGAGGAAGATTCATTCAATGGCCTGCCCGATCGCCAAATTTCAATCAGATGCATTTTTGTCTCTTGGGACATTTAAATTCCATAGTTTATGTAACTCCAATATTTAATATTGGCGTTCTGAGAAAACGCATCCTAAACGATTTGAACAAATACAAAACACTCCAGGCGTTTTCAACAGAGAAAGCTAGCCACCGGCGTAGCTCAGTCGGTTGAGGCGCTTGCCTCCCGATCCTGAGTTGCACTCGGTCGCGAGTTCGATTCCCGCTTGGACTGTTTATCTGGTTGGGTTTTTACGAGGTTTTCAGCAACCGTAAGGCGAATGTCAGATAATCTATGGCTAATCTTCGGCCTCATCTCGGGAAATATCATCTCGCTAACACCAATTCCTTCGAAATTAAATAACCTAGTTGTTGATACAGTGTCATTAAATAACGCTTAGCATGGAAATTAGGCTGAGGGGATAGATCAAAGCGGAGAAAGACACTCTGAGCAGTTCTTGTAATAAGTTGTTTTGTAAATAAGCTGCTTAGTATCACTCTTAGTATGAGCTTGATTGTTATAGTAGAAGATATATCACCAATGTGTATGGATGCCGTGTCATTAAAATAAATAACATTATAAATGTTTAAATGAGACAAAAAGACAAAACAGAACACTATCTTAGTTATCAAGTCCACACCTGCGGAGTAACGGTCAGCGCATCTGGCCGCGAAACCAGGTGGCCCGGATTCGAATCCCGGTCGGTGCAAGTTACCTGGTTGAAGTTTTTTCCGGGGTTTTCCCTCAACCCAATACGAGCAAATGCTGGGTAACTTTCGGTGCTGGACTCCGTACTCATTTCACCGGCATTATCACCATTTCATTCAGACGCTAAATAACCTAGATGTTGATACAGCGTCGTAAAATAACCCAATAAAAAAATCTTAGTTTTCAAAATATTTGATTCTGTTATATGATATTACCTATTGTTGTATAGATAGAAAAAAAATTATTCTCAAATAAATTTGCATTTCTAAGAAACATAAAACATAACATTAATATATTTTTACTTGAGATTGCACACTTCATCTCAAACATATTAAAAGAAAATTCCTAGCCTTTTAATAAGGGCCTAGTCATTAAATAAAGACTGGGGAAGGGATTATTATACACTGAGAGGTAGAGACGATGTTTCAAATAGGCTACTTGATTGTTTATACTTATAACAGTTCCCGAAATAGATAAAAGTTCAGTCAGGTGTAAACAACTGTGACGATTCAAGGCTGCTTGACGTTCGGGACATCGAGAGTGATCAATCTCGGCGTCTCGAAACACACACAAGCAGTCTTCACGTCAACGACGCAACGTATAGAACATTGTCGTGCGGATTTTCGCCTTTGCCGGCGCTGTTAGTCTTGCTTTCTCGATCGTTGTTCATCTCTAGTTCCCAAAAATGTACGACACCAATTTTCTTAAACCTTGCTTATTCCAACAGGAATTTGTTACCTACGGTATGTTATAATGGAATATATACAGATATATCAGAGGACGTCACAATTTAATTACTCGTAGAAGCAAGCATACTCATTGGCAGACCACTAATACCACTCATAGTTCACGGTAATTAATAGACTCTGATGTCTTAGATACCTCTCCGAATGACTGAGGGGAAACTATGCACAGCGAATCCTAAGTTTCTCTTGTTGTTGCATCTGTGATTATCATGTCAATAACGTTCATACCCAGAAATGAAGAGCTCAAATGTAAAACAAGTTATATCCCCAGAAGTGTTTTCTCAGAAATAAGCAAAATGTGCCACACAGTATATTTACAGTGTATTTGATAATTCTTTTTAATCATCCAATTCCTTCTATAGTAAGAAGATTTTAGAGCAAATATTGACCTTCAATACTCTTCCTTCATCAAATTCTTCTTCTTCTTCTTCTTCTTCTTCTTCTGCGTCATGAAATTAGGCATTTTGACCTGTTTTCACATCAAGCGAAATTTAATGAGTCCTCCCATCTAGTGATTGGGCGTCCAACACTTCTACGTCCTCTTGGTTTGTATTGTAGTAACTGTTGGGGAATTCTGTCTGTAGGCATTCTTCGAACGTGCTCATACCAGCCATTTCTCATGCTTTCGATTCTATTTGTTAAATTAAAAATATTTAAGTCTTTTCTAATATCTTCATTTCGTTTCCTGTCTAATATTGTCACACCTGCTATTGAACGCAAGAACTTCATTTCTGCAGTTTCTATTTTTCTTCTGTCTGCACGATTAAGAGTCCAGTTCTCACTTGCATATGTTAAGGTAGGTACCGCCATCACTTCATAAAATTTTAATTGTGTACTCTGTAGTGTTTCATTTTTCAGTGTTCTTTTTATAGTGCCGCATATTCTGTAGAATTTATTTAATTTAATATTAATATCTTCTTTCTGGCAGTATGATACGTTGCATCCCAAATAATTAAAATTGTTCACCTGTTCTATTATGCTGTCATTAATGCTGATTTTACGTCTCATATGATCTTTTCCGTTGAATGCCATTACTTTCGATTTGCTTTCAGAGATTGTCATATTGAATTTCTTTGCTATTTCATTTAGTTTGTAAACTGCTAATTGTAAATCATTTTCAGAGCCGCTAAAAATTGTCTGATCGTCTGCGAACAGTATAGTGTTTAAAATGTTATTGTTAATTTTAAAATCCGTAGTTAGTACTGATTGCCATTGTACAATTACTTCGTCAATGTATATGCTAAAAAGTGCAGGAGATAACGGGCAGCCCTGTCTGACTCCTTGATTGATTTCTAATATATTGTCGCTTATTGGGTCTCCTTTGTCAATAATTATGTTTGATTTAAAATATAAGCTTTGTACAACTTTGATGCTATGTTCTGAGAATCCTTTATCATACATTATTTCCCAGAGTTTATTTCTCGACAATCTATCGAATGCTTTTTCGTAATCGATGAAAAGTATGCAAGTTGGTAAGTTGAACTCTCTTCTCTTCTGGATAAGTTGTTATATTGTAAATATGGCATCTGAGCATGATCTTCCTTTTCGAAAGCCACATTGTTCTTCTCTTAGCATATGCTCGTTGATTATATTTAGTCGTCTAGTGATAATCTTAGCATATATCTTGTAAGCTATACTTAGTAAGCAAATTCCTCTGTAACTTGTACACTCGTGTCTATGTCCTTTCTTAAATATAGGGCATATAAGTCCTTTTTTCCATTCATCCGGAATTATGCACATTCTCCAACATACATTTATTATATCTAAGAATCTCTCTTTAACTTCTTTTGGAGCATATTTTAGAAGTTCAGGGTGCTATTCATAGACATTTCGCTAGCCCGGGCTACGAGCGTGCTAAACAGGATTCATATCATATCATATCGCTGACACTGGTTTATGAATACGAAAAACGTTAATTCGCTGATCATCCACCGAAAGCCCGCGCTAAAAATGTCTATGAATACGGCCCTCAATGTTTAAACAATCTATGCCTGGAGTTTTCTTATTTTTGAATGTTGTAAGAGCGTTCTCTAATTCTTCTATTTCAATAAGGTCTACATTCGCCAGTTCCTTTAATGTGGGGTCAGTGTTTATTTTGGACGTATTTGTCCATAAAGTTTCATAGTATTTAAGCCATTCTTTTCCTGTTATATTATTTATTTTAGCCGTATCTTTTTCAGTTGAGTTTAGGTGTTTCAGAATTTTATGGGCTATATCCTGTGATCCATGGCAATCATATTCTATGTTTGAGATATAGTTATCCCAGCTAAGCCTTTTTAATTTCCTCACTTCTTTTTTAACAATGGCGCTTCTGTATTTATATTCGGCTCTATCATCCTCTGATTTTGATTGTATATCAAATTATTTAAATTTAAAAAGTGGATATGACTTGATTTGCACAAATAGATCTGCGTGTGTAAATTGTTTTGCACTTAATTGTAATTTGAGTAGATATTAATTTTGAACACATTAGTACTGTAAAATATTGAACAAAGGATATCGTTATCAGTTCAAGTTATACACATTATTATTTTCACAATATTTTACAAAGTTAGTGGAAAACATAACATATTTTTAA
The DNA here is from genome assembly GCF_040183065.1 of Periplaneta americana. Taxonomy (NCBI): domain Eukaryota; kingdom Metazoa; phylum Arthropoda; class Insecta; order Blattodea; family Blattidae; genus Periplaneta; species Periplaneta americana. Next base: position 61,690,751 of record NC_091127.1, on the reverse strand, counting down.
GATTGCCTGCTGAAAATTTCACATGAATAAAGACCTAATTTTATGATTATCAATGAAAATTATACATATATTTGTTATCATCGCAAATAATACACATTATTTTCATAAAATACAAAATTACTGAAAAATATAACATTTTTAAGACTACCTGCTAAATTTTAAAAGAATACAGAACTAATTTTGGATGCATTTTTAAAATGAGTAACGAAGAAAGTCCTTTCCAGACATAGTCAATATTCTGTTCTTTTGGGAATTTCTACGCATGCTCTACAGGAGGTACAAAATCAACACAATTACAGTTCTCATTGGGTTCATCAGGGTCTTCCATAGCTGCTGGCGTTGACTGTAATTTGGAGTAAATGAACACAGAATCAACAAAATTACTGAAAATAGTGTGGTACTATTTAAAGAAGCAAATGGATCACTATACCTGGCTTTGTTTCTTCCTTGTCTCTCTGTTCCATTACATTTTCTCTTCCTGGAACCCACGTTTCCTTCCCCAATAGTCACCATACCTTCCATATTTTCCATTCTCTTGCCACACATAAATACAACAAATTCAGTTTGCTCTCACAACATTGACTGTTACAACCGCGGTAGACAACAATTAAAATTATTTAAAGTAGCAAAATTAAAAAAAAAACCTGTTGCACATTACGTTAATATAACGAAAGAATGGATATAACCTAAACTGAAGCAAATAGCTGATATTGAGTCAAACGCAGGTTTTTATAATCCTGTCAACTGCAGGATATAACTTTTTCTGCACAGAATACCACACGTATAGACGCAAGGGATCCCTAAAGTAGCAGAAGCAAGAACTTGATTTTAAAAAAATGGGTATAACTTGTTTTACATTTGAGCCCTTCGAATATTAATTTACAAAAAATTTGTGTAGCTAATACAGAATTGGAAAAACCGTGTTTCGTATTACTCAGTTTCTACACACTTTTACTTGATTACTTAATATTAAATTAGTAACATGTACATCATTCATTCATTCATTCATTCATTCATTCATTCATTCATTCATTCATTCATTCATTCATTCATTCATTCATTCATTCATTCATTATATTCCATAGATCTTGCATGAGGAATGAAGCTTTAAGATGTGGAACAAGTAAAAATTTTAAAATATTACAATTACAATTTTTACAAATTTTTACAATACTTTACAATTTTTACAGTTTTACAATTTAGTAATTTCTTACAATTTTTACAATTTTCTGCAATTTTTTGGCGAGATGTAGTGAGATGGGGTTAGGTCCGAGGATTCGGCAAAAGATTACCCGACAGTTGCCTTTCGGTTGGGGAAAACCTCGGAAAAAATCCAACCAGGTAATCAGATCAAAGGGGTGAAGTGAAGTGATGCCGAGGACTCGCCATAGACCATCCGGCTTCAGTCCCCGAACGCAGATCAGGATCAGCAGCCCAGCGAGTCTGCCGACTGAGCTACATCGATGGCTCTACTAAAAATATACAATAGATAACCAATCAGATTATTAGATTTACAAACGCAAATGATCATTCATTGGTTGAGCTATAAGTATAATACAAAACAAGTGAGTTAATTAAATTTAAGGCATAAACAATTCAATCGGTTGTGATATACAGAAAATTGATAATACATGTCATGCAAACTACTTCAAATTACAAACATAAACAATTTATCAATAGAGCAATACAGATTACTATTCAATTTAAAGCATACACAATTCATCGGCCAAAACTATACAAACATATACAATACAAAGTAAGCAGATTAATTCAATTTACAAGCATACTTTCATTAAGCTATACACATTTGTACAATTAATATCAAGTAGATTACTTCAATTTATAATCATAAACAATTCATCAGCTGAGCTATACAGACTACTATACAATTTACAGCATATACAATTCATCAGTTGAGCTATACAGACTAGTAATCATTTTAAAAGCATATACAATTCATGAGCCAAACTATACAAACATATACAATCAAATTAGTTCAATTTACAAACTTATTTTCGTTAAGCTATACAAAATTGTACAATTCATATGAAGTAGATTAATTCATTTTATAAGTTTAAACAATTCATCAGTTGACCTATACAGTATACTATTCAATTTACAGCACATACAATTCATCAGTTATGCTAAACAAAAATATACAATGCATAGTAAACAGATAAAGTCTTCCGTTAAATTCATAATATTAGTATTAATAAATTCTTTATGACTGAAAGGAGATTTTCATACACTGTTAAAATTCTGTTGAGATTAATTTGAGCATAGTCAAAGTAAAATAACTGTTACATGTCGTTGCTTTGATTTTCTAGTTGGTTCACTCAAACTCGTCACGTTGAACTCCGTCTAAACTTCAGTCCCTCTAGTATCGATAACCTGATTAGTGAATGAAATCCGAGCTCCAGTAATTATTTCTTCAATAAAATTTACGAATACATTCAATGAAGTTCACTCAGTTTATAAAACAAAAAAGCCATTCAATTTGAAGCATTCACATCTATGATATCCATTAATGCTACAGAATTATATTACATAAAGAGAGATTCCTGCGGCTTTCATACATTCTAAATATGGGATGAAAATTAATTAACCATTCCTTACAGAAATATTATTGCTGTATTTTCACATACCTGTTTCGTTTGAAAGTGGGCTAATGAAATTACTGGAACCAACAACAACAAATTACGGCAGAAACAAATACTTAGTAAAATACATATTTTATAAAATTCGGTCTCACTAAGATATCACTTTATCATTGACTGGTACTTAACAACACTAACATCTCCCTGTTATGAAACATTTTGTGCAAATATATTTCAAAAGAAATACATAGGTGGCATTGCACATAAAAGAAGTCCTTATAAAGCTAAATAAAAATGTGTCTGACAATACAAATTTAATATTAATGCACGTAATTTTTAAGTGAAATATCTATTCTATAAGGGAGGAACATATTGAATGAATGAATGAATGAATGAATGAATGAATGAATGAATGAATGAATGAATGAATGAATGAATGAATGAAGTGCATTTATTGATACACAATTATACAAATTCATGTACACAACGAGGCCGTACGGCCATTCGTGCTATAACTATGCACAGTTTGAATCTTCAAAGAAAACAAAAATAATACTTCTAATGATAAAATTTGTAAAACAACAGTTATTATTATTAATACCGTTATAATTAATTATCACAATTACAACTAATCTAAGTTCATACCAAATTTCACAAAAAATAATAAAAATAAAAAAAAAATATATATATATATAAGATATAAAAGAATAAAACACAGTGAAATATAGCTATATACAAACACTTCACTTCCCTATTGAAACTGCAATAAATATTGCGAGAAATAGATATAAAGATAATACATAAAAACATATACACACGCAATAAAAAAACAACAAATACAGAAAGAACATTATCCCCTAATTACCTCATTCGCTCAGTGTTAATACTACTCATTACAACACTAATAAATAACTCTTACCCTTATTTTCTCGGCCCCCTCCCCCTCGGCCAGTTCCACTCTCATCTGTCGAACTTTTGCCATAAATTTTCCCACACTGTGACAGAATTTAGTGTTGTTTAATATAACGCATGTTACCAAGTGCCCCCTGCTAGATATAATGAATGACTCTGGCAGGAATCGTTTCCTCAGAGCTTCTGTGGCTTCACACTCCGATACAATATGGTGTGATGTCTCGCCTCTATCGCAAAGAGGATATATTCTCGTCCCCTCTTCGTTGACGATTTTAAGTGCCCTTCAAGCTCCTAGACGAAACCAGGTTAAGCCCAGTCTGCCTTCTCTGCTTCCTCCATAGAGGTATAATTCGGTTCCCCAATTTGTTTTGATCATCGATTGGATCTCCAGAGCAACCTTATCCTTAAGGTATATACAAAGTGATTTACAAGGTTTTACCATCCTTTACGGACTTATTTCTGAAGACATTAAAAAAATGTCATATAAGCATAGTTCCTATTCTCAATATTTTTAGAGTTATACTAATTTAAAATTGTTGTTTTAAAATAGGATTTTCCTTAGTTTGAAGGTAACAGAATAATAAAAATAGACAATAAACCATTCATAAGTATCATTTCTATAAATTGGCAAGTATTATGAAGCTAAAAAATGTGTTGTGAACTTCTTAGTTGCTTCGTACAAACATCTTTTTCTATTTTTAACTAGAAAATTATATTATTCTTACGCACTTATCACAACAATTATTACAAATCACACCACTTCCACCGACTTAATTATTTTCAGTTCAATTTTGCATCCTAATTTACAGTCTTGGAGAGTTTACAACACATTTTAAAAAATGTCGCCGTCCGCTTGAGTACACTTGGCCGCACGCTTGTGAACGGCACTCGTCGTTCTACGTAACTGCATACGGCTATCTTTGATTTCCGTAGCTCTCGCGCTGGCTGCTGACTGCACGCTGACCAAGATCACGCGTTCACAGCAATACGTTCCAATAACGAAACGTAACTCTGTAAATATTGAGAAAAGGATCCATGTTTATATGACATTTTTTGCTTAGAATGTCTTCGGAAATAAGCACCGTAAGGGACGGAAAATCCTCGTGAATCACCCTGTATAAGCCGCACAGACAAGTCTATAAAACGTTTCACTTATTATGATTTCCTTACTTCTCCTGTTATTTTTTTTATAGCTTCACTTGTAATAGGCCTAGCGATGTTATGCATAGAATTGTATTTAATTGATATATTTATCGATATTGTAAAAAAAAAAAAGATATTTAGAGTTTTCTGTTCAGTTCTGCATGAAAATTGTTCACAATAATGTTAAATTTATAAAAAAAACTGTTTAATTGCCCTTAAAAGTTACTCTCTTCACTCTACCTGTGGCGAAGCGAGCAGTGCCCGAGAAACTAGTTGCGAATGTGTTTTACTTATAAATTTTTTCAAGTCTAAACACAATTCCTGCACAGTCAACAGTAGCTAGTAGAATAATGACATCCGAGCTATACTAATGACAGTGAAATATATAGAAATGTTCCGTTTGGTACTTCCATGCCTTGATGTATGTGCTAACTGGTTTTTGTTACAGTGCAAAATAATAACACAATCGTTAATATTATGTACTCGTATAGGGACCGTACTTTGTCCCAGAAGTCTACAAGATTAAGTATGATCGTGGATGTTTTATGAAGTAGTCAAAGATTTACAGGAGATATAATGAACATATCAGTAAGTGCGGCAGAGTAAACTCCGCACTTCAATTTAACACGCCTGGTAATAGGTATGTATTCAAAACGTAATTTAAAATGTGTACATTGCACTCAAAGTGTTTCTATTTTTGTTTCAGGTAAGTACCAGAGTGCAGCAGCAGATAGTTTCCATGATTTATCTTGAGTTACAACACCGAATGTAAGTAAATTATATATATTATATTAGCGATTGAAATATTGCAAGGTTTAGGTCCTGTTTCCGCCCTCTAGCAATGCAGAGATCCTGAAGCAAAGTACATTTGCAAATTCACTCGGCACAATTCCACATTTAATGGCAACTGAATGTTCTCAATATGTAAATTTATTATTTACGCTTTTAAAATACGCATTCTGTTCTTAAGTTTCCACTTACAAATTCTAATACGGAATGATAAGAAGTATAAAATTTTCGTCCTATATTTCTACATAAATATCCTGAAATTTAACAACCATCTGATTCACAGGCCATAATATACCGGGAGTACAAATGTTAGAAATACCGGTTAATGCTTAAATAAAAAGAAGACGCATAGATCGCGTTCTAATTCTAAATGAAGAAAATGAATGATAGAAGTCTCTCCCTCGAGGAAATCGTTAAGAAATTAGCTCTACAGAGCCTCTGACCTGTCGGCCCCGGTTCAAGTCCCGGTTAAAAAATCCACAGTAACACTTTTGGCGGATAAGACCGCTGTTGGGGTTTTACTCGGGGTTCTCCCGTTTTTCCCCCATATTACTCATCTACATCATTCCGTCACTATTTCTCCATTTTGTCATCTTTCCATGGCATTCCCCGATCGCACGGAGGGTGCTGGCCTAGGGACGAGGGAGGGTTGCCTGCTCGACACCTGGGTACGCAGCGAACCTTAGTGTAGTCAGCCGGTGTGGGTTTGGGAATGCGCCTAGCTTGAGGATAGCGCAATAGACATTAACAGGTTGCAGTGCTGGGCCATAGTGCCCCCTCCCGTAAATACAATTCAATTCAGAGTAGTGTATCTAAAACTTCACCTTGGAAAGCGACGAAATTCTTAAAATTGAAGCCAATAGAGCCCTGCGTTTGGTTATTTCGAGTACAAAACAGGTGTACATGGATCATACGAGCTTAGCTCTGTTCAAGGCTATAATAAGGCCGTCTTCCCTTTCATTTTCGCGTGTTTACATCTGGAAAACAATGTGAATAGTATTCACGTACAAAATATACTGTAACGTTAATGGAATTAACAACTAAATATTTATTTAAAGCTACCTATGGGCAACAAAAGATTGTTCTCACAATAAATAAAACGAATCTAAATTACGGATGCTTTCTGTTTTATAATACAGGGACATCATTTTATTTTTACTTCAATTTTTATTGTACCTGAGTTTTTTAATGTACTTCACTCCCACCCCTTCTACTAATGAAGTTCAATCGTCCTGCACACAGATCCAAGACCGCATATACAGTCACAGTAGCCTTACGGTCATGGTAAACAGTACGTTCCAAAAATATGTTCGCGTTTTCCAGTGACGAAAGAGTTTTTAATATTGAATCATTTTCGCACAGGTACTGTCGTCCATTTGCCTACGTCGTATCCCGGTTTCCCCCACCAGCTTTTATTCGCCAGCTAGTGGCTGGGCTGTCTTAGCTCTTTTCTGAGAAAATTAATTTCTGTTAGGAATTCTACGTGTACGTAATATTATAGCCATACAACTGTTTAAAACAACTTAAATAAAAGGGCCCCGTTAAGTAATTAACTGTCACGTGATTTCCTCCCTTTCTACGACCCTACGATATAACCACTTGGACGGACAGCAGATAGAATATCTGAGTAATTTTATCTTTTCGGATCGGGCAGAAGTGAAGATCGAATTTACAGTACGTAAGGTATTCTTTTATAGAGTAGGTACAGAATTATTTCAACTTGAGTTACTAGTTACGAAGGACGAAAGTGGTAATTGGGATTAGGTACAATTGTCTATAGTGCGATAATATGCACATTACAACTGAAGCCTGTATCGAAATGAACGGCGACCATTTTCAAAAATCTGTTTAAATATCCATATTATGATTATTTTTCAATTTAACTTCATTCTCTATATTGTACGCTAATGTGCTATAGACAGTATAATATACACTGCATAATGAATACATCCAAATGGGCAGCTCAGTTCATGAGTAAAAACACTCATTGTTAATACTATACTGTATTTTGATTAAACAAAAACCTACTGAAAGTGGTCAAGCTCAAAAGCGCGATATTTCCTACTTTACCTAAATTGATGAACTACTGTCCTTCCCTCCTATACCTAGTAAAGTGATTTGTTTATATATTACGCCAGTATCATCGAACTCCAGTCGTGGAAGGGGGTAGACAACGGCGTTGATCCAGAGGTAGGCCTATAGCCAGGTTAATATTAAAAATGTTGGTAAAAATAAAATTATGTTCCTGTACATGTCTTCTATCATAAAAGTAAGTTAGGCGTAAAATTTGCATTGCAACCATTACGTTAGAACAGGTAAACTCATTTAAATATTTAGGTTATAATTTGACATATTTACCTGTTACTGATATATCTGAAAATATTCAACGTTTTAATGGAGCCTTAAGAACCATCAACCAGGTTTTCACAACCACGAAAACCCAAAAACATACCAGGTTAAAAGCATATAAAGTTCTAGCAAGACCTGTCCTCATGTGTGGTAGTGAGGCCTGGACTGTCCGAAACTCAGATGTTCAACGCCTAACAACTGCGGAAATGAGATTTCTAAGGAGGACTGCCGGCTACAGCTTGCTTGACCACAGAATGAATGAACTAATTACAAAAGAATTGAAAATTATACCTATTTATGAACATCTCAACCACTATAGACAAAAATGGCTTAACCATGTCAATAGGATGGACCGTTCCAGACTTCCAAGACAAATTCTCCGCTATGTACCACATGGAAAACGATCTTTGGGACGCCCCCTGAAAAGATGGACGGAGACCGTAACAGGCCACTAGGCCTAATACCTGCAAGGACGATGATGATCATCATCATCATCATAAAAGTAGAAAACAGTATTCATTATTTTTGTTCTATTTACAGAATTTGACTTTTTAAATTGCACTTTTTTAAAGAAATAGTTACATTTCGTCTGAGTAAAATGAGTTTAGAAATAAGTGAAGCCAACCTGGTTGGCGAGTTGGTATAGCGCTGGCCTTCTATGCCCAAGGTTACGGGTTCGATCCCGGGCTAGGTCGATGGCATTTAAGTGTGCTTAAATGTGACAGGCTTATGTCAGTAGATTTACCGGCATGTAAAAGAACTCCTGCGGGAAAAAATGCCGGCACATCCCGCGACGCTGATATAACCTCAGCAGTTGCGAGCGTCGTTTAATAAAACATAACATCTAACAAAGTAAGTGAAGTTCTTGAAATTATTGAAATTTGAATATTCACAGTTCAAACTGAGTTAATATTTAAATATATAACATATATTTTGGATGTAAAATATATTTGTGTCCTAATGTTTCAACTTTCGTTCATTTAGAAATGTTTGTAGGTTCTTTGTCCCCATGTTAACTATCTCTAATGCCAGATATTAGTAATTAATTTTGAATACTTGTTTCACGCGTGAATTTTATAGCTGGACACAGCCTACGTACTGAATGTACACATTTATAAATAAATACACAACAAATAAATAGCGAAAATTACAATAATACAATGAATTACAGTAAATATAAAATCATTTACACTGACTACTTCTTTTTTTAGTTCTTTCTTTTTTCGTTGTTTTACTCACTGAACAACAGACCTGCGCTGTGTTTAGTGATTCAATGTCGCTGATCTACACTCCATACTAGACAATTGCGGGTTATTTGGTGACTTTAGATAGCCAAATGCGGAATCTTTTATAAGACACCAGTCGTTCATATACTGAATGAAACTGACCATGACGTGCCTAGGGTCAATTATGTAGATAAAGATGAAATTCAGCATGTGTACAGACTTTTATAGATGTGAAATTTACGTTGGAAAGGATGATCGACAGTTTTAGCAGTTACTACAATATTATTAGCCAGTAAATGTAATATATAAGTCACTATATTTTAGCTCCGACAGCTGACGTACTGAATCACCGCTAAGTGGGCTGTAACTTGCCAAGGCCACTTTTCGAAGTGTGTCTTACTAAACGAAACCTGTTTCCAGACGTACAGTTACTGTTTATCCACTTTAATGTAACAGTTTCAAATACAAGTTGTAAGACAGAATATGAGCTTGTAATTATAGCGTCAAATGTTCCGTTCTCCGTCACATGTATAACATCTTTATTCTTTAAGGAAGATGGAACAAATGCGTCAACTCGTGCATTATAATAGTGGATAACCAAATTATATTGATTTATTTTATCTATGTTTCCTACAAACTGTATTCTGTGTTGTGGTTAGAACATATATGCGAATTTATTACCACACTCTGCAAATCATCGTTCCTGCAATAACTCCTATGTGACATCGATTTTCAGATTTTTCTTCTATTAAATAACTTAAATAGTGATACAGAAAATAATAAAATCTCCTATATGTAATTATATTTCTTTGTTTCGAAAATGTAAGAATTCACAGTCTCCTGTATTCGGCTGCCATAGGACGAATAAATGTTTTTTTTTCTTCCTACTGAAAAATTTTATATTTTGCACATAGGACTTATTGCAGGAACAACGACGAAATGAAATCTAGTATGATGAAGAAGGTTTAAGGAAAAATGTTTATATTTATGTACAAGGATAACTTGTGAAGAAAAGTAAAATACAGCAGAAATCCTGTGAAGTACACGTACTCAAAAAGTCTCAGAAAAATGCTGCTCTCTTTGAAATCTATTTCTTTGTGGTGATGAACTATTTATTAAAACAAAAAATAAAAATAAATAATCTGTCCTCCGAGAGTGACCACAAGGATCCAGAACAATGAGCGTATTCCGAATCTGAGCGCTGAGCAATCTGATGGCATCACGGTGTTCCGAATTTCAACGATGACGTCACTGATGCTCCACCGGTACCATCAGCTTGCAGAGGTGGTGGCAGTCTCCATCAGCAGCCATCGGTGAATCTGATTGGTTCTTGTATAGAGCGGGAATTAGCAGACGAATGACATCGTGCACTGTTGTGTCATGGCGGTGTGTTCTGCTTTAGTTCTGCTGTATTGTTTATAAGTAGCATAACGTAAAAAAATATATGTTAATGGCTTATGAACGAACATGTCAACGGACCAGTTATTACTACTGGTTCAAGAAATAAATTGTTTATGCTCTCTTTTCTTTGAGCGAGATGACAGTATTGAAATATCGCAAAATCTTGCTAGCATAGCACAATAAAAACTTGTATAGCTGCCATGATAGCCATTGAACCTTCCAGCAGTTGTGTTCCTATTCCGCTGCAGCGTGACGTCATTGATGCTCACCGGTTCGGTGAGATTCGGAACACGCTGAGTGATAACGTTTTTTGCAATTCTGAGAACAACATAGTGAATACACAGAAAAATTAATTTCACAATAATAAATATTTTAAATATTGGCTTATTAGCCTAACAGAACTTAACATTTCGTTTACATTAAATACAGAACAAATTTTAAAATCAGATCCTGTACACGTCATTCAGGGAATTTCCCTTGCTAATATTGTAATTTCTCTTTTCATTTTTCCTCATTTACGTGAATAATTTTTATTCATTGCTTTTTTGTGCGTTTCCACTTTGATAGTATATTTCACATTTGATTTCAATACAAAACTGGAATGACAATAGCAATACAAGTTTTGCAGCCTCGCTGCCATTGTATTCAATTGCGTAATTTCACGTGTTGCGCTTTAATGCGATTGTCGTATGTCGCCGCCGTTCCACATATAATGTGGCGCAGCAAGCGACCAACGAGACGGAATAATAAAATCACGACTAGTTCTATAGACATGGAGTTACCTCCCTTTGAGTACATATGATCCATGTTTATTTAAGAAATATATCCACTCAAGAACTGTAGAAATTGAAGGGGAAGAGTTTCTGGCTCGGTACAAGTGCATGGGAATCGTGTCGTGTGTGTTTTGGAGAGATGGCTTCAGGCTGACATTTTCCGTGTCGTTCTTTTGTAATTCTGATAAAATATTGTTAGATATTTAAATTATTTTGAATACAAGGTAATTGAGAAGAAAAGTGTTACACTTCGAGGCATGATAGTATGGGTGATTCCAAAAGAAAAACGCTATATAAAGACACGCCTCATTTTCAATGGTTGATGTTTGGATAATTGTCCGAAGACCGGTCTGAACTTCATAAGTGACACCAATAAAGCATCACTCATGAGGTAACTAAGCCAGGAGATAATGCGATAGGGTAGCCAGTTCCTTTTGGAACAATTTATTAATAATTATTTGAATTATTACAGTCAAGAAACTACAAAAATACATATTAAGTATAATAGAGACTAAAATACATTAAAAACTATTATATACAGTACATCAAACAAAATGAATTGTCAAACATTTAAACAAAAATATAAATATAAGTTAAAGAATTTACCCCCGTTTAAGGAAACGCTTGTGGTCGGGTGTTCAAAACCGCACTGTAAAGAAAAGAGAATAAGACAAAATAAACATTAATATAAGCAATAAAATAGTACAGATTACCTATATGATAAAAAGCAATCTAAATTGAGATAGTTTATAACCAATATTCACAAGTGCAGTATATACGATTAATACTTTTTAGCAATCAATTATATAACCCTATGTTAAGTCTCCTTAATTGTTTTACATCATGATTACACAACTTTTAACATAATATCACTTTGGAGAACGTATTATGTCTTTCGCGTGTTAAATTTTATGTTACCTTTTTAACAGCCGAAACACGTTAACAAGGTAACAGAAAATTTTACACTTGAAAGACACATAATACGTTTTTCTTAATTATTTATTTAAGTTTAAATTTATGTTAGCTAAAACAGAGTACTTAGAAATTAATTTGTTGTATAGTTTTAAGCCATAGTTGAAGTCATATTTCATACCAGCAGCCGTTGAACGTTTGGATTCTGTGAAATGAAATAATATATTCCTTCTGGTATTGTAATTATTAGAGCCTGGATTCTTAGCCATTTATAACAATTACTGCTAATGATGAACGAGGGAAATGAAGTAGTGGGAGATGTCCAGAATCGTACAGTTTGACGATAGGTAACGGCAAGGTGGAGTTCAGCCGTATGAAGCCTATAAGAAGAACTTCAAGAATTGGAAGTGAAATATTCACTTTCAATAAAAGATAGCTGGCAGCTGGAAATAACTAACATTCGCATCGTAAGACCACTTGCAGGAATCACACATTTAACTTACACAAGACTACCAGTGCAACACTGCAACGGTTCTGAGATTCTGAAGGGTTGAACGGTTATCACTTAGTGTACTGTACCCAACTATGCTCTTTCTTATATATCTTTGAGGATCTAGAAGGAAATTGAAAGAACAGAATCACGTATCTATCATGAAATAAGATTGTTGTTCAGTCAACTGTCCGAAGACAGGTCTGAACCTCACAAGTGATACCAATAAGGCATAATTTATGAGTCAACTAGGCCAGGAGATAATTGAGTAGGATGGTCAGTTACTTTTCCCCTCCATTGCATACATCGCTGACTAGTAACTTATTACACTATTCAGACGTCAGATGTATAAAAACAATATATTGTTCTTCCTCTGGCACATGTCAAGTGAGGTGTAATGCCTGATAATAGATGTACATTAGAGATGAACAAAACTAACTGCCGCTCTCGCTCGCTGTGTTCATTGCATTTGTCTTCCGAGTCTCGTCTCGTCTCGTCATTCTCGTGCGCTTCGATTCTCGCTCATCATTCTAGAAATAGCATTTGGTCGGCGTGGAAAGATTTCGTAACTTTGAATAACATACATCATTGAAATAAATAACATTATAAATGTTTAAATGAGACAAAAAAACAAAATAGAACAGTATCTTAATTATCAAAATGTTCTGGTTCTGTTACATGATATTACCTATGGTTACACAAATAGAAATAAAAACAATCCTCAAATAAATTTGCATTTCTGGGAAACATAAACATAATGTTAATATCTTTTACTTGAGATTGCACACTTGTTCTCAAACATATAAAAAGAAAATTCCTAGCCTTTTAATAAGGGCCTAGTAATTAAATAAAGATTAGGGAACGGATTATTATACATTGGAAGGCAGAGATGATGTTTCAAATAGGCTACATTATTGTTTATACTTATAACAGTTGCCGAATTAGATAAAAGTTCAGGCAGGTATAAACAACTGTGGCGATTCAAGGCTGCTTGACGTTCGGGACTTCGGAAGTGATCAACAATTACGTCAAACGACGTGACGTATAGAACATTGTATTGCTTTCTCGATCGTTGTTCATCTCTAATCTACATATAAACCAGAACCTCAATCAGAGGTAAGGAATAGGATTAAATAGATCAAACTCGTCTTGTATTTATGCTGATTGAATTCTTGTATGCCGTAAAATATTATACTCTCAGACACATAATAGATTTTGTAAGTCCCAGCTGTAACTTGAGGTAAATGTGTCAGACGAATAAGAAATGAATATTGATATTGATATTTATTTGTCAGCTAACCTTACAGTTCATAGTTACGGTAGAACTTTTTATTTTTGCTTTTCGATTCACAATCGCTTTAATATATACCACCCTTTTAAATTAATAAATATATAAATGATTAATTAAATAAATTATATAAATTGCATTTGTACCTTCCATTCCATTAGCACAATATTCAGAGCGAAACAAGTTCATCGCCAGTTTCGATTTATCACGGCTTCACACATTTCGCTGAAAATAAATGGTCGCTCTGGGAATGATACTTGCACTTCGCATGCACACCAATTACATGGATTTTCGAAGTCCCGGGGGTAAATTTGTGACGATTCGTTGAACTCTAATTAAGGATTCAATAGACAACGACATTTGAAATGAAAAAAAGCCGTATTAATTTCTCACACATAAAATCTAATTTTAATTGTATAGGAGTACTGGCATTGTCTTCATTTACTGTGCCGTAACTTATACAAAAACGTATAGGGTAAAGGTTGGTAATACTATGATACCAGTGATATTGTGATAGTTCTTTTTGAGAATTTATTACAATTTTACTGAGCGAGAGGAAGTTCTGTTTTTTGCATCAACATATTCAGGGAATGTTCATGGATAATTTGTTACACAAAACCGTTCTTTCTTTCGCTCAGTAAAATTGTAATAAATTCTCAAAGAAAAACTATCACAATATTGCTCGTATCACAGCATTACCAACCTTTACCCTAATAGGTATTTTATTTATTTTAAAGTATTCTATTGTTCTTTTCAATGTGCACAGTAAAGTTAAACACTCCCACCCTATATATGCATAATTATACATGCATCACACATTTCCCGAAACAATTCTCCATTTAATGACAGCGAATTGGAAATTAATCATATCCTGAAGTATATTCATATAAGCCGCTGCACTTGTGATTGAAGGAATATAAAATATATTAAATACACACAAACTCCACAGTTTGGGACATCTGGCCGAAATCTACGGCTGACCACTAGGATCCAGAATACAAAACAGAGGTTAAATTAAAACACAATATGATTGCGGAGAGAATACGGAACAATGATAAATTTAAAAATAAAGTACAATTTGATTTCGGAGAAACATGAGATGAAAATACATTGAAGAGTAATGAAATGAAGTAAAAAATTACATAGTATTATACAAGTGATTGTGTAAAATGGATAATGAATCCCTCAATACCATTAGACAAATTTTGTTAATGTCCTTATTAGAAAATTTAAGAGAAAGGAGAATGGATTTGGTTAACTTAAATGAAGTTCCCCTAGCGCCAAAAAGAAGTCCTTTCACTTCCCATGTATTAATATTCATTTTGTATCTCTCACTGAAGTGAGGAATACATGGGTTGTAAATGGACTTCTTTTCATCGTTAACGTTATTGGCTTGTTGATCATCCTTCTCAAAACGAACAGTGGGGTCAAGAATGAGGCTTTTTTGATTCCGGCGATCGATGGCTATAATGTCTGCTCTTCTCGTTGACCCATTCTCAGCCAAGCAGTGCACTTCTTCGTAAACCTCGCACTTTGCCTTCCGAAGAGTGGTTGCGATGGAGCTTCTCAGTTTATGGTGGCGATTGTTCCTCAGTAGTTCTCCTTAAGGCAATAACCCAAAACATGCCCAAGGGTTTCTACTTCGCTGCATCTTGGATGACGACAGTTTTGATGTTGAAAGGAACGAAAAGCCTTAAATCCCATAAACACAATGGTTTTCTATAGTAGCGTAGGGTGAGCTGAAGGTCTACTACACTTGGGGAGCCAGTCCAAAAGAACCTTACACTATACGCTTACAATATTCCACCAAATTACAAAATTAAGCTGAACGTCTGCGAAGTTTGGCAACAGCGCATTGCAGACTTATCTACGAATACATACTCCGTCTGAAAAGCAGCATTTCTTTCCTTAGTCACTCCAGTGCCAGATTTCGTAATGGCAGGAAATTATGATACGCGTTAATTTGTTATTTAATTTGCAAGAGAATTTTCCATTTTATTAAAAAATTACTGAGGGATAAATCATTAATTTTCAGTTTTTCTAATGATAACAGTAAAAATCAGAATTGTACGGATAATTCTTATCGTGTAAAACAGTGTTAACATTTAAGGGATTTTCATTTTTCCTGAGAAAGGTATTCATCTAGGATTAATATGTTATTAGAATTTTCTGTTGTACTCTACCCAAATCTGCACAGTTATACTACTTCCCCCCTGTGCAATATATTGAAGCAAAATTAAAATGCAATATAAAATTTGGTTGTATATTTTTCTCACCTAAGTAATATAGATATACGTATGACATGAACATACGTTCTTCAATGCTGTTTCAAAAGCCTTGACAAATGCTTACTAGTGGTTCTACTAGTTAGAAGCTTGTGGATACAACGACATTTGATGTTGTTTCCACGTCGAAACATAAGACTATCATGTCACCAATAGTATCCTTAACTGAAGGCAGGAAACATTTTGAAAATAATCTATACCGCTGATTATTATATATCTGCATTATACAGATTATTATATGTAGGTGTTCTTACAATATATCTTGCTGAAGAATTGCGTAAATGAGCAGTGCTTAGCAAGGAATTCCCTCCGGAATTCATTCAATGTAATTGCTAATATTTTGATAGTGTTTCCGAAATAAATATACAAAAATGGTTTCCGGAAAATGAGGTAGCAATGAGAACTGATGAACGCAGATCCTTACACTGTACTGTTTTTAAGTGGTTAGGAACAGCTAAAATTTTGGAATTATTCAACATTTTTTCCTCCATTACTGTATCTTGTACAATAATGACAATTAGTATGTGTAAAACACTGTCCTGTGATGAATTGTTTTGTGTGTATTAATGCATGTCATATCTAAATATGATGCAAGATCACTTTTCTACCTTTGATAAATGGTCTGATAAAAACTAAATTCATTTAAAAATGGTCAAATATCATATTTTCTTCTAACACTAAATAAAAAATATATATTATTTACTGTATTAAGGAATATTAAGGAATGTAGTTGAAAGAGAATGATATTGTAAACGTGAGTTTCAGCAATAAAATAAAAGCGAGAGAACATGAAAAAGTTACTTACTACGTTTGTGAGTTATGAGGAGAAACGCTTCATCACTGCACATATATATATTTTTTTTAAATCGTTAAACATATTTTTATTATACAGTAGCAGAACAGTGTTTTACACATACCAATTTTCATTATTGTACAAGATACAGTAATGAAGGAAAAATGTTAAATATATCCAGAAATTTTACTGCTGAAGCTATACCTAACCCCTTAAACGTAATTCAGTGGTTTTGTAGCTTTCTTAGCAAACGTCTTTCCAGTGTCAAAATACGATGCGAATACTGTTTCGCGTTTGCGTTGTGTACTGTACAGCTGGGAAGATAAAACCTGACCCAAACATCGCTATGCGCAGTAGACCATGATGACATCATCTCCACTGTAGCGGCTGGTGGAAGTAAGTGCTTTCCCCTCTAATCGTGTTTAGTTCAGGTCTAGCCAAATATTGGTATACGCAGTTATCGCATCATCTCCTCTCCAGCTGTCGGGGAAGGAGGGAAGAGCCTGTCACACCGCACGTGTTTGGCTCAGATATAATTTTCCCAGTAGCCTTATACATTTCTACAGATGATTGCAGATCAACTCTTGTCACATATTGTACTGGGAGTCAACTTATCTGCATTGTGTGTATGTTCCAAAGACATTAAAATTTTTAATTGCTAAGATAGCAAATACTTTATGTTAATTATTCTTTTATCCAATTATTAAACACTTAAAAAGCATAAGAATTTTAAGATACTTTAAACGTTTGTCGCCTAATAATTACAATATTCTTCTAATTGTCCAGTTCAGGGATTAATCAATTCTATAATCTTCACAGTTGTTTAATAATCTTCTTATCTCTTCATTGGTCAGCCCACATGTGTTGTTTATTTTTAATAATTTAATTATAGTTTTAGTTATATCGTTATCTGTTTTATAATTCCTATCACGATTTAAAAGTTGGGAATAGTAAACATGTCCTAAAATATAGTTTTGTTTTACGGTATTATGTTTCAGCTTATTGGATAAATTTCTTTAAAGGTCATAAATTTTCTTGTCAACAAAGCTATTTTAAAATTGTTATTGCTTACAAATTTAATCTAACACGAACACAGCTTTTGTAAAATATCTTCACGGCAAATAATAAAATAGTAACTCATATTATATTTATTCAAACTTATACCAGAGTAGCTATTGTTTCACTATGACATGAATATACAGGTTGGAAGTGAAATAACCTTCGCAGACTGAAAGGGACGATAGGATACACTTAAATGAAAAGAAAATCTGTATTATTCTCGTGATTAAACGCACGGTTAATTATAAAATTAAGTCGCAAGTTTCAGCAGTCTGGCAACATCGCCGCTAACACACTCCTCTTCCTTCTTTCTGTAATATAGTTGTAAGAGATCAATGAACTCACGTCCCTAGGTCAGGCATGTCAAAGTGAGCCATAGATGGCATTTACCATAGTCGTCTTTTCTACAGTGGCCATATGATATCAAATTAGGATTTCCTGATTCATTTGAGCAAAAGATGATAAAATATCGTCATCCGCAAAAATACTTAACTCTAATTTTTTAAGAGGATACGCTACTGAAATTTCTAAAATCCACAATTTTTAAGTTAGTTGAAATTTTTGCTGAATATGCATACCAATATCAAAATCACAAACTCAAATTTCAATGTTTCTCATACACACTTAAGTTGAATTAAAATTCTTTTTCTTAGCGAAACTCCTATTTCTGGGGGAACAAAAAAAAATATAATTTTTTCTTAAACGTAACACTAGGCCTACATAGTGCGTAATGGAGCATTAGTAATGCCCTACTCCAATTTGTTCATCTGTAAAAAAAATGTAATTTCATCAATGTTCAGACATTATTAAAAAATAAACTGCTTTACTTATAATTCTCTAGCAGTAAAATTATACTGAATACAGTCAATCTAATGCTCCGTTTTACAAAAAAAAAAAAAATATTAACGAATAAGTCTGCCAAGTTTCATCACTCTAACTTTAACCACTGAGAAATAAAATGAATACTACTTGTTGAAAACGTAGAAAATTTCTTTCTTGAGATAATTAAATTTAAAGTTTTAGTTAAACATATCTCGTATATTATCACAGCTTTTACCAATTATATAAAAGTATACTTATAATTAAGTTATTTATATAAAGTTTCATGAAATCGTACATTTTTAATTCGAAAATTTAAAAAAATGTTAAAATTAGTTAAAATTCTATTATTTTCAGCAACACATCTTCTTAAGTAAGTCATTATATCCCCTGATTATTATAAATACATATTATAAAGTTTCATGAAATCGTACATTTTTAATTCGAAAATTTAAAAAAATGTTAAAATTAGTTAAAATTCTATTATTTTCAGCAACACATCTTCTTAAGTAAGTCATTATATCCCCTGATTACTATAAATACATATTATATTCCATAAACTAGTAAACAAAATTAATTTTTGAGTGAATAATAAATTAATTGAATGGTGTGATATCATGGACATGAGTCAGTTCCAGTGCCAATTTGAAATAGAAACGTAATACAACATATTCACGAATGAAGACGCTATTGGCTTTATACTAAAAGTAATTCACAGAGAGCAAGACATAGAAATCAATAAACGTACAAGAATCTGAAATTTGAATGTCCTTATTTATATAACCTTTGTTGCAGAGATATATTAATCGCATGTTGAGCATTTTTGTTTAGCTTGGCGATTATACTCTAACTCTGGAGAATCCTTCGTAACAGTCTAGTAATAAACTGCTAAAATAGCAGGGCTCCACTTTCCTACATATCTCTTCTCCATGGTGGCAATATCCAGATGAATCACTCACCACTCACTTACTGCCCCTTGGAAAAAAGTGTCGAGATAAACATGGAGGAAGTGAATCTAGAACAACATATCGCAATCAAGTTTTTCATAGCACAACAGTTCATCCACATTTTCCTTGTAAATTGTTGCTCTGTTGATCCATAAGAACTATGATCATACGTGCTTAAAACTTTCCCATCATCAATCTTTACGGTTCCATCAGAATAATGGACCCTTAAAAAATCTCGGATCTGTCTATCTGTTTCGCATAGTGAAAAAGGGAGTGAACTTTTGCTCTTTCTCTGGTTGATTCAAATATTTACATTTTCTCCCAGTAATTTCCACTGCTGTAATGGTGATGCCAATATCTCAGCATTACTTTTAGAGACATTCAAATCTCTTACAAAGTCAATTAATTCATTTTGAGTAAGTGTGTATAACTCATTATGATTTACAACTCTCTTCCATTATCAAAATGTAATATACAGAGTGCTCCAAATGTAAAGAAAATATCAGTTAGTTGAAAAGCTCTCTTGCTGCGAAGCGCTCGCAGTAACACAAATTTGGTAAGATGGTCTTGGTAAACCATAATGAACTTAAACCCTTCGTCAGCTTGAGACTACACGTCAATTAGGTCTACCTGGTAGCGGCTATTCATTTCAGAGTGCAGAATGGGCTTAGAAACAATGCATTTCTTCTTCTTACTTTTTTTTGTCAAGTTTCGCATGTCGATAGAAAAAGGTTTATTATTTGAAGTGTTATATTGGCATATTTTTTTTTATGTTTCCATTTTCAGCCTATCTGTACCTCCATGTCCTGTAGTTAATGTGCGCTTTCAATAACTTCGATTATTTCCTCGGCAGATATATATTTCACAGGTACACCACACAATTTCAATTACAACGGGTTTTTACTAATAACGATCTAACTAGATCTAACTCCATTATATTAGTCAAGACTAGAATTTCGTAAAGAGCCATAGTTATTTCTAGATGTAATTGAATTACGTAAGTGAAAACTATAAATTTCCTAAAGAGTTTTGTCAGAACTAGAATTTCCTAGAAACTCCGAGTTTTGACATATTTCACGTTCTGACTGTAAAATGAATAACTATTATACATTGAGACACTTGAAACAGCTATTATTGTTAACGAAAATTGTTTAAAAGATATTTCTTTAGTCTATTCTTAAATTGGTTTGTTGTCTGACAGTCTCTGACATTACTCGGTAGGGAATTCCAAAGTCGAGGAACAACCACAATGAAAGAATATAAATATCTGGATGTTCGGTGGGAGGAAATGGATAATATTGAGGAGTGTTGTGATCGTGTGTCTAGATTATGGTGTGTGGATAAATTTTTAAAACGAGATGCAAGTTAGCCAGGACTGGAGAAAGAGGAGGGGAAAGACAGTGGATTTTCCTACGATCTTGTAGACGGAGCCAGGACAACATTTCGAGGGATGGTGTTACGTAATGAGGCCGGCGAATATTGCAGACGAAACGGACGCACATAATATTATGAACACATTGCAGTATCTGCGCCGCAGTAACGCTTAGGTAATCAAAGTGGGACATCACGAGTGTTTGTACTAAAATCCTTTTCAAGGAAAAATGTAAACAGTTCTTCAATCGCGTAAACGAGTGGATTGGTCAGAATACTTTTTTGGAGGTTTGTGCAACGTGAATGATCCAATTTAAACTTTTATTCATATAACTAAATACCTAGGTTCTTTATTGATTAATCGAACGGAATTTTTGTGCCTTATACCTTAATCGGAGGCAAATTGTGTACGGGTAATAGTGCTCAACAAACATGAATAGCCAACAATTATTGACTGTGACATTTATAGAGATGAAAGTACATAAAAATTTGTAAATCATTGCGTTGTGAGATTTTAAATTTTAGCATAATATTGAAATCCAGACAAGTATACTTACTGTTGTATTTATCTAAGTGTTTATTCAATAATTTTAGTAAAAAGAGGTTAGATTTTCAGTTAATACCGAAAAATCGCTTGAAACATTGCAAATATGTATACATCAATTTAGATAAATAATTATATTAAACTTACAGACATATTGATCAAAATGTTAATAGTATACACGTATTTGTGTGATTTGAACATGGTAGAAAACACATAGAATGAAATAGCATAGTTATAAATCGCAGTTTGTTCATTAACTGGAACATTTGTTTTAAATAATTGGAACCGTAGAAGGGGCAATATTGATACGTAAGACCGGCATATTCAGTAAATGAAAATGGTAATAAACGATTCCATTTGAGGTAAACAATCAGTACGAGTACATAAAGGAAATTTATATGCCCCACAGTGGTCGTAATTATTTGGCCAATGAATCTAATTAACTGAGTTCACTGCTATTTTATTTTGCATAATGAATGCTCCAAGAGCCTCGCAGGCTTATTACACAGAATTGTGAATCAGCAGTTACTGTGATTTCAGAAGTTTTTGTTATGTCGTAGTTGAGTAGTAGATCAAAGTGCTTAATTGTATAATTTATTATACTATTTAAAAAAACGAATATTCACTCGTAAACAATAAACACTATGTCGCATTCAACAGTAGGTAGGCTATTCGTGTAATATTATAAATTTGATGAGTTTTACGGACCATTTCTATATGTTGTATTCATTCATTGTTTTTACTTTAAATTGAAACCTTGTTTTAAGTTAGGGCCTATTCCTTGATTTTTAATGGGTACCTCAGGAATTATTTTCACACTATATAGAGAGCAAAGTGTTCAATGACGGCAACTTCACAGAGTAAATGTTCAAGATAAGAGGAACATAAATTTCCTTTGCCATTATTCATTATTTTTTATATTTAACAGGAAATCTCCTTTATTTCTAGAAAAAATTGCAACATCGTAGCAAATTCAGCAGTACTTCCCAACGCAAGAAAACGCTCCTTCCGCGCAGCATTGAGGACAGTTATATAGTCAATATCGACGTCAGACCTGCTTCATTGCGTTACTGGTAAGTAATCCTCAAGACCATGGGTGTGCAAACGCCTATAGAACTAGGAGATATTGCTCTAGTAAGGTCAATAACTTTCCATATAAAATAGGAAAAACGATCTTAAAGAATATGCGTTGCGGGTTGCTTAGGCCAGGGATTACCTCGTACGCGTTACAATTGGACATCTATGTTCAAGATTGATGAAACGCATCTAATTTTTAGATAGTTTTAGTAATTTATTTTACATTAGCGCATTAAATAATTTACTCACTTCATTGTGAACCATTCAAGTATATGTAAGTAGATAGTTAATAATATTAATATGTAAATAATAACAGGAAGGGAGAGGTTTATAGTATATTGCGATAAAAATGTGGGAAGTGAATATATCAGAATCGAGAAAAGTTAGAAAAAAATGAGCGGAGCGAGGGGTTTTTTTTTGACATTATGTTATGCACTTCATACGCATGTATTGCATAATATTTTTTGGACGATCGTTAATTAAATTTAAATAAATAAATAAAATTAATAGATAGATAAATAAATAAATAAATAAATAAATGTTTAATATTATATTGATTATAGATAAAGATTGATTTTGTTTCTTTTTGTTTGACTTTTAATGGGGTTTTGGAGCATCTTCTGCGGACCTCTGGAGAAAGAACTAAGGAAGAGACTAGTGAAGTGCTTTGCGTGGAGTGTAGCATTGTATGGAGCGAGCAGAAACATGGACATTACGAAGGAGTGAAAAAAAGCGACTAGAAGCATTTGAGATGTGGATATGGAAAATGTTGGAGCGTGTGAAATGGACGGACAAAATAAGAAACGAAACTGTTGGAAAGAGTGGATTAAGAAAGAATGATGCTGAAACTGATCAGGAAACGGGAAAGGAATTGGCTGGTACACTGGTTGATAGGAAATTTTCTTCTGAAGGACACACTAGGCTATAAGGAATGATGAACGAGTGAAAAGTTCGGGGTAGAAGAAGATAGATGATATTTAGATATATGGATAATGTAAGGAGACTAAGAGGAAGACAGAATATAGGAAAGACTGGAGAATGCTGGGTTTGCAGTGAAAGACCTCCCCTCGGGCAGAACACTATGAATGAAATTAAGTTGGATTTTGTTGCTATGATAGTACTGTTGTTATGTACATATAATTTCATTATTTTGTTTTGTCTTTCTACATAAGTTGTAATTTTCTACCAGTTTTGATATTAATCGTAGAATTTATAACAGAAACGATTGTAGATAACAATTCTTCTCATGAGATGGACTGTAGTGATATAAAAAGGCGTGGGACGTAGTTTGTGCTACACTAATACCGGAGAAACCGAAACGGCGGGAAAATTTCATAACATTTTTTTTTCTGTGTTGCTATATTGACAGAGAATCGTGTGGGAATTTTAAGTTCCGTGTAATGACAACACTAACGGTAAGTAACAAAAAACTTACGATCGTCCAAAAAAATAATAACGTGATTGATTCTGTAGTCACTTCATAAGAAATTCCAAAAATTATAATTCAGTTAATTTCAAAATGTGTCTCACATAGCCCTCTCACGTAACTGAATCCTAACTATAATGCAAGATACTTTTATAGGAGATCAGAAGAAAAAAATTAGCTAAAATGAGATTTATGAAGGATTGAAATTCACTTTTCCCGTAAAAACTTAAATCACGTCTTCAGAATCTCTCGATTCGGTTGGATTCATCAGATTACAACAAATAATCAGTCACTTTAAAAATAGACTGTCTTAAATAACCAATAACAGGAAAGGATATATCCCATAATCCAGTTCACGTAAAACGCAGCAGAAAGAATAGATTTTAAGTTCAATTATTATTCAAAGTGTGTTCTTTGCAGTAATGATCAAATCGATAAATCGTAAAACAGCATCGTATTAGTTAAAAAAAATTGAATTACTCTTGAATTGTTATTGTTTAAAGCAGAGTTGCAGAACTGGGGAAGAGAAGGGTGGAAGCCTGGGGAAAGAGTTTTTTCCTCCGTCCATTATATCTGAGCCTTCAGTGACGTTTCTGTGACGTTTGACAAGCACACTGAATACATAGCGATGGCTCAGAACCAGACTGTTCCAAGTCCATTTTTTTTTTAAGGAGAGCTATTTTAAGCTCCTGACATTCAAAGCTCCATTAAAAAGTTTGGAATAGCTTCATAGCAACTTTGTGGATGGGAATATTACAGTTTTGTTCAATTCATACATGCTGACAAGAACATGGAACACATATTTCTTTCTTATAAAAAGTTGTACTTAGAACAGTCTGGTTCTCAGCCATCGATATATCTTCTCCCCCTGCCCTACAATGACGCGAGGGTTGAAGAGAAGAGATGAGTTACGTGTTCCAGCTTGTAATGTCTGCTTCAATTGTAGCACAGTTTTGCATTCCTGGTTTACAATATTACTAATTGTCATTTATTAGATTCTCCACAATGATGATTTCATTGAAGGTTACTTCACTAAATACGTCAGCTCTTGAAAACTAAACTAAAATAAATGCTATTTCTACTGTCACTACTAATACTATCACTGCTACTTTCAGTACCATTGCTACTGTTGTCGTTGTTGACCGACGGAATTCAAAATTGGCGAAAAATTCCGGAGACAATTTTTTTCTAGATTCCCCTATAAGAGACAAAGTTATGTTTATCAGTCGTACAGGAATTCAAATGCCTTAACTGCAATACTGCCGCGGATTCTACATGTAAGTATGAGTAACGAAAATAATATATTAATTATACTGCTGCTACATTATAGCCAATTTGTCTCAGACAATTTTTTTCTTATAAAATATCAACGAGATTTGCCTAAGAGCCGTATAATTCTTCATAAAAAAGCTTTTAAATATCGTTACAATAAAATTAAGGAAGTCTTCCATTTTGAATTGAATAAACTTGCAAACATTATTTTCTGGTTTATTGGGTCTTGATATAAAGTTCTGGTAATGTTAATCCCACATCGTATTGCATATGAAAAACGTAGAGGGATGTCAAATTCTCGCGAACAAAATCAAGAGCGACAGCTGGTACTGAATTCCGTAGTTAAGCGAGGGAGTACGCTGGTTCAGATTTTTTTTTTATTCTCCCAAATAAGTTAATTTTCTCTGACATCATATAACGTGTTACTGGCTGCCATAATAATCACTAAAAATTACATTCCCCATTTCAATTTTTTTAATTTGATGTTAACAGTGTTTTGTTAGAAATCGATACTAGAAATATTCGTTAATATACAGTGTGTTCTAAAATTCGGCAGAAACACTAGAACTTTATATCTACATCTACTGTTAAATGAGATATAAATAGTGTGAAATTTGTACGCCGTATAAGGAGATTTTGTCTCATCGTTCTCATCGTTATAAGGATCCCTCTCTGCTAATGAAATGCTGATTCTAATCTGGAATATGTTGCCTCTTACACTATTTCCTAGAAATGAATTTGTTAATAGCTTTACTTTAGGATATGGAGATATACAGTAATTACACACACACACACACACACACATATATATATGTATATATATATATGTATATATATATATATATATATATATATATATATACAATTTATTGATAGACAAGAAAATTTCTGTATCTGCATATCTCTTAGCAATATGTATGGATGTGGTATTTTATTCAATGACGTTATCTACTTCAGAGGTTATTCACTGCCGAGAACTTAAGTCATTGTAAAGTTTTCGTGAATCATGTTCTAAAGGGACATCATTTTATTTTTACTTCAATTTTATTGTCCCTGAGTTTTTTAATGTACTTCACTCCCACCGCCTCTACTAGTAAACTTCCAACCTTCCTCAACACAGAACCAAGGTCGCGTATGCAGTCAAAGTCATAGTAAACAGTACGGTCATAGTAAACAGTACTGACTTAGTGAGTATAGTACATTCCAATGACGAAAGAGCTTTCAATATTGCATCATATTTTCGCACAGGTACTGTCGTCCGTTTACCTACGTCGCATCCCGGTTTCCCCCACCCGGTTCTCCTCGTCCCAATGTAAAGGATAGTGGCTGGGCTGTCTTAGCTCTTTTCTGAAAACATTAATTTCTGATAAGAATTGGACGTCTACGTAACATTATACAAATGTTTAAAATAACTTAAATAAAAGGGGCTCATTAAGTAATTAACTGTTACATGATTTTCCTCCTTTCTTCGACCCCGCGACAAAACCACTTGGACGGACAGTAGATAGCATGTCTGAGTAATTTTATGTTTTCGGATTGGGCAGAAGTGAAGATTGAATTTACAGTACGTAAGGTACTCTTTTATAGAGTAGGTACAGAATTATTTCAAAATGAGTTACTAGTATGAAGGACAAAACTGGTAATTGGAATTAGGTACAATAATCTATAGTGCGATACTATGCACAAAAGAATTGAAGCCTGTATCGAAATGAACGGTCACCATTTTCAAAATTGTGTTCAAATATCCATATTATGATTATTTTTCAATTTAACTTCATTCTCTATGTTGTACGCTAATGTGTTGTAGACAGTATAATATACACTGCATATAATGAATACGTCCGAATGGATAGCTCAATTCGTGATTAAAAACACTTATTGTTAATACAGCACTGTGTTTTGATTAAACAAAAACCTAATGAAAATTACCAAACTCAAAATCGCGATATTTCCTACTTTACGTAAATGGATGAACTACTTTTCTTCGCTCGTATAACTAGTAAATTGATTTGTTTATATTTTACGCTTTTAACATTGAACTCCAGTCGTGGAAGGTGGTAGCAAACGATGATTCCGATTCTCAACCGTTAATCCAAAGGTACAGCCAGGTTAATACTAGAAATATTAGTAAAAATAAAATGACGTCCCTGTACATTTTCAACAATTAATCTTCATAAATAACTTATAAGCATTGAATTCAACTTTGCTATGATAGGTGGGGAAAGAGACTGGTCGAAGGAAAGTGTAATAATAAGACAAGTAGCAAAAGAGAAAAGAAACAAATAAACAGGAGGATATCGTATGAAATTTCTGATGACCGTTATGTAACTTACTGAATCATCTGTGCTATCTTCGGTGATGAAAATCACCTATAGAGATTTTCAAACTTCTTATCCATATATTATGGAATTCCAAGGATTTTACCCGTCCTTCGAACACAAACTATAGACTAGAGAAAATTTGGTTTGGCTAATATACCATCTTTGCTTCCTAGTGATGACTGATTTTATTTTGATCCGAGACTCGAGGGTTCAGACCTAGGTCACGGCGATGATTTTAAGGACGGTCAGATTGTTATAATGACATGTCCTCTTTTCATTAATTTAAGACACGTGAAATAACACACCGTGTCCGAAATGAAACCTAGCGATAAAGATAGTAAATAATTTATTCCTTAATTATGACACACAAAAACAAATTAGGGAAAAATATTAATCAACTCAACAAGTTTTTGTCACCATCAGTAAATCTCAACATGTCCCCCTCTAGTAGCACGACACACATCTAACCTGTATTCAGTCTCTCTCCAGGCATTGTGTAACATCTGCGGAGTTACAGATCTTACTGTGTCGATAATTCTTTGACGTAACACTTGAAGGTTATTCACTCCGGTGTTGTAGACACGGTCTTTCACGAATCCCCAAAGAAAAAGTCCAATGGTATAAGATCAGGAGATCATGGGGGCCATGCAATAGGACCACCACGACAAATCCATCGTCCTGGGAAATGATTATGTAAAGTTTCAACAACTGGTTCCCAATAATGAGGGGGAGCTCGTCTTGCTGGAAGGTGAACCTCTCTGGAACTGGGGTAGCGCAAAATTTTCAAGCATATCGAGATATACCGCACCATTCACTGTATTCTCTATGAAGAAAAAAAGGTCCAATCACTTCTGAACTGGTTAATCCACATAAAAAATTTAACTTTAGAGAGTTACGTTCATGTTCAAAAATAACATCAGAATTCTCAGAAGCCCAGATCCTGCAGTTGTGGCGATTAACATAACCACACACGTGAAACGTTGCCGCCACCATGTCGCTGAAAATCTCCATTTTCTAGCAAATGTTTGTACCACTGAACAATGGTGTGCATATCAGGAGCTGCACGGCCGTATTTTTCACGAAATCTCCGCTGAACTGTAACCGGAAACTTAAACTCTGCTAACCAATAACAGCACTGCATTTTTTTTCTTGCGGTAGGTGTAATTATTTTATTTTTAACAATAGCAACAGCTTTTATAGGTTATGTTCTCCCTTAAGGACAAATATTCTACACAAATAAGAGTTAATTAATTCTTACCATCACCCCAACAAAATATTCTAAATATTGAATAAAATAATCAAACAAAATAAATGAATGGAGCCATTTTGGAAATTAATCACTGTATACACAACAATGGGAATAACAGATTCGCTAATTTCGCGACATAAAAACTTCTTGAGTTTCTCTACATTTTAGTGCAAGCTGGCCGTATGTAACTTTTATGGATGTCTAGTTAGTTCATTTCTTTATCGGTAGGTTTAATTTCGGACAAGGTGTGGGAAACGGCTTAAGAAATTTTCTGCTATCTCTCGCCCATTACGAAATTTTGAGGCAATACAATGGAGTCGTATCAGTGACTTACATAAGCGTGAGCTTGTGCCTATCTACAGCCATAATATTACACCAAACAGTAAACAATACCGTTAGATATTTCGTAAAAATTGGCGTTTTAAAACAAAATTGGTGACCAGTAACTGCAATAAAATATGTAATATTCGAGTACATAAAGTACAGTTATCCACATCCATATGAAATACTATACAAAAGATAATTTTACATTCATTTTTATGACGTGCATGATAAAAATGCACATCTTGTGCTAGGTTCATAGCACAATCGAGTTAATCTTAATTACTGTCCGTACATACATGACGTCACTCAGAGGCGAACTGACCCAAATCAACTGGAAACGAACGCAGCTGAGAAGTGTCAAATGACTGCATTACCTCCACGTTTATACGTGTTGTCAACAATCTCGCTCCTGCCACGCACTGACAGCAAGCACATTGAGTATACGGACAGCGTTTAAATCACGAGGCACATTCCACATGAACCACTAAATCCGTGGGTTGGAGGGAACACGCGACATTTGTATTGTTTCATAATGTAATATAAAAGTTAAAAGAGGCAAGATATATAATATACAAGTATATATGGTGGAAGTGATTTAACTATGTACGTCGAAGGGGGCCATTAAACATATATAAAAGAACTTAGTATGCGTTTTGTAATTAATTGAATGGTTAATTAGAAAATTAGGCTGAAATTCTGCATAGTTAGGCAAAAGCGCATCCCAGGCTCAAGTACTAATACACACACGCACTCGGTCTGAATATCAGCGTTCAATCCCATGCTCACCGCATTAGCGTTGCCAGAATTCTAATGACATGAAATAGCGTTACGTGTTAATATTTTTATTTAATATGCAAGAAAAATCGTCCATTTTATTTAAAAATTCCAAAGAGATAAATAATTCCTTACCAATTTATCGATTGATATGAGTAAAACTCAGGATCGTACCCATAGTACTTATCGAAGAAAACAGTGTTAATTTTTCGGGGATTATTTTATAAGAAATGTATATATTTGGGA
Organism: Periplaneta americana; assembly: GCF_040183065.1. NCBI lineage: Eukaryota > Metazoa > Arthropoda > Insecta > Blattodea > Blattidae > Periplaneta > Periplaneta americana. Next base: position 61,660,364 of record NC_091127.1, on the reverse strand, counting down.
CTAATATGGTATTAGATTAATTAAAATATGTCTCAGTAAAACGTGCAGAGGAGTCCGTATAAGCCAATTTCTATCTCACGCTTTTCCAATTCACCGCGGGCTAAAGCAAGGAGATGCACTATCAGGAGAAATGAGGTAGATTTATAGTGAACGGGTGTGAGTTATAGTGAACGTCCTAAATTGCTTGTAATGGGGTCTAGGCTAGCGTTTTGAGGTTAATATAGTAAGTACAATTCTACGGAATAATAAGGGTTTAATTAATGTTTTGTTATTTGAAGCGTTGTCAGAGAAGTGAATTGTGTCAGTGAAGTGTGTTTGTGTCAGTGAAGTTTTATAGTTTATAGTGGTAGCGCAAAGTTTTTGAACAGTGAAATGTTTTTGAAGTGTTAGTGATATCATGATAGTGTAAGTGAAATGTTTCATAATTCCAGTGCAGTGAGTGAATTGATAGCGAAATGAGTGTGGTGCTGTAAGGTACTTGTGCATGTAGAAACATATCATATATACTCGTGGTTTTAAGTTCGAACTTAGGATTAAGATATATACTAGATTTGTCCACACCTGTGGAGCAACGGTTAGCGCGTCTGGCCGCGAAACCAGGTGGCCCGGGTTCGATTCCCGGTCGGGGCAAGTTACCTGGTTGAGGTTTTTTCCGGCGTTTTCCCTCAACCCAATATGAGCAAATGCTGGGTATCTTTCGGTGTTGGACCCCGGACTCATTTCACCGGCATTATCACCTTCATCTCATTCAGACGCTAAATAACCTAAGATGTTAATAAAGCGTCGTAAAATAACCTACTAAAATAAAAGAATATAAACTAGATTTATTTTAAATATTATTTTAAGTGATCGTGCTTCATTTAATTTAGGATGTTCCTTGTTATTATTATTATTATTATTATTATTATTATTATTATTATTATTATTATTGCTGGTAAAATTCATGTTCTGGGAATAATAAGTTAATTAAGTAGTAGGCCTAAAATATCGCTGCAATCGAAAAGTATTGGGAATAAATTTGAATAAGGAACAAAAAAGTTTCCTTCCCAGGCAGGATTCGAACCACGAAATTCTTAGTTACCAGTCTATCGTGCTTTGGAGTGAACAACGCTCTGATATAAGTTACAAGGGTCGGTCCAGTTTTTTTTTGCCACTACTGTACAATATATATATATATATATATATATATATATATATATATATAGGGACATCATTTTATTTTTACTTCAATTTTTATTGTACCTGAGTTTTTGAATGTACTTCACTCTCACCCCTTCTACTAATGAAGTTCAACCGTCCTCCACACAGATCCAAGACCGCATATACAGTCATAGTAAACAGTACGTTCCAAAAATATGTTCGAGTTTTCCAGTGACGAAAGAGCTTTCAATATTGAATCATTTTCGCCCAGGTACTGTCGTCCATTTGCCTACGTCGTATCCCGGTTAACCCCACCAGCTTTTATTCGCCAGCTAGTGGCTGGGCTGTCTTAGCTCTTTTCTGAGAACATTAATTTCTGTTAGGAATTGGACGTCTACGTAATATTATACAACTGTTTAAAATAACTTAAATAAAAAGGCCTCGTTAAGTAATTAACTGTCACGACCCTACGACATAACCACTTGGACGGACAGGAGATAGCATTTCTGAGTAATTTTATGTTTTCGGATCGGGCAGAAGTGAAGATTGAATTTACAGTACGTAAGGTACTCTTTTATAGAGTAGGTATAGAATTATTTCAACACGAGTTACTAGTACGAGGACGAAACTGGTAATTGGGATTAGGTACAATAGTCTATAGTGCGATAATATGCACATTAGAACTGAAGCCTGTATCGAAATGAACGGCCACCATTTTCAAAAATGTGTTTAAATATCCATAAGTTATTATGATTATTTTTCAATTTAACTTCATTCTCTATATTGTACGCCAATGTCTGTAGACAGTATAATATACACTGCATAATGAATACATCCAAATGGACAGCTCAGTTCGTGAGTAAAAACATTCATTGTTAATACTGTACTGTATTTTGATTAAAGAAAAACCTAATGAAAATGATCAAACTCGAATTCTCGATATTTCCTAGTTTACGTAAATGGATGAACTACTTTTCTTCCCTCCTATACGTAGTAAAGTGATTTGTTTGTATATTACGCCAGTATCATCGGACTCCAGTCGTGGAAGGGGATAGCAAACGGCGTTGATCCGAAGGTATAGCCAGGTTAATATTAAAAATGTTAGTAAAAATAAAATGATGTCCCTGTATATAAATGTATGCATATGACAATGACGGTGGAAGAGAGTAGGCCTCATAATCTTCTCTGAGTCTTTCTTTTGTTAACTAAGAGTTTCACCAATTTAGTTGTTACAAAACACTTATTATGAATATTGTGTCGGTATAATGATTTTATTACATTAATTAAATACGCCTATATTCCATACTTCATTAATAGTTCGTCTAGAATATTACAATAAATCGTTATATACCATATATACACGAACGTACAGAGTGGTCATCGGAATACCATAAATCATTTTATTGCTGCCAGGGATGGCGAGAAGAAAGTGAGTATTAGAATCGAATTTTGTAGCATTAGAATAGTTCGTAGAATAAGCATGTCAAAAGACTATATGTCCTCTCAATGATAAATTGAAAACTATCACAGAAAGTAGTTCACAGTATATACACGCGTTTATCTGTGATTCTAGATCAGCAGCCATGAGCTGAGAACCAGCATTGGACACGACATCGATTATTATACCGAGTTAGACCATTCTTGCATCCATTAATTAATTTACTGCCCACTTAACTGGCCCTAGAGAACGGCTGTTCTTGAACTTACTGCTAATTGGCTGTATGCATTGTGCAGTCCTCCGGTTCTATGGATCAATCTAATGCTACCACTAGCTGCTAGTATGGAGTTCATGCGTTGGAAGTGATTTACCTTGAGGAATTACCAACCGGCAAAGTTTTCCAGGAATCGGATATCATTATTTCCGATACGCTATGATTTGTCCAATATTTATTTTCTTTCTAATTTCACGTTATGAGTACTAGAAGGGGAAAGTACGGTATTATAATGCTTCAATATAACATTAATGGAAATACTTGTTTTCAGCAACTCTTACACTGAAAAATTGTTTTTGGCATATCATCTCTTTATTGCTTCTGTCCTGCTTTTTCATATATGTCTCTGTTAGTCCATTCTATAGAGTCTGGTCCTTCTGTGTCTGTGCACATCGATTTATTTTATTGAAAATATGTTGTTCGTATTAGTGTCGTGCAATGTTCGAACATGAGAGGGAATAGCTAGAGACTACAAACTTCGCTCTACTCTTTAATTAAGCAACCAACAATACGTAGTAGTAAAGCATGTAAACTAAAATAGCCGAGTTAGTTGAAAACCGGTTAGAGGCCTTATGTTCTGTTAATGTTTTCCGAGTATCTGTAGAACCGAAGCTCGCTTTGCGTTTGTTCAATCTTTCCCCTTCCTTACATATTATGTTCGTTGCCTTTCTCCTTAGCTACTTCTCTCTCTGCGCCTTTAAGCTTTACCTTCATAAGAATGGCAGGCACATATCTTGCGAAATTACGCACAGTAATGATTATAGGTAATTTTTCCTGTAATTAATATGACCAAACATTCGCAGAAATGAACGTATAAATAAACAAATAACATATATGAAAAAACTCATATGTTCATAGTACCGACTAGTATTGTAAAATATTAAAGCATAAAAGAGGAAACTAAGAGAATACAAACTTAGTCTTATTCTATATATGAAACATTAATCGCAAGAGATGTACTTAAGTCCTTAAGCGGTTAAAACATGAAGAGGTAGGAGTAGGTGACAGCAAATATTTTTATAACAAGGTAAAACAAACAAGATAGGCCTTAATTTACATACCGAACATCGGCGAATATCGAACTTCGTAATACTTGACTAACTTGAACCGAAGAAGACGCCTGTAATACACGTCACTAATACATTCATCATCCATATACTCACACAAATATTGTTACCCAGCAACTGTTATTTGTTTTAATATTATATGAAGAATGTAATTATACTGGGCGATTCACGAGGATTTACCGTCCTTTACGGAGCTTATTTCCGAAGACATTCTGAGCAAAAAATGTCATATAAACATTGGTCTTATACTCAATATTTACAGAGTTACGTTTCGTTATTGGAACGCATTGCTGTGAACGCGTGATCTTGGTCAGCGTGCAGTCAGCAGCCAGCGCGAACGCTACGGAAATCAAAGATAGCCGTATGCAGTTACGTACAGCGACGAGTGCCGTTCACAAGCGTGCGGGTAAATATACTGAAGCGGACGGCGACATTTTTAAAAATGCGTTGTAAACTCTCCAAGACTGTAAATTAGGATGCAAAATTGAACTGATAATAATTGTTGTGATACGTGCGTAAGAAATATGTAATTCTCTAGTTAAAATAGAAAAAGATGTTTGTACGAAGCAACTAAGCAGTTCATAGCACATTTTTAGCTTCATAATACTTGCGAATTAAAGAAACGATACTTCTGAATGGTTCATTCTATTGTATTATTCTTTTACCTTCAAACTAAAGTAAAAAAGAATTTTACAAACAACTTTAAATTGGTGTAACTATGAAAATATTGAGAATAGGAACAATGTTTATATGACATTTTTTGCTCAAAATGTCTTCAGAAATAAGCTCCGTAAATGACGGTAAATCCTCGTGAATCACCCTGTAGATATTTTCTATCGATAATTGGTGTAGTAATGTACAGGTACGGTCATGAATTTTTAAAACATAATGTGATGTACCTATATGTACACTATTAGAAAAACGTTTTCTAGTAAAAATACTTCATAAATCCCAGAAAAGAGGCAGTGCGCATGATCAGACATACAAAGAAAGAAAACTAATTTTATTACCTCAACTAGTCGTTCTCATGTGTACCAGGTCGCTCGTCCTCTAATCTGGGACTTTTGTCTCAGACTGTACATCTATTTCTGTAAATGTATAATCATAATTTTGTAATAAAAATTACCTGTTTTTACATCTAAATAAAACTACACAAGATTTGTTCTCAAATACTTACGTAGTTAAAAATATGAAGGGATGGGAGGGGAGGGTAGAAGAGGCCAGCGAATTTCGAGGAGCAAGTTTAAGCTAGCACAATAAAAATGAATGCACAATACATTCAAATTAATACAGAATACAATAATGCCTCGCAGTAATATTACTTCCACCGGGTTTTTGCCCATTTGCAGTGTAAATAAATATATAACTTACATGTACGATAGTCGTAACGTTGGAACTGTTAAGATTAGTGTGATACGTCAATATGGTTATAATGATAAGTGTATGATGACACCTATGTATCAACTGTATCAAAGCTGAATACTAAAACTACTAGAAATACCACTCCACACATCATTTCTTTATTCTTCATCTTTCACTGTTGCTACTTCTCTGCCGCCTAAAGTCAAGGGCTGCCGAACTTTAACTTCTTTCAAATGTAAATTATATAAATATCTTATGATGAGTTGCCAGACCTAACGCGTTGCAAATATTTAATGCAATGTATTCCACTGTATTTATTTTTATTGTTTGTTTCTTATTTTTATTGTGTAATCATGTAAATTGTGTTTATTTATCACTTAACATCAATATGTATCCTACTGTGCTTTCTTTTATTAATATTAGTCTATTATTTTGTTGTGTACTTTTCATTCAGTTGTCGGTTTCTGGTTTAATTGTGTGAATCCTACTTTTTTTACTAATATGTATTCCGATGTGTTTTTTTTACTGTGTACATTTTTATTGAATTATCGGCTTCTGTTTTTATGTGATTCTTATTTGATTCTAACAACATTAATATGTATCCCACTATGTTTATTTTTATTTTATGAGGTAAATTTTATGTAACTACCTCTTTTGATCTCATTATGTACCTAAATTGTATCAGTATGTAATTACTTAATTCCGATCCAGTTGTTATTCAACTATGTAAACAAGTTTTAATCTGGTTGAGTGTAAGAGAAGGCCTTACGGCCTTAACTCTGCCAGGTTAAATAAAGCCATTGTTATTATTATTATTATTATTATTATTATTATTATTATTATTATTATTATTATTATTATTATTATTAAAGTATATTTAACAGTGAACACAACTGTATTCTATTTCGAAGTGAAACTAATGCAGTACTATCATATTGCATAAGAATGGAAATATAATGAAACGTTGTATAATACCATATAGTATCCCTATAATCTGAAGCCCCTTATAGTTCTCAACAAGTCTAAAATTTTCAACGCAGATTTAAAGATTGATTCCGGGAACTCATTGAAAGTTGAATATTCGCAGTTCGGCATAATAATAGCTTTCAGTTTCAGACTATAATCTGCCGAGCACTGCTCTGAAAAGAGCCATTAACTTGCTCAGTACTTATTATATAATTCTTCAGAGAAAATTTTCCTTATCCAGGATAATGACTGCCATTTCTCCGTATTCTAGAATATTTATAGTTACAAGACCTCTTTAATACATTCAGCAAATGAAATAAAGGAACAAGATTTCAATTATTATTATAAAAATTCATTGAGGTATTTCGTAAAATCAATTTACCTTCGGCCAGTCCTTGTTAAGATAATTACCGTCTATACGTCATATTTCCACAGTCTTAATCATATAAAACTAAATTCTACGTAATAAATTTCAAGATTTTATAATGGGTTCGTTTTGATAGCATGTAAAAGTGGAACAAAAGAGTCCAGCAAACTTTTTTTCAACAAAGAATATTATTCCCTTACAACCTGACAGATTTTTATACAGTATGAACCCTAAGTAATGTCATTAATTTCAGGGTGTTATTCTTCGAGACACTTCAAATAAAATGTTTAATACAATTCTGCTCGTTTTTGCTTCCATTTCGAGATAAAAATTGTTTTATATGAAACAATTCATAGCGTGTTTTGGAAAATCCGTTGATTTATGTATGTATGTATTTATTCACACTGCAAATGGGCATATACCCGGTGGCAGTGGTAACTAATTACACTCAATATGACAATAATAAACACAACTAATAAAAACAATAATTAATAATAATAATAATAATAATAATAATAATAACAAAGAGCATCCTAAATTAAATGAAGCATGGTCACTTAAAATAACATTTAAAGTAAATCTAATTTGTATCTTAACTCTAAGTTCCAACTAAGACCAACGATTATGACAGGTTCATACCTGCACAAGTACCTTTCGGCACTACACTTATTTCGCTGTCAACTCACTCATTGCACTGATTCTATCCTGATTTCACTAACACTTCTAACCATTTCACTGTTCAAATACTTTGCACAGCCACTTCACTGACACAAACACACTTCACTTACACAATAGACTTCATTGACACTACACACTTCACTGACACAACACACTTCTTCACTGATAGAACACTTCAAATAACAAGATATCATTTAGACCCTTTAAATAATGTGTATAATATACTACAGTCTATTAGTAAAGTCCTTAAGTCTATTTTTAAATACAATTTTTGGTTACTGGTAAAGCCTTTAGTAAGTCTGCAGGTAAAGCATTCCAATCCCTGATATACGATTGAGAAAAGAAAACTTTCCAGTGTCCATCCTCTGTCTTCTTTCCCTCAATTACTATGAGTGGTCGTTCCTTGAAGAGTAATTTGGCGGCTGCAATCTATTTTTTATTTCTCTCCAGGCAGGCTTACCTTTGTATGTTTTGAACATTGCGCTTAATCGAATTGGCGTTCTCCGGTTCGTGAGTGTGTCCCATTTTAATGGTGAATTATTACGACAACACTTGAGAGCCCGTTTTTGAATCTTTTCCAGTGTCTTAATATGTTCTATTCTGTAAGGATCCCAACATGCAGCAGCATATTCCATTACTGGACGAACTAGTGATTTATGTGCAATCTCTTTGGATTTATCAAAGCCTTTTCTTAGTACCCACATCACAAAGTGTAACGCCTTCCATGCCTTTCCCGCTGTGTCAGTAATGTGTTCCCCCCAGCTGAGATCGCTGGTAAATGTTATTCGTAGATATTTACATTTGTTAACTTCCGGAATGGTTTCATTTATTACTCAATATGATTAGTCAATTTAAGAGAACAGCGTATTATGATAATAAATTATTGAAAGAATTTTGTGTTTATCCTTCAAATGTGCAGAAATTTTATCTGAACAAATGTAACTTTTTGTTCTGAAAATGAATTTTTAAATATTAAAATTTTTTCGGATTAAATTTCTGCACATTTGAAGAACAAAACAAAAATTCATTCAATCATTTGTTATCATAATACACTGCTATCTTAAACTGACTGAGCATACTTGGAATTAAATTCATGGCTTTCCCAAAATACGGTATGCAATGTTTCATATAAAACCATTTTTAACCCGAAAAGGAAGCAAAAACAAGCAAAATTGTATTAAAGGTATTTGTTTGAAATATCTCAAAGAGTAACCCCCTGTATATTAATGACATTACTTACGGTTCACTCTGTATATAGAGCAACATACGAAACGGCTTGTTACTTAGGAAAACGGACCTATGAAATGTTGAAAAAAACCAAATCCATATGCTTCATTTAAACCAAACCACGAATGAATAAATATTAATGGAAAAGATTAACAGTACAAATTGTTATTTTGAATTGTGTTGCATATGAAACATCTCAAGTGAGAAAAGACGGAACACAAAATAAAATCGATCATCTTAATCCAATATTCTGAGAGGGGAGCAATGATTCATTATTCATATGTTGGGTAGTTAGCTCGAAAGTTGCACATTGTCAGATCGGATATTTGTTCAGTTCACTGAGAGGTATTGTTATTGATTTTCAGAATAGAAAATATAAAACTACGTATTGTATGAATTTTATATATAATAAACAGGTACCTTTTCCAATTTGAAAATGTTAACAATCATGATATTTTCCTAATGTGCTAAATATTTATTTATTTATTTGTTTATTTATTTATTTATTTATTTATTTGTTTATTTATTTATTATGATTTATTTATTTATTCGTTCATCCATTTATTCATTTACTTATTTATTTGTAATCAGTTTGCACATATTGACAAAGCATGCATATTTAAGTATAATATTCTACATAACAACCAAGTAAAAATAAAGATGCATTCTGAGAAATATTTGAGAACGTTTTGAAGGGAACTTAAATATTGTGAAGAACATCGATATATTTAATATGCGACATTCTCAGAATGGAAAAGTAGGTAATGTTTTAAAAGCCAGTCCTCTAAGAAATGGTTGTTATCATGTGGAGAATTTCATTCCTAAGCAAATTCTGTCGCTTTTGAAGTCTAACTTTTGAAATCCAACTTGGACTGATGCTTATTATAATACAGATTGCGGCTTAAAATTAATAAAAAAATGGTTCGATTTAAATTCACTTGTAATTAATAAAGATAAAACAATAGCTTTCCCATTTTTTTAAATAATAAAGGTAATGAAACAATTTCATCTATACTACAAATTAAAATGCATAATTCTGATTGTTACGATATAAATTGCAATTCTTCAATTATTATTGAAATTAATGAGTTAAATACTTAGGTATAATTATTGATAATCATTTAAAATGGAATAATCATATTCATTATATTTGTAATAAATTACGTAAAACATTGTTACTTTGTTATTCTAAGAAATATTTTGTCACTTAACTGTTTACCTGTAATTTATTTAGCATTATTTCAATGTATATTTATGTATGGTATTATAGGTTGGGGTGGAACTTATAAATCCAACCATTAGCCGTTAATTTTGCTACAGAAAAAAGTATTAAAATTTGTTTTGAAAAGCAGAAAGATTACCCAACTGAATTCTTGTTTAAACATTTCAAAATTTTCAACATTAAACAAATGTGTTATATTACTTTTTAAAATATTTTCATGGAAATTTTATTAACTTTGAAAGGTATATACATAAATATAGAACCAAAAATATGAATTCTCTGCGTTTGTCTGAACCGAAATGTAAAACCAATGCAGCTTTTTATCATAGCATGAGTCAAGGTCCCAGATTATTAGACACATTTTATTCCAATAATATTTCAACCACGAATCCTCTCCAAATTAATAAAAAAATAAAAAAAAATATATTGGATTTATAGTTTGGATTTAAACATATTAAACAAATTTCAATCTGTATTCACTCTCAATTTTAATTTTATTTTTGTCTGGAATCCCCTCCTGAGCACGAGTCTTACTCATTCAGGAGTGGACTAGTTTATCTTTCATTGTATTTATTAATTTGTATTCATTTCAAACTTAGCATCAATAAAAATAAATAAATCAATCAATTAAAATTGTCAGACACTCATTAGAATACCACGAACTGTGTAATATGCCTATGGATACCGTACGCTTGACAATCCGGAAAAAGAAGTTAGTATGAACTCTCCGAAGAGTCCGGTTTCAAGACTTTCCAGTTAATTGTTAATGGCATGGACTGATAATTCTGCTCCGCACCAGTTTTCTTCATGTTTGAAGTTGACTGGCTCCCGTAGTATATCTTTGCTGTATATGAACGTAGTCTCATCCGAGCCCGATGCGATGCTTCAAGTAGCAGAGTTTCAGACCATGGCTTATTCATAAACAATTAATGAACGACATCATGTACGCGAAGTGCGGCGACGGATATCATGGGGATATCCCATGTCCCAATGGAGAAAACTGCATCAATTGCAACGGAGACTAAACCTGAAATTGTAAGCAATGTCACCGATATTTTGAGTTTTAAGACTTAGAACAGTTGCTTGTTAATATCATATATTTTGAGAGTAGGAAAACAAACATTATTACGACCTGGAAATTCATAATGGAAAACCCATATATGCGGTGGTCGTGAACAAACCAATTCACGGTGGAATAATTAAACGCAAACGTCACATCTGACTCAAATAAAGCCTATCACTAACGTACGGCTAATTCTATGTAAACATACGTACATATAGGCTTGTGATACAGTCGACTTGCATCAGGAATGTGGTGTTATCAGAGATCTCTGAAATGTCTCACCGTATAACTTCTAACAGTTTTGAAAAGAAAAGAAGTTCGCAGTAAAGACGCCTAAATTTTATGTTTATATACGAAGAACTATAGCAGTTACTCAATCATGACAAACCAGGACCTCTGGTCTGGATAATTTCAAAGCCATCGGGATGATAGACTAATGTAAATAATACATTACCCTTTTCAGGATTATGAACTAGTCTGATTGTTGGGAATAGGGCCTATAGGTATTTGTCATTTATGTTAATATGAATCCACACCGTTGCATTTAAAGTAAATCATGCCCGCATTCAGTTTAAAAATTCATGTTTATATAGAGTCTTCAAGTACACGTTCATCCGTGAGTGTGCGACCGCTCTTGGTGGCTGGAAAAACGGTTTTCTTCCGGCAGAGTCGGATATTCGTAGCCCCTTAAGTCGAGCCCATAAATTCCTTATTCAAATTATAAAAACCACCCACCTTTGTCATAGATGATATTGGAAATTATGTCCTTGTGTCGCCACACATCTCTAAAATATTTTAAGTTGCATTAACACGCATTTGTTCTTCTGAAATGGCTGCAATTTTCATTTTGTATTGTCTTTCAGTTCTTCCAACGTATACGGGTTTCGTCGGAAGTGACAAGCTAAGTATATTTCTTTAGATATTGGCTTTGTCGGTAATGTGGGGAAGAATTACCTGCATCTAATGTAACGCAGAATATAATAGGCTGTCGGAAAACGTGATTCCTCTATAAGAGCATCACGACTTGAAAAACTGCCTCTTACAAAGTTCAGGATTTCTCATTGCCTTCTAATACAGGACAATCTCTTGGCAGTTTTCCTCCAAATCGTGAAAATTTTCGTGTTATTCTTTCGGTGGAACTTAATTTATTAAATTGTTCCAAATATTCTTGCGCTCGGAGACAGAAGATATTCTTTGTAAAAAATCTTAAATTTGTAAAGATTATGCAAAAAATGTTATGTACAAGGTGACCATTTTCTATATGCAACGTACAGCGGTATTCTGATCTTATGTTGTTAATCTGTGGGACAGAGAAACACATAGTCTATGACTAAAATAAGAGAGCGATCGTACTGCACAGGTGACGTAACAGCGGCGCGCTGTGTATTAGTAAAAGCAACTGCCGTTCCACAAACGGAATGGTCGAGCAATATTTCATATTTCATCTGGAAGTCAATTTAAATATTGCAATTTTACTGGATAGTAAAGGCCTACATCGCGATATTTCAGCCGTTACTTTTTTGTCCTCAAAATCAGCAGATCAATTTACTTCTGAAGAACGAACCTTCGGAATACTTACATCCGAATATTTTGTTTCATAATACATCCTTATATTTCTGCCTTTAGTTTTTCGTTGTCCAGATCAATTGAGGTCATCAGAACCATAGTGATCTAAGTAAAATGGAAGACGTTCTGAGATATTTAGCTTTGAAGGTTGGGGGATAGCATACCTTCAGTTCAAGTAGTAATCTTTTTGCCCAACATAATGCAAGTCAGTAATGGCGTTTATACATGTCAATTACTCTTTACCTCACTAGATACAGCATTTAGGTATAGTCCAGTGTAATCTTTTCATTTTTCATAATTTTGTTACTTATAACACTATGGTTCTAACAGTCTGAATTTACATCTGGACAATGAACATCCGGAGTCCTTACATCCGAATATTTTATTTGTTTTATAATTCATCCGAGTATTTCTGCCGTTAGTTTTTCATCCTCCAGATCAGCAGATCAATTTACATCTGGAGAATGAACCTTCGGAGTCCTAACATCCGAATATTTTGCATTATCATAGAACTCGACACTTTACATTTTACGTAAAGATTAATTTTTGGTCCTACAGAATATATCTGTTATGGTTAACAATAGTTATTAGAAGACAAAATTGGCTCCGGTGCCTGGGATCGGCGCAATTGTTAATACTTATATCAACATAGCCTATAGGCTATGTCAAACTTGGAGTCAGGCAACAAAGGAGAAAAAACACTAGAGGAGAGGGATTCGAGCCGGTGTTGTGGATTGAGCTCCGGCGTAGCTCAGTGATTAGAGCACTCGATACGTAGAACCGAGGATCCGGGTTCGATCCCCGGCGCCGGAGCGAATTTTTCTCCTCTAATAACCATTAAAAACCACTTTACATTTTGTCATTCTTTTTATAACACGATGTAGATATGGCTGTTTCCGTTGTTTTAGATCTATGTATTAGCAATAGTTATAGAGTTAACAATGTATTTAAACAGATGTCACATTATTTTATCTGTTTTTTTTTTTCGAGACTTTCAGTTTCCCATTTATTTTATTGTTTCTTTTTCATATTGTTACCATTTAATTTATATCCTGCTAACTTTTACTACTAGATAACAAATATTGCCGATGACGCGCCCCATTAAACCTACTACTACTAGGCCTATTACTACTACTACTACTACTACTAGGCCTATTACTACTGCTACTACTACTAGGCCTACTACTACTATTACTACTACAACGCCTACTACTACTAGGCCTACTACTACAACTACTATTACTAGTACAAGTACTACTACTACAACGCTTACTACTACTAGGCCTACTAATAGTACTACTACAACGCCTACTACTACTATGCCTACTATTACTACTACTGCTACTACTACTAATACAACTCCTAATACTACTACTACTATTAGGCCTATTACTACTACTACTGCAACGCCTACTACTAGGCCTACTACTACTACTACTACTACTACTCTACTGCTGCTACTACAACGCCTACTACTACTGCTACTCCTACTGCTACTACTACAACGCCTACTACTACTTCTGCTACTACAACACCTATTACTACTAGGCTTACTACTACTACTACTACAACGCCTACTACTACTGCTACTACTACTCCTACTGCTACTACTACTAGGCCTACTACTACTACTACTACTGCTACTACAACACCTATTACTACTAGGCTTACTACTACTACTACTACTACAACGCTTACTACTACTACTACAACGCTTACTACTACTACAATGCCTAGTACTACTACTGCTACTACTACTACTACTGCTACTACTACTACTAAGTCTACTACTACTACCCCCCTACTACTACTACTACCGCTACTACTACTCCTACTACTACTACTACTACTACTATCATCACTATCCACTACTACCACTATTAATACTACTACTACTACCACCACCACGAATTAGTTATGTTGTTTTTAAATCTCTTATTTAGCGATAATGTTATCAAATCCTGGCTATGTAGCGTGGTTGGAATTAGTTTCATTGTTTTATAGTGACATGAGGAAGTTATAACGTTACTGTATTACTCAATTGGAGTTGAACATCGGCAATATAAATTTACCGTTTGTATACATTGATACGCTGTTGGTTTTATGCAATTTAAACCCAACTGCTCATGGATGTTATGAGAGTACAATTTCATCTCTGTAGTGGGAATATCATCGCAAAACTGCAGTGTACATCATAACTCCAATAGCATTCTATTGTTTACAGACAATATTTGTAAAACTATCATTGCTGACCCGTTGACCCAGTAAATCAATTGTTGGTGGTTGAATTGTATATAAAGTGAGTCATTTAAAATAAAACTTCCAATATAGGCTATTTCACATAGTTTTCTTGAATACCTGGTCTATTATATAATATTTAGTATGGAGTTATGTTCGAATATGATTGTAAAATATATTATTCTGTACGAAGGTACAAAACTATTACAAATGATTCCAAGACATTGGAGATAAATTACTATACTTCAGCTTTAAGTACATACAAGGTGGATGTTTAAGTGTGAAAATTATTCCATGAACTGAGTTTAAAAATTTTAATACTATTTGAATACTTTTCTGATAAAAAATACTGGACCCTAACGGTTAACACTTATTTGATAAGTACTATCAATACGATTCTGATTTTTACTCTTATCATTAGATAAGCAGATAAGGAATAATTCCGTGATTTTCGGGAAAAGGGGGTTAAGTCCTTTTTTTCGTGCAGATGGTATTTTGTACCCCAGATGAACACGCAAGTTAAATTATACAAGTGAGTGTGCAAAAATCAAAAGCATAGGTACTAGCATTTGATGTGTTTTATTTGTGTAGCAAATTATTTTCAATCAGGGTCTGAAGTTTAATTTTCATGTATCTCAAAACTCATTTTTATGACTTATCTCCCTTTACCTTAACAGCACAGAATTTATCTCTTGGCAAGTCTTTAATAAAATAGACGGTTATCTTGCAAATTAAATAAAGTTATTAACACACATAGTTATTTCCTAACAATAGGAAGTCTGGCATTCCTTCTGCAGCGATAAGGGACGGACTGCTGCCACAGTCTAGTATATACAGTGATGAAGCTCAATATGTAGGAAATATGCATCCATAAATAGTTGCTAACCACTAGGATCACTACTATCGCCCCATTAAAAACAATGCGAAATAATACCGGCACAGTCTATTGTTCCTAGTACCCTCAAAACTCAAGCTTCGTGACTGTATATACTACACTGTGCTGCTGCTATACGGACTTGAGTTCGTATGTGTACTTTTTTTCCTCGCTGTTATTTATACTCGCTTTAACATCTTTGGTCATATCGCGAGATGTGTGTATTTGTAGATGATCTTGCGATGTGATGTTGCCAAATTACGCAGACTATGAGACTAATTTTGTAGTTAAACAAGCATTTTATTACACAACACATAATAGGTTATTTATTTATTTTACGTATAGTATTGCCCCTTGTAATGTATGTATGTCTGAATTTTTTTTTTTATTTTTATTGAACAACATGCTCCAACAAGGTATGAAGCAACAATCAAAAAGGAAAAGTTAAATTCCTGGAAGGAATTCTGCAACATGACTTCATCAGCTAACCCATGGAACGAAGTATACAAATTAGCAACGAGAAAACGATGTATGTATGTATGTATGTATGTATGTATGTATGTATGTATGTATGTATGTATGTATGTATGTATGTATGTATGTATGTATGTATGTATGTATGTATGTATGTATGCATGCATGCATGTATGTATGTATGTATGTATTTTTATATATTAGTTGAACGGCATGTCCCATTACAATAAAGGTAATACTACATGCCTTGCTACCTGTATGTTTACAATATAACACATTATGTCTCGTTTCTGTCACTCTCTAGGCGTATGTAGGTCTGTTATTCTGTTGTGAAAATTTGAGTCTTTCATTTTATCTATTGCCTACTCTTATCTATCCTAGATTAAATTATCCTAAGTTTACTCGTCTAAATTTATAACACTGACATAGTTTATGAATGTATGCGCATGTTCTTGCATTATTTTAAGCTTTGTGAAAGTCCACTAGCCAGTTTTTCGTAACATTTCCCGCTGGAACGCTAGTCTTTCTTTGTCCATTTTCGAAAAGGAGGTGGTCGACGGTCTGTTCCTCTGCTCCACACGTACACGAAGGATTGTCCCTCAGCTTGAATCTGTATAAGTAGGCACCGGTATTTCCATGTCCAGTTAGAAAAGTTGTGACCTTTCCATTAAGTGGAATATTAACGCGTAACCTCTCTTTTACACTGGGGAAAAACGATTTTGTCACTGCACATTTTTCGTGGTTTGCCACTCACTTTCCCACTTAACCACACTTTCTTCCTGAAGTTCTCGCATGATGTCGCTGACTGGTATACTGTCGAAGCTCACTGGTAACTCGTTGTTACTTGCTGCCTGCTTTGCCAAGTGGTCGGCCAGCTCGTTCCCCGCAAGTCCAACGTGTGCCTTGACCCATGCGAAGTGAATAGCACAGTTTAGTGTTTCCAGCTTTCTTGTCTGTTTTCTAATTTGTTCTATCAGGTGGTGATGGTTGTTGAAATTTCGTAAGGAATCGAATGTGATTCTGCTGTCGGTTTGAATGGCTGCTGATTTTGGAATATTTTGCAGTTGTTGGAGTAATTCCATCTGTTCTAGGGCTTTGAGAATGGCGTACTGTTCCGCTTGGTTGTTCGAGCACCGCCTGTGGAGTTTATATTGCAGCTGATGGACCAATTCTTGATCAATGAATATGGCGACACCTGAGCCAACTCCCGAGTCTCCCTTGCTGCCATCTGTGTAGATGTCTACTTTTTAAGTTTGATGACTTTATTTTTCTTTAATCAGGATATGTATGTATGTATGTATGTATGTATGTATGTATGTATGTATGTATGTATGTATGTATGTATGTATGTATGTATATACGTATGTATACGCGTTCATAATAGCTGACTATTTGGATGCACTATATTACCTATATACAAGAGGTGAAATGAATTATTAGTCCTTCATCTTATAGCTGAATGAAATTCACTATTTACCGCTACATTCGTAATAACCTTAGACTCTCCTTTATAGACTTCAGTTACCGCCATGAAAATTGGACAAAAACTAAATGAACAATATAGTGAAATAAAGGCAAATTAATTAAAACTATTCCGTTAGTAATAATTAGTGCTAGTGTATATGGATGTGAGAAAAAACCTTTTTAATGAATTGCGACTTTTGTTCCGCAAATACTAGGCACGTCCAGAAAGTACGTTTCCCTGGAGATGTTTAGACAAATAGAACACAACTTCATGGAACGATTTATTGGAAGAAATACAGCAATTGTTAATCTATTTTTTTAAGATATTTCCCACCGGATTGAGACAGTTATCATACCGTGGGATCAACGTTTGTATCCTTGTGTCGTAAAAGTCTGCCGACTGGAGTCGGAACCAGTGAAGCCATTTGCACCTTTCTTCACTGTGAAAATGCTGATCAGACAGGAATTTCTTGAGGTTTAAGAAATGATGGTAATAGCTTTGCCACATACTGTTCAGAGCACAACAGATCTTCTGCAGAAGTTCCGCTGGGAGGTGTTTCAATACCACCCTACAGCCCGGATCTGGCTCCCAGCATATTACTATCTTTTCTTACACTTCAATAAATTCCTGTCCGGTCAGCATTTTCACAGTGACAGCGATGCAGACGGCTATCATACACTGGTTCCGATTCGAAGCTACAGACTTCCACGACACAGTATGACAAATGTCTAAATTGTGGTGGGGAATATGTTGAAACAGATCTCAACATTAGATAAATCTGTATGAATAACTATTTCCATGAAATTGTGTTTTCTTTCTCAAAACGACCCAGGGAAACACACTTTCTGGACGTATCTTGTAACTTCAATATTGAAGAAATAGACAGAATATTTATTGCTTGATGGAGGCGAAATTATAGTATTTTTCCGGTGGAGATTTTACTTTATTCACTTTTTACTTATATGGAATTTAGCCGCTTCTTTTTCTTTTGAGAAAGAATATATTTTCGAACACGAGAATTTGATAAGCTACTGAGTTTTTGTATAGTATATGGAAACATTACTGACATGATAATGATAACCGCTGTTGTTGCAGTTACGCCAATAACTAAATGAAAGTAATTTACTCCAAATTGCCTTATTTATGGGATAAATGCAGTCACATGGTTTGTTGCATTTCATAAATAATATGTAAAATAATTATTGGTGGCAAAATTCGCTAAGCGTATGATACTGCAAATTTAATTAGCTAATTTAACTATACATAACGTACGGATGAAAAGAGTAACGATATAGCATGTACCTCTACTACACATTGATAAAAGTGTACTAATTGCATATTAACAATACTATCAAATAAATAACATGCCTATATTAATTAAATTTATTCTAGTATAGCCGTTGTCGCCAAATCACCAATTTAGTAGCTTATATGGCATAACTTGCTCTCAGTCTAAATTAGCGTTAGATATTAGACCTCGAGATGGGCGGTACGCACCGTATTCCCTCCTGTCAGATTTACTGACATTGTATCATACTGTAGATATTTGAATAGGATTAAAATTTATATTAGTGATTAGCGCGCATTCAGAATGACAGAACCAGGCTGTACAAATCTGTTCGTTTATTTCAGAACAGAGCTGTTATTTGTGAATAAATAATAATAACAATAATAATAATAATAATAATAATAATAATAATAATAATAATGATAATAATAATAATAGCCTAATGTGTCCCTTGAAGGGCAAAGGCCTCCTGCTAGAGGGTAGCTCTGTTTCACTAACGCGGTGAGCTACTCCGCGTTAGGTTGTGTCTAGTGTTTCTTTGTCTGGTTGGAGTTGATTTCGCTGTCACTTTGATTAATTTGATTTCACTAACACTTTTATTATATTGAATGCACTTTCACAGAGTCAACTTGGGATGTTTGTGGCTGGCACTGTCTTCGTTTGTAGTCGACTTCCAATTGTTCTCCATGTTCCCCTGCTTCTTGCTATTCTGGACCATTGCTGGCCTGCTTGTGTTGTGTAGAAGTCTGCCCACCTCTTCCTTGGTCTGTCTCTGTGCCGGTCTCCTGTGCGCGGGTCCCACATGGTGGCTCTGTATGTCCATCTTTCGTCTTTCATCCGCGCGATGTGGCCTCCCCACTTTCACTTCAATTTGTTTGCTCTTTGTGTGACGTTTGTTCGTGTGAATAAATATTTGCATAATATTTCGTTGTAGTTGTGGTAAGTACCATAACATTTTTTATTAATGTTGTGCAAAATTATTATAATCCATAAGCAATATCATTACAATACTTCAAGATTCTAGATAGGGTGAGCAAATTATTGTCGGACCATCAGATCTGTGCCCCCGTAAGATATGCAAACTGAACCCTAATTCCTTCTCAGCCTCGGTAATTCATTTCTCTCCCTGCATTCCTATCTCTCTCCCTTTCTGTCCTCCACTGCTCACAATTTTGAGCCTAGATTAAAGATATAAACAGTTGCGGGACAGTTTATTTGCACTCGCAGTCCAGTGTTGTCAACTCAACATGAATACTGTAGCACTGAGTGGTGAAAAAAATATTATTAAGGAAGTACGTAATAGCATTTTGCGATGAAGAGAAACAAACAGGTCAATATTTGTATGACTTGAGGCTTTCCCGGCGTTTGATATAGGATAACTCTTCTCGGGTTCTCAGCCAGCTGAGTTGGAGATTAGATTCCAAGCTTTCGACGGCTAGCTCTGCCATCTTCATCCCTGAAGAAGATAGCAGAGCTAGCCTTCGAAAGCTTGGAATCTAATCTCCAACTCACCTGGCTGAGAACCCGAGAAGAGTTATTCTAGGTCAATATTTGTTTCCTATAAACCAGGCAACGAAAATAGCAGCTGCGATCACATGTGAGGTTTATTTTATTTCAATTGATTACGTATTAAAATTACTTACTTAACTAATACTAATACATGTTACGTAATTTATATAGGCTGGTCAGAGCGCCTAATAAAGAAAATCAGAAGAGAGGGAGTCTGTGCAGGAGATGAAAAGCTAAAATCACCAGGGAAGAACCGACCAAGGGAACCTTTAATTCTCGTAGACGATATGAACCGATGTATTTTAAGATGAAAGATACAAGAATTTTATACTGTGCAGAAAGAAGTTACAACATTGAAGAAATTATTGAAGGTTGTGAGAGAAGCAATAATTTTCAAGGTTGGAGAGAAACGCTACGGAAAGTGATTCGAGACATGGGATTTAGATTAAAAAAATGTAGAAATACAAGATGTATTTTGATTGAAAGAAATGATATTGTAGCATGGAGGACCAGTTATTTATGACAGCGTTTGAGGTAAGTTTGGCAACATCCCTATACGGCAAGGTTCGTGGCCTGCTGTTTGACGTGGTGGGAGGAAAGCGGGTGGAATGGAGTGAGTACAGGCTTTAACTTTTCCAAGAACGACGACAGCGCTGAAGGGGCACAGATTCGATGGTCCGACAATACCATTAAATTAATAAATATCAACAATGGAATTTTCCCTCATTGACATTAAATACGCGACGAAATTCAAGTCGTACACGAGTCACAGATTAAACTTTTTCAGCCACAAAACACATTGAACTTTTCTTTGAAAATCTATCTTATATAAATTAATTTTAAGGAAAAAAACTATTGCATTTGTTCTATTGTTACCATCTATTGCTTCCTTCAGAGCCTCTAAGTTACAGACGAAAGCTTTCAGAGTTTTATTTTCCACTTCGCACCAGTAGGCCTATTACATTTCTACCTCTATTTATTCAAAAAGTATATTGGGTTAAAGAAATGTGGTGTTTCTAACAGCGATTTAGGATGATTTTGTCGTATCAAAGTTTGCTGATGTTTTGTATTGAAAATGAATTTAGGTATTTTTGATTAGCATTTATATCCATATATGAATATAAACAACTACTGGTGCAGTTCGACTGAACAGAATTGAAAGTTCAGTCCAATAAGGGTAGTGGGTTTGGCAGGTGAAATGAATACAAATTCTTATTGGTTATCCATCAACGAATACAGTACTGTACTTGCATTTCCTGCCCGCCCCGAGACTTGCGTATGCGCATCTAGTATTAAACCCCAGTGGGTTTCGGCAGTTCCGTCTGACAAACGACACAATTCTCAAATAGAAAAAGAAGAGTTCATTAATTTAAAATCGATGATTAAATATGGATTTCCTAATCAGTAAAATATTCTGTATCGCTACAAGACACAGAACCAATTTCCATTCAAATGGCAAATCCATTTCTTAGTGCCCGTATAGGACATGTCTAATTCTCCTACGTAAGCAGGCGAACTATAGGATGTCAAACTTCTTCTCTGTCGATCTTAAGAGCTTCCACTGTACTTGCTTTTGTTGTTATATAAGTATGCCTAGGTACGTACTAATCCATCTTGCCACCCACACACATGTATGTGTCTCCGGCAGGTGGCCAGGCCTACAAAAACTACAATGAAGAAACTTTGAAGAAAGCTGTAGACCAGTGGCCGGCAGATGCTGCAGTTGTGACGTAAGAGCCAGTCAGATCGCAAGAGCTTGGGAGAGCGAGCAGTTGAGTCTGTCTACAGTATGTCACCCAATTACAGACACGAATAAGTATGTACAAATATTAGAAGAACTGAGTCAGGAATTTGATTGCAGATTTCAAGAGTTTGCAAATCTTCAATCTGATATTTCCATATTTGCGACAACATTTTCAGTGAATATTGACAGTGTTCCATCATCATTGCAACTGGAAGTCATTGATTTGCAAAATGATATTGAAATGAAAGACCGCTTTGAAAACAAAAAGGATCTATCTACATTTTATAGAATATTTCCCCAGGCAAGATTCCCTCGATTGCATAGATTTGCTGCTAGATGTTGAGCATATTCGGATCTACGTATGTATGTGAACAGTTCTTTTCTTGTATGAAGATCTGCAAACCACAACATAGAAACCACCTGTCTGATCTGAACTTGAAACATATTCTTCGCTTGTGTGTTAGCCAGGCTATGACTCCAAATATTGCAAAATTAGTGCGCGAAAAAAGAGGAAAAAAATCTCGACAAAGCGTTTAGCTTGGGCACAGTAGTTACACAAAGTGATGGTGTGTTTCAAAAGTTGAAATACAGTATACTTTGCATACTACTCACCAAGATAGGGCCTATGTAGTTTAATCTGTATATTATGTAGAGAAATGTGTATTAAAACACTTGAACTGTTTTCAAGTTTCCGAGTAGACAAAGTGTTTCAGTATTGCTTAAAGTATTTATTTATATGCTTGTATGTTTATAGCAGTTTCGGAATTTCATTTATATATGCAAACACTTCTGCAAGTGGCTGTATTATGAGTTTAATGTTATTGTAAGTACATTAAATTTGATTACAAACCAAAATATTTTGTTACATTGATTTATGAAGGTTGTACAGTTTTGTTTTCGTACAAATGTATTGTAATTGTGCTGTTCCCATACTATCTCAGAAGAATTGATCGCGCTCTGTCAGTGCATAGACGCCGCACCACCACTGTTCAGATGAACCTTCTGTCCACGCTGTGCTCAGTATGCAGAGATTGCCGAGCAAAGAGCAAGGCGGCTACGTCGTATGACGTCACAGAGCACGGAACATGCCGGTCACTGCTGTAGACATCTTAATGAAGCGATTAAGGCTAAGAAAAGTGGTCATAAATTATTTAATTTCTATTACGGCTTTGATGAATAAACTAAAAAATAGGTACACAAAATCACTGGGGGAGCCAAAATATTTTCAACGGTAGGGGGGAGCAATAATTTGTTGACCATCTTATCAAGTTATCAGAGTTTGGGTTTAATGTGGATGAAACTGATTTTAGAATGACTGTGCGATATTATCTGCAACGCAAAGGTGTAAGTGCGCCTAAATTCAACGACATTACCCCAGCCTCTGATTGGATCAAAAGGTTTCTCCGTGGTCACCCTGTATTAACGGTGAGGTTTGCGCAAAATATTAAGAACGTACGAGTTTGCATCTCAGCAATACGAATGGGAGAGCATTTTGAGGAAAATTGATCCTCCGAAACCAGTATCGGTGAAGAAGAACAACTATTTTTCAATCCTAGAGTTGAGTTATTACTACTGCAAAAAATAATTCCTTTGTTATTGCTTGTTTTCCAGTTTTTGTGTCAGCTCTTTACTCCTAAAATTACTTTAAAAATATGAAAATAAATGCAAATTTGTATGGAATTGTATTATTCGCCTAGTTTATATCTTTCATCTAGTCCACACCTGTGGAGTAGCGGTTAGCGCGTCTGACCGCAAAACCAGGTGGCCCGGGTTCGAATCCCGGTTGGGGAAAGTTACCTGGTTGAGGATTTTTCTGGGGTTTTCCCTCCACCCAATATGAGTAAATGCTGGGTAGCTATCGATGCTGGACCCCGGACTCATTTCACCGGCATTATCGCCTTCATTTCATTCAGACGCTAAATAACGTGAGATGTTGATACAGCGTCGTAAAACAACCTACTAAAATCCTTTATCTACTGAAAATTATTACTTTTTATACATAGAAATTATCATTGTTTATTGAGATTCATTTTTCTGTGACAATATTGGGGTGACATTGTCTCACTATTTCCTGTGAAGGTTTATTCAATGGTTTTTGAGACCATTTCACCCCAGGTCGAAGTGAGATTGTCCAATTTTGTTTAGAAAAAAATACGTGGATTTAGGAATTTTCAAGAACTTTGAAAAATGTCTTTAACAAACACAAAACAGTTTGAGAATAATATTCTAGAAATTTACAAAAATATTTTTCACATAATAAAAAAGTTTTAAAGGGAAAAAAGTGTTGAAAATGAGACAAAGTCACCTTGGTTGACGGCACTTTTTATCTTATTACATTGCTCTCTTTTGCATCAGTTGCATTTATGCCAATTTCAGATACAATTCTTTTATAAAAATAATTCCTTATTGTTGTTATTTCTCACTCAGAGCTTTAGAAGTCGTCGTTGTCCTCCAGTGGATACCTTCGCATGTTGGTATTTCCGGGAATGAGATTGTGGACTCCCTACCAAAAAAAGGGGCTGAAATATTGTCGTATCACAACTTGAAACAATTAGTTAACCGCTCATTTAAGAATGAGTTTCTCTCAGATCTTCAAATAAAGACTGATGGCAAGAAATGGGCTGGTCTTGTTGACAAGTCAAAGATACTTCCTGATCATCCCCGTAAAGAGACTGTAGCTGCCATAAGGATTGCCATAGGACACGTCTGCCTGGTGGAATATTTATATAAACTGGGTATTTTACCATCACCCTAGTGTGTTGTTTGTAATGAGGAAAATTCTATTATGAATTGGGAACACGAAAAACTTGTAAATTTTAAATCCTCTATGGGGACTTTGTAGTGGTCTGCCAGAAACCAAAATATGTTGTGGAATCAATCTGATTGAGTATTAAATACATACATACATACATACATACATATAATTGTTATTTTTGTATATTGAGTATGCTTTTTCTGTAGTATGGGCACCCTCTGATTGGAGAAGCTTGTGTAGAATAAAATACCTACCTCATATATGAAATTATAATCTACAGAATTCAAAATTATTTTTTTAACTTGGTTATTTAACGACGCTGTATCAACTACGAGGTTATTTAGCGTCGATGAGATTGGTGGTAGTGAGATGATATTTGTCGAGACGAGGTCGAAGATTCACCATAGATTACCTGACATTTGCCTTACGATTGAGGAAAACCTCGTATAAAACCCAACCACGTAATCAACCCAAGCGGGAATCGAACGCGCGCCCGAGCGCAACTCCGGATCGGTAAATTCAAAATTACATTCAAATCTTCTACAAATATAATCTAAGAGTTAGACACCACAAACTTTAACGCATTATCTGACTCGTTAAAAAATTGGAGGACAAATGTTCTTAGAGAGCTATATATTCCGAATATCATCACATTCTCTACAAAAGTTTTAATTTTAACAGCAGTTATTTTTAGTGTCATTTCATTTCAATAATAATATTTGACATCAGTACTTCCATAGCTACAATGGAGAATATAGTCGCTTTACATTGTTTCTTAACTATGAAAGAATTAACACTTTATTTTTCAGTTTCCTAGTTATTTATTAAGTTTAGATGTTTTGTTACTGTTATGATAGACGTATATATTCCCATCTAAATTATACATATATTTCTTCTAAATTGATAGATTAAAGGTAAAGTCAACTCAACGACATATCAAATTGATCCAGAGGGTGGTGAGAAGTTAAGGCTTCCACCTTTATTGACAATCGGCATTTTATGACAGTATGTATGTCAGTCCTAAGAGTCGTCGCCTTTACCCCCCCCAAAGCAAATACCCCTGGTACTAATTTCTGTTAGAGGGTGAGTAGACCCCAGGGCCATAGTGAAGCTAGAAGGATTAGATCAATGAAAAAATCCACGACTCCATCGGGTTTCGAACCCGCGATCTTCCGGCTTACAACGTTACGCCTTAACTGCGATAGTACCTGATAGAAAATTCTTAAGAATTTGGTCTCGTTTGAATTTGGTCTCGTTTTTTGTACATGACTACTTTATACAGAGTGTTCCGATTATAAGTGTAATAAAAGAGATGGATATAACTTCTAAAATAATATGAATTTATTGATGAAATCAACTGTTACAAAGAGTGAAAACTGGTAATTTTTACCATATGTCCTATAAACCTGAACATGGCTTCCATTAGTGGCACGGGAAATGTCCAACCGGTATTCTATTTAGAGCCATGTATTATGAAGCATCTGTGGTGTGAAATAGTAGACAGCAGCATAAATTATTCCCTCCAAGTCTGTCAAATCACGTACTGGTGTCCTGTAGACCTGGTCCTTAAGAAACCACCCCCACAGGAAAAAATCAAGTGGTTTGGTCTGGTGATCTGGCAGGCCATACGATGTAAGGTGATCCTCTTCCTCAGAAACTTTACGTTTGGAATGTTTTCCTGCTTTGGATTACAAGCTTCCCGTTTCTCTGAGCTGCCTATCCCATTTCATTATTGATACATAAGTCGGAACGGTTTCCCTCGCTCCAAGGTTGTACCAACGACGAAACAGGCGCTGCACACGAATCTTATTTTGCTAATGATGGCACACAAAATTCTTTCTGCTGTGGTGTCCACATGGCGACTAACTCTACCCTAAGACGCAAGATACGATAAGATTTATCAAATGAAATGATCTACGCATGCGCGTGATGCAAAATTCGTCTCACAACAACAATGAATAATTAAAACTTTCAAACCTTTTCTTTAAAATGGTACCAACCATTTCTCATTTGAACGCGCACTTTTGACGTCATAACTACTTCTTTTATTATACTTATAAGCGGAACACGGTGTATATATCGCAAACGACTTCCACAAGCAATATTCTTTCCTCGTCTCCCCGGTTGGAAAATTTGACTTTTAGAGGGAGTGCAATTTTTACCTTATTTTCATGAATTCTTTCAGTGTCAACAACAAACACAAACAATTTATTTGCATTAGTTGTTTAGATGTACCGGTACACCATAAATCCTGTTACTCTTAACGCACCAGTTTGGATGTTTCAACAAAATCGACGTTATAAAATGTAGGTAAACCTTCACAATGTTTGTATTCCGACAGCTATATTTACACATGGTGTATTCAGTAGGTAGTGTCTACTTCAGGCACTGCAGACATATTAGTATAGGTTAATGTAACATGCTTCTCTCTTGTGTTCTTGCTGGCATCATTTCTTCCTCCGACACCTACTCTGTGAGAAAACAGTACGATCTTTTTCATTGCAGAGGTTTTACTCTTAGTTTCTTCCGCGTTGTACGTAGAACCCTAGATCATATATGTAACAGATAAGTCATCGCTATGTTAAAATCGTTTATACTTTGAAGAGACCAGTTTCGCCACCCGTCCGTCGTAAACGAACACGAGATGGCAGTGCAGTCGCTAATGCAATTGAAATGGGAATTATGACATGACTCCTTATATAACAACTAGGTGGCAGCGTAGTAAACCTGACAAAAGTTGTTAAAGTCAAAGCCTATAAGGCCGACCTATCTGGGGTATATATGATCTAGGGTAGAACGTCTGGTTCACTAGTACTTCTTTTGTTTTGCAGTGCACTTTATAGTCACTTATTTCCCTTAAAATATTGCAGCAATTCTTTGTCTCTAAATTAGTTCAGTTGTTACATTTTAGCGAGTGGCGCCGAATTAAAATTAATCTGGGAAGGGGAGGCAAGAGGCTTCACTGAAAACATTCGAATTTGGAGGGGGAAAGTGAAAAAGTAAATAATAAGGTGAACATTGCTATTTTTTTTTATATTTACATTTAGGCGTATAGTAGAAACTAAACACAAATCTATAACTCATAATACATTGTCTGAAGGAAAGTTATATTTCTTTGCTTATTTGTTTATATTCACTTCGGAGTGAAAAGAATAAGTAAATATTAAAAATGAATGTTTCTATGCATTAAAAATATTCACATGTAGGCCTAACAGTAGAAAAATAAACATAATACAACAGTATAATTTGATTTACAAATACATTTTCTGAAGGAATGTCCTCTTTCTTTGATTATTTATTTATATTGACCTGAAAAGAACATTGGATTTCAATATGAAAAGGTAATACTATTTCAATAACATCAGTTTTAGGTAATTATTTTTGCATATATACAGACGTGGACAAATTATTAGACTAAAACGTTTTTCTTGGAAACATAATATAATTCGTCATATCAACCATCAGTATAATTCACAGAGTCTCTACTGTTGTAACTATGATTGTTTACATCTTCTTGTATATATTTCCAATGGTTAATTATATTTTGTCTTGCTGTGTTGGTACTACTGGTGTTTTAATTATATACTGCAGAAGATATTCAACAGTCTGTTCTTCCATGGCCTGCAAGAAGACCGGACATGAACGAAATTGAAAATCTGTGATCTATAGACTACAGAAGAAGAAAGTGAACAAAAAGAGGCTTACAACAAAACATGGACTCATTTAAGCACTGTCTGATATCTGGCTAAATGATGCTGATATTCAAAGAAAATGTCAAACTTCGGTTTCCGGCATCCCTGACAAAATCAATGTGTTAATAAAGAATAAGGGAATGTTCACAAAATATTAGTAACCTCCAGACTCAATTTTCTGTCCATTATTTCTGTGCAAAATACGTATTTGTTCATTATTTCTGCCGATAAATACAGCTTTGTTGCACATATAATTAATTTAGTTTAATTATTTGTCCACGTCTGTATATGAAAATCTTCATCATCACCACAGCCGTCATCATCATCATCATCATCATCATCATCATCATCATCATCGACTAAATGAATTATGCCCGAAATTCTTATCCATTTTCAATGTGACTTAATATTTGTCTGCCCAGCGTTTTCCTGGACGCCCTGTGTTCCTCTTTTCATCTGCTTTTTAAAGAAGCACTGCATGAGGTATCCTACGTGGTTCTATTTGTTTTGCATGGTTTTTAATTTAGTTTTCTAATCTTCTATTGAATTATTGAGACTTCAAATGTAATTCCTTCCTTACAACATGGCTGCTGTATATGAGCATTTACATTATATCCTGTTATTAATTTGAGAAACTTCATATATGATTCTTCAGTTCTTTGTTAATGTCAGTATTGCCATTGTCTTACAGAATTTTACTGTTATATCTTTCCTTACTTTTCCAGATAATGTCCTTTTTATTGCATCAGCATTTTTTTTTTATTTGGCTCGATTATTGTTTGTATTGCTGGGTCTACAGTATAATATTTTAAAACTTGAAGAATGGAATTTTTTAACTTGTTCTAAAATTGTATTAGCCACCGGCGTGGCTAAGTCGGTTAAGGTGCTTGCCTACCGATCTGAAGTTGCGCTCGGGCGCGGCTTCGATCCCCGCTTGGGCTGATTACCTAGTTAGGTTTTTCCGAGGTTTTCTCCAACCGTAAGGTGAATGCCAGGTAATATATGTATGTATGTATTTATTTATACTGCAAGTGGGCATGCACCCGGTGGCAGTGGTATATACAATATAAACAATACACAATAAAGAAATGATAAACAATATTTACAATACACAATACAATTATACAATACACAATAGGCCTACAATTTTATACACAATACAATAAGAATACACAATATAATTTAACACAATAATAATAAAACTTAAATAAAATACCTAATTTTACATTACAACCTACATTATTAAGTATAGGCCCTACATAAGTTTCAATAGTCTTTCACTTTATTCTCATCTCACTCACTGTAGTGGCACTATGACGCATTTCACTGACACTTTAGCACACATTTCACTGACACTATAGAACACATTTCATTGACGCTATAAATTATCACTGATCGGAACTATTCACTGCACTGTAAAACCATAACTTCACTGACTCACCTCGCTTCACTGATACAACAGTTCAAATAAGTCAAATAATTACACCCTTATGCATACTGTACTAATAAACAGAACTACATTTAAACTAAACATTTCTAGTCTAAGACCCACTTACACGCTATTTTTAAATAATTTACAATTCAAACCAAGGAAGTAACTCGTCAGGCTAATTAAATACATGTCACCTTAAAAAATTAAATGTTAAATGTCGCCTTAATTTTAATTTGCACTTTATACACAACTTTTAAAATTATTATTGAATCTCCTTAAGGAACGATAGCCCTCAAAGACCGCTGCAGGTAGGTCATTCCAATCATTTATGACGAATCCTCGGCCTCATCTCGCTATCACCATTCTCATCGACGATAAATAACCTCGTAGTTGATATATCGTCGTTAAATAACCATGTAAAAAATTATTTTGGGTAATTATTTTTGCACATAGTTCTTGACCATTAAAGTTTTGTTTTCTCCATTGAGTTTTTAAATTATAGATTTAATTGAAGATTCTATCTGCAATAAACGGAGATAGTTGTAGTTCATTTTCTGTTACAATTTTCATACGTTCTGCAAATGAAATAAAATTTACAGGTATATTCTAAAAATCAGATATAAAACAATGCTAGAAATGAATGAAATACAGGGTGATTATGAGAATTTACCGCAACTTACGGAACTTATTTCCGAAGACATTCTGAGCAAAAAATGCCATGTAAACATTTGTCCTAATCTCAATATTTTCAGAGTTACACTAATTTGAAATTGTTAGTAAATTAACTTTTTTGTTTAGCTTTAAGGGTAAAAAAATATATTACAAATAGAGAATGAACTATTCAGAAGTGTCATTTCTTTAATTGGCTATTATTCTGATGCTAAAAATGTGTTCTTAATTTCTTTGTAGAGATCTTATTTTTCAATTTGTAACTAAAATGACGTCATTGTTACGCAGTTATGAGAAAAATTGTTACAAGTAATACGAATTTAGGAACTTTATTCTTTACATTTTAATTGTGCATCCTGATGTACATTCTTAAAGAATTTACAAGATTGGCGTGATTTGTAACAATTGATGCCATACGTAAGAAAATGTAATTTTGTAGTTAAAAATCGAGAAAAAAATTCTGTACATAGGCCTAACAACTATGGAATTCACAACACAATTTTAGCTTCACAACACTAGGTAATTAAAGAATCGATACTCCTCAATAATACTTACTTACTTACTTAATGGCTTTTAAGGAACCCGGAGGTTCATTGCCGTCCTCACATTAACCCGCCATTGGTCCCTATACTGAGCAAGATTAATCCAGTCTCTATCATCATATCTGACCTCCCTCAAATCCATTTTCATATTATCTTTCCATCTACGTCTCGGCCTCCCCAAAGGTCATTTTCCCTCCGGCCTCCCAACTAACACTTTGTATGCATTTATGGATTCGCCCATGCGTGCTACATAGCCTGCCCATCTCAAACGTCTGGATTTAATGTTCCTAATTATGTCAGGTGAAGAATACAATGCTTGTAGTTGTGTGTTGTGTGTAACATTTCAAGCACCAAATCTCAAAATCTTATTCCTTTGCTGTGGTCATGCTAGAGAATCGGTCCCATTCCGAGGCTTATTTGAAGGTTTCGTAACAAGCTGTTTTTTTACGGTGATGGGTTGTTAGCCCTTCGCCCAATCCCTAAAGCTGGAGGACCACCCCTCATCGGCTGTCCGCGACTGCTTATTCAATATATTCACAGCTACCCTCCACTCCTGAATAATTCATTCTTTATCTCTAATATCCCTTTACCCTTAAAACTCAAGAATAATGGTATTTTATAAACAACTTCAAATTAGTGTGATTCTGAAAATATTGAGATTAGGACAAATGTTTATATGATATTTTTTTTCTCAGAATATCTTCGGAAATAAGCTCCGTAAGGGACTGTAAATTCTCGTGAATCACCCTGTATATAAATATTTGTGAATACATTCTGATGTGAATGTATGAAAAATTAATGATACATTGTGTAAATCCTACAGTACATAACTTAAATATTCTACAATATAAGTTTTAATTATAGGTCTAAAGCTTTTCATTCAGTGTGTAATAAAAAAAAATTGACAGTTTATATTACTGGATTCATAGCAAATTATTTTAATTTTCGTATGTAAAATTTTTAAATGGTTTTTCAATAAAATTAAGTTATAAATATTATTACTTGCAACGTGACAATAACTGAACTCTTGCGAAACGATTGAGTGTATAATAACAAATTGTGTTTTAACTTCATGACAACAAGTTTCCATAATAGTATTATAATAATATTTTTCCGGCCGTATCTTGTTAATCAATTGCACATATTTTAAGTCACAGATAGCTGACGCACCCTTGTTGTGTATAGAAATATTTAATGACTTTAGTTATGTACTATGTGGACACTCTACTATGTTCTCGTTGTGATTGGTGGCACTGATACAGACTCGGACCTTATTGTTTAGTTAAATGGAATATCAATTACGATGGCAGGGCTTTGTGAATCACACGGACATTATTTATCATTATTGTCAAAACGTGAAAGCAACGTTGAAATTTTAACGGATGTTTATTGTGTGTTGGATTGTTATATAACTAACCCAAGGTCTTACTGCGAATTTACGATGCCAACAGTTTTGGTTCGCGTTAATTTAATGTCGAGGGGATTATGGGCTTACAGTAATTAAGTGTGACGGCAAATTTGACTGCGATATAAAATTATTACGTCATAAACAAATATGAATATAATAATTTCAAAAAATATTTCATGTAATATATGAGCGACGCGACCGTCCCATTACAGTCATTAAGTTTTCTAACAACATACTGCATATATTAATCAATTTTTCATTTGCATTTTTATATTGCAATGAAAATTCTGTCCTAACAAAAGAAGAAGAAAAGAGAATTGATGTTAGCAAAATATAATTTCTTAGATTTGTTAGATAAGAAATGAATAATTGATGATAAAATGTCTGAATTAAACATTGACTATATTGCACAGATTATAAACTACATCAAAGGAAATGGGTGATTAATATCCGCAAATTTTCAGCTACACACGTCGCAAGAGCGATGGGGAATCAGTTTTAGAGGAGTCTTAGAAGGTTCAAAAGGACTAAGCCCTGAAGATGATGATAATGAATATCACGATGATAGTGATGGGCAACTCTTTTTAGATTACCTACTATATGTGTCACCTGAGATGTGAATTCATACATATTACACAGGGTGATTCACGAGGATTTACCGTCCTTTACGGAGCTCATTTCCGAAGACATTCTGAGGTTTACTTCAGCAGTTTGAGAAATTTTATACGTAAACGCAGTTATTTTTAAATTATTAATTTCAGTGAATATTTAAATACTTATATAGTCACAATCATGCCATTATGTCGCTTAACAAAGTATAACCCTCAGTGCTTAGTTCACTTCGGTGTTTACCAGCGAAAGAAAAGGGGTGAGGGAAGTATTAAAGCAAGCCTCCAGGTCCCGTTACTGTTGTCGCTTGCACGCACAAGTCACGCGTACTTTGAAGTCTCTAATCCCATCTCACATCCCTCTTTTTGAGACAATACACAGTCGGTTTTTCCCGATGTCTGAAAGAAAGTAGTTGTTTCAAGTTTGCTCCAATCACTTCAGTAGAAGTAGAAAGATCTTTTTCCACCATGAAAAACTTCTCTCTCACATGCTGCTCACTATGACAGTTGAAAACTTAAAAGAGCACCTTGTTGTGACATGTAACCAAGGAAAGTGAGTATCGTATGGGATAGTTTATTAAGTATTTGTCTGTTTTTTGTCTGTTTCCATGAATAATAAATGCCTATTTCACTGCCTATTTTTACTATTTTTAGTGCCTATATGCCTGCCTATTTTAACCAAAATAAATGCCTAAGCACCCGGGATCTGTTTATTAGATTTCCTATTGATACGGATAAAAATTACGATCTTACTCGCAATAGTTACCGAATAAGAGACTATTAAGCATTTGGGATAAAACTTTTTTTTTAACTATGAACCTTCCAAAAATATGATGAGATAATTTTTTGTTACATGTAACATGAGCTATTCGCTCTGATAATCTGTAAGGCTACTTCACTTCCATCCTTTATTAATACACTGCAGCCACGAGCACGAGTAGTATTTCAAGATCGTTCACGCGCTGTTTCTTATGCATCCCTGATCTACGAGAGAGTACAGGACAATCACAAAACAAAGCAGCACATAGCCAGTCTCATGGTATGGAGATAATTTTCGTTATTAACTTCTCGATGATTGAACACGAGCCGCCTGGGTAGGAAGCGCGTACGTTACCACTGATCCATCGTAGAGGACATCTGCATCTCTTGAAAGCTATAGCTAATGTAATTCTGGAAAGAGGTACTTGACGCAAATTAGCATCGTTATATACTTGCGTAGGCTTCATTAGTAATTGTAACTTCACTGGCTTGTTGCACAAACCATAATATTGATGTCATTACATGAAACTATTTTGTTCCTCGTTTAATAACAAGCTCTGCATGCAACAACATAATTTGTTATTTAATAATCTCAATTAACAGAATGCATATTGCTGTACTTCATTGTGAAAACAAAGCGAAGCACTTGGTTTGTGCGACTGCATAATGAATCAAGTGTTACTTATAATAACGTACATTGTTATAGTTTGGGCAGCTGTTATTTATATATCGATTACTCTATTGCTTCCTTAGGTTCTTCCACATTCGTTACAATGTCAATGAGCGTTACCTCACCCACTCTACTAGTTTGTATAACGTAAGAAAATAATGTAGATAGATATGGATTTATTCAGAAATTATAAAGAGTGTTTGCGAGGTGGTGTTACAAATTTTCAGGGACGATGGCGAAAGGCACATGTATCAATTTGAGAAAAGGAACCATGGTCCGGAAATGACTGAATCGGAAGTTATAAGCAAAAATAGTTGTGTGGAAATGGAATTGTAATTTGGCACCACGTGCCTTCCTTCCCTTAACCTTTGGAACAGTCATGGTAAGATGGTATGTCCCGGATGTCTCCTACGTGGGTACTTGTCGACACAATCTGTGAGCTTGTCTACTGTTCCCATTGGCTCATCCGTATTCGAAAATCAGGTCTGCTTATTCCGCTCTCGTGTACTCCTCCATTTCACTAGGACTGATCGACTGGACACTGCAACTTTTACACATACACTGCTGTCTACAGACGTACATATCAGGACCGAACATGTCCGTTACACATTAAGCTATCTGCATTGCTTTAGTGTAGTTTCCTGTCCCATCTCTCAGACAGCGCACTGAATGGAATACTGTAGGTAGACAACGTAAACAACGTCAGATGAATACAGTATGTTTAAGATGTGCAGATAAATACACATAAATAAGGTGTACAGAGGAATAAAATTATTATTTCATTTCAAAACAACTCTTTTTGTTTGTAACTTTCGACTCGGTCATTTCCGGACCAGGGTTCCATATCTCAAATTGATAGATGTGCCCTTCGCTATCATCCCTGAAAGTTTGTAACACTACGACGGAAACGCTCTGTATATACCAAATGTATAATATTATCAGAATTTGCTCTTAAATCCAGTTAACAGGTCTTTTGACCCTACAAGCTTTGCAAAATAGATCATACTTTGTAGATTCCCCCTCCTCCTTCACCCATGATTAAAATCCAACCACTCTCCATAAAACAAACAGATTAATATACAAGTAGTAAGTACATATAAAGCACATTATATCATATACCCTAAACTAACAGACATAAAAGTGTTTAATTCAATAGTTACCATTATTCTTCATCAGTTCGTATCATAAGTTTCAACAGTTGATATTCTAAGTCAGGGGTTGTCAGCACAGAGCACGCTGGGGCTAGCGTCTCTTACCATAGGAAAACGCAGTGCACCATGGTGCTCTCCGTAGATGCTAGCGGGTATGCTCTCTATCTGTCCCTGCTGCACAACGGTGCACACGGGACGGCACCGCGTACCCTCTGCATATTTCAGCGAGTGCTGACGACCACTATTCTAAGTTGTCTCGCCTTGAAGTGGAACGAACAGTCTAGACCAGCGGTGACCAAAACTCGAACGGCAGTGATTACACGCGAGAGACGGTCTAAGAAATAAGGAGACGGGGGAGAGGTACATGGCATGAAAACTACAACCAGTGAACTAAGATTGATTTCTTCATCAACCCGCTAATAAAAATCGCAAGCTTTGCTGTATCAGTAATTTCACTACTGTCATCAAGAACCAATAAAAGATATATACAAATATTCTTGGTTTTTTTAAATATTCCTCATGAACACAATCAGAGATTTCCTGAATTCTCTTCCAGATATTTAGTCGAGAAATGCGCAGTTTTTTTTTTTCAAATTTGATTAACAACTTTCATTGGACAAATTATTTCAGCCACCTTGATCATTACGCTTTTATAAAAACTCTCTTTCTTAGGAAGGCTTATGAGAACGAGCTATTTCGTTCACCACTAGATAACTGACTTTCTTACATTTATTTATGTCATCTTTCTCTTCATGACGATGATTGAAGGCTGATTTCAGTTCTTGAGTTTATTAGCTCACTTCATTACTACACTAACGTGTAATATTGAATCAGTTTATATTAATAATAATAATAATAATAATAATAATAATAATAATGGCTTTATTTAACCTGGCAGTGTTAAGGCCTTAAGGCCTTCTCTTACACTCAATCAGGATTAAAACTTGCTTACATAGTTGAACATAAAACTGGATCGGAATTAAGTAATTACATACTACACTTTAGGTACATAATGAGATCTAAAGAGGCAGTTGCATAAAAATTTACCTCATAAAATAAAAATAAACATAGTGGAATAAATATTAATGTTGTTAGAATCAAATACGAATCACATAAAACCAGAAGCCGATAATTCAATAAAAAAAAATGTACACAATAAAAATAAAAATAAACACATTAGTATACATATTAGTGTTAGATTACAATTAAGTAGTATTTACATAATTAAACCAGAAACCGATAATTGAATAAAATGTACATAAAAATAGATTATTAATAAAAAACAACACAGTGGGATACATATTGGCGTTAAATGATAAATAAACACGATTTAGATAATAAAAATAAGAAACAAAAAAAAAATAAATACAGTGGAACACATTCCATTAAATATTTTCAACGCGCTAGGTCTGGCAACTCATGAGAAGATATTTTTCTAATTTACATTTAAAGGAAATTAAAGTTCGGCAGCTCTTGACTTCAGGCGGCAGAGAATTCCAGTGACGAGAAGTAGCAACAGTGAAAGCTGAAGAATAAGGAGATGATGTGTGGCGTGGTATTTCTAGCGTGTTATCATAGTATTATTATTATTACTGCTGCTTCTAATAAAGCTATCAGTATTGTTATTATTATTATTATTATTATTATTATTATCATTATTAAATCAATAACTAGTAACGAACTGATAATATTAATCAAAAGATTAAAAAACGAAATTAAAATGGAGATATAGCGTAGTAATTATTTTATCATTCAAGGGAAGATGTAGGCCTATATATTGAGGCACGTATATAAGAATTACGGTAACACTTATAATAATAATAATAATAATAATAATAATAATAACAATAATAATAATAATAATAATAATACCTGTTATGCCTGTGTATTCAGCGTAATGCTCTGTAAGTCGCGTCTATATATACTACTAATTGAACCGTTGAGCAAAGCAACATAATACATTTTCTCCAACAGAACAGGGAATAAATTCCTTTTCCCATTCTGTACGAAACCTTCTGTTCCTGCTCGTAGAGACAGAGGGTTTGTAGAGCAACATGATACTGACACTGCTTACCATCAGCACGTGAGCGAGACAGAGAGCAATGTGCAGGAAACACCCCTTTCTAATACGAATGTCTTTGATTACACGGAGTAATCACGATACCCAGTTTGGTCACCGCTGATCTAGACTTATTTTGTATTAGGCCTATCTATTCCCCATGAGGTCAATACATGCAAGTGAATATCTATTCCGACCTAGCATCGAGGGTGGTAGATGTTTTCTTCCAAGATTTTCTGTTACCTTACAATGCAATAGAATGTGCTCCTATGACTTATTTTCTATACATAATGGACAGATGAGGTCTCCTTCGGTGACAATTTTATGATCCTTCCATGCACACGATTTTAGCCACGCAAAACCCGCTCTATTATCTTTGCTACAAGAATTGATATATTCGCCCCTCCTCCAATTAAGCATGAGATTGTAAATGCAGTGAGGATTTTTCCGAACATTGGAGCTCAATCCCTTGCCTCTCGATGTCAATATAATGAAATGTATGTAATGTGTTGTAGTGTACAGACCGATTATTTAGTCCTGACAGCTCAGAAACGCAAAGGAGGGGAAGTAATCGGAGTAGTGGGGAGAGTTCCGGAGTAGAGATAAGGGCGAGCAGTCGGTAAAGGCAAGCGAGTGAATAAACCAAACACCCCTTGGCGTAACTAAATGGACTCGCCTGTCCCACGCGCACATCTCCGGCGACTGTCAGGACTAAATAATCGTACTGTAATGTAGTGTTATGTGTTGTATTGTATTGTAGTATTATACAATGCAATGTAATATAATGTAGTGTTATGCAATGTAGTACAGTGTTATACTAATAATAATAATCCGTGGCGCTACAGCCCGTGAAGGGCCTAGACCGACCAGCCGGCTGCTGGCTCACGCCCACATGTCGAAGCATAGGTGGTCGATCATCCAACCAGAATGGAGGTATCGTGTGGTTAGCACGATGATCCCCCCAGCCGTTATAGCTGGCATTCGCAACCGGATTTCGCTATCTATCGTAGCTCCCCAAGTGCGTCACGATGCTGGGTGGACACCGGGCCCACACACTGGCCGAAATTTCATGAGAAAATTTCTTCCCCTATGAGGACTCGAACCAGCACGCATTCCGTAACGCGAGTACTAGGCAGGATGCCTTAGACCGGAACGCCACGATAGTTTTATACTAGTGCAATGAAATGTATATTATTCAAAGTAATATAATATATTTATTTAATTCACAGTTTTGTGTCTAAGTGTAGATCTTTCATTGCAATCCAATCATTCTCCAATATTTTCTATTTCCCGCCTTCCTTTTTGTCTCCGCATATCATCCATATATACTAATGTAGTCTGTCATCTGATATCTTCCTTTGCCACGAACTAATCTCCAGTTCACCATTCCTTCTACTGCATCCTTCAGAGGACTGATTCTTCTCACCCAGTGATCCACCAATTACTTTTTCTCTTCCTGAGCAGTTTCAACGTCATTCTTTCTTCACCATTCTTTCCAACATCGCTTCATTTCTTATTCTGTCTATCCAATTCACACGTTCCATTCTTCCTGATATCCACATTTCAAATGCTTCTAGTTTGTTTTCTTCATTTCGTCATAATGTCCATATTCCCGCCTTGTACAGTGCCACAGTCCACACAAAGCATTTCGCTAGTCTCGTCCTTAGTTCTTTTTCCAAAGGTCCGTAGGAGATGCTTGTTTTCTCTTAAAAGCTGCCTTCGCCGTTTCCATCCTCCTTTTGACTTCCTAGAATTAGCTCATGTTACTGCTTATAGTACACCCCAAGTATCTGAAGCTGTTCACTTGCTCTACAGCCTCATTTAGAATTTGCATGTTTACCTTGTTTATATTTTTTCCGATAACTATTGTCTTCGTCTTATTTGCATTTATCTTCATCCCATACTCCTCGCATAGCTGTCATTTAACTTCAGTAGAATATCTCTTAATAGTATCTCCTCTTCTGCTAATAACACAATTTCATCAGCAAATCTTATGCAGTTTATTCTCCTTCCTCCTACTATCACTCCTTTGATGTCCTGAAAACAGTTCTTTACTAAATACTCTAATGTTGAAAAGGGTTAGGGTGATCAGACGTCCTTTTTCGTAAGGACATGTCCTCCTTTTTAGGCCTTTAGCCGGGGTCCGGGCGGATTTTAAAAAAATCAAGAAATGTCCTCCTTTTCTTAACTTGTATGTCGATATTTTGAAAATAACTAATTTGACGCCTTTTTCAAGTAATTTGCCTGTAGTTGGCAGCAACATCGACGATCGTAACTCTCTTTGCTCCTCCTTGTTATGATCGTTGCTCAGACGTAGCTAGTAAATCGAGGTGCGAATGTAAATCTAAATAGATGTTTTCTATCCTCTTTAATAATTGTAGTTTCCTTGACTTTCATATGTAGCTATGTAGGCCTAACTGTAAAATCATTATCAAGAATTTCATAATTATTTTGTAATAAAATAGATATTAACATACTTTTAAGTATGATATAAGCTTTAAATCTATACCGTAAATGTTTTGTAATAAAATAGATATTGCTGTAATTTAAAGTATAATATAGACCACAGCCTAAATATAAGTACGTATTTTCCATCCTCTTAATTCGAACAATGTCCTCCTTTCTGAAGCTCCTTTTTATCTTCGAGAATCTGGTCACCCTAAAAAAGGGTAGGTGATAAAGAACGTCCTAGTCGTACTCCTCTCCCTTTTTCACTTCCCATTGATATTTTTTTCTGTCTAATGTAATGTAATGTAGTATTATGCAAAGTAATGTAGTTCTATGCAATGTTATGCATTGGAATGTAATGTAATGTAGTGCACTGTAGTATTACGCAATTAAAATATAATATAAGGTAGGGTTATACAATGAAATAAGTTATACATGGTGTTTCAAAAGTGATGATAATATTTAAGTATAAGAAGTAAAAACGAAAAGAAGCAAGAAGGTTCCAGTGAACATCAATCCGCTAATTATGCGTTTACGAGATAATACCATTTTGTACTGATTACTAAGTACTAATTCCAACAAAAGCAGTGACAATTTTATTAATGTATCAATCAAGAGACAGTAAAATTAATCATTTTGGCTTCAGCACCAAAGAAATGTGATTGAACATACACAAAATAAACTTTTTTTTTCTTGTTTGAAGAACAGTAAAGCTTGTGGATAAATAACGTATAGTGCAATATCAACATGTTAACTGAAGAATTTTAAATCAGGTGTCCAAACTGTTGTCCATACACTTGAATCCACCTGTCTAGTTTTCTCCTCAAAGAACCGCCAATGTTCTCGAGCAATCCTGGACCATTCTTCATTTGCTGGAAGGCATCTACAATCCTATGATGCAATTTTTCAGGTGTACTGATGTCTGTTGTGTAAACTACGCTTTTTGCATAAGCCTATACACAAAAATCCAAAGGATTTACATAAATTCGGTGATTTAGGTGCAGGTCCTCCTCTACCTATCTACCGTTCACCATATCGTCTGTTTGGATCGTCTCACACTTGAAATCAAATGGGGAGAACGCGGCATACGTACGAAGCATGAATGTTGCCGATTTACCGTATCCAGGGGCTCCTTTAACTGGTGGTCCTAAATCAGCAACAAAATAACATTATCTCATAAATGGTTAATTTACGGAACCAATTTTATTGGAGCTCTTTTAATTCTTCATCCCTAAATTTTTACCATCACTTTGAAACACCCTCCATACTGTTATGCTATGTAATATAATGTAATGCAGCCTAATTTAATATAATGTAGAGTTATGTAATGTACGTAGAATATATTTAATTTATTTATGCTCGACCATGCCGAAATGTACTAATTATACACCCGGTAGCAGTCCTTTAATGCATGTCATTAAAGTACACCTACTCATTAAAGTACAGGTCTTCAGCCAATGATAACTCAGCTTACATGTGTTCAGCCAATGACAAGTCAGCTTTGTACCGTTATAAAACCGCAAGTATCGATTATTCCCGGATATGCAATAGAAAGAGAATTAGCGAAAAGTCACGGAGGCTGGAAATCCAATACTGTCGCAGAAGGTTATGTTCTGTTACTATAATAATTAGCGTTAATTGTAAATAATATTCAAATAAATTCAATTTGTCATCTCGTTTTTCAATGTCGAATTCAATAATCAAGGTTATAATATTATCAAGTTAAACGGGACTACGTCAAGGTCAATGACATTATTGTTCCTCGGAAAGAATCAATACTTTCGCGTCTGCGCACATCTCACAATTCACGACCTAGAACAAGGTCACTTCCGATCTTGTCAGATACCTACAAATAAAATGTATACATCTGAATACCTGTAATTTCAAGTTAGAAACATGGTCGAGCATAAAAAGTCGTATGAAACTCGCCTATAATGGTAATTAAGAAGCTCGTATGAAAATTATGAAACTCGCTTGCGCTCGTTTCATAAATATCCAGACTCGATTCTTAATTACTATCATTATAGGCTCGAAGCTAAGTTCTCATTTTCGAAGTATTGCATCATTAGAGGTCCTACTGTCATATAAATCGCTCTTACGCTCACTAATTTAGTCGCAAAAGAGTCAAACCCTCTCATTTCGAAGCTCTATCAATTGAGAATCCATTATCACCTTCTGATCTCGCACTAATGGCATACCACCCGTCTAATGAATTCCATCAGCTCGCAATTAACGTTTTTCATCCCATATGTCCTTTCTTCGCTTTTCAGATCGTTTTGTTGCATATCGAAAACCTTTGACTGGTATTGTCATTTCAGGAAATGAATTTCGGAAATGAGTTTAATTTAATTACGAATTGTTTGCATCGTATTGCAGAGTGCCATTAAGTAACGCAATTATACGATGGGAGCGTATATCCAGTTATTACTTTACAACCCTTATACGCTCCACATCCAGCGCAGCCAATGATTTCGACCTCTATTTTCACGTCTCGACCCCAACAGGAAATACATCACTTCGCTTTGTTACATTGTAATAAATGTACAATGTTTCTGTTTAGTTTTTGTGTGGTCGTTGAAAATAAAAGTGATCTATTAAATTAATTATGAGTGTGGTAGGCTGTAGGAAAATGTGAAAGTGGCCACCAAATGCTATACATCTTTAGAAACGAATATGAGAGCATTAAAGCTTTTAAAAAGAGTACCTATATAAAGTTATTGAAAAAAGTAAGATTTCTAGTAAGAAATTCAATGTTTGAAACCAGAAAGTTATTATATTTAATACATAGAGTATTCGCTTACATAATGTAGATCGACCGGGAGTGCACGCGACCGACACGAAGCTCATGCAACACGAGGCAAATCGTCTCCCGCACGCTTAGCAGTCCAGTTCATTCTTTCTGTAGAAGTAGTTGTATTGACGTTACATTGCGTGTTATTCTTTCGATTGTGTTAGTGAAGTGTTTAGATTAGCTTGCTCACAGGGGATTACAGAAATGTACATTAGAGCAAAGGATTTTCATGGTAAAATTTACCTGAAAATGAGTGATTGCGGGAAGGTAGAAACACGAGTTGTAACAAAATTTCCTAATGTTATCATTCCACCTAGCAACAGCAACAAAAGCAACCTAAATCTAAATCTAAACATTTCACTAACACAATCGGAAGAATAACACGCAACCTAATGTCAATAAAACCACTCCCACAGAGAAACTGAACTGGACTGCCGAATGTGGGGGAGACAATTTGCCGAGTATTGCATGGCCTTCGTGTCGGTCGTGTGCCACCTTGTCAACCTGCATTATGTAAGCGAACGCTATGTGGTATGGAATGAACAAAACTCGGTACCAAGCGGCAATCTTTCCATCGGTAGGTATAATGTCCCAAGATCGTAAATTATCTTCGATTACTTCTTTGTTTCTTCCAAGCTATTAACATATGATTATAATAATATCTGTATTTATAAATGTGGTAACTGATCGCAGTGATGACGTTGACGGTATAGCACAGCTCTGGTCACACTATAGACTAGATGAAATATCCCGATTTAGTTCTCAGGTATGTTACATGATTGGCGATAAGTAAACCTACTTCAAATTTTAGTGAAGAATTAGGCAAATAATAATAATAATAATAATAATAATAATAATAATAATAATAATAATAATAACAACAATAATAATAATAATAATAATAATAATGGTGGTCGTGGTGATACTAGCAGCAGTAGCAGCTATTGTTGTTGTTGTTTAATATTGTTGTTTAAAATTTACAAAGTTTATATAATGTATTCCTTAATAAAGGTGAAGGACAGTAGTTCGTAAACAGAGGATCGCGCCCCGTGTCGTGCAAAGGGATATATCACTACCATCAACAAGAAATTATAAGACGTTATGTAGAAAGAGGAATACATTTGATGATTGAATATATTATTTAATGAAAAGAAAAGTATTTCAAGATGGAGAAATATAAATGTATTAGCAAAGGAAGGAAGAAGAGGAAATGAGATCAAGTAATACAGGAGGGAAAAATGAGAATTTAGGGAAGAAATAGTTCCAATATGTAAAACTTTTTCAGCATAGATTGAAAAGTAGTGGTAGTGTGGGCGTCACAGTGATTCAGGAGGATTTACCGTCCCTTACGGAGCTTATTTCCGAAGACATTCTGATCAAAAAAGTCATAAAAACATTTGTCTTAATCTCAATATTTTCAAAATTACACTAATTTGAAGTTGTTCGTATAATACCATTATTATTGAGTTTTAAGGGTAAAAGAATATCACAGATAAAGAATGAACTATGCAGG
Organism: Periplaneta americana; assembly: GCF_040183065.1. NCBI lineage: Eukaryota > Metazoa > Arthropoda > Insecta > Blattodea > Blattidae > Periplaneta > Periplaneta americana. The sequence continues at coordinate 61,615,905 of NC_091127.1, read as the reverse complement.
AGTATAATTTCTTTAATTAGCTACTGTTCTGATAGAGTGATGGAACGGAGAAAAATTCTCTCCGGCGCCGGGATTTGAACCCGGGTTTTCAGCTCTACGTGCTGATGCTTTATCCACTAAGCCACGCCGGATACAACCCCGACGCCGGTTAGAATCGTCTCAGATTAAGCTCCATCTCTTGGGTTCCCTCTAGTGGCCGCCCTCTCCACTACGTCATAGATGTCTATGAACGCAGGACCGAAGTCCATACATGTGTTGAGGTGCACTCGAATGAGTGACTGGTTGGCCGGGATCCGACGGTATGGGCGCCTCAACACATGTATGGACTTCGGTCCTGCGTTCATAGACATCTATGACGTAGTGGAGAGGGCGGCCACTAGAGGGAACCCAAGAGATGGAGCTTAATCTGAGACGATTCTAACCGGCGTCGGGGTTGTATCCGGCGTGGCTTAGTGGATAAAGCATCAGCACGTAGAGCTGAAATCCCGGGTTCAAATCCCGGCGCCGGAGAGAATTTTTCTCCGTTCCATCACTCTTTCATCACATGATGACGCAGAATATCTGGATGGAAATATCATATGTACTTCGGTACATCAAAATATATACTATTCTGAAGCTAAAAATGTGTTGTGCATTCCATAGTTGCTCAGTACAGAATTTTTTTTTAGATTTTTAACTACAAAGTTACATTTTCTTATGTATTTATCACAACAATTGATACAAATCACGCAACTCTTGTAAATTCTTAAAGACTGTACATTAGGGTGCACAATTATATTGTAAAGCATCAAGTTCCTAAAGTCGCATGATTAATAACAATTTGTGTGACTAGTACGTAAGAATGATGCATTTTTAGTTAAAAATTGGAAAATAAATTCAGTACAAAGCAACTAGGAACACATTAATAGCTTCAGAATACTAGCCAATTAAATAAATGACACTTCTGAGTAGTTCATTCTCGTGTTTTTAATATATTTTCACACTTACAACTAAAGAAAAAAGGTATTTTACGAACAACTTCAAATTAGTGTGACTCTGAAAATATCGAGTTTAGGACAAATGATTAAGTTATATGACATGTTTTGCTCAGAATGTCTTCGGAAATAAACTCCATAAGTGAAGATAAATTCTGGTGAATCTCTCTGTATATTTACATAGATAACAAAAGCGTTTCCTGTAAGTGATTGTACACATGTCTTAAAACTACTATCTTCACTACTAGATAAATTGAATTCAAGGATAGGGAGAGGGTAACTTAGCACTCCTCTCCACTTTCCCGTGGTTACCACCTCAATTCATCGATGTGTCAATGAGTAGAAATTTCTGACGGGGAGAAACTTTGATCGGAATGAAAGTCTGACACGTTAAATCCTCGACCCATCTCGCCTGCTGATATGTTACATTAAATTCCGTCTTTCAATTTGAAGCTCAGAGATATGGTCGTACCATCTCATCTGTTCTAGTGGGTAGACCATTGATCTCTGAGAAGAGGTCCTTGATTTGGATTGCCGAACAGAAAGGTATCGGCTTTAGAAGAAAATGGCTCATTTTCTACACAAGTCTCTGATATCCTTCGAACTATACTAACAGTCTTCTCTTTTGAAATATACACACAAGCCATACTTTTCAACACTATTGAGGCTTTTTTTTACAACCGCATCTGTAGGAGAGCTGGGTCATTCCATGCAAAATGTATGTTTTTGAACCATGATGTCTCAAAAGTTAAAAATATTATAAGTTGTAAATATGAATTTCAAGTAATACTATATTTATATCTTTCATAGTTTGGCAGCAATCAGAATTTAAAATATTGGTTTAACAAAGAACACGGTTTCATTCATTGAAGTTTTCCTACTATGTAAAGGAAGATGGAAAAGTGATTTTAATATAATTCGAAAAAGGATAACCTTATTTATAAATGCCCTTAAAATCAAAAAAAAAATATAATTTTCTAATAGTTACTCACCGTAAAATAATAAAAAAAAAATATAGGACACAAAATGCAATTCATTATTTCAGACGAAAAAACATGTGTTTAATTCTTTAGGGTATATTGATTCCAATGTGAAAATTTCAGAATGTTTACTTAAATATCATGTCAGTTTTTAATAAAAATAACTCACCGGAACCGAAGGAGCTCAGAAGGTAGGCTCTCTCGTCGTACAGAATGTTGCGCAATCAAGGTATGGAACACGAACGTTTGAGATTACTTATCGTTATGAAGTCTCGCGAACGCTGCGACCTCCACACATAGCTAGCGATTTTCAACCGTCGGAACAAAAATTAATAATTTTATAAATTTTAATTTTTCACAGGTTTTTTTAGATAAAGTCATAAAACTTGGGAGATGAATTAGAAATAAGATTTTCTTTAATACGAATGAAATTCGCATGAATTTAATTTGTTGCATTCAAATATAAAACTATTTCGTTTTTTCAATGAGGTGTTTTATGAGCATGCTTTCATATTATTCGGATTAGTCTTTAAGGGCCATATTCATAGACATTCTTAGGTGGATGATCAGCGAACTAACGTTTTTCGCATTCATAAACCAGTGTTAGTGATGTGATATGATATGAATCCCGTACAAGTAATCACTCGATAGCCGGGGCTAGTTTAGCACATTCGTAGCGCGGGCTAGCGAAATGTCTATGCATAGCACGCTAAGGTATTAAAATATGGATATTTAGGTTTACAATGGCGTCTGTTTAGTTTCGATTACACTTCATACAGAGTGTCTAGAATGTTTTAAATTATGGATAACTTGTAACTGTCACCCATTTTTCAGTCATCCGTATGACTAAAATATTAATGATATGGCGGCCATAGTTGGCAGTGTAATTTATTTTCATAATAACATTATTATATTAAAAGCCCAAAAAAATTCATGACATCGCTGGCATATTCTTAAAATTTTGTATGGAATGACCCAGCTACTTTTTCATTATGCATATTATCGCAATTTTATCATAGTTATTACATTAATTATCGTAATTGTGTGTCGTCTTGGTAGCTCATTTTGCAGAGCGCTGCATTAGGACTGTGGACATGAATTCACATCTCGGCAACAGAGAATGTATTTGTGGTGAAAAAAAACGAAGTTGTTACAATTTTCCAGGGATCTTAAAGTTTTACTTCATTTCAACAATTAACTTCACAAATCCCTTTTCTTTGTCATCTTCATGTCGAAAATAGGGCATCGCCTGTGTTTCCGTGGCACCGAATCGGCCGTCCAAAATAGTGGGTGTTCCTCGCGGTTTGTCCAAAGATTGATAGATTATTGTGGTAATTGATTCTATACCACTGATATACTTGTCTAAGAAGCATCAGAGATCTCACAGGTATTTGCTGACGGAACCATGAAGTTTCATTTAGTTATGTAAGGTATAGCAGGCCACCACCAGAAAATAAATATTATATAAGGGTTTGAAGGCTGAAGAGGAATATAGGCCTATAGTAATAGGGCCGGCTTACAAGCAAACATTCTCATGGGGAGGGCAGATGAAAACTACAACCTGTATTTTTGTTATTACCGGTTGATTGTAGGATGAAAACACAGGTAATTTTGTGTAATTTCCTAAATTTAATGAATAAGTATGATTTATGTTCTCTCTTGAAGGGTAAATACCATTTTAAAATAATGTAATACACAAACACAACTATTACATGAAATGTTCAATAAATTTTTGTAGCTTTATTCTCTTAAGCTCTAATCAACAATAACAACAATCCAACATGAAAGTGATAATATCATCGAAATGCGTCCGGGGTCCAGCATCGAGAGTTATACGGCATTTGTTCTTAATGGCTTGAGGGGAAAATCCGTATAAACCTCAACCAGGTAAAGAAATCGATACTGGCCTCTCTGTAATTATATGTAGATAGATAGATGGTTTTATTGAGTAATATTATACATACAGATTTTATATTATCATAATTTTCTCTAAAATCCAATGCACGTGTCTTCTGACCGTACGTGCTTTCGTGCATTGTACCCAAAACAAGTCCTCCTTTGTAGGTTCCCCCCACCACCTATGATTATATCCAACTGCTCTCTAAAAGAAGACACAATAAAACATATTATATAATATATCCTAACCTAAAACAGACATAAAAGTGTATGGGTGGGTAGATACTATTATCCCTTCCTCAGTTCGCGGCACAAACTTCAACAGCTGAAGTTCTAATCTTTCTCTCCTTCAAGAGGAACAATCCAGTCTTTTGTTCCCATTCTCTATTCCACATGAGGTCAAGACATGCAAGCGAACTCCTATTCTGACTTAGCATCGAGTGTGGTAGATATATTCTCCGTACATGTTCCAATTCGACACACTGTAATAAAATATGTAACTGGATCCACTAATTACACTTTTCATCTGTTACGGGTTACGAAACCCTCCAGGGAGTTGGAAGTAAAGGTTCCCAACTTTGCTTAAAATCGTCATCAATAGCATTAGGAATATTACTACATGCCTGCAGCCTTTACCCCCAAGGAAAGCCCCTTCCTGGTGTTTATTTTTGTTGAAGACTAAAGGTAAGCGTCCACTACATCGTATCGCACGCATCGGACGAATCGCACGGATCGGAAATAGACTATCTTTGTTGTAATTGTTATGTAACCGCGTTCACTACATCGTATCGGACGCATCGCCTCACGGCAAATCCGTCCACGTTTCTCGGATGGGCAACTTTTCCGATGCATGCGATCATGGCCTTCTTTAATAAATCAATTTTAATTGGTCAACTGTTACTATTATGTTGTGCCATGTTCAGTGTCGCGCCAAAATGGCAGATGGAAAACTTATTTCGCGTGTAGAAAATTGCGAAGAATTATATATTTTGAGACGTTCCCATTACAGTAATCAAGTCATTTCTTGCAAATATGTTATGTAACCAATATTTCTTTCGTTTCTTCCTCTTCAATTAAGACTCATGAAGCAATTACAAATTCTTATTCGCTAACAGACGTAATTAATAGACCTAACCTCAACTTCTTTGCTTTCAGTAATGTCAATATCGTACGACGTCATGTTTTCAACAGCTGATAGGGGAATCCGATGAGGCGATGAGGTGAAGCCGTTACAGTGAACGCACTGAACTTAAAATATCCGTTGCGTCCGATTCGTACGAGCAGTGCGATACGATGTAGTGAACGCTTACCTTAAGTGAATCTTATATTGCTGCCAGACGGATTTGGTCAACGTAACAATTGAATCTTCGTCCTTCTAGTTTGCAGCAAAACGCCTGTTTTATATAGGTTTTAACACTACCCACATTTTTATCTGTAGGATATATCATGGGATCAGCAAAATACCTTATCTGCAACTGGCAATACTAGAAGTTGCAAATAGCAGGAAATAAAATTAATGAAGAAAGCATGGATTTTCCAAAAAACAAAAATAAATATTTAAGGCGTTATTTCATCGCCACTAATGATGTCTCATGAACTTCTTGATACGAAGTTTGGTGAAGATCTTCTTTCCAGAGTAGGCTACAGATTTCTTCTATCTCATTTGCAAAGAAATTCTCAGACGAGTGAGTTCCTATTTCTCCTAGCTGTGAAAGTGGTGCTACATTCTGTAGAAATAACTCTAGGACGCAATGAAATGTCTCAAAATTTAATTCTGACGTCACGTAATTTGTGTTACAACTAGGGTATGAGATGCAAAAAGAATTAAACTTCAGGTTAAGTAATGAATGTAAGACAACCCGGTACCATGTTTTGCTACAGGGACTGTACAATACTTGGTGGTTAATGACATTGTGAGAGGTGGCGGCGTAGTAATTAAATTCTGAAGCAGGGGAGCCTTGAGAAGGAAGCTGGTGGACTCCTTGCAAGCCACTCTACTGGTCTGTATCTCAAGTAGCTAGGCCTAATTCATCCCATTCTATGTATTTGGGAAACGGAGCAGACAGTAATCGAATCCAGTACTGTCATTAACACATTTCCTAATTGGTAGTTTGTATCTGTACGAATATTCTACATATCGCATACTTTTAATTACTCCACATCACTAAGTAGTTCTCCTTTACTCGTTCTTCATTTCAGAGCTTGTGCTCCTCTAATAGAGGTGTGTTACAAATATGAAATAGGGATACAAATATGAAATACTGTGATATACGACCTGAGACGTGCTGTATTCTAATGGAAGCCTTCCAAATTACTACGTGCTGATACCACAGTTTAGTATATACAGTCACGAAGCTTGGATTTTTAGGGTGCTAGGAACACTAGACTGTGCCGGTACTATTTCGCATTGCCTGTAATTAGACGATAGTAGCGTTCCTAGTGGTTAGCACTATCTACGGGTGCATATTTACTACGTATTGAGCTTCGTTACTGTATATTCTAGACTGTGCTGATACCTTCTTTCGTGGAAATGTGTTGGTTAGCATTTAGAAGATGAACTGTTGAAATGTTTATCATTATTGCGTTTTTCGAGAAAAGTTAAAATTTTGAAACGTTTATCATTATTGCGTTTTCAAGGAAAGTTAAAATTTTGGCTCTAAATTCTTTTCTTGAATATAAATTGTTATTCCTCAATGTTATAAATATTAATGATATACGGTCATAGGAAGACAAATAAATAAGGTAAACTTGCGAATTCTGAATGAGGCAGTAGAGCAAGTCGACAACTTCAAATACTTGGGGTGTACTATAAGCAATAATATGAGCTGCTGCCAGGAAGTCAAAAGGAGGATAGCAATGCCCAACGAAGCTTTTAATAGAAAAAGGAGAATCTTATGCGGACCTTTGGAAAAAGAACTAAGGAAGAGACTAGTGAAGTGCTTTTTATGGAGTGTGGCATTGTATGGAACAGAAACGTGGGCATTACGATGAAGTGAAGAGAAGCTACTAGAAGCATTTGAAATGTGGATATGGAGAAGAATGGAACGTGTGAAATGGATAGACACAATTAGAAATGAAGCTGTGCTGGAAAGATTGGGTGGAGAAAGAATAATGCTGAAACTAATGAGGAAGAGGAAAAGGAATTGGTTGGATCACTAGCTGAGAAGAAACCGCCTACTGAAGGATACACTGGAAGGAACGGTAAACGAGAGATGAGTTCGGGGCAGAAGAAGGTATTAGATGATAGACGACATTAAGATATATGGGTCGTATGAAGAGACAAAGAGGAAGTCAGAAAATAGAAAAGCTGCCCTTGGGCAGAACAACAAATGAAAAGAAAAGAATATTCTTAAAGAGAAATAATCTAAGTTTATAGCAATCCTACGTTTAATTTTCATTTTAAAATTATAATGTGGCTTGAGGTTATGACTTAAAACAGCAGTGTGTCAAAAATATAAAACACTATTTTATCCATCTTCAACCCTGGTTTTCTGTTTCGTTATTAGTGATGGCACCTGTAGGAGAAGGAAAAACCTCACCTTCCAACAAACTTAGAAAACAGTGGAATAAAGGCAATGAAAGAAGTCATAAAACAAGTTCGAGAAAAGACGTGAGAGACGATTTATCTGGATTCAGTATTACTGTTGCGAATACACCTAATTCAGATGATGAATGCTTGTTTTGTGCTTTTATTAGTGGAGGCCATTTTGATTTTGCAATTGTAACTTGTTAATAGTATTCCATATTTGTACCTATATTTTTATGAAGGAAATATGATACATTTAGAGGAAATAATTTTTATTTTCAAAAAGTTTATAACATCTTACGAACTTCTAAGTCCGATGTACCGTTCTCAGGGACATTGCGTAATAAATTGACGATTTTTTACGTTCAGTATTCAAAACACAGAGGTTCGAAAACGAAACAAAAAATGGTATCCCATATTTGTAACACTTTCTCTAGTTATTTTTACACTTCCACTACCATAAGTATGCTGTTATTATCTTGTTTTTAGGGAAGTAAGTGAATTTTACCATGATAATGTTGGTTGCTATTGACGACGGAACGTAAGTCACATTACTTATCTACTGTAGTAAAGTCAACGACCTTTCTTACAGTTCTGGTATTAAATAGTGAAGAAATATATTTTATTGCGGCAAAATGTGGATTTGGGGAAAAAATTAAGTGCAATTCGTGAGCTAAGCAGAATTTACTAGTCTTGAGCTACTTAATTGCAGTCCTCGCTGTCTCTCGGCGCAAACTCGTCCTCGATTAGTAAAAGCTACTTACCTCCCTTAATACATAAATAACCATTACAATAACAACTATCTCATATTAGGCCTAAACATTGAAAATGGGCTATGATAAATGAAAATAAACTATTTTAAAAGTTTCATTATAATGAAGTTAAATAAAAGTTATTTTCTTCATCACCATCATTGAGAGATGCTTAGTCAACTGCCCGAAGACAGGTCTGAATCTTGCAACTGATACCAACAAGACACCACTTATGAGGCAATAGGCCAGGAAATAATAGTTTGGGTGGCCAGTTCCTTCTTACCTCCATTGCATACATCGCTGATTAGCTACAGGTTATACTAATCAGACTTCAGTTGTAAGAAATATACAAACAATTGGTCTTCCTCTGACACATACCGTCAAGTAAGATGTACTGCTTGATAAACATTGAGAGTATCTAGTGAAGTTTTAAGAAAGCAAATATCTCCGTGTAACTTATCTACATGAATATTGAACTGAATACCATTAATCAAGATTTCAAGTTTACTTCATGTGGATAGAGTTTTCAAAGACGGAACAGACATTTAAAAATGAAAACTGACAATTCAAAATTGTACCAATTTGAAAAAATGTTGTGAAGCGTTGTGAAAAAGCAGTTTGCACTTTACTCAAACTTCTTTCTCTCTATATTAGTCACGCTTAAGAAAACTATTACCAATCGTAAATTATTCTAATTCCGGGATTTTTGCTGTCAGCAAAGTAAAAACACTCCTCTGAGAACATAGCTTACCCTTCCTGATCAATCCCGCAGAATCCTGGAAAGTTTGGAACCCTACTTACTTTTTCTTGTTTCAATTTCTATATTTGTTTCCTTCTCAAACACCTGTGGCGGATAAGGTCGCAGTTGGAGTTTTTCTCTGATTTCTCTCGTTTTTCCCCATTTTAGGCATCTACATCATTCCGTTACCATTTCTCCATTTCGTGACCATTCCATAGCATTCCCCGATCGCCGACTAGCGACACATGAAGGGGGCTGGCATAGAGACGAGGAAGGTTCCCTGCTCGAAACCTAGGTACCCAGCGAACCTTAGTGTAGTCAGCCGGTGTGGGTTTGCGAATGCGCCAAGCTTGAGAGTTAGAGCAATAGATCGTAACAGGCCACAGTTCTGAATCATAGTGCCCCCCTCCCGTAAATATCGTTCCATTCCTCCTCAAACATTTGAGATTTCAGTAGAAGACATTTTATTTATTTACACAATATCAACTTCACGTCACAGAGACGCTTATGGCTAGGCTCCGTATTCTAGCTACCTAAAGACTGAAGTTAAAGACACATTGGGTATATAGTACGCCGAACACAGGCAATGCAACGTATAAGGATATAAACAAACAGATCGTTACTGCGTGTTCGTGGAGTACAGTCAACTCCCTACATTCTAAGCTATACTAGTAAACACATGCTTCAGCCATGAAGTTCATTTTCGTCGTGATCTTTCCAGTGAATAACGTGCATTCGGAAGGTACGGAACTTGAACATATGCGGATGTCACTTGTAATTATTTTATATTACAAAAAGTTCTTTCAATAGCACATGACGTTATTGGTGCTTGATTTAGTACAAGCTATTCCTTTTACCTGATATTTTTTGTGTTTAATTAGGACATTGCATATGTCGCTCATCACTTAAAACCCCACTAATTTTCTATATAATTTTCTAGAAATTCCCTGAAATGTAGATTATTTAATTTATTAATTGGGATGTTGGCACTGAACATCATGGTAGACTACACAAATGCATGCTAAACGTCGAGTTAATGTCTTCATAATTTTCAGATTTTGATGGTACTGGTTCCTTTGGATTATGCTCAGGACACTTTCTATGCCTTTTGGTATTGCAGTGTCTTTCAGTGCACTGTTTTTTGTTACTTTTACGTTTATTTTACACAATTTATATGTAATGTTGTCTATATTGACAGTGAAAATATTAGTACAAATATCGCCAACTATGCCCTGCAATACACGCTTGAGCGTCTTACCTAAGGCATTTTACCTCTGCGATGAACCTTCAATCAGCCACAAAGATGTAGTTATTTAAATAATACGACTGTAAGAGTAGTGATCGATAAGACTACTCACTATGACTGCGTCCCGGTTTTGACTTTCTAGAGGAAGAGGGCAGAGGATGCGTAACTATTTTGTATACGAACGTACCTGTACCTGCGCTGTGACGTCACATATACTTCGAATCAGGCAACCTCATTCCAGTTTATAGGTAGATGAATTACGAAGCCTACTTATGGCGGTCGTCAGTAAGATGCGTTCTGAACATGAAACATCAAAGCCCTAGGCGACATTGACACTTCATTTCCTCCTAGCAATATTAAATCGATAGAACTCTTTAAATTTAATGCTGAGTAGAGCGTGGTAGGGTACTCTTTTGCTTGAGTTGCATTAACTGAAATCTTCTTCATTTCACTGTTTATTTACTGTGTGTGATGGTCGCTCTTGGCAACGCTGAATGTAGACAATGTGTTCATTTTATATATTTAAACCTTTATTAAACCGATAGCGATGTTTTCCACGAAATGCAAGCTTCCTACCTCGTATCCAGTTTCAGTAACGGGCATGATATAAAAGATTTTGTTTGGTTAATTGGAATACAGTACTTTTGTGTATGCCCTTAGAGAATTGTGAGCTTTCATTGCGAATATGTAAACGTATTATATTAAGTTCATTCTGTTTTGTGTTTTCAATTTTGAACGCTTGAATGCTTTTGAGACAAAATGGAGAGAGAACTCGTGAAATATTTTCCTGCATTATAGAAAAACGAAACATTTGTATTGAAGCTTTATTTCGGCTATACCTGTTAATTCTGTGCTTTTTCATGTATTTCAAGAGTAATGTTCAAAGATAAAATAAATAATAGCGATTCAAGCTAAAACGAACGCATAAGCCTACTACTACTACTACTACTACTACTACTACTACTACTACTGCTGCTGCTGCTGCTACTACTACTACTACTGCTACTACTACTACTACTGCTACTGCTACTACTGCTACTGCTACTACTGCTAATGCTGCTACTACTACTACTACTGCTGCTGCTGCTACTACTACTGCTACTGCTACTGCTACTATTGCTACTGCTACTACTGCTAATGCTACTACTACTACTACTACTACTGCTACTGCTACTTCACTCGATCATAACACGATAACAAGTTAGAAATTCCACTTCACACATAATCTCTGTATTCTTCATCCTTCACTGTTGCTATTTCTCGTCACTGGAATTCTTTGCCGCCTGAAGTCAAGGACTGCCGAACTTTTATTTCTTTTAAATATAAATTGGAACAATATTTTATGATGAATTACTAAATCTAACGCGTTACAAATATTTAATTCAATATATTCCACTGTGTTTATTTTTATTTTTAAAATTTTTCTTCCATATACTTAAGTCAATTGTTTTTATAATGTTATTATGTAAATAGTATTTTCTTCTAATTTAATGCTCATATGTTTACCGCAGTGTTCGTGTTTGTGTACTCTTTATTCAATGTCTGTAGTAGTAGTAGTAGTAGTAGTAGTAGTAGTAGTAGTAGTAGTAGTAGTAGTAGTAGTAGTAGAGTCCACACCTGTGGAGTAACGGTCAGCGCGTCTGGCTTCGAAACCAGGTGGCCCGGGTTCGAATCCCGGTCGGGGCAAGTTACCTGGTTAAGGTTTTTTCCAGGGTTTTCCCTCAACCCAATACGAGCAAATGCTGGATAATTTTCCGTGCATTATCACCTTCATATCATTCAGACGCTAAATAACCTAGATGTTGATACAGCGTCGTAAAATAACCAAATAAAATAAAAGTAGTAGTAGATGGCGGATCTTTGCGTTGTCCCTCAAGGTTACTATGCATGACTGTGTTCATACTTCTCGTGTCGCGTCCCGTCGCGTCTAAAGGCTGGTGTACAATAAACCGGGAACGGAAACGAGAACGGAAATATTGCTAAAATAAATGTATTTCCGTTCCCGTTCTCGTTGTTGTTTCCGTTCCCGCCTTAACCTGTTTCGTTTTATAACGGCACTCAGATCCGTCCTCTCGTTGCTACCAATTTTCACTAGGCACTTACTTTTCACCTATCCCTTACTTTGATATGGTAATAAAATATGAATGCTCTGGTGCTAATTAAACCTTATTATTTGTATTCTACACGTTGAAAATAGACTGAAAGACCCATACTTCAAAATACTTCGCTTCTTAACCTTTGTAGACCCTTCTCTATTGTATTTATAATACTTACTTATTGCTGTCAAGAAACCCGGAGATTCACTACCGCCCTCACATAAGCCCGCCATTGGTGCCTATACTGAGCAAGATTAATCCAGTCCCTGCAATCATATCACACCTCACTCAGATCCATTTTAATATTATCTTCCCATCTATGTCTCGGCCTCCACAAAGCTCTTTTTCCCTCCGGTCTCTCAACTAACACTCTATATGCATATCTGGATGCGCCCATACGTGCTATATGCCCTGTCCATCTCAAACGTCTGGATTTAATGTTCCTAATTATGTCAGGTGAAGAATACAATGCATGCAGTTCTGCGTTGTGTAACTTTCTCCATTCTCCTGTAACTTCATCCCTTTTAGCCCCAAATATTTTATAAGAATCTTATTCTCAAATATTCTTAATCTCTGTTCCTCTCTCAAAGTAAGAGTCCAAGTTTCACAACCATAAAGAACAAACGGTAATATAACTGTTTATAAAATCCTTCAGCTTTTTTGAGATCAGACTGGATGATAAACGCTTCTCAACCGAATAATAACACTCATTTTCCATATTTATTTTGCGTTTAATCTCCTGCAGAGTATAATTTATATTTGTTACTGTTCCTCCATTGATCAGATTTTTTGTATTCGACAGATATTGGAGAAAAAATGGGAGTATAAGGGTACAGTACATCAGTTATTCATAGATTTCAAAAAGACGTATGACTCGGTTAAGAGAGAAGTTTTATATAATATTCTTATTGAATTTGGTATTCCCAAGAAACTAGTTCGATTAATTAAAATGTATCTTAGTGAAACTTACAGCAGAGTCCGTATAGGCCAGTTTCTATCTGATGCTTTTCCAATTCACTGCGGGCTAAAGCAGGGAGATGCACTATCACCTTTGCTTTTTAACTTCGCTCTAGAATATGCCATTAGGAAAGTTCAGGATAATAGACAGGGTTTGGAGTTGAATGGGTTACATCAGCTTCTTGTCTATGCGGATAACGTGAATATGCTAGGAGAAAATCCACAAACGATTAGGGAAAAGTAAATCCCGAAAAGACAAATTATATGATTATGTCTCGTGACCATAATATTGTACGAAATGGAACTATAAAAATTGGAGATTTATCTTTCGAAGAGGTGGAAAATTTCAAATATCTTGGAGCAACAGTAACAAATATAAATGACACTCGGGAGGAAATTAAACGCAGAATAAATATGGGAAATGCGTGTTATTATTCGGTTGAGAAGCTTTTGTCATCTAGTCTTCTGTCAAAAAATCTGAAAGTTAGAATTTATAAAACAATTATATTACCGGTTGTTCTGTATGGTTGTGAAACTTAGACTCTCACTTTGAGAGAGGAACAAAGATTAAGGGTGTTTGAGAATAAGGTTCTTAGGAAAATATTTTGGGCTAAGAGGGATGAAGTTACAGGAGAATGGAGAAAGTTGCACAACGCAGAGCTGCACGCATTGTATTCTTCACCTGACATAATTAGGAACATAAAATCCAGACGTTTGAGATGGGCAGGACATGTAGGACGTATGGGCGAATCCAGAAATGCATATAGAGTGTTAGTTGGGAGGCCGGAGGGAAAAAGACCTTTGGGGAGGCCGAGACGTAGGTGGGAATGTAATATTAAAATGGATTTGAGGGAGGTGGGATATGATGGTAAAGACTGGATTAATCTTGCTCAGGATAGGGACCAATGGCGGGCTTATGTGAGGGCGGCAATGAACCTCCGAGTTCCTTAAAAGCCAAAAGCCAGTAAGTACTGTTCCTCCAAGGTGTCTTAATTTTTCCACCTCTTCGGAAGATAATTGTCCAAATTGTATAGTTCCATTTCGTATAATATTCTGGTCACGAGACATAATCTTATACTTTATCTTTTCGGGATTTACTTCCAAACCTATCTCTTTACTTGCTTCAAGTAAGATTCCCGTGTTTACCCTAATAGATTGTATTTATCATAAGACTGAATAATTTCAGATGACAAAGTTTTGTAATTTTGTGTCGTGGCGTTGTTTTTGAATCTTCTAAAGTTTCGGAGCCAAATACCGATTTAATTCCAAACCAAGAATATATCCGCTTCTTTGGTACAACAGAGGCTTACTACTCTCGTTTTCTATGTAGACTTGGCCCCGAGTTTGTACCCTGATCATGTCGCGATGGAATTTACGGTAGAAAAGTAAACATTGCGGAGAGTTTTATTAGAGGTACTCCAGTTTCCTCCCCCATTGCTCAACACACTTCTCCTCCACATCATTTTGTCTGTAATCTGTAATAGTTAAAAATAGGGTCGGGTAAAATTGTTGTCGGTAGTACTGGATTCCGATTTTGATGCAGAAAAAAGCTTGCGGATTGGCGACTTTGGGGATTATCAGGTACTTGTCTGAGGAGGGACCTGTCTCTGTCAGGGCTGAGGTAAGATGGCCCATCTGGCAACATCGGATTCATGAACATGACCCAGGCCACGTCGGAATTGAACAATCGTAGCATATATAAGGGCTCGTCCACAATAAACCGAGAACGGAAATGACAACGAGAACGAGAACGGAAATATTATTAAAATAAATGTATTTAAATGTAAGAATTCACAATTAACTTTACCGTTCCCGGTTCCGGCAAGCTTGTCGTTATTGTGAATTCTCATATTTAAATACATTAATTTTAACAATATTTCCGTTCTCATCTCGTCGTTTTCGTTCCCGGTCTATTGTGAACCATCCTTAAAGCGCAATACGGAAAGTGTAAGTGAGATAAGAAAATAGAAATCGATTTGGAGATTATGTTACTCTTTCCATGCCTATCCTGTAGGAAGTTATGAATAATTTAATGTTCTTACAACTTCGACACAACACAAAAGCTACAAGAATTCAGCACCATATTTTTAACATCGTGAGAATTATGGTCTGCAATAACCAAACTAAGGAATAATTTCTATTTCAAAATTACCCTTTAGCAATTCCAAATAATAAATATAATTCCATCTTCCAAAATTTAATATCCACGAAATAGCTATTAATAAACAAACATCCCCATTTCGGTTATTTAGAGAAATGTATTTTTGTAATTGAAGTACATTAAACAATGCCAAGGATAGCTTGAAAAGCTTTTAGTTATTTTATTTCGAAATAAATATTGCCTAGGTGTGGATGAAATAAAATTGAAAACAACCGACGTTGTGTTAAATCCTGTTCATTTTTAAATGGAGTGGTGTTTTATGTAAGCTTTATTTCTAACAAAGTTCCAGCGATGTACAATGCTTCCTGAATTACGAATGATTCTCCATAGCTGCTGTGCTATGTGTTTAAATAAAAATAAATTCAATATGAAGACGAAAACCAACACAAAATCATTTGGTTGTTTATAACTTCATGAATATTTAGAATTTAGCGAGGACTAGTGTGTTATGTAGATGTTTCCTCGAGTTAATAATATCCGTTCAAAGCTCTCGGTTTTTTGGGCTTGTTGTAATAAGTCTGGAATCCCTGTGTAAACCTACACATCTCTCGATTCGTAGTATAGCGTTCCGTGCTCTATATTAAAAGGAAGGGAACTTTTTTTGTACTAAAATATACCATGAAAATTCATATTTCACCTCAAGGCAAGCTGAGATAGCTGTTAATAAAATTTTAGGATGTAAAAATTATAAGAAAAATTTTGTAGAGCTTCATTAAACCCGATAATCCTCAAATCTCTGTTTTTATTTATAGTGTAAAACCTGCTTCAGCAAATCACGATTATACTGAATCAATAATGCATAACCTATTCCTGTATGTAAAGAATTATATGAAAAAAATATATATTATTTTTATTATTTCATTATCATCTTTAAGGTATATATCTTTCGATTCATCTTGGTCTTCTGACATTTACTCATTCGCAAAAAAAAAATAATAATAATACTCATTATTGTCTTAAGAAAGGTTTCTTCTCATCTTCCTACTTTAGTAAATGTTATTTTTGGAAGAGGTGGAATTTATCTTGATTGTTTCCATTCATAGTAAACAATAAAGAATAATCGCAGTGTTTTGAAGATTGGATTTACTGAATTCTTCACGCCATGAAGTGATGCTGAAAAATATTTATTCAAGCGATCGCTCTGTAACTGAAAACAAAAATAGAGGTATTAAAGTACATGTACAGTAGTGGCGAAAAAACCGGACCGACTTTTGTAGCTGATTTTAGAGCCTTGATTACTTCAGAGCACGATAGACTGGTAACTAAGACTTTCGTGGTTCGAATCCTACCTGGGAAGGAAACTTTTTTCTGTTCCTTTTTTCAAATTTATGCCGAATACTTTTCGATTGCTGGTAAAATTCATGTTCTGGGAATAATAAGTTAAATAATTAGTAAAATAACGCTGCAATCGAAAAGTATTGGGAATAAATTTGAATAAGGAACAAATAATGTTTCCTTCCCAGGAAGGATTCGAGCCACGAAAGTCTTAGTTACCAATTTATCGTGCTCTGGAGTGAACAAGACTCTGAAATCAGCTACAAGGTTCGATCCGGTTGTTTGCCACTACTGTACATAGAATGTAAATAAGATTCTAAACAACTGTTTAACACAATAATTGTCAAGAAGATGGCAAGAACGTCCTTTTGATATCCATACGGTTCATCTTACGATATTTCTCCTTAAATTTAACTTTCTTACACGATTTATCTGGGGATATATGTAAGTGGATTTGTTAACTTTCAAATTAATAAAAATGATAACTGATAACCTTTCGTTTCTCTCAATCAATACAAAGAGAAATTTTATAGAACAGAGAGGAACAACGGTATTGGACTCCGTCTTATGAGTTGAGAGGTTTATATATATATATATATATATATATATATATATATATATATATAATATGTGTGTTAAGTTTATTTATGCACGTTTTATTATCATAATTTATGTCGTGTTTGTAGGGTATTTGGGTATATCATAGGCTGTCAACTATACTTATGACTCTGTTTCTATTGCTATATATTATTTACTAGTATGATTTGTATTCAATTTAACTGATTCTAATTTTAATAATCTCAACTAGAATAGGCTATTAACTTAGAAGACAAATTTTACTTATTAATGTAACCATAATTAAACATATAAACAATAAAAATCACGCTAATCGAAACCTTTTGAATTCAATAAAACTATTCAATTTCAAGAACAGCCTTCCTGATTATACTATTAGCCATCTACTGGCAGATTATAGAACTAACTAACGTATCTATGGATAACTTACACAACGCTAAATTTAGCTCGGTCGTTTGTAGAAACACAGAAAAGTTATTATTACGGTATTTAAATTTTAACCATGAGATATTTTATCCATGGCTGTTTCATACGTATGTAGAAACCGATCATTTAAGAGATAGTTACTTTATTTCGACACCATATCTAAGCATTAAAACCTTATGAGAAAGGACTAAAATAATGACATTCTAGGAAAGATTAAGGGGTAAAACTTGTACTCAAAACAAAACTTTAGTACAAGTTAAAAATGTGTGTTACACAGATTACAATATAAATCCAAGAAATGAGGAGGAGATGTGAACAAGGAATAAATGATAAAAATTTCAAATCATGTACAGCACCCTCCACAGAACATTAAACATGTGGAGGAAAAGAAGATTGATACTTCATAAGACAGTAGCTGAAAAACAGCTGCATCTGTTATTCTATATAGATCAGAAAGACGGCTACAAGCATGGATAATTCAGGATGAAATACGAAATTCTGAAATGAATTTTTAAAGAAACAAATGGATGCAGAATGTTAGAAAATATGAAAATGAAGATATCATAAGGGAATTGCAGATCTACACTCGAAAGATAAAATAAGAGAATACAGTAGTAACTGCTTCCAACATCTAGACAGAATGACAGACATGAGGTCAGTCAAAATATTTTTGGAATATAAACACATAGAGACAAGAGACATAAAGACATCTAAAAGACGTTCGGAGGATGAACTGTGAAGCCGAAACATGCGAATATGCATATTCCGTGTAGTGAAGAGGATTTCATGTTACTTTGCCAATAAGAAAAAATAATAAAAATGTGTTATTGGTTTATAGAGAGTTTTTGTTACTTAGTTACAGAAAACTCAGAGGTATAGATATAGAGAATGGGAGGTAATACACTTTTGTTATCTCATAACTTTATATTATGCACATTGACCCTGCTAGTGAAGTTACAATGCCAAACCATTTCCATTTAGACCAGTATTATAAAAGCGCCCGTGTGGCGTAAGTCGTGTAAATGCACCTAAAAGGGAGAGGTTAAACTAAGGGAAAGAAGAAAGAAGAAGAAGTTGTAAAAGCAAGCGCATTTTTCTGACCTTGACGTCGTGCGCGGGCAGCAAGCGCTACGTATGGAAAGAGGAAGGGTTGTGTATATGAATAAGCAACCTGTTGGATTAAGAAAACAGTGATGCACAAACTTCAAACGGAACGTGAAATTTTATGCCGTTATTTTTATATGGCTTCTTTCTGTTTAATATTATCTATATTGTCTGTAAAACAAAAGTACTAACACTGATTTCTTAATATTGCGCTTCAGTTTTAAATCTTAATAACATAATAGAGAGTTAAGAAGGAATATTCACTTAAATTCCATAGTAGTATAATATTATACTGTTTTAAGTGGATGAAACACATCATTCATAAAGAAAGTGATATTCCAAAGAAAGAGACTGAGCATGACATGATAAGTTGACATTTATATTGATGGTATCTTTAGCCTTACAAAAGTAATCAATAAACTAATCAAAGCAATATTACAGTACAAAGCAAAGTTACCTAGGTACTGTATCTTTTTTTAAGTGTAACTAATATTACATAACAAAACTCTTAACGCATTATGCTTTTAAGGTGATATTTGTGAGCAACTTCCTGTCATCAGAATATTAAATTATTTTCTCGAAATCTGCTGAAGCTATAAAGCTGACATTTTTACAACAATAGGCACGTATCTTTTGCTTATGATGTGACAGTACTTCCTTTGTTAATTCATTTCCTTACAAACAATTTCCATGCGAATATTTTCAAAATTTTCAATACACTATCTTCAGTAATACGTATATACGGTATATTAGATTTACGAAAACATTCTGTAAGGCTACTAAATAAATAGGCCTATACCTCAAAATTTCACTTTTCTACACGAAAAGTTGAGAAAATATTTCTTTTGAGTAAAAAAATCAAACTTGTGAAAAATGAGCATTAAAATAAAAAATCACATTCTTATAATGCACTTATAATTCTCAGGCAAATCTAAAAATTAACATGGACACAGTTTTAATAAGTTCTCTTCTCTTTATCTATTGAATCAATGTTGGCCATCCCTGAATATAGCTCGACCAAGTGGCATATACCACCTCTTTCGTCTGTCTCTTTCCTTTCCACTGTAAAGCGCTCAGGCTCCCCTGGGCTCTAAAGCACGCGCTTGCTCCTGTGGGCATCAATTGACATGTCTGATTTAGACTCATAATTGTGAATACAATATATTATAATTAATAATTAGTAATATTAGTAATTAGTAATGCATAATAATAAGTAATACCAAACGCAAACAGAGGATCAAACCTTTGGCAAAGACCTGTGAAAACACAAACTTGTATTTTCAAGAATGTAAACTCTATTGTTTTGCGTTTTCTCTGTTCCGGCTTCAATTCGCCTCTTCAGCTAGAGATTTGTGATGACAAAATCCTGTCGATCACTACTCTAGGACAGAGTGGAGAAGGAAAGACCTCTAACGACGAATTCCAAATTGTAGAATTTGATACACCTCCACAAATGCTATTGCTTTGTCTTTTGACTTATATCTTTTGACTTTGCTTTACAAATGCTTTGAAGTAGTATCATCTACTCAGCAAAATTGTCAGTTGCTTTAGCTTTGTCTTTTGGCTTACGCCTTTCGACTTTGCTTTTGCAATATTTCTGACAAGATTACCGTTCCACAACTTCTTCATCGTGCTGATGAGAACCGAATAGTTCGAAACTGGAGATTCGCAAACTGGGTCAAAGATTGTCATCCCATTTTTTTTGTATCACAGGCCAAAGCCTTTGGATGATCCAAAGACTGCAAAGGATAATACCAAATGCAATCGAAGAATCAAACCTTTGGCAAAGATCTGTGAAAACACAAACTTGTATTTTCAAAAGTGTAAACTCTCTTTATTGTTTTGCGTTTCCTCTGTTCCTACTTCAGTTCGCCTCTTCAGCTAGAGGAGTGTGATGACAAAATTCTGTCGATCACTACTTCAGGACACAGTGGAGAAGGGAAGACTTATAACGAGGAATTCCAAATTGTAGAATTAATGTGTTAAAATTGAAACCTTCACTATTCTTTTGAATAATTTTTAGCTACGGATAAGCCTACATAATTTTAAAATTATCAGTATAGGTGCATTGAAGACTCGATGTTTATCAGAAATAGTTTTCGATTAGTGGTGTAATGATCTAATTAATAATATTAATTTCAGTTATAAATCATTTTCGGAAAAATTCTGAATTTAACGTTTTAATTTACCCCATATTCTTATCAACGAAACAAATAAAATAAAATAAATGTCAGCATTTTTAAATACACAATCAATAGGATGCGTAATGCTCGAGACAATCCCACGGGTGCGCGTACCATAGATTCAATATCACTGCTCTACCAAAAGATAATGCTTGCAGATTGCAGAGTACTCGCTCCGCGTGTTATATCTAACAAGCAAACATTCTGATTGGGGGCAGATAGGAAAGCTATTTTTTCCACCATGTTATTAATATCAAAAGAAGAGCTTATACAAATTTTGGCCACTCGACCGAAATTATTACAGCCGTAAAAAATAAGTTAGCCAGGAGGCGCTAACTGAAAGAAAACATAATTTTATTGGAAATATTTATTGGAACAGAGACAGCAATTGTTGAGCTATTTTTCAACATAATCGCAGCCAGAATTGAGACATTTGTCATATCATGGGATCGACAGAGAGGTGCTGACGGCCGTCAAA
This sequence comes from Periplaneta americana, assembly GCF_040183065.1. NCBI lineage: Eukaryota > Metazoa > Arthropoda > Insecta > Blattodea > Blattidae > Periplaneta > Periplaneta americana. The sequence goes on along the minus strand of NC_091127.1, from coordinate 61,594,536 downwards.
CGCTGATTACGTTTCCAGGTGGCTCACGTCTACGACAAAAGGATACAAAAATTAATCCCATGGCATGACAAATGTCTCAATTCCAGTGGGGGATATGTTGAGAAACAGCGCAACAATTGCTGTATCTGTTTTAATAAATCCTTCCATGTAATTGTGCTTTTTTCTGTTAACGGCCCCAGGGAAAATCACTTGCTGGACGGACTCGTAATTGCGGTCGAATGGCCAACATTTGTATAAACACTTCTTTTAACATTATTAACATGGTGGAAGGAAAAAATTTAACTTTTTTTATCTGCCCCCATCAGAATGTTTGCTTGTAAGTAGATGAACATTGCCTTCCTCCTAAATCGATGGAGCATTGTACAGCCCAAAATTACTGTATACATTAACCATAAGAAAAGGTTGCTCAAAGAACACAGCATACTATGAATACAGAAACAATTCCAGTTCACAACATAATATAAATTTTTGAATATAAGTAGGCCCTAAACGAAACATAGTTTTCAAAATATTATACAGTAATTTCTCATTATTTCACTGTTCATAATTATTATTTTTTAGAGTTCATTGTTCATATAAATGGTTTCTTTAAACTTAGAGGGCTCTAAGCTATTTGTATTTTTTTAAGAACCTTGCATGTATAAAAAAATTATAGGCAGACGGAGTTGATATGTTTGTCGAAAATAATTTTCTCCGTATTACATATTTTTTGCAACCGTATCTCCGAGAAACTTTCGAAGTAGGGTTTTACAGCATTACGATATATTTTCTATATATGTCGTATAATTTTAAAATAGAAAAGTAACTTTTTCGCTTCGGGCAATAGCCGGAATTAGCTTTTAACGAGGTTGTAGAATATTCTAAAGGTGTTATGCCGGCAAAAAAACTTGGGTAGATGCATCTCATACGTAGAATTTGCCCGCTGGTCGTGTTCCTCATTTAATTCCAGTTAGCCAGCATGACAATAAAAGGAAGATATGAAGCAATCGCGTTTGACAGGTTGATGGGACTGCTGATTGGCAATTAGTGCAGGTGGCTGTTGCAACAGAATAAACTTCTAACATGTAATTACACAAGCCACGTTTGTTGTGGGTAATCACCTTGAATTAACAAATTCTATGGAAAGTGGTTGCTAGCTGTTACACGATTTAATTAATCCCATTATTCTACAACTATTTGACAAGTACATTTCGGAAAATTTCCTTTAAAATGTTTGAATTGCAATTTCTGTGTTCGAAATTAGTAGACTGATTCGATTTTGAAGTTACCGGACTGTGCATGAACCAAGAGTTAACATTGGATTAGTTAGCAAATTGATACATTGTTGTTTGTCATTTTCACTAATTGGGAGGAGTATCATCCTGTACATTCTCTTTCGAACCCTAACATTATGTTACACCGTAAATATTAATTATATTCTTCTATTATTAAAGTTGAAAGGTTTTAAGAATGTTTTAGTTAAAACATTTAATTCTACTTTGCGTTAAATTTATTCATTACTGTTGTACTTGTATTTCAATTACAAGAAACGTATTTAACGTTATAAAGTAAAGCACGGTTGTTAATTGTGATTTAAGACTACCACGGCGTTGAAAATATTATGATAATTTTATATCTATGCTTGGAGCCAATGACATGCTCCAAAATGAGATACATGATGATGTACTCCGGTAAACTATATGCATCCATGCTTACTATTTGTACATAGTCTTCAAATGTGAGAACATAACGACGATCCGTTGCTTTTACTGTATACACTGTGTAAACGATATAAACTGCCAAGAAATACTGGCGATAGAGCATAAATTACTGAACAAAAAAGTCCCATAACATTTTTCTGTAACTTTTGTCGTTTCCCCTAGAAAAAAATTAATGTTATCTGTGAGTCAAATGTTTTTGGAAATGATGGTAGGCAGTCTTCATTTACCTCGGTCCCCCACGTACAGCTGTCAAAAAAAAAAAGTAGCCGCACTCGTGAACAGCGAATATTTTCAAAGTCCACTTCGGGTCGCGGCGATGTTACACGATGCATGTGCTTGTACAAGCAGTTCCGGAACTATGAAAGTGTTCCATATCTGCGCCTCGTAGATCAGCGGTAGTGTGCTTGTTTAATGATTCAAAGGTCGTGGGTTCGGGCCTTCTTCAAGTTTTCATTTTATTTTTTAATCGTTCTTTAGTGATGTAAATGATATTCAAATTATCATTTATATTCAGTGATCGTTCTTTATGGATATCACGTTATTTATATTTTGTTATCGTTCTTTAGAGATATAAATAAAATTCAGGTCATGATTTGTATTCTGTTATCGTATTATAACGATATGAATAATAATTATTATTGTATCTCCAATGGGGGTTAGCCCTATTTTACATATGTATGTTAGGGCTATAGTTTTATACACAAAAAAGTTAAGCATAAAGAGAAATGGAAAAGAAATTGAAATTAGCTTACGCGATGTAAACAAAACATAAACAATCCGTAAATTAGGCATTGCGATTGAAAAACAAATATCAGGTAGGCCTATCAATTTGAAACATACAAAAACATTAACAACACACGTACGTAACACTTCTATAACACAAATATGCAGCTTTCCGTACCATACATCATAAATTAATACACAATAGTCACACAAACACAATCAAACTATAATTACGACATTGCGACGACATCAAGCATCCCATAACTGACTCACATACATAACAAATCAAGCATCCGTTGCAACACATACCCTTCAACATAGTAACCACACTTTTAAAAGTTACAAATTTGGCTCCAAGAAGAATAAATAGGACACTGTTACTAATTACTATTCTTCTACAATTTCTTAAATACATCTGTAATAAATCTGTGAAATTCCGATATGAATAATATTCACGTTTTTTATATTGTTATCGTTCTTTAGCGATTTAAATAATATTCAAGTTATCATTTATATTCTGTTTTCCTTCATTAGCATTATAAAAGAATATTCAAGTTATTTATATTGTTATTGTTCTTTCGCAATATATTAATTAAACAAACCGATATTTATCATTTATATTCTGTTATCGTTCTTTAGTGATACTGTATAAATAATATTCAAGTTATTTATATTGTAATCGTTCTTTAGCGATATAAATAACATAAATTTAATATTAGGTTTAGAAAAATCCAATTGCATAATACTGGTATTAGTTTTTCTTTTTGTATTATTACATTATACTATCTTGAACCACAATAAAATGAAAAGGAGTAACGAGGAATTGAACCTGAGACGTTGACATCTAAATTCCGACGTTCGTCCGCTGAGCTACGAGAGCAAAAGTGTGGAAACATTTTCGGAAATATTGGCCCAATCACACTAAGATTTTCTGATGATTCGTAGAAGCTAGTCCAGGATGCGGGGGGCAAAGGCTAATTAAGATTTCCCGGTCTCTGACCGGGTCAAACATCCTGATAGAATTAATATTTAACCCTTGCCGTGACTTTCCGTGAAGTCCGGAGGGCCCAATTAGTCAAATCCACTCTCCTTATCTCAACGCTTGGGCCCCCTGGAATTTAATAAGATGCGAAAGAGATAGTGGTGTGCGGAAAGCAACGGGATGTTACCGCATTTAGACCTATCCTTCCCAAGAAAACTGCAAACATGAACAAAGGAAGCTTTTAATAGAAGAAGAAGGATCTTCTGCGGACCTCTGGAAAAAGAACTAAGGAAGAGACTAGTGAAGTGCTTTGTGTGGAGTGTGGCATTGTATGGGGAAAGAACATGGACATTACGACGAAATGAAGAGAAACGAATTGAAGCATTTGAAATGTGGATGTGGAGAAGAACGGTGCGTGTGAAGTGGACAGACAGAATAAGGAATAAAATTGTGTTTGAAAAAGTGAGTGAAGAAAGAATGATGCTGAAACTGATTAGAAAGAGAAAAAGGAATTGGTTGGGTCTCTGGTTGAAAAGAATAATAGACGACATTAGGATATGTGGATCATATGCGGAGACTAAGAGGAAGGCAGAAAATAGGAAAGATTGGAGATTGCTGGGTTTGCAGTGAAAGATCTGCCCATGGACAGAACATTTATGTGTGTATGTTCAGAATGCCTGGAATATCGTATCTAAGAACAGTCGCTATTTGCAAAGACTAGTCAATTCCGTGCCCACTCGACTGCAAGATGATCGAGATAAGAGGAAGATAGACTAAATATTGAATTGTGGCTTTCTGTTTTGTTTTTTGAACGCTTAATTGTTTGAATGTTTTAAGGCCGAAGCCAGTAAATTTGTTATGTTTTTGCCACGAAAGATATTTTTATTGAGAATAAATCTTTTTTCTTTCCATTTGCAGCCACAATATCATAATGATATTGTATGAATCAAAAACAAAAGTGTGGATAGCAGTTCTAGGACATTTGTCCCGGGTATTAGATGGACACAATTGCAAATGAAAACGGTATTATGTGTAAAAGGAGGAGATCAAGCGAGGCGTTAATTGAGTTTACATGTAAATAAATAAATAAATAAATAAATAAATAAATAAATAAGTAAGTAAGCAAATAATTAAATGAATAAGTAAATAAATAATAAATATTACATGACTTAAATACTAAAACGTTTCAGTGACCAATGTAACCGAGGTGACAAAATGTGGAGATATAGTATTGATTCCTATCTTAATTCTGCTTATTTTGATGCTAGCTTTCACACCTTGGTGAGTTTGCTCGGTGAATGTCGACCACCGTGTATAAAACATTTACTCCCATAGTGACCGCTTTCAAAATTCGCAATGTTTTCTGAATTACTGGTAATACCAACATTTCTTTCATCATATTTAGTGTTCGTACAGATATCTGGCCTTTGAAAGGGGCAAAGAATAAGTACTGCGACTGGTGGGAATAGAACATGTGTAAATCTTACATTTCTTAAAAGAGCTGACATAATAACTGATGTTATCAGTTTTGCTACTTGCCTTCCCTAACTATCTCAATGCATATCTTTTTTGGCTTGAGAAGAATGAGGAAAGACGACTATTGACAGATATGCAACAAGTTTTTTTGTTTATTTTTGTGTTTGGTTGTACTGATATGTTGTGATATGAAATATTTAGCTGTAGTCGCGACGCTGTTATTCCCGGCGTGACTCCTCCTCTTTGCTTACGTCTTAGGAAGTCAAGGCTCTATAAAGTCTAGGTAGGTAGTATCGTTCGCCATTTTTGTTCTTTCGTTTCCGAGCTACCACACGAGGAATCTATTTGCCACACCGGTAAATATCATGTCGTAGCTCCTATGATAATAAATCAAACGTACTGTAGTTCAGCAAATAATTGAGCAGCAAATAACGTCCTCGTGTGCTTTTTGCGAACGCAAACGAAAGAGCCAAATTGGCGGGCGATTACATTAAGTATTTATCGATCCTTAGGAAATACTTAACGTCTTCATCAGCGAATCACAAGAAGCACACGTTTAAATGTAGCTGACCTGCAACGTGATTGGCTGCCGGAAATTAGAGCGACGGGACTATAGCTACAACAACTTCGCAATGAAAACTAAAAGAAAAATAACCGTATAACGTTAGACCCGCACTCATTGTTGCCTTGTCAAATAAACACAAGCGATAATTAAAACGCTTACTGTGATACATTTTTGCACGGCAGCACTCATTGTTGCAAAGAGAATATGAACTGACTGAAGGATAATAATATACATTCGGTGAAGTCACTTTCATTGTAGCGGTTATAGAAATAAATTAAAATATACCTGTATGCAATTTTTTAATAATAAATTAATAAATAATAGATAAATAATCAAATAAAGGCAAAAAAATAATTTATTTTGTAAATTAGGCAGTTATATTAAAAACGGCAGAAAAGGGCAACATAAAACTGTGACGTTTCAATCACAAAGGTATAATTCGTATAGATTTACTTTCAAAATGAAGATAGATTTAACACATTTAAAAAGTAATTCTGCGGAAGTTCCGGTCTCTGTTCATCAGTAATTTAAAAACCAACGAATGCCAACAGATCTACTTATCCTCAGTGCTATTATTATTATTATTATTATTATTATTATTATTATTATTATTATTATTATTATTATTATATTATATATATATATATATATATATATAATTTGAACTGGTAATGGAAATTACGGGAAAACGGCTGAACGGATTTTAATAAATTACCCCTAATTTTGAAGCTGGGAACCCAAAGTTTTTTGGAAAAATAGTAGTTTTCAGTGAAATGTCAATTTTCCTACATCATTTTCCTTTTTTCCAAAATCCATCTTTCGTCAGTTTTGAGAACTAATTAATTGCATTCACGGCCTACTTGATGTTCGCTTCTTTAAGCGAAGCGAGCATCAAGTCGGCCATGTTGCATTTCAGAATAAAACAAAACACACACTACAATAAACAATAGGCTATTACACGAAGGCCATGACCTACAGGATTGCTGACATAGAGTTCAGACGGCTCAGATTCTTTCCCATCATAATGCCAGTATTTCGATCTTCATTTGTGCAATATTTTGATAACGTATAAAAAATAATTTACAGGTTTGATTCTCTGGTCTGTAGTTTTCCGAGTACAGCTATGTATTGGATATTAAGAACTACAAAACTTAAGAATGTTTGATGATATTATTAACATTAAAAATGAAATATTATTATAGTTAATGCAACACATAATGCTATACTGATATATGAAAGTGAAACCTTTTGGGGCTTTATGTAAGTAGACGCAGAGAAAGAATATTTTATATTAGATCTTCAATTCTATAATTTACTGAGTAACGGCTATAGGCCTATATAAACTTATGTTACTGAATACTATAACACTTACGTAAGGTAACAATATTGTTATTAAAATGAAATACTTTTATAATTATTAATCAAGTGGTGTAGGTCCTTTTCATATATGTAATGACAGTGTGATATAGATATTTATATCTCTGGTTTTCTAAGTTTCCTTGGTAGTAATTGAGTCATCCTTCCTATTTTAGCTGCGTCTTTAAACTACTTCAAAATTAATTTCATATTTCTTTGGTTTAATTGATTAGATTTGTGATCGCTGCCAAGCATATTTTGTTGTAGGGAAAATAGCATGCCATTTCACTTCTTACTATCGTGATGAGTAAGTTTATTTCCCGCAACCAGCAACAAATGAAACTGCTAACGATTTACGATGGACAATTTTATTTAGGGTGCATATAAGATTCTACAACTCTGACATATCATTCGCCTCATTTTCCACATCTCAGCAATAAATTCCTCACAACAGCCTATATTACGGAAAATATACGAAATAACATTCATTGTTACACAAATTAATCCAGCAGTATATGATAGATCAGTATTGTCTGTAAGTAGCGCAAAAAAATTACAATTCATAAGAAAAGACCAAAAAGGTATTTTACTTATTGATAAAATAAGAGGCCTACAAGATTTTGTAGTCTCTTGTTCACCTCAGCAAGATCTCTTAGTGGGAAAAAGTGATTCTGCCCTCTTGATTTCAGGGTAGTTCACGAAACATGCAGCAGCTATACTAAGATGCTAAGTCTTTTGCTCAAAGCATGACAAACCTTACATTTTCTTAACTTTCACATATAGTCCGCAATGACCCGAAATAGCTAATGCATTACTCCCACATGAAAAAGCCATTATCATCCTGACATTGTTACTAGCGATTTCGCATTGAAACTCAAGAAGACGGATAGGTTCAAGGAAAAGTATTTGGCAAAAAAAAAAAAAAAAAAAAAAACATTCGGAGGGAGTATGTTTCACATTATGGAAGCAAATAACTATCAAAATGTCTGGTATTCTTGATTGAAAATAAATCTGAACATTTTTATCGACTTAGTTTGCAGCAATTACTGCACAACCCACTAGTTATATTATATTTCCCGTCCTGGAGAGTAGCACTTCGTAACGGGTCATTTATTATTTTTCCTAACGATGAAGACGAAGTGGTACTCCGAATCGTTGGACGTTTCAGCATCTACTACATGCATCATAACACCTATTTACGTCAAATCTAAACCGTTCTTCCATTTATATTCGAAATCTATTGGTTACATTAAAAAATTAACTCGTATTTGTTTTCAGTAGATTGATTCAAGACAAATAGCTAAAGTCACTGGTGCTATAACATTATATTTTCTCAAATATATACGAAGAAGAAATATAGGTCGCTTCTACGTAACGAACGACTTGATATGATCAATTCTACCGTGACTTAAAAGACAAAAGTATGAAAGTTCTTTTGATACCTTGTCGAATCCTTAACGATCATTTTTTCGTCCGATATCTCTTAGCAATTTACTAAGGGGTGGAAAATGCCAAGTTTAATCCCAGGGGGTGGCGGTATTTGCCTTGCTCCTTAAACTCTCAGAACTGCAACAGAGTCTACTCAACTTCCTGCCAGGGATCGGCAATTTCTAGAGACGAACGTTGGTGAGAGTACGGTGCCGATCACTAGGGCCCGGAATTTTAGGTGCTAAAAGTTAATATTGTTCCTCGACATAGTTTATAGAATAGAAGCCATGCCCCCACTTCTCTGACATGTCATTCTCGTAATTCAGTATTTTCCTTTTGGTACCTTTAAAGGTCTCAAATCCTCTTAACTACCACTTACAAATTAGCGTAAGGTTTACAAGATTCATTACCCAGTCCTTGAGACAGTGTTGTTTATTATTACATATCGGACTCTTGTGAACTAGGCTTAAAATCCTCCTCACGGGCAGCACATCTGTTCATCTACACTCAGTGTCATTCTTAACTTTTAGCACCTAAATTTCCAGGCTTTACCGATCACTTCACTTCATTCTATACTTCGTACCATAATGTCTGACTGGAGATGTAAACATTGCCGGCAGAAGAGGACAGAAGTATAGTTGTTATTCAACCAATGACAGAGTTGTCATTAGACACTTGAAGTTTGGCGATATGAAGCGCTGTATAGTAGTGGCAAAAAAAAACCGGACCGACCCTTGTAGCTGATTTCAGAACTTTGTTCACTCCAGAGCACGATAGACTGGTAACTAAGACTTTCGTGGTTCGAATCCTACCTGGGAAGGAAACTTTTTTTTGTTCCTTATTGAAATTTATTCCCAATACTTTTCGATTGCAGCGATATTTTACTGCTTAATTAACATATTATCCCCAGAACATGAATTTTACCAGCTTATTTTCTAATGGCTTTCGAAATGGGCTACGTCACTAGTCGAAACTACAACAATTTCAATAGATTACTAGCTATCTTGTGAATGCGGGCGTGGCATGCGCAGGGGCTCATTTCGGGAACTTTGATTATTCCGTCGGTCCGGTTGAATAACAATTATATTTGTCTCCTCCTCTGTTGGAAATGTTTACTTCTACTGTCAGACATTATAGAACGAAGTATAGTGCAGAGGTCACAAATGTTGGAGCTTTGACTTCATACGCCGTATACGAATGATGAATGAATGAATGAATGAATGAATGAATGAATGAATGGAGATATCTTTACCACTAACTGCACTTCTTGTCATCCTCACTTACGTACTATATTAGTCTATTAGCATACAGTGTAATTTAAATAGAGAGTGATTCAGTAAATATGTTTCATATTTTTAGATCTGAGAGATGGCGTAATTTGTAATACACCTCATTTCCGAAGTCGATTCGTTGCGAGTTATAAAACAAAAGAGTACTTATTACAATACCAGGAAGACAGTAAAAATCGCTTGCATGCACACGTATCTACTAGCAAGCCCATCTCATGGGGAAGCTGTAGCAACTGTGGGTAATCAATATTTGAAAGATTTCAGAGACAACAGAATGACTTCTGTCACTGTTAAACTACACATTTTATTACAACGGAAGATGTTTTTCAACTGACAAGTTGTTAGGAGAGAGGCGCTATATGAGATAGAAGTTGCATTGGAAATGCAGAAGTTGCTGCATTTAACTTCATTTTTATTTGCATTTCGTTTACGATCATCAGGAGTTGTGTATTTCCTTCATAATTGTTTTCCGGGCGTCAAATTTGATGTTCTTCCTAGTTCCTGATTCCGGAATTCGTTTATCAACAATTTCTTCGTACCTGGATTCCCATTTAAAATTGCTTTTTATAACCCTTCCGACCATCCCTAAAATTTCGAGTCTTCACTACTGAACATTTTACGTATAACTTTTGATAACATGCAACTGTATTTAGTTTATGTTTTCGAAATAATTAAATTTCAATACTTTCTTAATAATGTTACAATATTAATTACATTTGTTATTGCAAACATAATCAATTTCATTCTACTGAAATTGTAGTCAGCGTTGCGAATTTCAAAGTACATACATTCATGAGTTTAATTTATTTATTTTTTATTGATCTTCAAATGAAAATTTCATCCAGAGGACTGGACTCTGGAAAGGTCACCAAAATGTTAGCTGCGTTTCCACGTTGGATGGCTATTCCTATTCGTTGGCGTATATAATTGGTCCAGCGAGGGTCTCCAGTAATAATCACCAATCTTTTACCAATCTCGGAAACCATGTCTTTTGCTTCTCTGCACCAGGAATCTATCGTTTCAACAGCAAGGATGATGAAGACATAATTGTCTAATAGATATTCTTATTCATGACGCTTATGCTTATAGAATATTCTGCTGCATAGCTTGCGATTTTAGAAGTTGATGGCAAGTGGGATGGAACTTTGTGGTTGGCAGATTTTGAATCCAAAACTAAGATTCATTATCTATCAGCATTCCAATATTTGGGGAAGGTAGAGCTAGTAGCCAGGAACCTGCTTCTTTTGTTGTAGAGGCAAAAGTCGAGCTTGGTCTATTACGTATTATAACTATTTCTTCAAAATTACCAGATAGCTACTATGCTAATTTTTGCACCGTCTATTAATGAAGAATTACCCTAATGAAGACTCTAATTTTGAACAATATTAATCATTGTCGTATTCAATGTCATATAGGCCCTACATGAAGATTTCGCAGTAGTATTGTACTTCACGAATATTGTAATTTTACAATCGATATCAATAGAACGGCAGCGATATTTGGATACACTTCCAATTGATTGATTATTCCAATTGTAACTGCACATAAAATTACAGCAAATATGTGTTTTTAATGGATGTTGATTGATATTGTGTTTACTGTTGATATGCTTGAATATTTTGTGTAAATTCTGCAGCGCCGAAACTGAATTTTAACAAACGTAATGTGTTACCTGGTTTCAGAATAACCGAAATTATCTGCAATATTCATACTGTAAATTACAGATAGATAGGAATCATATTGCTGTTATCGCTCTATACGTGCCCATTTGATTTGTTTGTCACGCAAGTGCACATTTTTCATTTATGAAGTATATTTTCGAGGAAATGTAGAACATAACATTGGTGGCAGTAACCGGAACATCATAAAATAAATTATTACATTTTATAGATTAGGGAGGAAAAGAAATAATTACACCGTGTAACAATGATTTTGTTTAAGTCGAATTTTTTGCTGTTTCTAATTCAGTATGTTGCAAAACGCAAGAAAACATCAATTTTCCATGCGGGAAATAGTTTTTAGAGAAATGGCATCGATTTTCTGAATTTCAAGAAAATACCTTTCTTTCGTACACTATAAGTGGGTTTACAATAATAGTTTTTTCTATATTAAGGCAGAAGACATATACATGGGCTGAGCAAGTGTGCAGAAGTTATGAAAGTACATGAAAACACTTACACGTCATAAAAACGCATACACAGAATGTCTAAAGATGTATTTTCCCCTACTTTTCCTTTTGTAGTTTAAAACACACATTATGGAAAGATATCCATAGAGAGCCTAAAAATGTATATTTTTCCTACTTTTCCTTTTGTAGCTTACATCAAAATCTGATTAATCCCCAGATGTAGTCGCCAAGCATCCTCTCATTATACTGTACTTGGTATCTCTTTTCTAACAATTGCAGGTCTTGATGGAATCTTTCGCCCTGTTCCTCTGAGTATGCACCCATGTGTGACTTGAAAACATCCAGATGCGAGTGGAGGACATGCAACTTAAGTGACATTCTGCAACCCATTGCATTATAATTCTTCAGAAGACCCTGTACTACCTCCCTGCAATTGTCCACCCTATGATTACCCAGGAAACCATTCACTATTTCACAGAAGTTCTTCCAGACTCCCCTTTATACAGTAGAAGTTTTATGATGAATTCATCATCATGAAGTAATTTCTTCATCTGGAGACTCACAAAAATCCCACCCTTGACCTTCGCCTCTGAGAATTTGGGGAAGACAGTTTGCAGATACTTGAAGACATTTGAATTTGTATCCGATGCTTTTACAAATTGCTTGATGAGGGCGAGCTTAATGTGGAACGGAGGCATCAGAATCTTGTTTTGCTTCACAAAGGGTTTCCACTTTATGTTTTTCTCACTAACCACAAACTCCGTCCGCAATGGCCATTATACTGGTCTCAAAATTCCTGACTGTACCTCTGCTATTCCACAGGCAGGGAAAACAGGGATACTTTGTGTAACCACCTTGTTGTTCCTACAAAAACGCAATCATTTTGAAATCACCAATTACATTCCACTGTTGTTCTACATGTTAACCATGTGCAGAAGCTGCTGGACTTTGGAATAATGTTCTTTAAGATGGGCTAAACGAGCAATTGGAATTGAGAGACACTTTTTGCCATTGTGGAGCACAGCTTTCAGACTCTTGCACGAACTGTTAATGTTGGATCATAGGGAAACCCTATTTCGTTAACAGGTCCCCCACATTATGGCAATAACACAGTTTGTCAGCGAGAGTAAAGAATTGCGAGAACGTTTGGTGACGCTTCCTCTGTCTGGATACCTTGCAGCTCTTGTCTGAAATGTTCCACTTCTTTAGTCTTGATGTTAAGAGTTCTGCACTGGATTTTGTTAATCCTAAGTCTCTCATTAAATTGTTTAACTCCTTTATGTGTGGAAGTGAGGTGTAGCCTCTGCATCCTCTTCCTCGCTGACCTGGGGACACGATTCACTACTGGAAAAATCTGACTACTGACGTCCTGAAAGAGGAGGAACCGGAAGTTCCTCATTGTATGCAATAGGCCTGAGTGATGGTGATAGGTCCGGATATTCGAACACATTGGTTTTCGTACCTCTTCTGTGATGGGATAAGTCAACAACACAGAAATAACAGTTATGCAGGTGATCTGTTGGTTCACACCAGATTCGAGGTATACCAAACTTCATTCTTCTGCTCTCCCCTCTGTACCAGGCCTCGAGAATGGATCTGCAACACCTACACACATGTAGTGCCCATTTTTTTGTCTTGGTCATCCATAGGTACGCTGAAATATGATTTGTAGGCTGAGCGGAAATTGTTGGCATCCTTGATCCAGTGCTTCTCCACTCTGGAGCACAGTAATATTCCGCACACATAACAAAATCAGTCTGTATCATGCTTATAATCACGGGAAGACACCATTATTAATTAACGTTGTGTGTGAAGTAGCAAATTAGATTAACACTATCAATCTAAGTTAAATATCACACAAAATACAGAGACGTGCTAAGCAAATATTACGTAAACTATTAAATTACATAATTGACCACTAGGAACAGAGAAACGATTACAAGAAGGTAGGCGTACCCAATCTATCTTATTTATGATCTAATTTATCCAATAAATTTACTTAAACAGACCAAAAGTTTTTTTTTTTTTTTGTTACACAGTGTTATAAATAAAATTCCTCTTCAGGACAGTACTTCCCAAACTTTCTGAAGGCACGACCAACTTTTGGGCGAGAATTCTGTTTGCGATGCCCATTATCGTACAGGTAACTACAATTTTACTCAAAACCAGTGGATACCACTCAAAGTATGATTTTAAACAACAACTTTTTTTAGTTTTCTTCCGGGAAAAAACTGGAAACACTTAAGACAGTCATAGATGGATAGTTAATCCTCCTTCAAACAGTTGCGTTCAAAAAAGAAGAAGGAAAACTCATTGCAATATTTATCTACTGATAGAATGTTGAAACTAAACCTTTTTCGCGGAACATAGACAAATTTTGTATCAAAAGAATATCTCGAGCTTGTAAAAGACACTCTTAAATTTTTTATAAAATTTGCAACATCGTATTTATATTTTCCTTTTTTATTTATATAATTATTTTGCTAGTAATTGCAACATAAAATATAATACACTTACTTACTGGCTTTTAAGGAACCCGGAGGTTCATTGCCGCTATCACATAAGCCCGCCATTGGTCCCTATCCTGAGCAAGATTAATCCATTCTCTATCATCATATCCCACCTCCCTCAAATCCATTTTAATATTATATTCCCATCTACGTCTCCGCCTCCCTAAAGGTCTTTTTCCCTCTGGCCTCACAACTAACACTCTATATGCATTTCTGGATTCGCCCGTATGTGCTATAAACGGATGAAACTTTACCTCACCCCTGAAAGAATAGAACTCGTGCTCGGGGCGGATTCCTGAATTGAAATTAAGAAGTATATAATACAATTTGTCTTATGTATACTACACAATAAGAATATATAAATTTAAAATTTATAAAATCCATAACTTTTAAAATGTAATACTAGAACTATTAGAATTGACAAGATTAGGATATTCTTGGGCTTAAATTACTACTATGATTAATTAATGTAGCAGTTTTGTTTTTGATTCACACAATCTTAAGGAATTCATATCTTTAGTTTCATAACTATAAGAATATAATTCAAAATTATTTCTATTTTTATACATGAATTTTATTAATATACTATAATATAATATAATAAATCTGTCTTATTTTAAGAACATTGAATTCTAGAAAGAGTTTTGAGATGGAAAATGATTGGGTTTATGAAGATATGTTTTAATTATTATCTTCTGTAATAAATAAAGTGGATTAAAACTGGATTTAAATAAGCTACTCCACCCTATAATTCCATTCATAATTACCGATTGAAATAAAGTTAAGTATACTGTCCGTAATAAAATTATTGACAAGTAATTCCTCAATAAAAGAAAATAATATATTATTTTACGTAATTTATTGCAAAGATAATTAATGTGTTTGTTTCATTTTAAATTATTGTCGAAAATTATGCCTAAATATTTAACTTCAAAGGACTCCTTAATAATCATACATTTATACTGTATAAGGCAATATTCAGAGTTATGTACTATGTAATTTAATATTTAATATAGATGTAGGAGGTTTGTTACATTTTTCAGATAATGAGAATGGAATAATTATGATTTTATTTTTGTTGATAGGAAGATAATTGGTCAAACCATTTTTTATGAATTTAAGTCCATTATTTGAATTTATATATGTATATAAAATAAGGTTCTTGTCTACGATGGCCATCAAAACAAAAGCGAAAAATCTCCTCGAACTTAAAACTAATATCAATGTGTGTGTGTGTGTGTGTGTGTGTGTGTGTGTGTGTGTGTGTGTGTGTGTGTGTGTGTGTGGAATACTTAGTCCAGATTTAAGAAGCAAATTTTTTTGAAGAAGAAAAATAAAACATATTTATCATATAATTTTTTTTTACTTTAGCCTGTAGCTATTGAAACTTTCTTTTTGTTTTCATGTTAAACGTTACGTTTATGCTTCTAAATGCAAAATAAATGTATTTTCATAAGGTGTTTTTCCTTTATTTTGTAAATCATATCGCGATCTCCCTCAGCTCTTTACACGACTCCCACTTTGGAAACCACTGTAATATAATATAAAGAATGGTCAGAATCTATCACGTAAGAGGAACTTGAAAATACTGAAGATGCTTAGAGAAAGCTGGTGACACAATCTTATGTCCCCAGAATAGTAGCTAATCAGTCCTTGAAATGAATGCGGGACGCAAAGATGAAACTTGCCGTGACCCTCTTGTAGTTGGAGCGAAGATGGACAAGATATTATAATTATTAATGCATGAATAATATATCTCATACATTTATTGTCCTTTAGCAGAATACCTTAAGAGCATGTTTTAACTTTTTCTACATAATATTAGACAAACAAAAAGTGGGACTTCGTCACGTGGGAGTAGCATGGCATGTAATCTCAATTTCAGAGAATACATTATTTGAAATATTGATTTTGGAGAGTAATGGAAAGATATAGCATAGAGGGCGAGACTAAAATAATCCTACAGATTGAAAGGGACGATAGGGTATATTTAAATGAATAGAAAACCTATATTACGGTGTGTGATTAAATGAACGGTTAATTAGATAATTAAGTTGAAAGTTTCAGCAGCCTGGCAATATCGCCGCTAACACACTGCTCTTTCTCCCCGTAATACAGATGTAAGAGGTCAACGAACTCTGATATGTCTCTCTAGGTCAGGGATGCAGAACTCACAGAGGTAGGGTGGAAGCATGGGGAAAGCATTGATTCCCCTTCCAGAGTCCACCGGCGTTGAATGACTTCTCCAAGACTCGTCTACAACTCGTGTTCACGGGAAAATGACGAAAATATTACCGACACTAATACTTACAGTGGAAGCTCTTAAGTTCGACAAAAAAAGTTCGACATCCTATAGTTCGATTGCTTACGTAGGAGTATTATACACGCCCCTATATGAGAACTAAGAAATGGGTTTGCCATTTGAATGGGAATTGTGTCTGTGTCTTGTAGTGATACTTTTGTTAAAGGAAAACAGAATATTTCATTGATTAGGACATTCATATTTAATCACTGATATTAAATTAATGAACTCTTTGTTTTCTATTTGTGAATTGTGCCGTTTGTGAGACGGAACTGTTAAAACCCACCGTGGTACTAGAAGCGTATACACAAGTCTCGGGACGGACAGGAAAATATGCAAGTACAGTACTGTATTCGTTGATGGATAACCAGTAAGAATTTATATTCACATCACCTGCCACGCTCACTACCCTTATTGGATTGAACTTTCAATTCTGTTCAGTCGAACTTAGGAGAGTCCACTATATAACAATAAACTGTTCGCAAATGAGACAACGTGCTTTGTGATTATTTTGAATACAGAATTATTCATTTTACCCATCGCTCTTTAAACTAGTACTTTCCGATCTATATTACTTCGAATTCCACCTCTAGACAGTGAATACAAATGTTCTGTACCTTGTCATGTGGATGACGCGTGGCCTTGGAGTAAGGGATGAATGACGTAGTTAGGCTCGTGACGTATGCTACAATTGGAGCGCAGTTCTGCATCGCTGCTCTAGGTGAATAACTCCCACCTTCCTTTCTGACTACAATGTTCAATCTGTTCGCTACGTTTAGTGGCTTCAAATGAGTGATTTTTAAATTAAATTTACACGAAAACCATCCACGCTACTGAAATACGCCAGAGGGATAAATGATTCTTTACTAGAATTTATATCAATATGGACGAAAATCACGATCCTACTCGTAATAGTTGCCGAATTAGAAACATTTGGGAAGAAAACTTTTTTTCTGAGAAAACTATGAACTTTACACCAATATGGTATTAGGCCTACACTTTTTTGTTACATATATCATGAGCTATTCCGGTTGGAGGAAGTTACCTGGTTGAGGTTTTTCCAGAGTTATCCCTCAACTCAATAAGAGCAAATGCTGGGTAACTTTCGGTGCTGGACCCCGGACTCATTTCACCGACATTATCATCCTTCATTTCATTCAGACGCTAAAAAAAACCTGATACGTTGATACGGCGCCATAAAATAACCCAATAAAAAGTTAGAAAAAACATGAGCTATTCGCTCCGAAAATCTGCATGATTAGTTCACTTTCACTCTGCATATTTTTTCTCTCAAGTTCTAAAAAGCTCATATGCGCAACCATAGCTTACTTAGTTCCCATAACTATGTTACTCAAACTTGTCTTGGTCTAATATGCAAACCACTAACATAACTAAAATATATAACGCTACTTTGCTACGATCTCTAGTAGCGTTTCTCACCTCTCAGGAAACCATATTGTTCTTATACAGTGTATTATTTTTTATTTTAATGTACCGAAGTACATATGATATTTCCATGCAGATATTCTGCGTCATCATACGATGAAAGAGTAATGGAACGGAGAAAAACTCTCTTCGGCGCCGGGATTTGAACCCGGGTTTTCAGCTTTACGTGCTGATGCTTTATCCTACGTTCAAAGACATCTATGACCTAGTGCAGAGGGCGGCCACTAGAGGGAACCCAAGAGTTGGAACTTAATCTGAGACGATTCTGTCCGACGCCGGGGTGGGTATCCGGTGTGGCTTAGTGGATAAAGCATCAGCACGTAGAGCTGAAAACCCGGGTTCAAATCCCGGCGCCGGAGAGAGTTTTTCTCCGTTCCATTACTCTTTCATCGTATGATGACGCAGAATATCTGCATGGAAATATCATATGTACTTCGGTACATTAAAATAATATAACTTATATGATATGCGTAAATCACTTCGTGATTTAAGACAGCGCTTATTCTGTCGGATCCCGGCCAACTAGTCACTCATAACTAGTGCACCTCAGCACATGTGTGGACTTCAGTCCTACGTTCATAGACATCTATGACGTAGTGCAGAGGGCGGCCACTAGAGGGAACCCAAGAGTTGGATCTTAATCTGAGACGATTCTGTCCGACGCCGGGGTGGGTATCCGGTGTGGCTTAGTGGATAAAACATCAGCACGTAGAGCTGAAAACCCGGGTTCAAACCCCGGCGCCGGAGAGAGGTTTTCTCCGTTCCATTACTCTTTTATCGCATATTGTTCTTATTAAAATTATTGACAAAACTTTCTATGTGGGGTATATGGGTCCTAATATCTAAATCCTGAAAATCAAATAATTAAAATATTAACAGCAGATAAAACTAATACCAGATATAGATTTATCACATTGATGTTATATAAAAACTATTGAAACATCTAGGAAAAAATTGTGTTACACAGTGTTACGATGAAACAATCTACACAGATATGTAGAAAGCTCTTTATTTGCTCTTTCATTTTCATTTGAGGTTAGATGGACTATCTCTTAGGATCTGAGTAATTACTGATAAAAATTGTTTCATCTAAATCTCTCGTACGCTTTCAACCTAGTATAGGCCTCTCTTCATAGATGAACGATATTCAGCGGAGAAATAAATTGAGAGGACTGTAATGAAGGGAGAAGTCTAAGTTTTTTTTGGCTCATCATGTTTTTTAACACCCTTACCGATGTTGTTGGTAGGCCTGGTAAATTTAACTTACAACACACGTGCAGTAAGTATATAAATGAAATCAACTTTTATTTATTTACTTAAAAATAACTATCAGTGTAGCGCGCCACTATGTGTTACGAGGAAACAACTAAATGTCTTATTAAACCTGTATTATTTCTAAATTAATTTATTGTATTGGAGCTTTGTTGAAAATAGGAATTAATGTAGATTAGACGTAAGAGTGGCAACCTTTTCTGACGACTTCTGGTTGTTGCTCTGAGCGCCACTTGTAGGGTCGTGGCTGAACTCGTAAACATCCATGGAGTAAAACGCGTATTCGAACATTAAACTATAGCGGTATGTAATTTATTTTCGCTGATGTATAATTAATCTGTCACCTACAAACATTTTCTATATGCCATTCATTTATATTGATGTATAATTAATGTGTCACCTACCTGCTTCTTTGAACACTAAACTAAATTTTCATAATTTATTTTATTACGACATATTCACAAACGCTGCCGAATAATAAAAAATGAATAACACCTATCGACAAATATGAATAATAACAAATGAATGACACCTATCGCAATGTAGATATTTGTCACAATTTGTAGTATATTGCGATGAGATTATGAAAGTACAATGAAATAGTAATTACTATATAAACGGATAATGTTTAATTCCCCTACTGAATATAGTATACCATATATCATATGTAAAAATTACAAAATAATTATATAGAAACTTTTGAAATATATATGAAAACCCAATTTTAACTACTTAAGTTAAACATGTAAACATATCTTGCTTTTTTTCGTTTGGGTTCCGAAACCGCAAGCCCTGGTTGTAAAACGTTTACCTCCAATTTGAATGTGTTTCTCAGGTAACTGAGATTTGAAAGTCTCCATAAGTTTTCGTACAACTAGACAGCTTATACTGTAAAATTTATGTAATATTTGTAATCTTCAACTTTATGGTAAATAATTATAGCCGACGGCCATCGTGAACGAAATTCCTCCATGGAAACGAGTAATTCCAGAACATAGCATACAAATTCCAGGAAATCATTCCAAAAATGATCCTCCATACATTCTTAAGTTAGATGCCATGGAACTACTCTGCAGCACATATAAGGATCACCTTCAAATTTATACAGATGGACATCAGGAGCAGAGTATGGTATTCCAAAATATCAAGACAGTTATTTCATACATGTTCATCCTCCTCCTGTCTTGACACTGAATTGCTAGCTATTGATTCTGCTCTTCAGTGTGTTCTTCATATTTTTAAAAAATGTCCATACTTACCAACTCCAAGGGGACTATATTTAATAAAATGAAATATGTACCAAACCTCTTCGCACATAAAATTATTCCAATTCAGAAACAACTAAGTAAATTTAAAAAAAATCCAAAAGGAAATAACATTCTAATGGATACCTAGTCATTGTAGTATACCTGGAAACGAGAAAGTCGATAATATTGCAAAACAGGCAACATATTTGCAACGAAGACCTCTTCAAGTGATATCTCTATCCAGTACTTTTGCTTCAGTAAAGTCTCATTTTATAAATCTATGGATCAACAAATGGCTCTCTTCTGACAAAGAAAAAATTGTATAGTCTGTACAAAAGAAACCAAATGACCTGGAAATGTACAAAAACTTGCCCAGACATGTTCAAACATTTTAAAAAGACCCAGAACAGATCACATTGTCACACAATTATACCTACACCGATTTCACATTTCTGATAATCTTACTTGTCTGTGGTGTAATAATCATGATGAAGATCTGGAACACATTCTTCTATATTGTCCATCCATAAACCACAAAATAATTAAATTAAAATCATCAGTAGCAGTTGTAGAAGACACAGCCCTGCAGTATATTTTGACTACACCTCAACTCTGGCTACTAGCAACAGGCATCTATAATGAACACCGATCAAAATACACCTCATTTCTCAAGAAAAACAAAACTGAAAAGACTGCAGTGGACTATAATGAACTTTATGTTGTCAGAAAACAACTGGATGCATTAAGAAGATTGATTGATTGATTCGAAGTTTACATTACTTGTTATTTATTACCTACCTGGTAAAAACAGAAATATATGTACAGAAAGTTGTTTTCTGTCAATCTTGACAAAGCGGTAAATTGTAACGGCCGATGCGAGATTTTCGTGAAAGACAAGTTTTTTCCCCCTAGACCAAAAATATAACGTTAAAGCGGCCATAATTATTTACCATTTTGGCGATAACTGGCTAGTTTTGTTTTACTGTATGTCCCCGTATTGTTCATCTCAAATGAATGGTTAGTTTGTAATAATATCTAGGGTGTAAAATTCTAAAATAAATATATATATATATATATATATATATATTTGTTGCTCAAACTCTGTTATTCTAATTGCTTTGCAAATTTAATGTGATTTTATTCGTTTAAAGTCATAGCCTACTTAAATTTTCTCGAAAATCGAATTGATATTTTTAGAATTATACCTTGAATTGGAAACAATTTATGCATAACTACAGGACATAGATATGTTTATTCGAAATAATTTTCAGTATTGCCACAATCCTTCCAGTTGCGAATAGATGAAAGAAATGGAATTCAAAAGGAGGTGGAGATGCTCTTAGAAAATATTCAGAGATCGGAAAATAATAATGCATGTATTACATGACTCCTTTCCACCTACACACCCCAAATAATTTAAAAGCCCAGCAAAATCCAACATTTAGAGATAAATTAATCAGAGAATAGAGTTTAAAATCTTATTTTTTCCTATTTATAGCTGATCTTTTGTATTCGTATGGAAATGTCAGATAACAGAGTACAAAATAATGGAATATATAGAAATGAATGTCGCTTTTCACAATGATTGTGAGAAGAATTGTGCTCTTCTTCATATTCAAAGAAAGTATTATAATAGGTAAGGCGACATATATTTCTTACTTCTTGCTTTAATAAAAATTATATAGGCTATCTATGCAGAGCTCCATTTCAGACGCTGTCAGGCATCCTCGAGATCTCTTTCTTTGAAGACAACAAAGAATATTTCTTTTTGAAAGGAAAATAACAATGGCTTCTTGCAGTTTCAGAGACGTACGTTCATACCTGAATGGGAGGTGTATTTAATGTTCGTTGGAAAGTGGTCTAAAAATACAATTTTCCACCTATCTATTTCTGTTTTATTAAAATTATTTGATACTTTATTTTTCCTACAGATATACACGCTTTACAAACGAATGTCTGATTTATTTGAGTTTCCTTAATATTATATCACCTTGATTTACCAACGTTTTCATGTGAATAGTAGACCTATGAAGCTTCTATACAAGATGAATTTCGTTATACACGCTATGAAAAATCACGAAAGAAAAAAAAAAAGGAGATACCAGTTTAGTACATATAGTCACGAAGCTCAATACGTAGGGAATATGCATCCAATAACAGTTGAACTCTAGTTGCTAGCCGTTTTGTTCGCTAATATCTCCAATGCGAAATAGTACCGGCACAGTTTATTGTTCCTAGTACTCTCAGTTGCTAACCGCTTGGAGCTCTGTATCGCAAAAAATGCAAAAAATCACCTCAAGATTCGTGACTGTATGATATTAGATTGTGGAGATAGTCTCACTTTTACAATATTTTTTTTTCTCTAAATTTTGTAAAGCAAAGATTCTTGGCGGATCATCGAAACAGTAAAAGAATGCTCAATTATCGTTTACTATCAGTTAAGTTCAGTTATTTTCAAGATCTTATTAAGCTCACTCCTTTCCACTCAGAAGGGATGTAAACATAAATTTGTCTTAGGAATGGTATATGATGTTTACTTTCATTTTCATTTTTCATTTCATTTATTATATTCCATAGATCTTACATTAGCAGTGAAGCTTTAAAATGTGGAACAAGTCAAAATTTTACAAGATTACAATTACAATTTTTACAATTTTTTTAGCGAGATGTAATGAGATGAGCCCGTGGATTCGCCAACAGATTACCTAGAATTTGTCATGTAGTGGGGGGAAAACCTCGGAAAAAACCCAACCAGGTAATCAGACCAAACGAGGTGAACTGAAGTGAGGCCGAGGACTCACCACAGACCACCCGGCATCAGTCTCACGGCTGGGGAAAACACATTTTAATTTTAACAAAGTTTATAAATACCTAGTTGATTAGCTTTGGCTTGGAAGCCATCTTGAGACCTTTTGAGGTCTTGTGTCCTCTCCCCCGGTGGAGGTGCGTGTGTGTTGTGTAGTGTGGAGTTAAATAGTGTATGTTCTGAAATTCAGTTGTGTGTTGAGGATTTGTTATGGATGAGTTTTTGTGTATCTGTATATTTCGTATTGTTCTAGTGGGTTTAGTTTCTGTTTTTCGGTTGGATATGCCGTGTCTGTGTCTATGTTGCTGTAGGTGTGGTTAGCGTTTGTGATGTGTTCTGTGTATGTGGATGTGTTGTGTGGTTTGGTTATGGTTGTGATGTGTTCTTTGTAACGTATTAGAAATGATCTGCTTGTATGTCTGATGTAGACGTTGTTGCAACTGTTGTATGTGAGTTTGTATTCACCTGTTAAGTTGTATTTGTTTGTTTGTGTTTTTGTGTGTTGAGATGATCATGTAAAGTGTTTCGTGTTCAGTATGAGATGTTGTAGTTTAATTTCATGAATGAAAATGCGATCTTGTGTGTGGTTTTGTTTTCGTTTGTCAGTGTGAAGTATTTTTTGTGTTCTTGTGTTTGTCTTTCTATGCTTCTTGTAATTATGTTTTGTCTTTTTAATATGTTGTCCGTTATATTTGGGTTTATCCATTTTTTGTGTTATGTATTAGATTGTATTTATTTCTTCAAAGAAAGAATGAAATGTTTTTTAATCGTTAACTTCAAAATTAAATTTTCTAAAATTTGATATTATTTTTACAGGTAATTATTAGCCATTTTAATATTCTGGAGTGTTTTAAAGGGTAATGTATGTATGTATGTATGTATGTATGTATGTATGTATGTATGTATGTATGTATGTATGTATGTATGTATGTATGTATGTATGTATGTATGTATGTATGTATGTATGTATGTAAGAATGAAAAGTTTTGTTCATTTAACTTCTATAGTAGCTGATCTATAAAAATGAATTTCACTCAATTTTTGCAGGCCAATAATCTACCTCTCCCCTTAAACACATTTTATTATAATTTTACAAAATTCCATTTGTCATTATCATTAATTCAACTATTTTGCTAGTTCTGTCGATTGCAGTTATTATTTAATGTATTTTATATTAGTATTAAAGCTACTTAGATAAATCAATAAACAGCCACAGGCGTAGCTCAGTCGGCTAAGGTTCTTACGTGCCGATGCAGACATGCGTTCGGGCGCAGGTTGATTCCCGCTTGGGCTGATTACCTGGTTGGATTTTTTCCGAGGTTTTCCTAAAAAATAAGGCAAATGTCAGGTAATCTGTGGCGAATCTTCGGTGTCATCTCACCAAATATCATCTCGCTATCACCAATTGCAACGACGCTAAATAACCTCGTAGTTGATATAGCGTTGTTAAATAACCAAGCAAAATGAAATAAATTGAGCAATAAATTATTATAATTTAATCCAGTAACACCTCCGAAGGAAATACATGTAAAGGTAGCTACTTGAAGTCGAACTGGAGCCTACTTACTATCAAATGGGCTTTACAGATTTGCTCCGGGGAAACTTTTTGTATTAAAACTAACAAATTTAGTGTTTACCTCTTTGTGATTTATTAGCAATTTGAATGGAACATAAATATCTCTGAACGAAAGAGATGAGGTAGAGTATATATTTAGAATTTTAATTTCAAAATAATTTACATTTCTTTTTATTATTTGAATGATTTCGATAGCTAATCTCCATTCATCATCCCATACAGGCACACAAAAATAAATTATCGGATTAGTCCGTGAAACTGAAGCTTCGATTTGTTGTACAGAGCTTTTATTATCTCATTCGTGTATCTACCTGGAATTATGTAGATTTTCTTTTCAGAGAACGCAACAACGAATTTTTTCTCTTGATTTATTGCATGTGCTCGATTCATGATATACAGTCTTTAAGCAATTTGTCTGCGTTTTTTGGCAAGTGTCACATTCCTCTAATGCTCTTTTTTAAAGCCGGGCACATAAATCATTTTTGTTTTATTTTATCTACTTTATTGTAAGCATATTCTGATTCTTGGTTTACAGTTTGTTTTTGAAATACGTTTTCATTTCTCGCTGGTAGAGTGTTAAGCCGTAAATGTCGGTCTTAAAATATGTGTGTACCGCAGTGCAATCTGTGTGTTCGGAAAAAGATTTCGAAATTACAAACGACACTGTTTCAAAATCACATATTCTTTTGATAACAATGCATCTAGCTATCGGGGTTATTGAAATCATACAGTTGGACTATTCAGTGATCATCACCCAAGCAATAATTTAATCTAAACACCTAGTTAATATAATTTTCAAATGCAAATTATTTATATTGTTATTTAACATTAATATGTGAGTTATATGTTTCCAATTTTGTACAATATGTATATTTAAAACATCGTATCTCAGTGTATTGTAGGTCTAATAGGTGATGTTAAATTCGGCTGATTTTCTTCTACTTCTACTATATTCTTAATTAATTGTTTAACGCCGTAATTTAAAGGTTGTGTCTTTACTTAACACTAAGTCATTTCAACAAATTTATATGAGAATTATACAATTATAATCCATTCCATGATATTTTCCATAAACCTATATAAATACTTCAAAGATTCTAATTTTTATGTCGTTGAAATAATTGTTTAAACAATATATGCCGTTTTATTACACACTTTCAACAGTTTTATCATTAAATATTTGATACATTTATTAACTTATATAAACAATTTTTCATCGAATTGACAAAATTCTTTGAAGCAAAGTATACTAAAATCATTTACTTTTATCTTGGAAAACGATTTTTCTTCTTTTCTTATAGAATGCAGTTTCATTTTACATTTTCACTTCCCATATTAACCTTTTTTTATCCATCATTACATGTACCTTAATGACATACATAAAAGTATTGCTATTCATTATGTTATTCCAACTATGGATTTCCAACTAAGCTTATTGATTAATATCGTACGCGCATCAACCGCAAGTCTTGAAGGGAACAATCCAAAATGGCAGGCAAAAACTGAAGAAACAACAACATGTATTTAAAATAAAATAAATTCCGTTCATGTTAATTTTACCTAATTTCTAATACATTGAGTTCATTTTCTGTGTTTTAATGTGTTGCTTTGAGGTTAAAATCGTCAAACCAAAGCCCTGCAAAATATCAATAAATGCTCCATGCTTGCCATCTGTTGCACTGCTCGGGAACACGCTTAAAAGACACTCATGGTCCGTGCCTGCCATCTGTCGCAATTGTCGAGAGCACACTGAAAATACCCCCATGGTCACTATTTCATTATCAGTAAGGTAACAAGGTAAGATATTTGTAAAATATCAAAACTTAGACATTTTATTCCAAACAAAGCAAACATTATAACAAAAACATTCGTATGCATCTTGCCTATAATGATAATTAAGACGCTTGTATGAAAATTATGAAACGAGTGTCAAATGCTATAGTCAAGATTATGGTTTAAGTTGTTAAGATGTAAGAAGCACACAAGCATGCAGAATTTCGTCAAAATATCTACAAAAGATTTAGAGTTATCAGGCAACAAAATGTAGGCCAAATTTTTAAAGTTTCGGAAATCGAGCGACGGAGAGTAAATTTAAAAGTATAGTGAAGTGAGAATGGGAAAATCTGAAGGGCATATCTCCTACAGTGTTAGAAATATCGAAGAAATACCCTCACCACAGGAAACGGGAGTGAACATGAAAATAGTGAATAATAAATAAATAAATAAATAAATGAAATGAATAAGGAAGTAAATAAGTAAGCAAACAATAAAATTAATTAATTTTTGTCATTTTTACCCATAAATGTGTACCTACTTCATTAAAATATTCTTTACGTTTTATGAAAGGAAAATTAATCTTATTTTACAACAAAAATAATTAATATAAAATGTTTGGTGAGCCATATTTCAGAACCGATTTCGTATTTGTGTTTGGAAAAAGGAACTAATAATATCTGCTTCTAATATTAGGCATGTATACATCAGTTCCTTAATTGCTTGAATCATTAATGTGCTAATAAGCATGCGTTGCCAATAACAGAATGTGAATTTAAAATACACACGGTGTAATTTTGTATCGACACAGATGTTCTCTGTGACTGGGCGGATAACATTCTAGCTGATGAATCCAAGATCCAAGGTTTCAAATCTAGCTAAGGCGATGGACTTTAAAGAGATATAAAATATTATCAGCATGATATCCTGCGAAACAAAATAAAGCTGAGAGACTTGTGTTATAGATTTACGGCACATAAAAGAAAATATCTCTCTCAGTATCGGAGCTGAATGAATCTGCAGTTGAAACCATAGTTGAGTGAAACCCTACTAATAGAACGGCTACTTCTGGTACTGCTACTACTGCTGTCACTATTATTATTATTATTATTATTATTATTACTACTATTTCTGCTATTTCCACTGATACTGCTACTACTGATACTACTAATGTTACTGATATTACTACTACTACTACTACTTCTGCTACTGCTATCATCACTGCTATTGATACTCCTGTTAGTACTGCTATTACTACTACTACTACTACTACTGCTACTACTACTACTACTACTACTGTTACTGGTACAACTATTATTATTATTATTATTATTATTATTATTATTATTATTATTTCTGCTACTGTCATTGCTATTGTTATTCCTGCTACTACTACTACTAATACTACTACTACTATTACTGTTACTACTACTTCTGCTACTTTTACCACTGCTATTGCTTACTCCTGCTACTAATACTGTTACTGCTACTACTATTTATTCTACTGTTAGCATATTTCTGCTACTGCTGCTACTACTGTCATCACTGCTATTACTGCCACCGCTACTGCTGCTGTTACTGCTACTATAACTGTTATTACTACTCTTACTACTGTCGTCACTAATATTGCTACTCTTGTTGCCTTTGCTACTCCTATTGCTACCACCACTACTACTACTGCTGCTACAACTATTACTACTAATATTACTACTACATTTGATACTATTGCCACTGCTATTGTTTACTGCTACTGCTACTACTACTAGTAGTCACTTCTACTGGTGTTACTGCTATTACAACTACTGTCACTATTACATTTGCTACTGCTGTTACTACTGTCATCACTGCTATTGCTACTCCTGCTGTCACTGCTACTCCTACTGCTGCTGCTGCTGCTACTACTACTACTACTACTACTACTACTACTACTACTACTACTACTACTACTAATGTTACTACGACTTCTGCTACTATTGCCATTGCTGTTGCTTACTGCTACTATTCCTACTACTGCTACTGTCACCGATACTGCTGTTGTTACTGCTACTAAAACTACTGCCACTATTGCTTTTGCTACTGCTGTTACTACTGTCATCACTGCTATTGCTACTTCTGCTATCACTGCTACTCCTGTTGCTACTACTACTGTTACTTCTACTACTACTACTACTACTACTACTACTACTACTATTAATGTTACTACGACTTCTGCTACTATTGCCATTGCTGTTGCTTACTGCTACTGTTACTACTACTGCTACTGTCACCGATACTGCTGTTGTTACTGCTACTACAACTACTGTCACTATTACATTTCCTACTGCTGTTACTACTGTCATCACTGCTATTGCTACTCCTGCCGTCACTGCTACTCCTATTGCTACTACTACTGTTACTACTACTACTACTAATGTTACTACGCCTTCTGCTACTATTGCCATTGCTGTTGCTTACTGCTACTATTAGTACTACTGCTACTGTCACCGATACTGCTGTTGTTACTGCTACTACAACTACTGCCACTATTGCTTTTGCTACTGCTCTTATTACTGTCATCACTGCTATTGCCACTTCTGCTGTCACTGCTACTCCTATTGCTACTACTACTGTTACTACTACTACTACTACTACTACTACTACTACTACTACTACTACTACCAATGTTACTACGACTTCTGCTACTATTGCCATTGCTGTTGCTTACTGCTACTGTTACTACTACTACTACTACTACTACTACTACTACTACTATTACTACTGTCACCGCTACTGCTGTTGTTATTGCTACTACAACTATTATTACTACTGTTACTATTACTTCTGCTACTACTACCACCATTGCTGTTGCTACTCCTACTACTACTACTACTACTACTACTGTTACTGGTACTTACCGGTACTACTGTTATTACTACTGTTACTACTATTACTGCCGCAACTACTGTTATAGTACTCCCATAAGAAAAAATAGTATGCAGTCTGGCGATGTTGCAAATCATAATTATAATTAATGTGGTTTGGGAGGAAAGGTTTGATATCATGCATTGATTGTGTAGCCATATCACTGTTTGCTCTATGCAACTGAAACTACCTGTATGTAGTGATATGACAATTCTTAGCACCATGAGAAGAAGAAAACTCTTCAAACATTCTCACCATCAAAAATACTTAATAGGAATCTACGCCACCAGAAATTTCGGTTCCGAGCTACAATCCAAAATAGCTGTCCAGGCAAATTCTTTTGCATGCATGATATGCAGTGGCAATAGAATTTTATTGGCATATGAGTAATAACTTTTTCGAAACCCGCAACATTTTGAGGGAGATATTCCAGCAACACACGTCAGTTTTCAATTAGTTTATCATTAGTACCGGTATATCAATCAGTTTCATATTCGAATAGAATCATCTCCGTAGATAATTTTATGATTCTGTTGGCTCCCACGCTGCATTACTAAACTTACGTTTCTGTACCATCAGCTATCACGAGAGAAACGGACACTAGGTCAAATCGGACTGCACTTTGATCATCTTCGGGGTGAGAAACTGTGGTAAATGAATAGATCAGAATTTCGATTCAATAGGAACTTATCTTCATACCATAATTATTGTTATATGTTTAACAAATAATATTCACTATACTTACAGCTGTTCTCTTTGTTTCAGGTGAGTAGAGAGATGCAGTAGAAGTCAATCCAACATTGCCTTAGTTAGAAGTTCCTATAACCTACATACACGTAAGTCAATTAAATTTTCTTTACAAACTGAAGTATACGAAAACACTGTTGTCGGTTTTGTCCATGCACCCTTAAGCCACTTTTATTTTCACTCTGCAGTAACATCTTCGATGGCAGCGATATGTTTAAAGAAAAAATACTCAATATTAAATTAATGCTTTAGACCAGGGATGTGAAACTCTTAAGTAAGGACGTGGACGTCACTGTGTTGACGTCTTGCATGAAAACAAATCTCTGGCTATGTCGTCGCTAGTTTGTAACACAATGCAATACAGAATATTATAATAGCATAATAGAATTAATCGCATAATATTATTATTCGTGTTGAACACGTTCTGAAGAAGAACGGTGATACCTTTCAGTTTTCACCAGTTTGTCAACATCGGGCTGAATATTTGAACATAATCTCAATTGCCATACTTAATGAAAATCAGTTAATCTGCTGCTTATGTCGCTTTTAATGATATTCATCTTGGAAAAGTAACTATTCGCATAGATAAGTGGAGCCGAACATTGCCATTAATCATCCAGCAAACAATCGTAAACTTCTCTTCTGGTAGACTTTTATAAATCTCTGGACCAGACATCCTGAACATCGGATATCTATATTATTCTGCAAGTAAATTAACTCTAATCGCAGTTCAGGAGAAGCTTCAAAGGGACAAATGTCAGGGGGCAAATAAACAGTTGACCTCCGAAAATTATCTTAATGCGTTAGAAATGTGCTTCGAGACAGTAAAAGTACCCTCACTACTGTCTCAGTTTGTTTTCAGTTGGGGTTTCATTTGAAGGGTTCAGAACCTTAGTGGGCCAAGCGCCATTTAATAAACCGTAGAAAACAAGGGTTAAAATGAAGTTATTACCATAATTCAATGGAAACATATAGCAAGTAATATAAAGTATACATATTCAAACTAAATTATGTGTCAATCTTCATTAAACTATGATATTCACTTAACGGACCTGGGGAGGACATGTGGCGAGACTACACCAGACAAGATGGACCCATGCAGTCACGATGTGGGACCCCTAAGTCGGAAAGAGGGGACAGGGAAGATCACGGCTCAGATGGTCTGACATGTTTGTCAAAGAGGCGGGGAAACAGGGGTCGAGGACAGCAAAAAACAGAGTTTTGTGGAAAGAACTAGGGAAGGTCTTTGTAAATAGATAACGTAATCAGTGTTCATATAATTAAAAAGTAAAGTCAGTGTTAGTGAAAGAGCGAGATAAATATTGTAAATAGTAAAGTCAGTGTTGAGAAAGTGTCAGTTAAATGGTGTAAATAGCAATCAGAGTTTGTCAAAGTGCTGGTGTCAGTATTATGTGATAGGGCAAAAAAAAATTAACAGAGAACAGAGTGCTGAGACTAATACACGACAAGCTCGCCTGCATTGGCTCACCAAGCGAGTACACTTGAGTCATCCCTTTCGAGGGCGTTCTAACCCCATCACAGGAGGCCTGTGCCCAAAATGGGACATCATGGCTAGCATTCATTCACTTAACTTTAACCCTTCATTTCTCCGTTTTTAATAAATGGCGCTTGGTCCACTATGGCTCTGAACCCTTCATTTAGTCTATTTGTATAGCTGCTTTCCATTTCTTCCAGTTTCTTCTTCCGTTCTATACCTTGTAAATAAAGAAGTTAATAGCTCAATATTAATGCATAAATTGCTGCTAGCGATGGCTACAAACACTGCACAACAATAATTATAAATACGGGTACCTGGAAGTACATGTTTCCCATACTTTGTACGATGAGATTTGTTAAAATGTATTTTAATATTAAAGTGAGAAACATAATTGTATTGCATCGAGCAGATCAAACATCTGATTTTGTCATTATTAACGACAAAAATAGTCGTCCTCTCAATCACTATAAAATATGCGACGTCAGTTTGAAGAACTCATAATACTACCTCCACCACTGACGGTGTATAGATGCTTACAGATCGATTATTTAGTCCTGACACCTTAGCGACGCGAAAGAGGTGAAGTAATAGGAGTAGTGGGGAGAGTTCTGGAGTAGAGATAGGAGCGAACGGTTGGTAAAGGAATGCAATACAGCTTAACTGTACTGGAAACACAACGCTATACCGCAAGCGTGACTTCCGATCGCTCTGACTGCAGGCGACAGACTAATCTGAACGTCCCTTGGCGTAACTTAATGGACTCGCCTGACCCAGGCGCACATTGCCGGCGACTGTCAGGACTAAATAAATAATCGTACTGTACTATGATGTGTTTGCATTGCATTGGGACGGGCGGCCTTCGAACTTGATGGAAAAGGGAACGAAGGGGAAAGTATGCGTGACTCTGTGGAGCCACAGTATCGCATTCTTGCTTTAGACTTTTAAGAAGTATCTACCTTTATCTTCCACCATTTCTTCTTTCTCTCCTTTTCTCTCCTCTTCCTCCTCGTAAAATTTGCGTTAATCATAATTTCTCTCCCTCTTTTTGTTCCTCTTCTTCACCTTGTTCATTGTTGCGCATTTTTTTCCACTCTTTCTAATTTGAGTCATTCTTACCACCGTCCAATTCCTTCTTCTGATTCTTCTCTAGTTCATTCACTTTCCCTTTACTTATCTTCTTTCCTATCTCTCTCTCTCTCCCTCCCCTTCCTCTTCTATCTTCCCATATCTTTCCTAATTGTCTTTCCCTCAAAATATCTTTCTTCCTTCCTCTATGAATCAATTTTCTTATTTTCTTTTCCCCCTTCGTTCTCTTTATCTTCATCTTTCTTATTCTTCTTCTTTCTTGCGTTCAATTTTTCCCCTCAAACTCCTAATGCATTCTCTTATTCCTCTTTTTTCGATTATTTATCTTTCCTTTTTCTCTTTCTCTTTCTCCTCTTCCTTTTTTCTGTTTCTATTTCTTCGTCTCTTTCTGTATCCTCCTAATCTTCCTTTCTTCTCCTCATCTCTCTTGTTTCTCATTTTTCTTCTCATTCTGACACTTTTTTGTTCTCCTCATAATTCTTTCTAGTCCTAATATTTCTTTCTCCTTCTCATGTATTTTCCTATTTCCCATTTCTTTTCCTTCTCATTTTTTTCTTTCTCATCCTCATCTATTATATTTCTTTCTCCACCTCAACCTTCTTTCTTCTCCTCAATTTTCTAACTCCTCGTCAACTTTCTTTTCCCTTCACAACGTCCTTTCTGCTCATATTTCTCATTCTGATATCTCTTATTCCCTATCAACTTTCTATTTCCTTTTCAACTTCCTTTTACAGTTCTCGCTTTTACTTTTTCTCCTTATCTTCCTTTCTCCTCCATAATATTTTCATCTCCTCAACTTTCCTCTTCTTAAATTTATTTTTCCTGTTCGTCTTTTTTCCTCCAACTTACCTCTCTTTCTCCTTCGCATCTCTCTTTTTTCTTCGCACCTTTCTTTCTCCTCAACTTTCCTTTCTCTTCTCACTTTTCTTTCCTCTCTTCAACTGTTTCTCTTTTTTCTTCTTACTTCCTTCTTTTTCATCATCTTTCTTTCTCATCTTCATCTCTCTTTCTCTTCTTCATCTGTAATTCTCCTCAACTTTGTTACTTCTCATGATTCAACTTCTCAATTTTATTTTCCCTCTTCGATTTTCTTTTTCCTCCTAAACGTTCTTTCCCTACTTCAACTCTCTTTCCTCTCATAAACTTTCTTTCCTTTCATCAACTTTCTTTCCCCTCTTCAGTCTTCTTTCCCCATTTCAACGTTTCTTCCTCTCCTCAACTTTCTTTCTCCTCCGCAATTTTTTTTCACTCCTCAACTTCTTTTACCCTCCTGAACTTTCTTACCCCACTTCAAATTTCTCTGTCCTCCGCAACTTTCTTTTCCCTCCTCAAATTTCTTTTCTCTCTTCAAATTTCTTTTCCCTCCTCAAATTTCTTTTCCCTCCTCAAATTTCTTCTCCCTCTTCAAATTTCTTTTCCCTCTTCAAATTTCTTTTCCCTCTTCAAATTTCTTTTCCCTCTTCAAATTTCTTTTCCCTCCTCAACTTTCTTTTCCCTCCTCAAATTTCTTTTCCCTCCTCAACTTTCTTTTCCCTCCACAACTTTCTTTTCCCTCCTAAACCTTCTTTTCCCTCCTAAACTTTGTTTCCGCCTCCTAAACTATCTTTCTCCTCATATTTCTGTCACCTGTTCAAACTTATATCTCCTTCTCATCCTCATTTCCCCCTTTATATTTCTTTATTGTTCTCATCTTTCTTTCTCATTACCATCATCATTTCTCCTCCTGATTCGTCTTTGTCCTTCATATCTTTTTTTTTCCTTCTTGTCAATCTCTCCACATTCTTTTCCTCTCCTCAACTTTAATTCTCCTCCTCATCTGTCATTTTAAATTTCTCATCCTTTAATCGTTGTTCCTCTACTTCCAACATTCTGCATGTAAGCTGTTTCTCGTCCGTTTTCATAACTATTACAGCATTTCCTGAGTCATTTATTGTATGCGAAATGAAAAATAAACGACTGTTTGAAAACTTTTCAAAACAGAAATTATATAACTTATAAAAATTATAAGAGTAGACACTGCGTCTAAAGCGAAAATAAAGTATTACAGTTCGGCCTATATTTCTGACATCTCTTTTATTCGCATGACCATAAGATAAACATTCTCTGTCACATAAGGTACATGTGGCAAATACGCCCCACTTAACTTATCAAGATCTGTTGTACGTTTACTGAAGGAGATAAAATTCTAAAAATTGTACTAAAACATACTTCAAGGTGAGCAGTAAAGAAAACGTGGTCTTAGATTTAGAGTTATTGAAAAACTTTCCTATAATAGTGCAATATTAAAAAATGTGAGTAAAGGGCCTTATTTAGCACACTCGTTCCAAATAAGACCCACTATCAGTCCCAAATAAGGCCCATGTGTAAATAAATAGTCATTACGAAAGCAAATAAAATAAATTAAATTACAATAATTGTATTTAAACCAAATGAACTACAATAATAATATCCAAAGTTAAGTAGAGAAAAACACATTCTGAACAAAGCAAATGTCCTTAGTCTAGAGATCATACTCTGAGTAAAAAAAAAACTCTTCTTAGTCTAAGATCACATTCTGGGCAACGAAACCTGAGTATTTTCACCATAGTTTCACTGTTGTCTGAAGATTACACTCTTGGCAGAGAGAACTGGTATGTTGTCCTTAGTCTAAGATGACATTCTGGGAAAATCACACTGTGGACAAAGAAAACTGAATATTTTTTCTTAGCCGTAAGTCCAATGCATTCTTCATGAACATAATTTGAACACTTTACACACAATCTCATGTCAGCAATACGATCTTTTCTGCATAAATAGCAGAACCAACTTCCTTTTCTCACTCTTTTAGCGTGAATGCCACTCGGCCCAGCTTCAAGAAGATCTTTCACGGAAGGCACAAGACATATTTTTCTCTTCTGAGTTGTCTTCACGCTCAAACCTTTAGGAGTAGTGGCACCATTCTTATCGCTTTCGTGGTCCTCTGTAGGCCTATGTTCTTTAGCACTTTTAACTGATTTAGTCTTCTTTGCCTTGAAACAATTCCTAATTACCTGAACTGCTTGGTAATTAAGGGCTTTTCATCGCTGGTTTGTATGGTTTTTCTTCATTTCACGGTACGAAGAATGTCTTGAAAAGAAGTTTCTAATTGCTCTTCATTATCACTAGAGAAAACTTACTGGATTCGTCATGAAGAGAGAAGATGTCACTTGTGAAGCTTGAGTCCCCTGAATCTCTTTGTTTCGAAACTCTTTTCTGGGTTAATGCTTCAACTTGGTTTGGCTGATGTATGAGCAATTGGGATCCAGATTGTGATTGTAATCGGGTTTCTTCAGGCTTTTCTCTCCTGGTGAGTTTGGAAGAAGCGAAGGCACTCAGGGATAGCACTAGGGTCGAACGGATAAATTCCAGTAGCGCTAAACCCACTTGATATGTTAGAAGGAGTAGCAGCTCTTGGCCAAACCTTACTAAATATTTCCCAAATATCTGTTTTTTCACTGTACGACTTTCAGCACCTTCCTGCTTTGACCAGTAAAGCAAGACTTCATCATCCCAGAATGCTTCGTAAGGTCCAAGCACGGACTTATCGAATGGCTGCAACTCATGTGTGGTATTGTTAGGTAAGCAGAACAACGTAACGACTCATGAGTCTTCAAACCTTCTATGTCTCAAGTCATTTCGAGTCAAAATAACGCAAGTTTAAGCTCTCTAAATAACTGAAACTTTTGTATTTAGGTATTACATATCGAAAGAATTAAAATATTATATTTAACAAATAAACACAATTATTATGCTAAAATAATTTAAATTACGAATTTAGAATAATTATCGTAACTTTAATAATTGTCTTCACAATTTTCTTATAAATAAATTACTGTATGTACAGAATGTCTTTATGAGGCTCAAAATAAGAAAAACCTTGAAGATAATTCATGTTCCAAATAAGGTTCATGGGCCTTGTTTAGCTCATCTGTAGAGGGCCTTATTTGGAGCTCCCTGTAAATCCACACTTTCATTCATAGCTTTCCTAAGGGATAAATAAATACAAGTTAAGTGGAAAATATCAATACACTATCTTATTCTAGTAATCATATGCTTTGAAATGACATATACCATGTTCATTTATGTTAAGTTACCAAAAAATGCGTAAGGTTTATTAAAATACCTCGAAATAATAGCGACAACAGCTTCAGACGTCGTTCACTGTTCAACTGAAGCAAACATGGCGAAATCGTTCACTTAAACTGTTATAGTTTCTGATCTAGCCATTAGAAGCCAGGAACTGTCAGAAACATTAAGAAACTAGTGTAAATTGTAATTGTAT
The DNA here is from genome assembly GCF_040183065.1 of Periplaneta americana. Classification (NCBI taxonomy): domain Eukaryota; kingdom Metazoa; phylum Arthropoda; class Insecta; order Blattodea; family Blattidae; genus Periplaneta; species Periplaneta americana. Next base: position 61,557,425 of record NC_091127.1, on the reverse strand, counting down.
CTTAATTAAATGACAGATGGGCCTTATTTAGAACCGGGCTTTATTCGGCTCCTGTACCTTACATTCCGTATATTTAATTGAACAAACACTCTTCATATAGAACTATCATAACAAAATATTCATATCTTTACAAAATGTATTATAAATATGAATGTGTACTCGATTTTGTCAAAAGCATAACTTGTAACTGCATATAAATGTGAGTAACGAAATGCTGCATTTTTTAACAGGTTAAATATCAATAATATCATCACTATCACCATCATTATGCTTTCACGTATTAGACCCAAGAGGCTGTGTTACAATTTCATGCCACAATTTTTTGGATCTTCCTTTTACCACATCTTGGTACATAGAATATAATTTGCTTAGACCATCTGGTGGAATCTATTCCCTCGGCTTTTTTTTTTTCATTGAAGTCTATATTGCTGTATATAATGCACATTATGTTCAAATTTTAGTTCCTTCAGAGTGTCTTCATATCTCCGGTGTTCAAAGACTGAGCATTCTGCATGTCAGCTTTTGTCAGCATTCCTTAGTTATAGTCAATGCCTCACTTCAGTATGCTAGAACTGGACGCACAATTGTTTTATAGACTTTGGGCCATGTTTGCCATCGTACTTGAGAGGATTTAAATTAGTGTTGTGGGATTCAATCAATCAATTGATGAATTTTTGTTGTAAGATTAATCAATCAAAACTATTTAATCGAATAATCGAGTCGAATAAAATTAATCGTTTTTAGTTGGTATTAATTATTATTTTGGTAATATAAACTCATACTAAAAATTCCGACAATATTTCTCTCTCGGAAATTGCTTACATAAAATCACAAGAGTACTGTTATTTTCTAACTGTAAATAAGGTAGAGTAGAGAAAATATTTGCACAAACACCTCAGAAAGAGGTGGAAATATGAGGACAAAGACCTAGTCTATCTCTATTGAAATTTGAAACACTATGCGAAACTCTTATTATGTTTTATGATTTTCCAAGAAAACTTCCACCTTGTTGTCAGCTCATCTTCCTAGCATTTGAAATATATACTTTTCTGGGATTCGTCTCCCTCATCCCTTATAAAATAGTCATGTCTATACTGTGTGCACGTGAGAGCGTAACTACCTTCTTCTTTTTTTTTTAATCTGGTAATTCGATTACAATAGGGTCCAGTCTTCTGTTCGACCGCTATAGTTTTGCAGTTGCAGTTTCTGTACTGAGTTTGTATATGAAGGTTGAGTGTTTAGCTTGATAATGAAAAAAAGTCTGTTTTCTGTGGTTTGTGAGAAGTGTAAACTCCATTATGTCATATGAGAATTTGAGAGGTAAACTCGGTTAAACGTTTGGATTTAAATTGAACGATCGTGGAGAAGTGTTCAAAAGGAAAACAGGTTTTTTGTGTTTAGTGATGCAGGAAACATTGTTACTAAGCGTAGAGCGGCACGTAATTCGGAGCATGTGAATGTACTCGCATGTTTAAAATTATAGATGAAGGAGTATTAACTAGGTGAGTCTTCACGCTTTTTATTTATGTTTGTCTCAAAAATTCCCGGAGAAATTGACACAATAAATTATAAGCCTTATAATAAATATGTTGGTAAGTAATTAAAATAGTTGTTTTGTAAAATAACGATACAATATATACAGACATAAAACCTTTAATAGTTATGCTTATCACTGAACACAAGTTAAATTTAACAATAATTGTGTATTACAGGCATTAAAACATTTTTTCTATTCGATCAAAACTCGATTAATCTATCAAATTCAAATAGTGAATCGATTAAATATTTTGATCGATCAACAGCATTAGTTTAAATATATTTACTGCAGAGCATTTTAAAAATCTAGGTATTTTGTTTGTCATATACTCGTATTTTATCGTTAACAAGTGATAAGTTTCATCTTAAATAATTTAATGAATTGATCTCTTCAATTGATAGAGTACATTATGCAACGAGCCTATAATGGTAGTAATTAAGACGCGAGTATGTTTGTTTATGAAACGATCGCAAGCGAGTTTCATGATTTTCATACGAGCGTCTAAATTACCATTATAGGCAAGTTTCATACGACTTTTTATGCTCGACCATATTTCTAACTTGAAATTATTCATAAGTTTTCATGTTATGGTTATGTAAGTGACGAGCGGAACTGACCTGAACTGTGAGACGTGCGCAGACGCGAAAGTATTGATTTTTTCCGAGTAACGAATATCATTGACCTTGATATAACCTAGAGAATAACATGAAGATTAGTCTTGATATAACCTGGAAATTGATTTAGAATTGAAAAACGAGATGACAAATTGAATTTATTTGAATATTGTCTACAATTAACGCTAATTATTATAGTAACAGAACATAACCTTCTGCGACAGTACTGGATTTCCAGCCTCCGCGACTTTTCGCTAATTGTCTTTCGATTGCATATCCGAGAATAATCGATACTTGCGGTTTTATAATGATACAAATGTGATTTCTCATTGGCTGAACAACTGAATTATAATGAATAGGTGTACTTTAATGAGGTGCATTAAAGGGCTACTATCAGGTATGGCGTGGTCGAGCATACAATTATTTATAATATTTTTACGTGGAATTGGTTAGGTTGAAATGAAACTTAAATTAAAATTTGTATAAATGTTTTGAAAGTTTTTATTTTAGGAAAATGAATATTCCCAACGTCTCTGATTTAGGGCAGTTCATTTTTGGCATGTTTCGTATTTGAGTGTTCGCCTGTCAATCCATCTGCGTATTTGCAGTACATCTGTCTGTTTGCTGCATGCCTGTTCATATTATCTAATTTGCTGTTTGGTTGTTCGTCTGTTCATATGCTCATGTCTCGTTTATCCGACTGTGTCGTTTGCCCGACCATGTGTCATCATTAGGGGGGGCGGATGTTGATGAAAAGTCATCTTCGCCTCTCCTTACCTTATGCTTCTTTGTACCATATCTCACCCTATATCTCATCTCTTAATATGCCTCTCTTCTTCATATCATGTCTCTCGAAATGTCTCGTCTCTCAGGATGTCTCTCAGTACGATGTCACGTCTTCATATCTCACATCTCTTATCTCATGTTTCTTTGTACCATAACTAAATCTATGCCTCGCATCTTAGGATGTCTTGTCTCTCCGTATGGTATGTCGCGACTCCATGTCCCACGTCTCATGTTTTGGTAATTTGCAACACATGCGCAGACAATTCGTTATTTCGTGAAACGTTCCTGCGCGTGAGAGGAACATGTAAGTGGACTAGGAAGCTTCCCTCCCTCACTACGGCTCCACTTGTAGCTAGCTAGCTAGCTGACTAACCCCCACCATATATTTTTACTGTCTATCATAATTCCTCCACCAAAGAATAACACTTAGTAATATATAATATTTCATGTAATGAATTAACAAATAATTATTATAATTTCCCACATCTAACACCTTCCACACAAGTAAAATATTTAGGAATTATTATAGATCAGCATTTACGTTGGGATAAACAAATTGATTTTATGTGCACAAGTATAGAAAAGACAATTTATAAATTCAAAATACTTATAAATTTCTATCACAAAGGAGTCATTGAGAATAATATTTTTAGCTTTAGTACAACCATTATTACAATATGACAGCCGTAGCGAAAATGTGACTCGCGAGCACATAGTGGCTCGCAATGATAGCTATGCATTTCTCTTTCTTCCTACCTCCTCCAACCCACATCCTCTCACTCACTGGAGTCAAACTCCGTTCCATTTGTATTTGTCTCTGACCTGCGAGTGGCGTGTCGTCGCAATGTCTCTCTCGAAACCATGTACCTCTACAAAGACGAAAGTTTCAAGTAGGATGGAAGGACGCATATTTTTGCTGCCATTATGATGAGAATGTTAAATGTATGATTTGTTCACAAGTATTACGAGGAAAACGGTTGTATAAAATGAAACGGCATTATACTACATGTGACTCATGAAACATTAAAAGGTTAAGTGTTATTGTTATTATTATTATTATTATTATTACTAATATCCGAAGCTTCATTCTTTCGCTTACTCTGTTGAAGCCATGTTCACTACAACTTACGTTTGTGAAAAGTTATTTTCAACAATGGAAATAGTAAAAACAAAATTTAGATCACGACTGACAGACAAATGCATTCGTGATCAACTACGACTGGCAGTAAGTGACATAATTCCTGATTTTGAAACTCTGTCGCAGAGATATTCTGAAGACAATTAATAATTTTAGTTTTTATAATGTGTCCTATGTTTTCTTATTAATTTCTTTCTTCGTTACACGCACTAAACATTAGTTTGTAGCCTTGTACTGTATTAAATTATATTTAAGTACTTGACGTAAGGAAAATGAAAATTCGTTAATAAGTCAGACAGTTACTTCACTTCCCCTTCCTGTGTTCGCCTCCCTCCATAGGTTCTGTGCACGTTGCAGGTTACACAGTGGCTCGGCGCACGATCACATTTTCGCCACGGCTGCAATATGATAAAATAAATTGGGGTGGAATAGCATCATCTGTACTTAATCCATTAATTTTATTACACAGAAGATTAACAAAAATTTGTCTAACCAAAAATACGGATTACCCAACAAATTTAATTTATACAGATTTTAAAGTATTAACTATTGAAGAAATTTATAAATATAGTTTATTAACTTACTACCACAGAAATCTAATAAACATAAATATATGTTATATATGTATAAACTATCAAGTAGCCTATTTGAAACATTTCTATCTTTCAGTGTATAACGTTATGTTTTATGTTTCTTAGAAAGGAAAATTTATTTGAGAATTTTTTATATTTTATATAACTATAGGTAATATCATATAATAGAACCAGAACATATTGACAACTAAGATAGTGCTCTGTTTCTTCTTTTTGTCTCATTTAAACATTTATAATGTTATTTATTTCAACGATCTATGTTATTCAAAGTTACGAAATCTTTCCAAGCCGACCAAATGCTATTTCGAGAATGATAAGCGTACGAGAATAACGAGACGAGATTCGAAAGACAAATGCAACGAGCAAGAGCTGCAGTTAGTTTTGTTCATCTCTAATGCAAAACTGATTGCATATTAGTAACGCCATATGAATCACCACCAACAGTTGTTTTCATTACCACAATCATAAATCATCGACGATGCTAAATAACTTATTATTCTTAACCATGTCACGTATATTGATTAAATCAGTAAATGTCACATTTTTATTATTGAATTCTCTGCATTTTGCTGTAAAATTCGATCGACCGATAATCTGATTATTTATTACAATAACTGTATTATTGGAGTGGAATTCCAACATTAAATTTTATCTTAGAGCTTCTATTTAAAAGTAAATTAATTATTTCATAGCCAATTTAGCAACAAACTTGCATATAGGTCTTTTATGGTTCTTCAATTCCTGTATAGCAGTGAAATGAAGTTTCATATGAACACCGCGATAATTATGTTACGTTTTTATTGACTATACTGGTAATGAAACTATCCTATAACTTCATAAATTTACACGAGTTTCGATCCCTTGTTTTATAATTGCCTTATCCTGAAACATTTGTAACCTAATCGCCAATTTTCAGCAATATTATGCGCATACAATGCAATGAATCTGTGGCTACCGGTCATATTTTATATGATAACGTATTTCAAATGCAGATAAAATGAGTTTATTAAATCTAAACGTTACACGAAAATGTATGGGTTATTATTTCCGTCCACAATAATGTATCTATTGTCATCGTTGCCGGATAAAAATAAAACGAAATCAGTGATAATCAGGAGGCTTGTTTCAACAGTATGAAAGATTTCCATATAGGCATATAATGAAATTGTTTCAAAGTAAATCTCTTCAACCACGTTCTTACAAACTTAAGTTTAAGATTGTAATTAACTTCGGCCATATATTTATAATGTATTTTACTACCATACAACTGTTCTAAAATATTACTTATGTAATTCCGCTATTAGTTGTTTTTATTTTTAATAGGTTAAAAATCTATCATAAATTGTATGAGCACTGGCGGCAAACCACAACTCTAATTTTTTATCATACAGTGGAATCTCATTCACGATTCTTTGCTGTCTGCAGGGAATCATATACAGGGTGATCCACGAGGATTTACCGTCCCTTACGAAGCTTATTTCCGAAGATATTCCGAGCAATAAATGTCATACAAACATTTATACAAAATCTCAACATTTTCACAGCTACGCTAATTTGAAGTTGTTTGTAAAATACCATTATTCTTGAGTTTTAAGGGTAAAATAATATTACAGATAAAGAATGAATTATTCAGAAGTATCGTTTCTTTAATTAACTTGTATTCTGAAGCTAAAAATATGTTGTGAATTCCATAGGTGCTTCCTACTGCAACATTACATTTTCTTGCGCATTCATCAGAACACTTGTTACAAATCACGCCGCTCTTGTAAATTCTTCAAAACTATATATTAGGATGCATAGGGAATTAAAAGTAACTGATCAAGTTCATAAAGTCGTATGATTTGTAACAATTTTTGTGGTAAGTGCGTAAGAATGATGTAATTTTCAGTTAAAAATAGAAAAACAAAATCTGTACAAAGCAATTAACAATATAATTTTAGTTTCAGAACACTAGAGAATTAAAGAAATGACACTTCTCCATAGTTCATTCTTTATTTGTAATATTTTTTACCCTTAAAACTAAAGAAAATAGGTATTTTACTAACAACTTCAAATTAGTGTAACTGAAAATATTGAGATTAGGACACATGATTATGTGGCATTTTTGCTCAGAATAAATAAGCTCCGTAAGTGACGGTAAATCTTCGTGAATCAACCTCTATATCATAGGCTATACCCATGATTGGTAAATATATTGTATTACTGAGGGCGAGAAAGAGCCGAATGGGGGAAGCATCTCACCAAGAAACTAATTTACTACTATTTCCTTCATCAAACTGTTGTACTTTATCAATTGAAATAAATCATCTTAATGTTTGTATATCAATGTGCATCTCTAAGTGCATCCCATATTTTGACTTTTTCCCAGAAGAATACTCACAAACAAAATCGATTCTTCAGATATATTGAAATTAATTCCCTTTTATTCCCCATTCTTTAAGTGACGTAAAAAAGTACTTTTCCATATTGCTAGATCGAAGAGAGTCAGTCATAAAAATTCACTCCTAATTAGAATATTGTCCGTTTGTAATAAGTTACTCGTAAATAATCCAAATGATATTGATTTATATTCAGAAATAGATGATATATTTAAGAAACTCATTTATAGGCTACAGAATTGGTTAATTAAGAAGCTCCTTCTAACTCTCATATTCTGTATATTCAGATTATTCATTGTATACAGCATGTTATCTAAATATAAATGATACTAGGAAGGAAATTAAAAACATAGAATAAATATGGGAAATGCGTGTTAGAATTTATAAAACAATTATATTACCGATTCCTCTACATCATAGGTGTCCAAACGCCTATATAACCAGGAGATATTGCACGTCAAGCATGCTCTGCTAAGATCAACAACTTTCCATATAAAATAGGAAAAAGTCCTTAAAGAATATGCGCTGCGGGTTGCTTACGCCAGGGGTTACCTCGTACGAGTTACAATTGAGGGGCTTAGAACAAAAAGCAGGTAAGTGACATTATTACAAAAAATGAGGTAAGTGCGTGTTGTGATAGCCCAAAAGGATGTTTCTTTGGGATAAAGTCAGGTAAGTGATCACACTGTGCAGGGCTGTTATATGGGCATCATTTCACCAAACTAGTGTATAATATTTCATTGCATGTAGAACTTTAACTGTAATTTCCTCAAAACTAGGTTTCCTTTACTTACCTGCTTTTTGTTTTAAGCCCCTCAATTGCTCTATGTGATTCTGAAACTTGAACTCTCACTTTGAGAGAGGAACAGAGGTTAAGAGTTTTTCAGAATAAGGTACTTAGGAAAATATTTGGGGCTAAGAGGGACGAAGTTACAGGAGAATGGAGAAAGTTACACAGCGCAGAACTGCACGCATTGTATTCTTCACCTGACATAATTAGCAACATTAAATACCGACGTTTGAGATGAACAGGGCATGTAGCACTTATGGGCGAGTTCAGAAATGCATATAGAGTGTTAGTTGGGAGGCTGAAGGGAAAAAGACCTTTTGGGGGTCGAGACGTAGATGGGAGGAAAATATTAAAATGGATTTGAGGGAGGTGGCATGTGATGGTAGAGACTGGATTAATCTTGCTCAGGGTAGGGTCCGGTGATGGGCTTACGTGAGGGCGGCAATGAACATCCGGGTTCCTCAAAAGCCATGAGTGTGTATACATTTTGTTATAATATTCTGCTGCAAATATAAATCTGGTTCACATCATTAATTGTTTTCTTCTAAAATGCAAATGTTAATAAGGTGATTTTATGGGCAGCAATGCCTGTGCACTTTGGAACAATAAATAAATAAATGAATAAATAAATTAATTAATTAATTAATAAGTTAATAAATAATTTTGTTCATTAATAGTTTAAATTATATGACCAAAAATAATATGTATACACAAGGTCAATTAAAATGGAACAATTACAAAAAGATGGTACACTCTTAGACAAAAAAAAAATGACCGGGCTCCAGATTCTATGTCCTATTCGGAAGACTTCGGGTGCATTCGTCAGAGCATGATACATACGCGGACGAATTTCTTCTGTCGTAAAAGTTTCCAACACTCCACTGCCACCACTATATGATGATTATACAGGGTGTTTAAAAAATACGGGGCATAATTTCAGGTATGTATTTCCCACATGTAGACAATCAAAATAGTTCATTACAACACGTGTCCGGAAATGCTTCATTTCCGAGTTATGGCCTTCACAACATTGAAATTCACTGAAACGTTTTTCTTTCCGTAGGTCGTTGTCATTACAGAAGATGTTCAAAATGTCCATCTCCTGCTTGAATACAGACCTCACATCGATATCGCATTGACCTGCGAACACGATCCCAAACTCAAGGAGTATTGCGCATGTCCTCAGAACATGCCACAATTCGATTCCGAAGGGATTCCAAATCAGGCACCGGAGGCGAATAAACCAATGATTTTAAATGGCTCCACAAGTAGAAATCGAGAGGGTTCAGAGCAGGTGAGCGTGGAGGCCAAGCAATTGGGCCACCTCTACCTATCCATCGATCAGGAAACCTTCGATCCAAGTACCGCCCGGCGAGCCGTACGACTGAAGTGTGCAGGAGCGTCATCATGCAAAAAGTGAATGTGTTGACGATTGATCAGTGGAGTGTCTTCTAAAACATGAGGTATGGTGTTTTCCAGGAAGTTTGTGTACGCCTGTCCCGTAAGTCTGTTTACAAGTACATGGGGTCCAACTAATCGATCACCAATGATACCGGCCCACATGTTGAGGGAGAACCGCACCTGGTGATGAGATGGAACAGTTGCACGTGGGTTTTCATACGCCCATACATGCTGATTGTGGAAATTTGTTATGCCATCTCGTGTGAACTGTGCTTCATCTGTAAATATTACTAAGGCA